>NC_044398.1:6508106-7190745 GCF_006542625.1 Nomascus leucogenys
AGACGCTGGTGAGTTCTGAGAACTTCCCTGGGCAGATTTGATGTTGCTAAGCAGAGGCCAGATGATGGAGAAGAGAATAGTTACTCTATGGGTCTCAGCAGGAGTCCTGGGATGAAAACAGAAAAGATTCCCCTTTTTCTTGAAACTGGGGGAACTTGGTTTCAACTGAGGAGAAACAGATGAATTAGAACTATGGCCAGAAGAGGGATATAACATGAGTGACAGAGAAGGGGATATTTGATTTTTTAAAAAACTTAAATCAAGATAAATGAGGATATGAAATTTATTATATATCTGAAATTCATACTTGAAATCTCTTTAATGTTTTAAAGTGTGTGAACTTTAAAATGGCCAACCGCCATCTCATGGAAGATGGATAAAATGGGGATGATAATAGCTACTTCACAGGAATGCCATAAAAAAAAGAATAAATTTTAAAACCTGTTAATAGGTTATATAAACTTATAAAGGACTTTATAAGCATGAGTTTTTTATTATTATTATTATTTTATTTGGAGTTCTATTAATATAAGATATAGATAATATTCTTTCTAGAAGTTGTTTCATTCCCTGGGTTCGTGAAAAGACACAAGTCCAATTGGCCCTATCTATCTCAAGTCTCATTTCCACTTTAAAGTCTGATGTATTTGTAAAGACTGTCATTTCTAGAAGCTGCATTATGTGACCTAGTTCAGCAGGGGCCTGGTAACACTTAACGGAAATATGACAAAATCTAGGAGGGGAATTCAGTTGGGCATTTAAGTCAGAAACACACAAATATACCCCAGAACCTTATAAGTCCTTATAGGGTTTGGCCTGTGAGGTAAATGTGAAATTTGTTTTCCTTGGATCCTCTTCTATGATTCCTGATTATAGCACATATATTTTCGTTAGCATCTGAAATATTAAAAACCATGTTCAATGCCTTCCAAGCTAACAATGACTATGGTAAAATGTGTGTAGTATCTCTTTTTAAAAATATATTTACACCATTCTACCAAAAAGACAAATGCACCTGTATGTTCATGGAAGCACTATACATAATAGCAAAAACATAGAATCAGCTTAGATGCCTATAAATGGGCAATTGGACAAGAAAATATGAGACATATACACCATGGAAAACTACACAGTCATAAAAAAAAGAATGAAATCATGCCCTTTGCAGCAACATGGGTGCAACTGGAGGCTGTCATCCTAAGTGAATTAACCCAGGAACAGAAAACCAAACACTGCATGTTCTCATTTGTAAGTGAGAGCTAAACATTGGGTACACATGGACATAAAGATGGGAACCACACACACTGAAGACTAAAAGAGGGAATGGGGGGGGGGAATGTTGAGAAACCACCTATTGGGTACTATGCTCACTACCTGGGTGAAGGGTTCAATCGTACCCCAAACCTCAGCATCACACAATATATGCTTGTAACAAACCAGAAAATGTACTCCTTGAATCTAAAAGTTGAGAAAAAAATGTTTACAATTTTTATCACAGAAGATACAGCATTCAATAGCTACATGTTTAGAAATAAATAGGCCCCAAGATAAAATACTTTCGAAATAGCATGTTTTTGTTGTTGTTCTTTCTCAGAGAAGGCAATTTCATAGCTCAATACAATCAATAGCCTCAAAAGATTTTCTGGTATTCTAATGACGGAATGTCTTATGCATACATAACTCGAATTCGACAATTTCTAGTCATTATTTAAATGAGGGAATTAAGTATGTTAACAATTTAAGAGATGTTTACATAAAAAGACATCATCTGGATGTTATAATTATCCAGTCCAAAAGAAAATTATGGGCCGGGCACGATGGCTCACGCCTGTAATCCCAGCACTTTGGGAGGCCGAGACGGGCGGATCATGAGGTCAGGAGATCGAGACCATCTTGGCTAACACGGTGAAACCCCGTTTCTACTAAAAATACAAAAAAAAATTAGCCGGGCGTGGTGGCGGGCGCCTGTAGTCCCAGCTACTAGGAGAGGCTGAGGCAGGAGAATGGCGTGAACCCGGGAGGCAGAGCTTGCAGTGAGCCGAGATTGCGCCACTTCACTCCAACCTGGGCGACAGAGCGAGACTCCGTCTCAAAAAAAAAAAAGAAAAGAAAATTATGGGGCACTTCTCTGTATTTCCCAAAGGAAATGGAACAGAACGATTGAAAAGGAAAAAATATATATAATAAATATTTGGAAAACAAAAAGCGGAAATCATATCATTTGAAGAAAGACAAGTTGCCTTGATTGGTGCAATAGCTTTTGACTAACTCAAATTTTGAGAAAGAATTTTGTGCATGTGAGAGGCACACACATCTTTAGAAAAAGCTCCAAAACTCATTCCCCTTTTAAATTGTTCTCTTCTTTAACCTTAGATGATGTGGAGATAAACTCAAAGCTCAAATGTTAGGGGGAAATATCTGAAAGAAAGTCATAGGCCAGACCAGCACAATTCCTAGAAATGAAGAACTAGAGCAAAATCCAATTAAGGAAATACTCTTAGCCGGAAGCAGTGGCTCATGCTTGTAATCTCAGCACTTGGAGAGGCTGAAGTCAAAGAACGGCTTGAGGCCAGGACTTTCAGACCAGTGTGGGCAGTATAACGAGACCCCCATTTCCACACACACACACACACACACACACACACACACACACACGGAAAACACTCTCTAGGTTCCCACCAAGCAGCAGAAAAGGGACAGAGGTGCATTTACTCATTTTGTAGCAAATGGAATACGGCCCGATAAAGAATTCCAACATATCCAAGTATAAAAATGAAAGTTTCTATTTTTTTTTCCCAAAAACTACTACTCTATTGACACTCCACTTAGATGCATTTTTCCAAGTAGGTAATAGATTACCTCAAACACATATCAGACTGATTCCATAACTTGTCAGCTTGCTTAGTTATTAAACCAGGGTGATTGTCTTTCTTAAGAATGAATTTCTTCCACTTAAAATTTCTATTTCACCTTTAATTTAAAGATCTCACCTTTAATTTAAAGATCTCTTCCACAGATGAGCTCGAAGCTCCGGAGGCTTAGATGGGAGGACATGGAAGGGCTGTTGGGTCAGGGAGGATGGAAATGTCTCTATGCAGCTACACAGAGCACGCTGGTTTCCCTTTTTTGGTGTTCACAGAGACAGCCCTGCCTCCATGGTAAAGAGGTCGCTGTCCTTGTTCTTTTGTTGATATAGCTCCATTATCTAGAATTATCCCAAACAGCTTTCCTAGGCACCATGGCCCAACTTGAGGGCCTCAGTCACAGGTACACACTTGGAACTTTGGAGACAGTGTTGTCCTTTCCACCAGGATATGCCACTACACCAACTTTCTCCCACATGGAAACATCGAGGCAGGTCATCAAACTCAATGACTAAGTAAGAATCGGGAAACAAGAAACCAGTTTTCTCTTCTTTCACAAGCTCACAAACCTTAAAAATGATTATTTTGGCTAGAGACTCATTCAAGACCAGAGATGTACCAAAGGTGGTGGGAAGGGCCCACCCCTTGCAGGCAATAGGCAGCAAATTGTCTGTAGAGAATTTCAAAACAGCAATAAAATCAACTATAAGTCAGTCTGCTTTTTTATCATCACCACACACTGACAATACTAAGTAACATCAGTGATAAAATACTTCTCCCTATAAATAACTTGTTGGTCTAAGTTCTGAATAATTACTGGTTATTGTATGTATGTGCTTCTGATTAATAGATTTTATTGTTATCCTTTAGTAAATATTCCATATGGAACTTAATTTGGAGAAATCCCCATTAATCAGTTGGCTCCCAACACAGGGATTCAGTAACTTGCATTCTTTATGATGAGTAAGTTTATAAAAAATAAAGTTTGATTTGGACATAACCATTGTGGTACTCCATATTTCTACTTTTAAACAGTGACTCAAAATTAAATAATGATAGCACAGAGATTGGAAAGAGAAGGAAACAGAATTAGAGAACTTCCATCCTGTTATTCTCTGTGGCCCCTTGGAGATTTTATTTGTGTTTCAAATGTAACAGAGTAAAGCAGTGCAAAATGCGAGGTATGGTACATCTGGTTGGTAGATGGTAATTTCAGTTTGTATATGCAGTATTTTAATGAATTTGAATAATAGCTTTAAAGAGTTGAAATATGCTTTCCTTCTTAAATTGTTAACTAAAGAATGAATCAAGAAAATAAAACATTAAATCAATGGTATCATTTAGTAGTGGCAGATATTTTTAAAAGCATAATACTTAGGAATTCTTTCTGCTAGCATTCTCCATGCTTCAAACACTGACCAATGTGCAAAGTGGTCAGAGATGACCATGTTGAAGATGGTAAAGTTGAAATAAAGGAAATATTTTATTCTTGGGCTTCTTTTCTATTTCTGGAAGACTGTTGCTGAGCCCTCAGGAGAGAAGTTGAAACAACCGAATGGTGATGGACAGACATAATCGTCTCTTGTGGTCAATGATACCACAGATACTCATAGAGGTGACAGGCATAAATCAAAGAAATAATTCCCAATCTTTATGCATATCTTCTGTAAACAATTATTTGAATTTTTGCAGCATTCACTCTTTTGGAAGCATTGCTTTACACATGGCTCTTTTGGTATTTCAGAAAACAATTTATTCATTCATTTAATTCTTACCTCATTGATGGGAAACACTGCAGAATGTGCCTGACAATGAAATAGACCTTCCCAGAGTAAATGGGATGCTCATTATATAGCTGCACAGTCCAAGTAAGTTAGAAAAGTTAATTTTGATCTTCAAATACTATACAATCCAAAAGAAAATGTGGACCCAAGAGGATTGGTTTAAAATTCTTCTCTGTTGCGCGCAATTGTTTTTTCTGCGTTACCTTTTTTAGTTTGAAGTTTTAGATGAGGCTAAGATCTTACAATATTTACAGGCAGCCCAAATCAGTCTTGAACAATGTACAGTGAAACAACAAGCTTTAAAGTTGTTGCTTAAAGATCAAGACACAGAAATTATGAAGACGACTGTAATTATTCCATAAAACATTGAAGGGACCAAAAACCCACCAAAATGGAATCAAAGTGAAAATATCTGAGCTATAGCAGATGCAGAAAGAAATCTTACCTGAACTTTTTTGTCGTCTATCTAAAGCAGAGCTTAAGAGAGTCAGCTGCTACAAACACCCTTCACCTCCCAGAGGGGGTCTCCAGTTAGGGAGGTAACTGACCTTAGATGCCAGGACATTTCTCCTAAAAAAGTTGTGTAAACAATGAAGCCCTAACACCACTTCCACTCCCCTAATTAAGCTGGTACAGAAACTGGATCCCTAGATGTCTGGGGAGCTGCGTTCTCTATACAGCACTCTGACATATGGAACCAATTTTTCTCCTGTTAATCTGTCTATTGTCCATTTTCGGGCTCCTGATCATTCAGACCTAAGTTGGCAGAGCAAAAGTTTTCTCTGACCACAACACATAAGAAAATGGATATTGACATTTTTAAAAATCAAATTTTGAAGAAGAACGCGAGGAGAAATAACAGGAGATGCTGGTCACACATTGCTAGGTGTTAGAAAAAGGGCTAAAATTGAACCACTTTATTGTTCTTACCAAGAAATGTACATTAGTTCTAAAGCAAAGGATCAAATAAAGTCTCTGATTTTTGTAGCAGAAGAAAAGCTTTGAAAGTTTTAACAAAATATGATATAGACTTACATAAATTTACTTAAGGTACTTTAGTGAACATTTTTTGACTGAGACATTTGAAAGCTGCTAGAATAAATCTCAAAGAAAAAAATGACATTCTCAGTATTGCAATTTCTGTATTATCATGAGATGGGATTTTTTTGAATCTCTGCCGAACTTAAGCTTAAGACCTTTCCCTACTATTTGTAGGGAAATTCACATGTGTTGTTTTGTGTGGAAAAAAAAGGTTTTGAAATTAAAATTAACAAAAAATGTTCTTGGATCAACCATGAGGAAAGATAGATTGAAAAATCTGGCTATACAATCATTGAACATGAATATGCAAAGAAGATCCATCTTGACAAAATAAGGCTTGAAACTAGAAACTGTAATGTTATTCATTACTGCGACAGGTCAATATGAAGGCGTACATTTTTCCCTTTTTTCAAAAAACTCATTAATATAATTAAAATATATTAAACCATTACTTTTTCTTTTTTTCTGCAATAGTTTACAATTTAGAATGACCAAGAGGTCCATTATTCAATCACTTCTTCTGTGTATCATCATGATCACATTTACAAAAATCAGTACAACAGTTTTCACTGTTTACATTTCTTTTCTGCCCATTATTATTACTTATTTCAGTTTGTGATCATGATAGTGCTTTTCCAGATGCAAAAATGTCATTTGAATATTTCATAAGAATTTGTTTATGTAGACATTCCAATTGTTTAAATTCTCAGTCTAGTTACTAAAGAATGACTGGGTAATACCAATGCCTGTTTGGCTTTTTCTACCAGAACAAAGCCACACAACATCGTATATTATAAATTATATGATAGTAATTTATAAATGTTCTTTGTCCACAGAATCAGAAGGATAGAACATAGAACTCTGAAGAAACCCAAGCAAATTAGAAATCTATATAATAGAAAAATTCAGCTTAAAGGGGCGTAAGCAGATTAAACTAAGATTTAAAATGTATTAATTTCTCTATTTACTAAAGTAATTTTGTCATAGAGGAGTGGGGCACAAAAAAATGGTTGATTCTGGGTGTCAGACGCCCTGGGTGAGCACTGGGTGTGCCAATCATTGAGATCCCTCCTCCTTAGCCTTCCCTCCCAAATTTGCCTCCCTCCCAGCCTATCCCTCATCCCTCTGGGCTTTCTTATTTTAATCAGGGAATCTGAGATTTAAATGGAGGTCTGGTGCTAGCAGGAGAGATCAACGAACCCTTAAACCTATTGATAAATCAAGAAACCATAGACACCCTTCTATTCATTTTTTTGTGTTAGAATGCAGAGGTACTGAGTACCTTTTGTTCTCAGAATTGGTTTTTGTCTCCAATTCTGGAAAACAGGAAAGATTTTGATCAGCCCCTCATACCACCACACAGTTCGGAATGACCAGGAGGTCCGTTATTCAATCACTTCTGTTGTACGAGGTAGGCACTGCTAAATATGAAAGCAGTGATTTGGGTTTAATGAGATAATTTCAAAACTTTCCTTAAAAATAAATTTTTCAATTCTCAGCTTTAATTTTAAGTATCTTACATCACTTCAACTTGTAGTTTTAAAATAGAGTGGTAGATAATTTAAAAATATGTAATAATACAACTTTAATGCACAGAGGAAAATAATACGAGAAATTCACTCTTCTTTCCAGCTGCTGCGATACCAACAGGATTTGCACCCGTAATGGAAAACTCAGCTTTCGTTTCCAGTTGAAATGGATAGAAATGGTGCCAGTATGCAGTGTTATTTTGTAAAGATGTACATATATTAAATTAGATTTTAAAACTTGAGACTACATGACATAAATCCTCTCTAAAATTGTTCGAAGTTGCTCTCAGGCAAGTCATATTCCAATTTCTTCATCTGTTTTTGCTTCCCTAGGCCAGAAATATGAGCATTTGAGGGCAAGTGATTCTCTTTGTGGTTCCCTCCTGGGGAGAAGTCATCAGTGCAGCCCTGCAAATGAGCAGCCGATGCTGGTTCCCTGGTCGATGAACCAGAAGGCTGGGCAAATGGAAGCCAGCTTTTATTTTTCTCCTTTCCTCCTGCTACTGGCTGGTAATTTAGGGACTTGAGATCAGCGTGTATTTGATTTTCTCTGGGTATGGCAACCCCTTCAGGTGGAGCCCTTGCAATAGCATTGCAGAAAGGGAAAGAGAAAAACAAGATAAAGAAACTTACGTGTCTTTTGAAGGAGCCTTATGAATTTTGTTATATCATATACTGCATGAAAAGAGAAACTAAAAGAGAAACTTAAGGTTTTTGTATGTCTGCTCACCATTTAAAGAGAATATTGGTTCCAGTCCAGTAACACAGAGGCAGGAAAATGAGTAAGCCGAATGCAATTATCATGATTAATGGATTCCTCAGAAAATCTTTAAAATTATGCATCTTTCTCTTTTAACAAAAGGATATCTAGATTTGATATTTTAAAAAAGAATCCCAAAATGTTGAAGGACTGGTACTTCAAAGGAAAACAGCTAAATCATAAAGGGGATACAATATGGTCTTGATCTACATAATAAGTGTTTCTAATTTGGGCTATCCCAACAGTTATTAGGCCATTTCTTTCCTGTCATTTCTTAAAATATCAGTACTTTAATGAAATACACTGGAACTGAAATAAATATTTTCATATTTAATGAAGAGTAGCTCCCTTTTCTACAAGTCACAAACCATTTGGGTTGAGTGCCTCAAAACTTTTTAAAATTTCTTAAACCTGTCTTTCAGATCAATGCTTGCCTAGATAAGAAATCAATGGTGAAACTACAAATAGATGTGAACTTGAAATAAAATACTAGTTGTGTTAATTTTATTAAGTTATGCCTCATGACATCAACTGAGGCTACTACCGGATTTTGTCCGTTCAACAGGCTTTCTAATCCCCTTCCTTTCAAAATAGACCCTGGTTCTTTGGCCACAGAGATGGGGTTAGGTGCGAGTTTGTTACCCAGCTGGGCCAATCACCATTCTTCCCTGGATTGATAAATGAACACTCAAGAAAAAAGTTCTCTCTTTCCAGCTGGGCTACAAAATTGGGACTGCCAGAGGATCAGTACCCTGCCATGAGGAGACCAGTAGGAGAGAGTAACCATGCACATAAGACTTGAGGGCAGGTGAAGAGAAAGAATCCTGGCCCCAGTGATCTCCAGGTCTCCTCTCTCAGCCCTGGTTCCTGCAACCCTTTCTTTAGATTCGTCATCTACCACAGTATCATCTCCAGCTTCCTGAGCAAAGAATCAGCTCTTTTTTTTTCCTGCTTAAAAATCCTTTCAGTTTCTGCCACTTGCAGCCAAAATGTCCACACTAATATACGTGCCATTTTTACAGCACTTACTTTTTAAGTTTAGTCTTTTGTCCACATACAGGAAGACTTTTTTTTTTGATGTGCCATTATATCTGATCTGTGAGCTTTGCAAATGCACAGAGTTGTGTAAGGACCACCATAATCAAGATATGCAACAGTTTCATCATACCCCAAAATACTGTTGTGCTACCTACCCCTTTACAGCCAATCCCTGAACCCAAGCTCAGCCACTGGGAACAAATAATCTGTTCTCCATCCCAATAGTTTTGCCTTTTCCAGACTGTTATATAGATGGAACCATAGAGAATATAGCCTTTTGTATCTGGCTCCGTTCACTTAGCAAAGGGATTGGCAAACTTCCTCTGTAAAGGGCCAAGTAATAATTATTTTCGTCTTTTAGGCTATATAGTCTCTTGCAACTATTCAAATCTGCCATTGTAGCATGCAAACAGCCACAGACAATGCATAAATGATTGGATGTTACTGGATTTGGCCTGCAAACCAAAGAGTTTGCTGACACCTACTTTAGCATCATACATTTGAGGGTCATCCATCTTGCCTATATTAATACTTTGTTCCTTTAGATTGCTAAGTAATATTCCATTGTGTAGATGTATCACAGTGTATTTATTCATTCAACAGGTGAAAGGCATTCTGATTGTTTCCATTTTTTGGTGATTATAAGTAAAACTGTGCCATAGTCTGAATATGTCCCTCAAAATTTATATGTTGAAACTTAATGATCAATATAATAATATTAAGAGGTGGGACCTTTGGGAGGTGATTAGGTCATGAGGGATCCTCCCACATGAATGGAATTAAGGCTCTTATTGAAGAGGTTTTATATAGGGTTCAGCCCTTTTGCTCCTCTAGTCTTCCACCAGGTGAGGACAGAGCATTTGTCCCCTCTGGAGGATGCAGCAATAAGGTGACATCTTGAAAGCAGAGAAGCTGGGTCCTTGCCAGATTCTAAACCTACTGGAGCCTTGATCTTGGGCTTCTCCACCTCCAGAACTTTGAGAAATAAATTTCTGTTCTTGCCAGGTGTGGTACTGTCACTTATAGTACCAGCTACTCAGGGGGCTGAGATGGAGGATTGCTTGAACATGGGAGTTTGAGGCTGCAGTGAGACAAGATCATGCCACTGAACTCCACCCTGGGTGACAGATTGAGATTCTGCCTCAAAAAAAAAAAAAATCTGTTCTTTATAAATTACCCAATCACAGGCATTTCATTACAGGAGCACAGACAAGATTAAGACCAACTGCTGTCAACATTTGTGTACATATTTTTGTATAAGCTTGTTTCATTTCTCTTGGGTAAAATACCTAGGGGTAGGATTGCTGGGCTGTATAGTTGCTTGTTGCTTGTTTAGCTTTAAAAGAAAATTATGGGGGTGGGGGAGGGGCCAAGATGGCTGTCTAGAAGCAGCCTGTGTGTGCCACACTCACAGAGAAAAGACAGAGTGGCCGGTAAACACTAGCTCTTCAACTGGATCATCCCGGAGGGCACATTGGAATTCATCAAGGAAACAATGTGACCCACAGAAAACAGGGAAGAGCAAGATAGGACAGCTGCCCACCAAGGATTGGCATGGAGCCAAGGGAGGGTCCCCACCATGGAAAAATGGTGAATGAGTGAGATGCCCTGGGATCCACACTTCTGCCGTGAACTTTTGCAATCCTAGGCACAGGCGATCCCCCTAACCCCTACCCACTAGAGCCTTCAGACTGACACTGAAAACATACCAAGAACTCTCTGAGACAACAAGCACAATAAAATTAGAAATCAGTACCAAGATCTCTCAAAACCATACAATTAAATGGAAATTAAACAATCTGCTCCTGAATGACTTTTGGGTAAACAACGAAATTAAGATAAATATCAAGAAGTTATTTGAAACTAATGAAAATAAAGATGCAACATACCAGAATGTCTGGGACACAGCTAAAGCAATGTTGAGGAACGTTTATCATGCTAAATGCCCACATCAAAAAGTCAGAAAGATCTCAGATTAACAACCTAACATCACGCTTAGAGGAACTTGAAAACCAAAAGCAAACCAATCCCAAAGGTAGCAGAAGAAAAGAAATAACCAAAATCAGAGCTGAACTGAATGAAATGGAGATGAGAAAAACCATACAAAAGATCAATTAAACCAAAACTTTATTTTTTGAAAGAATAAATAAGATTGATAGACTACTAGCTAGACTATTAAAGAAAAAAAGAATATCCAAATAAAGACAAATGAAAAGGCAGACATTACCACTGATCCCATAGAAATATAAAAAATCCCTCAGAAACTACTATGAACACCTCTATGCACACAAACTAGAAAACCTAGAAAAAAAATGGATGAGTTACTGGAAATATACGACCTCCCAGGATTGAACCAGGAAGAAATTGAATCCCTGAACAGACCAATAATGAGTTCTAAAATTGAATCAGTAATAAAAAAAAACCCTGCTAACCAGAAAAAGCCTTGGACCAGACAGATTCACAGCCAAATTTCACCAGATGTATAAAGAAGAGCTGGTACCATTCCTACTGAAACTATTCCAACAAATTGTGGTGGAGGGAATCTGTCCTAACTCATTCTATGAGGCCAGCATCACTCTGATACCAAAACTTGGCAGAGACACACACACACAAAAGAAAACTTCAGACCAATATCCCTGATGAACATAGACTGAAAAATTCTCAAAGAAATATTAGAAAACTGAATCCAGCAGCACATCAAAAAGCTAATCCACCATGACCAAGAAGGCTTTATTACTGGGATGCAAGCTTGGTTCGACATATGCAAATTGAATGTGATTCATGGCATAACTATAACTAAAAACAAAACCACATGATCATCTCATTAGACACAGAAAAGGCTTTCTATAAAATTCATCATCCGTTCACGCTAAAAACCCTCAATAAGCTAGGCAATGAAGGTAAATGCCTCAAAATAATGAGAGCTATCTTTGACAAACCCACAGCCAACATCACACTGAATGGGCAAAATCTGAGAACCTCGAGAATCAGAACAAGATAAGGATGCCCACTCTCACTACTCCTATTCAACATAGTACTAGAAATCCTAGCCAGAGCAATCAGGTAAGAGAAAGAAAAAAAGGCATCCAGATAGTAAAAGAGGAAGTCAAACTATCTCTCTTTGCAGATGATATGATACTATACTGAGAAAACTCCATAGTCAAGGTGAGGGAGAGCATTAGGAGAAATACCTAATGCATGCAGGGCTTAAAACCTAGATGATGGGTTGATAGGTGCAGCAAACCACCATGGCAGATGTATACCTATGTAACAAACCTGCACGTTCTGCACATGTATTCCACAACTTAAAGTAAAATAAAAAAAAGAGAAAAGAAGGCCGGGCATGGTGGCTCATGCCTGTAATCCCAACACTTTGGGAAGTCAAGGCAGGTGGATCACGAGGTCAGGAGTTCGAGACCAGCCTGACCAACATGATGAAACCCCGTCTCTACTAAAAATACAAAAATTAGCTGGGCGTGGTGGTTCACACCTGCAATCCCAGCTGCTCAGGAGACTGAGGCAGGAGAATCGCTTGAACATGGGAGGCAGAGGTTGCAGTGAGCCAACATCGCCACTGCACTCCAGCCTGGGTGACAGAGCAAGACTCTGTTTCAAAAAAAAAAAAAAAAAAGAAAAGAAAAGAAAACCCCATAGTTTTCTAGGCTTCTAGGTATAGCATCTTTCTTCCAGGGTTTATAAAACCCTAGAAGAAGACCTAGAAAATACCATTTTGGACACTGGTCTGGACAAAGACTTTATGATGAAGACTCCAAAAGCAATTGCAACAAAAACAAAAATTGGCAAGTGGGACCTAATTAAACTAAAGAGCTTCTGCACAAAGAAAGAAACTATCAATAGAATAAACAGACAACCTCCAGAGAAGGATTAAATATTTGCAAACTATGTATCCAACAAAGGTCTAATATCTAGAATCTATAAGGAACTTAAACAAATCAACAAACAAAAAACAAATCACCCCATTTAAAAATGGGCAAAGGACATGAACAAATACTTCTCAAAAAAGACATTCACCTGGTCAACAAGCATATAAAAAATGCTCAGTGTCATTAATCATTAGGGAAATGCAAATCAAAAGCAAAATGGGATGCCATCTCACAGATGTCAGAGAGCTTCTGGCAAGCTCTCTCTCTTTGCTTGCTGCCATCCATGGAAGATGTGACTTGCTCCTCCTTGCCTTCTGCCATGATTGTGAGGCTTCCCCAGCCATGTGGAACTGTAAGTTCAATTAAACCTCTTTCTTTTTTAAATTGCCCAGTCTTGGGTATGTCTTTATCAGAAGCATGAAAACAGACTAATACAGGGAAGGATGTCTTAGTCTGCTCAGGCCCTTATAATAAATTTCCATAGACTGCATGGCTTAAAAACAATAGAAATTTATTTCTCACGGTTCTGGAGGCCAGAATTCCAAGATACAGGTGCCAACATGATCAGGCTCTGGTGAAGGCCCTTTTCTGAGCTGCCCACTGTAGACTTCCCACTGCATGCTCTAACAGTGAAAGGAGCAAGGCAGCTCTCTTGGGCCTCTTTATATATTTTTTTTTTAGAGACAGAGTATTACTACGTTTCTCAGACTGAACTCGAATTCCTGGGGTCAAGCCGTCATCCTGCCTCAGCCTCCTGAGCAACTGAGATTACACGTGCACTACTGTGCTCAGCTGGGGCCTCTTTTATTAAGGGCACTAATCTTCATCGTGAGGCTCCATTTCCATGACCTAATCATCCCCCAAAGACCCCACCTCCTGATATCATCACCTTACAGGTTAGGATGTCAACATGCGAATTTTGTGGGGGGAACAAACATTCAGTCCATTGCAAAACGGGATCCCCAATATTCAGCTGCATCCCTTCCCCAGTCTTTTGGCTAGAAAGAGGTAGTTTCTTTTGTAATTTTTGTTGTCCACCCCCACTGCCCATTTCCCAGAATTGGCTTACCTTCAGGTCAAAGTTGGGAGATTAAGGAGAGAAAGAAATACAGAAATACAGAAAGCTCATGATTGTGTTGGGTTGTGCTTCAAGTTTTGATGTTCCTTCCCAATCTATATGCTATTGTTTACTTTTCAAAGTCCTCAAGTAGTTACTTTTTAAATTTTGTCCAGATTTTAGTTATCATCAGTGAGGAATGGTCTATATTGGGCTTACTCAATCTTGGCCAGCACCAGAAGTTCACACTGCTTATTTTTAAGGCTAGTCTTTAAGGTTTTTATATTACACTAAAAATTGAAAGTAATCTTTTTTTCTCCTTATTTGGAAACTATGTTCTGTTTCTGTTTATGATGTCCTACTATGTCAGGCTCTATGCCCTACTGAGATTATGCACTTAATCTGGCACTTTATCATCGTACCTATAACCTGAGAAATCCTTATTTCCTTTTTGTGTTTGATTTGTATATTAGACTATAATGAGACAGTTCAATTAGAAAGTGCCAGATTATTAAAAATAAAAATCTTGTATTATATGAGTTTTTGATTCTCTCAGAGAATCTGATCACTTAGAACTACCAAACATTCAGTATTTATCTGATTTTTCAACTGTATTGGTTTTCTTATGACGTGAAAGATATGAAAGAACACACCAGGAGAGAAGGCCGAAGAACCGAACTGTGTGTGCACATCCTGCTTTCCCATTACCCACATTCCTAAAACTTCTTAAAAATGCACAATGGGTCATACTCCAAATTCCCAACAGTTAAAAGCATAAGACAAGAGAGATGAACTTTAATCCTGAAGCTACCATTTGCTGGTTATGTGACCTTTGATAATTTACTTAATTTCTTGGATTTAATTTTCTTGTTTGTTAAATGGGTTCATGGAACAACGTCTCTAAAACTTTTCTGACATATACACTATGGAATACTATGCAGTCATGAAAAAGAATGAGATCATGTCCTTTGCAGCAACATGGATGGAGCTGTAGGCCATAATCCTTAGCAAACTAACGCAGGAACAGAAAACTAAATACCACATGTTCTCACTTATAAGTGGAAGCTAAACAATGAGAACACATGAACACAAAGAGGGGAACAACAGACACAGACAACCAAAGCAAAAATTGAAAAATGGATTAAATCAAGCTAAAAAGTTTCTGCACAACAAAGGAAAGAATCAATGAAGTAAAGAGACAACCTATATATAATGGGAATAAATATTTGCAAACCATCCATTTGACAAGGCATTAATAACCAGGCTATATGGTGAACTCAATTCAATAGCAAAAGAACAAATAATCCAATTGAAGAATAGGCAAAAGATCTGAATAGACATTTCTCAAAAGAAGGTATACTAATGGCCAAAAAATGTGTGAAAAAAAAGATCAACAGGGAAATGCAAATCAAAACCACAATGAGTTATCATTTCACCCTAGTTAAAACGGCTGTTATCAAAAAGACAAAATAAATGCTAACAAGGTTGCAGAGGAAGGGGAATGCTTGTACACTGTGAGTGGAATGTAAATTAATACAGCTACTATAGAAAAGAGTATGAAACTTCCTCAAAGAAACTAAAAATAGAACTACCATATGATCCATCAATCTCAGTTTTTGGTAAATATCCAAAAGAGATATCTGCACTGCCATGTTTATTGCAGCACTATTCACGATAGCCAAGATATGAAATCAACCTGAGTGTTCACTATTGGATGAATGGATAAAGAAAGTGTGGTACATATACACAATGGAATACGATTCAGCCATAAGAAAGAATAAAATCTTGTCACTTGCAGCAATGTGGATGGATCTAGAGGACATTAAGTTAAAAGAAATAAACCAATCACAAAAAGACAATGTTGCATGTTCTCAATCATTTGAGAGCTAAAAAAATTGATCTCATGGAGGTAAAGAGTAGAAAAATGATTACCAGATGCTGGGAAGGGACATCAGAGGATGATGAGAGATTGATTAATGGGTACAAAAGTACATTTAGACAGAAGAAATAAGTTCCATTCAATAGCACAAGAGAGATTATAGTTAACAATAATTTATTATATATTTCAGAATAGCTAGAAGATTTGAAATGCTCCCAACACAAAGAAATGATAAATATTTAAGCTGACAGATATACAATTACTCAGATTTGATCAGTACACATCATATACTATATCAAAATATCGCCTGTCCCTTGTAAATATGTACAACTGTTACGTATTCATAAAAATTTAAAAATATTTTTAAAGAGTTTAAAATTTTAAATAAATCTGAAAAAATAAGAATGTCAAATAAACACATACGATGTTTTTCATAAAACAATTGGAAAAGTCTAAGAAATTGTGACAACAAATCACCAATAGATGAAAATAGTAACTTTGGACAAATTTGTTAGGTTTGGCCAATCTCAGTTCCCCTTTCCTTCCTGTGGTTTTATACTTTAGAAATTTAGATAACTATTACCATACCCTATGTATATTTTGAAACTTTCTTTTTCCTTCAACTGTAGCCCACTGATACCTGCTCCTCTTGTTCATTCACATGACCTGCTTTATTTTTTACTATCGAACAACTGTACAAACATTTATCCATTCTCCTTTTGGCGATTGTTATATTGTTTACTGATTTATACTACTGCAAACAATGTCTTGTTTCTACCATCTTATTTTGTATTTTCTGCTTTGTTTTTCTTTAAGTTTTCCCCTCCAATATTTAATGCATTGCAAATTACCCGTATTTTTTTTAGCCAGTCAAATTTAGCAGTGGGGGGGTAGTATACTACTCTTAATTTTAAAATATAAATATTTAGCTATATATTTTTCTAAGAATGTTTAAGGTTTTTCAGTATTTTAATCTTACCGTATAGGACACAGGCCTTAGCAGGCTTTAACTAGTCATTGAGCAACTCTCCTGTTATTTTCACCTGATTTTAATTTTTACGTTTTGTTAACAAAAATTAGGAGAACCTGTATAGTCAATAGCTAATTAAGACTTGTTTTATGATGAATTTTGTTTCTTGTAACTCAGGCCTTTTGAATTTGTTTCTTTTTGCACAGTCCATCCTTTAATAATCTTTTAGTATGGGTTAATGAGTTGTAAACGTTTTAGGGATTGGTATGAAAAATATCATTTTCTTCTTTACAATTCAGTGATTTAAAACATTTATTTATTTATTTTGAGCTATGGTTTTCTATCTTTATTTCTCAGGCACTTTTATCATTAAGAAATTGTTTTTAGATTTTTTATTTTTTTATTTTTATTTTATTATACTTCAAGTTCTGGGGTACATGTGCCGAACGTGCAGGTTTGCTACATAGGTATACACGTGCCATGGTGGTTTGCTGCACCCAGCAACCCGTCATCTACATTAGGTATTTCTCCTAATGCTATCCTCCCCTAGCCCCCCAACCCCCAACAGGCCCTGGTGTGTGATGTTCCCCTCCCTGTGTCCATGTTTTCTTATTGTTCAGCTCCCACTTATGAGTGAGAACATGCAGTGTTTGGTTTTCTGTTCTTGTGTTAGTTTGCTAAGAATGATGGTTTCCAGCTTCATCCATGTCCCTACAAAGGACATGAACTCATCTTTTTTATGGCTGCATAGTATTCCATGGTGTACATGTGCCACATTTTCTTTATCCAGTCTATCACTGACGGGCATTTGGGTTGGTTCCAAGTCTTTGCTATTGTGAATAGTGCCACAATAAACCTACATGTGCATGTGTCTTTATAGTAGAATGATTTATAATCCTTTGGGTATATACCCAGTAATGAGATTGCTGGGTCAAATGGTATTTCTGGTTCTAGATCCTTGAGGAATCGCCAGACTGTCTTCCACAATGATTGAACTAATTTATACTCCCATCAACAGTGTAAAAGTGTTCCTATTTCTCCACATCCTCTCCAGCACCTGTTGTTTCCTGACTTTTTAATGATTGCCATTCTAACTGGCATGAGATGGCATCTCATTGTGGTTTTGATTTGCAGTTCTCTAATGACCAGTGATGATGAGCTTTTTTTCATGTGTTTGTTGGCCGCATAAATGTCTTCTTTTGAGAAGTGTCTGTTCATATCCTTTGCCCACTTTTTGATGGGGTTGTTTGTTTTTTTTCTTGTAAATTTGTTTAAGTTCTTTGTAGATTCTGGATATTAGCCCTTTGTCAGATGGATAGATCGCAAAATTTTTCTCCCATTCTGTAGGTTGCCTGTTCATTCTGATGACAGTTTCTTTCATTTATAATTTATCTAGGCTTAATAAAATTCTGGACTGGAAATTTTTGTTCCTTTAGCACTTTAAAGATATTAGTGTATTATCCTCTGTCATTCATTGTTGCCAGTGATAAATATGCTGTCTAACTGGCATTCCTTTATAATCATAGCTAACATGTTTCAAGTGCCTACTCTGTACCATATGTTGAATACAAATTTTAACTCACTTCTACTTCACCACAACCCTCATAGGCAAGCATTGTTAATATTTTCTTTTACTAGATAGGGAAACAAGAGCACCAAGAGTTGAAGTATCTTGATCAGTGTCCACAGCCGATTAGTGGTAGAGCTGGGAGTGTGTATTTATCATGCTCTGAGTATGTTTTGGGGCCAATGAATTATATCTTTCTCCCTTTTTTTCTTTTTCTTTTTTAGTGAAAGTAAATTTATTAAGTGAAGGAATAAAGAATGGCTACTCCATAGGCAGAGCAGCCTGTATCTTTCAACTCTGCAAAATTCTGAGCTTAAATCTCTTCAAAATCTGTGCTTTTCCACTATTCCCTTCTTGCTCTTATCAAACTCTTATGTTGGCAAAGGTATTGTGCCTGGTTGTGCAGATAACACACTGCATGACCCTGGGGGCTGTTCAAACCAGAGGAGTCTATGTGCCTTCTCTTTTTGACTTATTTTCAGGCAATTCACCTAAAGACGTTTTCATCAATTATCAAAAAATTGAGGTTTAAATAAAGAAATTTCTACTACATGCTTGTAAATTAGCTATTACATATCTGGTGTTCCAGGGAAGAAAATTGTTTCTGATCACTAATTGCCAAGTAATTCAGGTTGAACTCAATTTCTCAAATAAAAATAATAATGACAATGATAATAATACCTTTCTCGTGTGTCATGTTCCACTGTCTTAAAAATAATTCATGCACAATATTTAATCTAATTTTCACCACAACCCCGTGAGCTCGTTTGGAAGTATGGAATAATTATACCTATTTGACAGATAGGGAACCATATCTTAGAGAAATCAATTAGCCTATGTAAGGTTACAAAGCTATTGAAGGCCAATTCTGAGTCTTAAACTGTTCTTACAACATTTTAAAGAACTAAAAACACTCACAGAGAGGTTCAAGAGCAGAATAAGACCTTTGGAAATCAATAAGGTCTAGTGTAGCATCACTGACTTATCATTACTATGATTAATTTTACCATAAAATAAACTGTCTTAACACAATAAAATATGATACAGGGTGAAAAAAATTTTATTAGACACGCAGTTGTTTAATTGCCAATGGTTTTCCATGACTGAATGAAGTCTAGGCACCATAGCATGGTACATCGCCTTTTATATTTTGGCTCCTCCTCCTATTTTTCTGGTAGCTTTTCTTATTATTCCTGTTCCTAGCACTCTAATTTTTCATCATTCCTAAAATACCTTGAGCCATTTCAGAGCTGGCATTTCTCTTTTCTCTGATTTCTGCCTCCTCTACAGGGCCCGTGGAGCAGATCACCTGTGAGGTTCCTGTGGATGAGATAACCTAATCTGTGACTTCTTTGCCAGTTATCTTCTTTTTATGTGTCTCTTTCTTTTCCACTGAACTGTGAGCTCCTAGAGAATGGCGGCTAGTCCTTATTTAAATCCACACAGTTCTTAGCACAGGTCTTGGGCCACACACAGTAATTACCTTACTTTTTATGAATGAATGGATAAAATGAAACAAAAAAGTACTTCCAATATAACATTTTTATGAAGTTTTACAATTTGAAGGCAACTTTATATGTCAATGCCCGCTATGGTTTGAATGTGTCTCCAAAATTCATGCTGAAGCTTAGTCCCCATTGTGGGGGTATTAAGAAGGGGGGCCTTTGGGGAAGTGATTAAGTCATGAGGGCTCTACCTCATGCATGGATTAGTGCTTTACAAAAGGGCTGGAGACAACTGGCTTAGGCCCCTTTGCTCTTTTGCTCCTCCACCATGTGAGGACACAGCATTTGTCCCCTAATACTGATGCCTTCATCTTGGACTTCCAAGCCTCCAGAACTATGAGAAAATAAACTTCTGTTGTTTATAAATTACCCAGTCTCAGGTATTTTGTTATAGTAACAGAAAACAGATTAATACCTAACCTTCTACTTTCAAGCTCTCTGAAAAATACTAAGTGCTACATTAATATATGACAAAGGAATGATGAACAAATTAATCAATGAATGAGTTAGTGGATCATAACAGTAAAATATTTTAATACTTCTGTGTGTGGGGCTTAATAATACCTACTCTCACTTTAAAATTTAATGTAGTCAGTTTCATGTGCAACTAACTCTTACTTTGCTGACATTTAAATCTATAAGCTCACAAACTTAATCCCTAAAATAAATGCAATGTAAAAGTTTTAAAATTTGTCAAGGAATCTGAATGAAGGAGTTTGGGCAAATACAACTTGCCATGTTAGATATTGATTTCATCATTTCTGACCCTGGAAAATACAATCGATGTTTATCATGGCAGCCGATGAGGAATGGTGGGGGCTAAATAAGCTTCCCGTGTGTATTCACTCTGATTATAAGTGAAACAAAAGGGATCCACCATGAATTATGTCTGTGGTGAAGTTGATTAAACCTGTATGCACCGTCACAGTGTGACTGAAATGTTATCGAATCTGTGGTGAGTTGCCCTTCTGAAAGCTGTTTGCCTTGCGGGAACAGCAGGCAGGCAGCTCTTCCTCAGTTCAGTGATTTTACTGCATATATACAATCTCCGCCAAGTGCAACAGAAAATACTCGGCAGCACTGGAAAGACAGCCAAGCCATAAATGACACAATGGCTGTTTCAGAGAGTCCCAATGCAAGGAATGGTGCTGTTTGATAAGCATTAAAAAAGGGGCAATGTACGCAAGACATTCCATTACATTGTCAAAGCCAGATTACAGAAAATCCTGTCTGTTAGTTTTGTAAGCAGGCAAGGAGGGAGAAATATAAGCAAATATTCAAGGAGAAAAAAAATATAAAAGCACTCTTTCACACCTGACCAAGTACATGTGCAACTAACTCTTATTTTGCTGACATTTAAATCTACATTATACGAGGAATTTAAGAGCTATTGAGGGAGGTGCTATTACGGAGATAGAAAATTCCATCACGTGGTTCTGTGTGCTGGTCTACTGTCCCTTATCCATTTAAAAAATATTAATAAGGCTCTTGCTAGGATACACAAAAGATGTAAAGGAAGAAAATGCCAAAGTGCATTTTCAATTGGATTATTGTTAGAGGTTATAATGCAGAGCACCAGGTTTTTGCATGAACACATTTCCCCATACAGATTCCAGACAGTTCTATGTTACACTTCATTCCATGATCAGCTTATCATGGAGATATTTCCTTTGGGAAGCATTTAGCATCTTTGGGGTTTAGGAATGTTGTTTAGGAAATGATTTCTTCGAGTCCCTTAGCATTAGTATTTATTTTAGCAGAGGGCAAGAGTTAGGGGTGTTTTATTTATTTACATGTTCATTCAGCAGCTTACTTAATTCCTGAGGCTTTTTATTAATCTGTTCTTTTCTTAGGCCATCTTAGAAATCTCTGTAAAGCATGTCAGTAAAAACTGAATTGTACTTCCTTTGCAACTAGATATTAATGCTAGGTGTCCTGCATCTTTTTTACTAACACAATCACGAGAATGAGCACAGGCCCAAAATCTCATAGGCTAAAATATCTGCCAAAATGGAAATCAGGAGGCACTTTTCCTTGTGTGGGATTTTGTTTGTGGCCTTTCAGAGCAACTGGCTATAAGCATGTTAATGCAATCATCACAAGTTGAACATGAGAATTGGAGAAGGTAGGGGAAACATCAGGAAATGTGAGTACAATGCACTTTGGAGGCCTTACCTTATTTAAAATAATACTCCGATATGTTATTCTAGGCTTCTGAAGGATAAGCTGCCTCTCTCTGTTTTGACTATATTTTCTCAATTATTTGGCATTTGGAACAAATACTTTTTACATTACATTACACTGTTTAATTCCACAAACATTTTAAAGCTTCCGCTTATACTGTTCAACTGAGAAATGCGAACATTTCTTAGGAGACAAGGAGCCCTGAGACCCCACTGGTCCTCCCCTCTGCACCACAGAACCAGAGTTCACTCCCTTCTCCAGTCATGTGTTAGAAAGTCTAACTGACTGGAGCATAAACGGCGGGAAGTTTCTGGAGTCTAAATTTTACATAGGTGTCTATTTAACCAATTTTATATTAAAATTACTAATACTACATAATAGAACTGAATGTAAAATTCACATGAATTTTCAAGATAAAGCACAGCTCCAAAGAAATACCCTCCTGGAGTAGTCTGAAGGCCTGTACTCCTCTGCTGTAAGTGGTATCTAGGGAGAAACTGTGAGAACATTCTCTGCAAGACAAGTTATTCAGCATGGAGCACTGGGAAGTAAAAAGAGTTTAGCCAGGGTCTCTTTTACTCATGGAGCTTATAATTAGGAAGCAGCAGAGGTGTTTACCATGAACACAGACAAAAACTGCAGAAAAACACCAGGGAAAGATCAGTTCTGATCAACAGAACTACCACGTGAGTGTTGGTACCTGAAAAGGGCCTAGAAATTAAAGTGGAGTTTCAATAGGTAGAGTGTGTGCAAGGGCTTTCCGGGAGGGGTCAGCCTATGCAAAGGCACAGAGGCATGAATCAAGATGACAGATTTATCAAGCCATGTCAGTGTGGCTGCAATATAAGGTAGGGCACTGGGAAGAAGACTTATCAAAAGTCATGCTTATGTATATATTTATTGTGCTATTTCAGACAAACAAATGTCCAGTTTTTAAAGAAATCTTCTAGTGAATAATTGACTTTGTAAAGTGAAAATAACTTTCCCATTTACCTGTAAAAAAGAATGGATTTTTAAATTGCTTTAGATTGGGGCACAAACACATGACAGATTTTATAATAGATTCGGTGGGCAATTTTTCCTTCAATTGCCCACAGAGGTGTTTTGTTTGTTTATCCCACAGATACGTATGTAGTGGTAAGTGGTAAATGTGTGTAATGGTAATGTCTATGATTACCAGGCACAAAGCTGAAACAAACTGGCAAAAAAATGCCTCCCCACTCGACAAAAAACAGACAGAAATGTCAGGAATATTCCTTTCTTTTTTTTTTGGCTTTGAGACCGAGTCTCACTCTGTCCCCCAGGCTGGAGTGCAGTGGTGCTACCTCTGCTCACTCCAACCTCCGCCTCCTGGGTTCAAGTGATTCTTCTGCCTCAGCCTCCTATGTAGCTGGGATTACAGGTGCACATCACCACACCCAGCTAATTTCTGTAGTTGTTTTAGTAGAGATGGGGTTTTGCTGTGTTGGCCAGGCTAGTCTCGAACTCCTGACCTCAAGTGAGCTGCCTGCCTCGGCCTCCCAAAGTACTGGAATTACAGGCGTGAGCCACTGCACCCAGCCAGGAATAATCCTTTCTAATGACTGATCATCCACTGCCATTCAGAGCACACCTCTAACACAGGATCTTAGGAAGGCACAAAAGGTTGCTTGACAAAGCATGGAATTGGAACAATGGAAGGTGGGAGTTTGATGGATGAATCATACAGGTCTCAGTGCAGTAATACAAAAGCGAATGAACTTTGTTGCATTAGAGGAAGCAGAATAGTGTTGAGTGGGTATATTTGGGGTTCAAAATTTGAGCACAGCCCAGCCATGTACTAACTATATAACCCCTGGGACAGATATTTGGTCTCTCTTAAAGTCTCAGTTCCCTCATTTGTAAAATGTTATGTGAGTAGTAGTAATAGCTAACACTTAGAGCAGCCACAATGAACCAACTAGGCTAAATGTCCGGTGCTTTAGCTTTATACACACACACACACACACACACACACACACACACGTATCTCAGCTGACAACAACCTTTAGAGGCGAGTGCTATTATTATCCCAGTTTTGTAGATGAGGAAACATGAGGAAACAGGCACTTCCACTTCCTACAGAAATGATGAAGGCTCATCCCTTCTGTGATGAATTATAAATGTCCCATTTCATGGTAGCAGGCATTACTTTCTCCAGATTTCTCCCGGAGGTGAGTAAACTTCTCTCTGCAATTGACTCTTAGGGAGTATGGAAGGCCATGAACTTTGGTTCTGTAGTGCTGAGGGGAGGACCAGTGGGGTCTGAGGGCTTCTTGTCTCCTAAAATATCTAAAGTCGAGTACATATCATGGCCTAAGATATAATTTTATTTCCTCTTTCATTCTCCAAATTTCCAACTTATCCATGAAAGTAATTCATATTCTTTTAAAAATCTTTTTACCCTTATTTTGTGTCAGTTAGTAATCCTGACTTTAATTTCTCAAGTGCATTGCCACCTTCACTTCTCCACAGTGCATTCTTCAGCTTCCCCTCAGACTAGCAGGAAAGGAGTCACGCCAAAGCATGGCTCCTTCTCTCTTGCTTTCTCCAATACCCTTGACATAATTACATTTCACTCTTTTCACCCAGCCACAGAAATTAATTATCTAGTGGCCAAAATATGAACATTTGCTAGATCATGTGTCTTTCGTCTCTAACCATCATGGAAAAAAACACTCCCAAGCTCTTTCATCATGTGTATCACACACCCAGATAAGAATAAACCTGGCTGAGGAGGTGCTGTGGACCAAATATTTTTGTGCCCTCAAAATTCTTATGTTGAAGTGCTACCCTCCTACCCCATGTAATGGTATTTGGAGATGGGGCCTTTGGGAGATAATTAGGGTTAGATTAGGTCATGAAGTGGGGCACCCAGGATGGGATTAGTGTCCTTATAAAAAGGGACACCAGAAAGCATCCTCTCTCTGTCCGTCTCTGCCTTGTGGGACACAATGAGAAAGTGGTCATCTGTAAGCCAGAAAGAGAGCCCACACCAGAACCTGACCATGCTGCAGCCATGACCTCAGACTGCCACCTCCAGAATAGTGAGAAAACACATTCTGCTGTTTAAAGCCACCCAGTTTATGATGTTTTGTTATGGCAACCCAAGCTGACTAATGCAGTGAAGAAAGCTTCTAACCTGTTCTTCCTACCCAGATCACCAGAATCTTAAAAATAATGACCAATTATTTTGAAAGGCAGGTTATAATCTAGGTATGGCAAGGCTGACAGATCAGGAAACAATTGCCATTGAAAAGATAATTTGTCATACTCAGAGATTCGTAGAGAAAGAGGCACACCACGCCATGGGGGGCACGTGGAGAGGCACCTGGGTTGGTCAGGAGGCAGAGGGAGCTATGGGGGAAATGTGGAGAAGAGCCTTTATTGTGGTTCTTGTGGGAAGAATCTGGTGAGGCAGGGTAACCATGCCTAGAATTGACTTGTTTGAATAATTTCAGTGGGCTCTAGGGTATAGGGATATCCCCAGTTGTCTGGTACCTGACCCTGGGTGATTAGGGCAGGTGGATAGTGGTCCCATGTGTAAGAGCTCAATAAAGTTAGGTGGTCGACAGGGTATAGGCTCTGAATTGGTTGGTGTGAATATGATAGGCACAATTACAGGTGAGTTGTTTAGAAATTAGCTAACCCTGAAAGGAGTAGTCTCTCCAGGGTCATCAAGGACCAACATGTCAAAGCATCCAAGAACAAAAGACATGGTGATTACAACAGTGTGGCCAATCTGATATAGACATGAATACTAGAGAGTCTTATTAATTCCACCCTTAATAAAGATTATAAAAACTCTGATAAGTTACTTTCATAACTTAATGAAGAGAATAACTTAATAGAGACCATATGGAATAAGAACTATAAACAAATTACTCTAAATTAGTTTGTGCATAGTTATTTACTACAAGCTACAAACATTACACACATTGGTATTTATGAGTTCCAACGCACTAGAAATCCTCAGAACCCTTAGCAGCATGGCTAAAGACAGTCGCTTATTTTTTTTTCTTCTCTACTTCAGTCCCGATATCCCATTATCTGTTGCTCCCCTCTTCCATATGAGTTTGTTGGAATGGCCACATCTTTATATTCATTACAACTAATTTCAAAATGTTTCATGCTCTTGTTTTCCAACCACTGAAAACTTCGATTTTAGAAAAGCAAAATCTTCCCCAAGGGCATTTCTGCAACTTTGTCAGTCTATTCTTAACTTTGAAACTTGTTCAGGAGTTCCTCATGAAAGGCCCATTGACAATTACTTAACCTGGGAATCATTCTGATAGGCAGGGTTACAGAATTCCACTGATTTGTGTCTTGCTTAAGAGGTTTTTATCTAATACTTGGTCATGAGACAAATTACATTCTCTTCTATTAGCCTTAGAGTTTTACCTTTCAGCTTAGCTTTAATCGACTTGGAGTCCTCCTTGTCCCTGCTGTTCTTCCCTACGCTTCATGCAGACTCACTCTGCCTTTACAGAGCTCTGCTAATCCCACGGAGGCTTTAGTGTGCTTTCACAAGGTAAGGGGCTTTTGTTGGGGGCATTATTGCATTCTCCCAAATCAAACTCTATGCTCAAATCCTCTTTCTGCCACTTAACAAATGCATGATATTCAGCAAGTTAACTTAATCATTATAAGCCTTAGTTTCGTCCTCTATAAATGAAGTTCATAATAATAATACTACCTTATAAGGTTATTGTGAGCATTAAATGAGATAATGCACATAACACACTTAGTGCAGCACCTGCACATAATAAATGCTCAATAATGATTACAGTTACTATCGCAGATATCCCTACTTTGTTTTTCCTGAGAGGCTTCCTATATTTTGAGGTCATTTTTTGCAAATTATTAACCTCATTCATTACGTTCATTTTGCTAATTTAAGTCTCAAAATCTAACTGTCTTTCTAAGTTTAACTACTAACTTCTGGACCTAGAATGCAGAGACAGTTGTAATGTCTCCCAGGTTTTATCTAATCTGAAGTTTTATAAATTCCTGTACACCTGAACCTAAAGTAGGTAGGGCTGTATTATGACTTCTTTGCTTTCCTCCATAAAAAATAATAAAAATTTATATTTGTGACTGAGTTGGTATAAAGACAAATATAATCCAGTCTGCATTTATTGTTATATTCATGATTGTTATGTTCTTTTTTAATTTTAAGAGACATTAAAATGAAAACATTTTCATGAAGCCCTAAAAGTATCGTGGGCCCTAGTGCCTCCCATACCTAAGGGTGAAGTCAGCCCTAATGGTGGACTCAGACCACAGTGAGATTCAAAAAGTCCCAGTGGAGACACACTAAAGATATTGCTGTAGCTCTTTCGTTGATGGGAACAGTGGAGCTATTATCAAAATCATTCTTGTAGTAAAATATTATAGAGTGAAAACAGTGTGAAACCTTCTTGAGCACAGAGTTTAAGAGCCATAGTTCACTGACGTAAATTAGATTCATTGTCAAGGTGATCATCTTGGAGTCATAGAGAGGGTTGAGCTAGGACCCAGTTCTCTTGATCACCAGGAGGTGTTTTCTTCACCAAACTATCCATTGCTCTTCAAAGTTTTATTTAAGCTTATGCCAAAATATAGTTTAAAATCTTTTGTCCCCACAGGAAAGTAGTATCCTCCAGTTCTACACTGCCATAGATATTATTGACTCTCATGGAATTGAATACTACCTGTTACTTATGTGATGGGACTTGAAATCCCTTTTGCATTACCAGCAACTATGTTTCAGTGTGAAGTGACATTAGATTTATTTAAAATAGCTCTTATTAGTTCTCCTACCTGAGACAAACCAATTTAGCCATTAGCAGATGAACATCAGAGCCCTGATATACTTGATGGCTATAGAAAATGACATGCTTAAATAGGAAGAGTCAAATAGATGGAAAATAGTTAATGATGTTAAATATTCAGTCAGTCAACAAATACTTGTTGATCATCTATCCTGTACCAGGTCCTGTGCTAGGCACCGGTCATAGAAATTTGAATCTACAACATTATTTACTCACGGTTATACATATGAGTGGCAGTTTTGATTTCTGGTTATAGAAGTAACATATGGTTATAGAGAACAATTTGTAAATTATCCTTTAACTTAGACATTGCATTTTATTTTGTATGTACAGCACTTATAATGAATATTCTTGGCTTGTATTTGTTTGAAAAAATAGTTTCTGTGAGCATACAATTCTAAAAGTTGGTAGTTATTTTCCTGCAGCATTTTGATTTCACTGTTTTCTAGCTTTCATTGATTTTTGTTGAAAAGTTAACATGTTAGTCTAATTTAGCATAATTTGTCCTTTTTTCCTAGAACCATTCATAAACTTTCCTGTGTCACTTTACATCAATGTGTCTAAGTAAAAAATTACTTTTATTTATTTGGTTTGGGATTTGTTTGGGTTTCCTGGACCTGAGAATTTGAACCTTTCTACAATTTTGGAAAATTTTCAGTATTTTCTTAGATATTATCTTTCTTTATTCCATTGTCTTTTTCTGAAACTCTTAACTGAATGTAGTTAAACTTCCTTACTATAGATCTTTCTTTTTTTGTCTTGTTTATCTCTGTCATTCATTTTGAGTGACTTCTTCAGATTTAATTTATAGTTTACAAATTTCCTTTCAGCTAGGTCTAACTGCTATTTCACTTAACAGAGTTTCTGATTTAAATCATTATATATTTTTATTTCTGTAAGTTTTATTTTTTTAACTTGCTTGGCTTTATTATAATTCTATTGGTCCCATTCATATTTTCAGTAATTTTAAACACTTTTAAAGTACATTAACATTTTATATTCTGGTATCAAATGTTTCCAAAATCCATATTCTAATTCTTCAGTTCATTGTTTTTGCGAACTCTTGGTTATGGTGGCTTATGTATTCTGGCATTTAGTGGTTTTTAGTTTGAGCTCATGTTTCCTGAAACATTCTATATGAGAATATTTTGTATTCTGTGTTTACAATACTTACAGTAGAGAGGAATTGCATTTGCTATGTTGTGACACTGCTTGGAGCAGCTTGTACAGAATTAGATTTTCCCTCCATCCTGCCCACAAATTCCTCTAGGGTACCTCTATTCCATGGAGGTGGGTGGTCTGGTCATGGCATCCCTGATGAAGGACTCCTATAGAGGTGGTAACTCCTTAAGGACTAAAGTCCCAAAAGCCAGGAAGCAAAGGGGAAAAAAGGGAACTAACATTTGTTAAGTGGATATTACATTACAAGGTCCAAAGTAGTTTTATATGCAATCTACTTTTTTTAATTTGGAAAGTTCTTATTGATATCTCATATCTTGACGATGCCAACAACCTTACATCCACATCACTTGCTAAGGGACTCAGACAAGTAGGGAAGCCTAGAATGAACTGGTCTCTTGAATATACTGGCCCTTTTAGATATCATCTTGGTCTTGACTCACAATTTTGTAGTGAATTCCAACACTAATTTAGCCTCTTGGGTTGTAGATCCAGGTTTCCCCAAGATTCATATGTATTTGAATATCACACCCTCTGGCAGGATGTACTAAGTGGCCAGGCAACAGTGATTCCAGCTTTGCAATAATATACAGGTTAATTATATTCTTGTGACAGTTACAAAAGTTTGGCTTTATAGCCAAAGAAAGATTATGTTTGTCGACAATGATTAAGTATCTATCGACATTTCTGAGAAATGTCCTGGCACTATTTCACAGTCTTCCTAATCCAACTTGATCAATAATCTTGTAGGCAAACTACCAATATTTCCATAGGATAGTTTCCATATGGATCATCCCATGTTAACTATTAAAGCATTTAAGATGAGATATTCAGCCTAAATGGAGAGCTTTAAGAATGAAGACCAGCTGTTGTGTCTATGCACTTAGTGATTAAACAACTAGAATCAATATAGCGTTTGGACACATGGCTGAAGATATACTTTGGGTGAGGAATGTGCTCTTGAGGGAAAAGAAGTTTTGCATTTGCATACAACTGATATGAAAAACAAGAAAGAAACTTAAAAGCCAGGTACTGGCCAGGCGTGGTGGCTCATGCCTATAATCCTAGCACTTTGGGAGGCCAATGCAAGTGGATCACTTGAGGTCAGGAGTTCGAGGTCAGGAGATCACTTGAGGTCAGTTCAGCCTGACCAACGTGGTGAAACCCTGTCTCTCCTGAAAATACAAAAATTAGCCGGGCATGGTGGCGTGCACCTGTAATCCCAGCTACTCAGGAGGCTGAGGCAGCAGAATCACTTGAGGCAGGAGAATCGCTTGAACCCGGGAAGTGGAGGTTGAAGTAGCTGAGAGCATGCCATTGCACTCCAGCCTGGGTGACTAGAGTGAAATTCCATCTCAAAAAAAAACAAAAAACAAAAAAAAGCCAGGTACTATCTTCAGCTACTTGACAGGGGTAAAAAGCGAAAGCTTTGAAAGTTATTGATTACAAGGCAGCCATGATAAACTGTGGAGTTTTAATTAAATCCAACACAGTGGCAATGAGGGCCCAGACCCAATATTGTCTTACGTTTTAGGAATCAAGCATTTATAGAGCCTCTAAGGGCATCTAAGTGGCCTGCCCATGGTAGGTCTATGCTGCCCAATGTGGTAGCACTAGCCATGTGTAGCTATTTAAATTTAAGTTGATTAAAATTAAGCATAGTTTAAAATTTAGTTCCTCAGTCTCACTGCAGGCTGAGTGTTCCTCATTCAAAAATTTAATATCTGTAATGCCGCCAAATGTGAAACTTTGAGTACCAACACGATGCTCGAAGGAAATGCTTATTGGAGCATTTCAGAGTTTTAATTTTTAGAGTAAAGATGCTGAACTGCTAAGTATGATGCAAATACTCCAAAATATAAAAAAAATCCAAAATCCAAAACACTTCTGGTCCCAAGCATAAGGGATACCAAACTATATCTACACTTCAAGTGTCCAAGAGTTACATGTGGCTAGTGGCTACTGTCTTGGACAGCACAGATAGAGAATAGTTCCATCACTGCAGAAAGTTTTCTTGGACAGCCCTGTATTAGACGTTCAATAAACACATGTTGATGGAACACAGTTCCATCATTGCAGAAAGTTTTCTCAGACAGCACTGTGTTAGATGTTTGATAAACACATGTTGAGTGAATGAATAAATGACTGCCCAACATTCAAAAGGGGAGAAAAGATAATGCTTTTGCAAAAAGTTGAGCCAGTCCTTTTAAAGTGCACAAAATCTTATTTGGGGGGAAAAAAGAAAGAGGTGAAGTGATAGAATGACATTGTAAGAAGTGTAACGTCACAGTTCCAATGGACATTGCCTGGATTTCGGTGACAAACTCCTCCTTTGAAATCTTCAGTAAAGTTTGTTTTGTTTAAGAAGACTTGTGTGGGTGGAGACTTCACTAAGGAGCTCAGTGGAGAGTGTGTGTTTCCTAGGAAGGTTAGCAAGGTGTGGAAAAGAGGGTTGACCTAAGCAGGAAGGAGCCAGGAGATACAGGAGGCCATAAGGGCATTTGTCCACCAAAGACAGACAGGAAACTTAGGGACAGCTTTGAAATTCCATAGGCCGTGAAACTGGGCTCAAGCCCATTTTGTCTCTAATTAAAGTACCCTGCCTGACATCTAGGCTCTACTTTTACACACTGTTTCAAAGGTTGGCAAATTATAGTCTGCAGGCAAAATCTGGCCTACTACGTGTGTTTACAAAGCCTACAGTCTAAGAATGACTTTTACACTTTTAAATGATTCTACAAAGTAAAATAAAAAGACTGTTTAATGACCCATAACACAAGTAATTCAAATCTCACTATTTATAAAACTTTTGTTAGAACCGTCACCTCATTTATTTATGTATTATCTATTGCTGACTTTATGCTACAGTAGCGGAGTTGAGCAAGTATGACAAAGACCCCATGGCCTGCAAAGCTTAAAATATTTATACTCTAGCCCTTTATAGAAATAGTGTTTCAACATCTATACTATATCATCAATAGTGAGAGCAGGGATGTGCATATTAGATACAGGGGTTGAGTATCCTTTATTCGAAATGCCTGGGACCAGAAGTGTTTTATATTTTGGATGTTTTCAGATTTTGGAATATTTGCATTTTATTCAGCATCCCTAATTTGAAAATCTGAAATCCAAAATGCTCCAGTGAACATTTCCTTCGAGCACCAAGTCAGTGCTCAAAAACTGTCAGATTTTGGAGTATTTTGGGTTTCAAATTTTTGGATTATGGAAACTCTGCCTGTGTCACAAAACACTGGGGCAAGGAATGGGCTGCATTAAGGTATTCCTGCTTCATGGGAAACCAGAACAAAACAGAAGCTTTCAGAAGATGAGAGATGAGGAGGAGTAGAGAATTAGCTAGCAGGAAAAACAAAGCAAACAAACAAAAAACAACAAACTCTACATCAAATGCAAACTGCTACTTTTTTTTTTTTTAATGAGACAGAGTCTCGCTCTGTCACCCAGGCTGGAGTGCAGTGGCATGATCTCGGCTCACTGCAGCCTCCACCTCCAAGGTTCAAATGATTCTCCTGCCTCAGCCTCCCAAGTAGCTGGGATTACAGGCATGCGCCACCACACCCGCTTTTTTTTTTTTTTTTTTTTTTTTTTGTATTTTTAGTAGAGAAGGGGTTTTGCCATGTTGGCCAGCCTGGTCTCAAACTCCTGGCCTCAAGTGATCCACCTGCCTCAGCCTCCCAAATTGCTGGGATTACAGGTGTGAGCCACCACGCCCGGCCCAAACTGCTAAATTTTTTTATTGATGATAGTATGAAATTGGACAGATAAACAGAAAACTTTGTGAATTAAGCCAATTAATCATCTCAGCTTTCTGCAGATCAGTTCAACATCATATGCTCTTCACTCCTCATCTGGTTATTTTGAAGTTCAAATGCAAAAGTATACACGAAAGCACATACAAGTATGAGGTATAATTCCTACTGGTAATAAGTAGGATAAAGAAGTTGAATACATATTGGAGACAGATCAACAATACTTCACATGGGAGTTAGTGGACCAAGTGTTCCAAAATAACTAACAAGAATATCACTGAGCTGCCGCCGGGGCAAGATGACCTCCCCATAGCAGGCAAATTCCAAGTATGCCAAGCAGTCAACTGAATTAGCAATTGCCACTCACACGCTGTCACATCCCCTCCAGCCTGGGGAAAAGGACAAGCTGTCCACTAGGCAGGAGACAACAAATGCTCATCTTTGATGCAGAGCAGTCCACCACCAGATGCTGCAGGCCATTTGCTCAACAGACACCTAGTTAGTGCCCCTCATTGGAAGGCCCTGAGCTAAAGTCAGCAGGACAGAAGGATGAGAAGCGGAAATGGTGGACCGTGTTTTTCAAAATGTATAATCTCCTTGGAGCAATAAGAAAATGTGTTAAATTAATGATGATTGTCAAGTGGCAAATGAGAAATTCTGGTAACAAGTTATAGAACTGTTCAAAAAAGAATGTGGTAAAAAGTCAGCAGAAGCAGTCAAGAAAAACCTCCTAAAGAAGAAAGGGGGAATTGGATTGAAGCTTAAAGACTGATTGGAGCAAGGGGTGGGGAAAAAAGGCATCACAGATGAGGAAATGGAGAAGCCATGGGTATGCATAGGATGGGAGAGAGAAACACTCCAAAAAAGGAGCAGTCAGCCAGGCTGAAGCAGATGGGTATGGCTGGGAGAATTTGGAGATGGAGCAGAGAAGGAAAGAGAAGGATGGGGGTTTTGGAAGATTTTTGAAAGCCAGGATGAAGGATTTGTCCAATTGACAATGGGGAAACTTAGCATATTTATATAAAGAAGAGGAGTAAAAAATTGGCACTCATCAAAGCAATAGCACAGGAAAGAGTTACGGAAGCACAAAGGAAACAGCAAATTCTGTTGGTATTCCAGTAGGAGAGAGATGAGCAGTAAGAAACAGAGTATACAACTTAGTCTTTACAAGAGAGGAGAGAAAACATCAGATAGAGCTCCTGAGAGTAAGATACAGCAAGGGTCTAGGAATAATCTAGGAATAAAGGTGGAAATTGTGCAGCTAGTGCTGTAAATTTAGGCACATCACAGTTTACTTACAAAAGAACCTGATGAACATCTTTGAAAAGATAATGAGTACAAGCACTAGCCCAGGTTACTTGCTCACCAGAAAAATTGTCCTATCCAACTGCGGAACCACAGACGTTCCCTACTCTACTGGACAAAGAAAGGATTAGAATAAAATGGAAAAGTGGCTCCAGAGGAGAGAGATTTAGAGGACACTTGCTAAAGTCATTGCTATAGTCTAAATGTTTGCATTCCCCAAAATTCAGATGTGGAAATCCTAACCCCCAGGATGATGTTATTAGAAGGTAGGGCCTTTGAAAGGTGATTAGGTCATAAGGGTGGAGTCCTCATAGACGGGATTCAAGCCCTTATAAAGTTATAAGAGGCCCCAGAGAGCTGCTTTGCCTTTCCCCATATGAGGACACAACAAGAAGACCATCTACAAAGTAGGAAGCAGGCCCCCTCACCAGACACTGAATCTTCCAGCACCTGATATTTAATTTCCTATCTTCCATAACTGCGAGAAATAAATTTCTGTTGTTTTTAAGCCACCCAGTTCATGGTATTTTGTTACAGCAGCCCAAACGAATTGAGGAAACCATCAACCTTGACTGACAGAGGGAGAGGCATTCTAAGTGGAGCTCAGGATACATCTTATTATCTCTTGACACAGCCTTTCCAGAGCTTCTCTCTGAATTTTTGAAGAAAATGTGGAGGAAGTGTAATACTTGACAGTGAATCAAACCCACTATCTTTACTATTAGGAAAGTTTCAGAAAACACACAGCACAGTCACCCTCTTTTAAAAAAATTTTTTTTCATCTTCTTTTTTGACCTAAGGTAGCATTTTCCATTTTAGTGTGGTAATAATTAGGGCAACATAGTGGCTACACCAACCTCAGTGGCCCATAGGTGACCACGTCCTCCTTGGTTTGTTGAGAAACAGTAATTGAAGCTCTGAAGGTGGGAGAAGACCATCAGAAAGATGCACACATGAAGGTCCATGACCACCTGCCCATGAAGATGATAGGAGGAGTGTAAAGACTCCCGTTTCACTGAAATGGCTAATGGCAGATGCTACCATTTTATTATTATTGTTGTTGTTGTTGGTTTGAGACAGGGTCTTGCTCTGTCACTTAGGCTGAAGTGCCATAGTGCTATCATAACTCACTGCAGCCTTGAACTCCAGAAGTCAAGTGATCCTCCTGCCTCAGCCTCCCAAAGTCCTGGAAGTACAGGCATGAGCCATCATACTGGCCAGATGCTACTGTTTTTACACTGCCTTTATGACCCAGATTTTAACCATTCAAATTGGTTACCAACCCTAAAAATTTTGGCTCATACAATAAAGCAAAAAATGTTTTAAATAAATTAAATAAGAATATTTTTGTTAGTTTTTCCAACAGATTTAGCATTGGGTATAGTTTTTACTAGGAGTCAGTGAGTCTCAAAGGTGATGCTTTCAAGGAGACTTTTACTGCCATGTCAATGACCCCCAGTTTGAGCAAATCAGACTGGCTAGGAATGAATCACCCAAAGGCCAGTTTGATCTTACATGGAGATGCTTGTCAACACTGACATAAATTCACTTATGCTTGTAAAAGAATAACATGACTGGAGAAAAATAATAATAAATAAAACCTATTCCATGATTAAGATGGCTCTTATGGGTATGAAATAGAAAATAACCAATTATCAGATTGATCTTGCCTGCTTGATAAAATGGTCTTGTTAGGAAAAATGTAAACAAAATCTTTAAACTACCACTTCATGATGCATTATAATGCATCGCTTCCATGTACAAGTAAATTTAGTATGGATGGTGAGAAGATGTGAACTACTCAGTTTTATATTTAAGGAGATGTCCAAAACATCTAAACCTTTTGCTAATCAATCCACAATCACTTGAGTAACTAGAATGGACAAGTATTGATAGCACTGAAATTGAAACATGGTTCTAGGCTAATTTCTGTAGAATAGAGTGATTATACTACTAAATGCACTAAATTCTATGAAGAATAGAGACGTAGTTATCTAATATCACATGATATATTTCTGCCAACAGAGAGGGAAGGACAATGGTTAAACTTAAAAATAAAAGGTAACTGCTTTGTTTCAGAAAGTGAATCCAAAAGCTTTCCCGTTGTTCATTTTTTAAAAAAACTTCTGCATTAAATTCTTCCTATTATGTTTTAATGTGGCTCTTTAGGCAATCAGAGTTAGATTATAGAAATTCTAAGAAACTTCCAAAAGTAAATTAAAAAAATGTCAAGAGAAAAGACAAATTGCTAGCATGGAAAAATTATTTGTTTACCTTTCAGATGAAAATAAAACACATTTAAATGTTCAGGTGCTTAAGAAGGTTATTTTTTAAATCATGAAGTTCAGGTCAGTTTCTACAATGAATACTAATAAGTGGTGAATGATTTTGGTACATTCTTCAATGCCATAAATTCAACAATTGTACAATGTGAAAATAAAGGAATACATTTAGTCATCTGTTGGGAGTACCACTTCCTGAACTCTAATTAAAGGACAGTGCATAAAACATTTTCTTGTTAACCAACCTAACATATTTGGAGTTGGGATACTATCTAGGGAATAGAGATGCAAATGAAGAAGAGAACTTGTTTGGGTAATCGTTGTACTTGATTATTAAATGTCTCTCTCTTTTCTGCTTAAAGTTGAATTGCTCTAAGGGAAATGTTTATTTTAAAGGGGGACATCAGGAAAATGGAGGTAGATACAGCAAAGTCTACAATTTATGGGGTAAAGAAATGCCTGTAGTTGGAATTTAAAGTTAAACATAATTTAATTAACTTCATTTTTTGGCTAGGAAAAAAAAGAAGCACCATCTTTTTATTCAAGGAACATGTGTTTTCAGCACAAGTAAGTCCAGAGGTAGAAACCATGGCATATAGCAGGAGTGCCCAATACAACCCACATCAATGAAGGCATTGTGGCTCTCTAGCTAGCAAGGGTAGGCCACTGAGATGGCTGACTGTGGACTTGGTGTAGGGGGTCTCTGCTCACTGACACAATGTGGAATTCAACAGAGAATAAAACTGTCTCTATCAGAGACTAGAACCATTCATAGAATATTAACAAAATGATGCTTCCAGTAGATAGACAATGCCAAGATACACACTTGGTACACCACCTGGGAGCCTGTGTCCTACGGCACTGGGAGAAATATATCTGCAGGTCCAGAGAACACTATCGTTGAACGCTAGCATCACAGTGGTTCATCACAACACAAAGCCTCACTCTTTTAGGAAAAACAAGTTATTTAACTGAATCGATCAAGATTTTCTTTGAGTTTTCATGGGTGGATTTAAATTTTATCAGTCCTGGAACTTACACAAAATGCAGAATACAAAGTTAGGTATGAAAATAAATTTTTGTAAGAATGAGAAAATATATCACATCAAATTATAAATTTTTAAAAACAGCATTCCCAAATCCAAAAATTAACATATTTCTTGTAATTAAAAGTCTAACACATGTGTGTAATATCTTTTTCCACAGTGTTGGTAGTATGTCCTTCGATCATCTCTTCATATGAAAATTATTTTGTAATCCAATTTGGAGAGAAAATAGAAATAACTTATTCTTTCTTTTAGCATAGTTTATTGAGCTTTTAAAAATTATCGATAGTTTAGAAAAGTTTTTTCTGACTTCACAACTCATTATTGGGAATGGCCTGTATATTTGTAGGAAACTTCTATCAAATTTCTTTTATACATGTGTTGTAAGATTTCAGGGCATTTCAAGTTTTCATACACAGTGACCAATTCATAGCACTCTCAGAACTCAATTTTGTGGGTCATTCTTTTGGGAACCACCAGACTGTATCAGGACAGCGTGTATTCGAATTGCTAAGATGCAATCCAATATATTGGGATGCATAAAGCATGTCATGTCACATACAGATATGCTCATTGATTTGCTACAGGTTTGTTCTTCCAAACACAGGAATTCCAATTAATTTTATTTCGCAAAATTCCAATAAAAATGGAAAAAAGTGTGTAGTGCTTTTGTAATTATATATGCCACTTATTGTCTCCTGACCAGAGAGAACTTATGTTTTGACAAAAGAACATCAATGAAAACTGAATTCTCTGTCTACAACTTCACACACTGATTATTGGAAGAATTTTCTACAATCTAGCTCATGGCTCTGCACATTACAAACTTTTCTTTATTCTTCTACGTCTATACACTTCACTGGCAGCTGCTGTTGATTGTGCTCATAGCACGATTCCACTTCTGGCCCTGCATCGTTGTGCCATGACGCTGTGAGTCAGCACAGAGGGCAGTGGGCGTATTCCTGAGTTCTTCCACACCTAGCAACCACTTCTCTACACAGAGGAGGGACTGCAAACCACACAAATACTTCTCAAACTCAGAGTATTCCCAATTCAACTTCCCCTTAGTCAAATTTTTGACCTATGGCCAATCCAGCACAGTGACACACGAGAAATGGTGATGGAATACATCAGAAGGGAAAGAGACAACAGTCTTAGTTGGTCTTATGGTTAATTTTACACAAACGTATGATCATGTAAGTATATTGCTAGGGCTTCCTCCCTAGCCTTGAAAGATTGCACATGAGGAGCTCTGAAGCTTAACAATCATGATTAAGTTCATCTCTGCTAGTTATTAACCCACCACAGACTTCTTGGTTTCTCCAAAAAACATGACTTATCGTAAGTTAATCTCTTCAAGCTTGATCAATGAAACTGAGACTAGAATGTCATAACTAAACTTGAAGAGCTTCCCTGAAGGTGCTCTAAGCTAAACTCAAATACCTGTATTCAGAATTAGCTTGGGCAATTGTAAAACAGTAAGCATCACTTTAGTAATCTGAAACAGCAAATTCCAATTTGGGAGCAGATAAGGTTATGTAATTAGTATGTTGGAAAGGCATGTTCTTGACCAAAGTGGAAGAAATCCTAGCACTCTATGCTGTTTCTGACTAGTTCCTTTACAAAGTACTTCAAGGCTTTGGCATGACAGAGAAATAAACTTCCATGTTGTTTAAGCCACTGTAACTGGGCTTTTTCTATTACTTGCAGCCCAAACTAACCTTAACTGCAAGAGGGTAGTATCAGGATTACCTGGGGAGCTTGGCTGAATTATCTCCTCCTCCATTCTGCCGTCCTCCAACACATGGAGGGGCAGAGCTCTGAGGCCTGCTGCCGGGGAAGAGGAGTAAGAAGAGAAATACTACTTGGTGCAGTGAAACACACCACCCTAAAAATTTAGTGGATTAAAACAACCACAGTTTATTATAATTTTTCATGATTCTGCAGGATATATCAGCTCGGCTGGGCAGGTCAGTTCCACATGATGTCAGCTGGGATTTCCCGTGTGGGAAGGCTGGCTGGGTCTCTCCACGTGGTCTGTCACTATGCAGTAGTCTAGCCTGAGCTCCTTTACATGGTAGCTGGAGCCTAAGACAGTGAAAGGAAAGGCTGCCAAGTCTCATAAAGTCCAGGCCTAAAATTAGAACATCCACCACATTGGACTGGTCAAAGCAAGTCACCAGGCCAGCCAGATTCTAAGGGAGGGAAAAGAGGCGTTCCCTCTTGATGGGGGAAGTGGTCTGTAGGTACGAGGTGGAAAAATGTATTGGCAGCTGTCTTCGTAGACAGTCTACATGCCTAGAGAAGTAAAATGATTGCTACGAGGACAAAAAGTAGTAATGAAGTGGAATCCAGGTTTTTGTCCTTTTGGCACCAAGAACTCCAGTCTGTATCTGTCAGACTCCCATCCCTCTGCCTCCAGCCACTCAATCACTTGCCCTTGTAGAAAACTGAGAGTGCTGGGAAAGGGGTGCCATCCGCTCTCTGAGACTGGGCCAGCCAGGGTGGAGCAACCATGGCAATCCTGTTCCACGGTCTAGCCTTCAGCAGTGCAGGCCTCCAAACTGAATGAGAAGTGTCAAGAGCTTTGCACAATAAAAGAGTAAACATCATTTAATATAGCTTTATTATTTGGAGTGTGTTGTGTCTGTGTGTATGTGGTTTTGATATGTGATATATTTCTCACTGTGGCTCATAGTCAAAAAGTTTGAAAGCCACTTGCTTAGAACATAGCAGGTGCTCAATATGTGTGTTAAACACAATATTTCCATCATCCTCTTAGGGTCCCTTGTGGGACTCACTGACAGATTTCTGCTCTTTGTCTCCCCTTTTCTATGGGGACTACTCTCCTTCGGTTCACATTACTTCCGGTATCATATTGTGATCAATTATGCTATCATCTTCTTTTACATTGTCATTCATGTCCCTGTCTTAAAGTTTGGCTTTTCACAAGGTCTTATCATTTCTTGCTTTGCTTTTTTTTTTTTCCCTGATCATTTTCAGAAAATCTCCAAGTGGCTAGTTTCACTCATTATTTGGAATGTGAAAGACACCTGTGATTTTCACCTGACCAGCATTGCTTCTGTCATCTGGCAATAGCCCCCTAACTTTTCTTTTGGGGAGCTATCCTTTTCTACTCTGTGTGGTTCTGGTAGGGTGTCTTGTAGAGAGGGCGTGTGACCCAGGCAGTCTAAAATTTTCTATGATATTCATCATGTGGCCCTTAGTTTTAAAAACCATGAGAACCTGGGGCCATTTTTCCTTCTGCATGTAAGACCTTCTTTGTGGAATGAAGCTAGACCCCGATACGGGCAGAGAGCTGGAGAGCAACAACTCTGGCAACACAGGGGGAGCGTCAAGTTCCAGCCATGCCTGGTGTGTTGACTTCAGTTCTCAAATCAGCATTCTGTTATCATTGCTTGAATTTAAGAAAAGTGGTTGGTCCCACTCATCTCATAACCAAAGTGATCTGTGGCAACAGGTGCTGGTGATGTGAGCTCTTAGTGGACACCAGGCTGCCCAGTGAGAAGGACTGCTATGGAAAGTGGGGTGGGCTTAAAGAGGCTAGCAGCTGGATTCAGTACCAGTTGAATCTAATTATGTACACTATGCAAGTGGGAAGGAAGTGTGTAAACTGGGAACGATGACAGGAAACAAATAGTGTTAAATGAATAAAGACCATGTATGGGAGGTCTCCCTGTAGGGCCAACAATTGAACTAATTCAATTAGCAGGCAATTAAAAAACTTTCAGATTTAGTATGCTTTGTTTAGAGGTGGAAATTAGTGTAAACAATGACTGCATAAAAATAAAGACTCCAAGTATAGCAATTAGTCTCTTGTTTTTCATTTTAATTACTTTAAAAAGACAAGAAACACAAAAATTACGGGAACAGAAAAGAATATTTTCAAATTAAGTTTGAATGAGTTATTCTAGCATGGCAGAAGGTAAAATTAGACACAGCTAGTCACCCAAGTGTCTGTGATGTTTTAACGTTTCTATGTGAAGGTCTTCCCGTGGGCTTTGTTTCCTGGGTAGAAGATCCCTGGAAGCATACATTTTTTTGAAGATACTAAAAAGTAAATTACTGTGATTTAAAAAATAGCTCAATGTAGCTCACAGAATATGATAAATTAATACTTAATTAAGAAACTAATGAAGCCTCCCGTTTTTAATACACTAAAGAATTACACCTAGGAGTGAAATGCAGAGAGCTTCCAATATACTGTGTAGCATGAACAGCTGACTGGGAAGCTGTTAGTTGTATAAGACAGTAAGAAGGCTTAACTCCACGCACCTGTTCTTAATGAGATGGCACAAACTTATGTCGTTCTAAATGACCAGTTTAAAAAGAAGATTCACTCCTTTCTTTCATCTGTTTTCCTTCTGTGAAAATCTTTATAGAGCCTTAAGCATCTCTGATCTCCATTTTCTCAGTTTTTACCTTATTGCTGGGCTCCCCTGTTTCAGTGGGCTTTTATAAGATTTCTGCCCAAGTATCCTCATGTTTAAGTGGCTAACCTGCTTCCATGAGAGTCCTTAAAAATAACACCTGCTACTAGAATTATACGTGTCCCAACTTACATTGCTTTTAGTAACTTTCTCTGGCTACCACTGACCCTATTCCGTTCCTGTTCACGATTGCTCAATTTCAGTAATTATTTCTGAATTTTTGGTACATTAATAACTAAGGAATTCTTCCCAAACTCCCAGAATGTCAAATCTAAAGGATATGCTCTAGTGTTCATTTGACCTGACCTTTCTCTGAGACTTTCTTCCCCTTGGTTTTCCATACAATGCTTTCTACTGGTTTTCCTACTTCTTCAGATTTTACTTCCTTTTCTGTTCTTCAGAGCTTCCTGAATTGTCACAGTCACGGTGCTGTTCAATGGTGAAATTATCCACCTGACTGTTTCACCTGTGCTTCAAACAATCTCAGGATGTCCAAAAGGAGCTTCATTAAGCTCCCTGTTTTGGATAATTGCATCTATCAACCAAGCTAGAACATTTGAGTCCTTTACTCTCCATTTCCCCAAGAGTTAATAAGACATCTCCATGGCCATGACCCTAGTTCAAACTCTTATCATCCATAAATTAACTTTCTAAATGGTCTCTGAGCCTTTATTCTTCCCCACATCACCTTCTCCCATACCTCATCTTCTCTTCTCACTGCCAAACTCTGTGAATTCCTGAAAACACAAATATGATTGCTTCACACTCTTACTTTAAATCCATCAATGCTTTTCAATATCTACAGGAATGCTTCTCACACATTAATGTGACCCTGAATCACCTGGGGATCTTGTTTAAATGTGCTTCTAGCCTGGCGTGGAGCCTAGGAAGGTTCATGTGATGCTGCTGGTCCTTGGACCACACTTTGGGTATTGGGGGTTTATAGGTTAATTTTCAAATCTTATAGTATAGCATACCAGGCTCATTACAATCTAGTCCATTGCCCAGAATACATCTGTGATACCTCTATCATGTGTAACCTTTATTCCACCTCAATCCCTTGCATATGCTATTGCCTCTGACCAATGCTGTCTCCTCCAAGCCTTCTTCCCCAGGAAACTTCCTTCTACTGATTAATTAGTTGGTTGATCATTCATTCATTCATCCATGATTGATCTCAAGAATGACCTCCTCTAACAAGACCTTTCTGGCAGACTCTCCAAGATAGAATTAGGTAAGTGTCCTTCCACTCTTTTAGTAGCACTTTCATCCTGGATATTTTTCAATTATATCGTCTGACATAGACAATAATGGAGCTGCTTACACATATATGTTCCCCACCCTTTACCTGCAGCCACTCAGTGGTTGCTTGAGGGCAAATCTATCTTACTCTGTTTCCTGCAGGCCCAGCACGATGCCTGGCACAAAATGAGCTTTCAGATATTTATTAAACTTTGTGCTTTCCTTATGAAACGCCTCTCACCAACATCGCAGGCGAGGGGTCTGAGTAGGTCAGGAGACTGAATTAATTGACCTTCACAATTTCCTAGCCACATTTCTTATATCTTTTGTCATTCAGGAAAACAGGCACCAGCTGTTGATCTGTCCATATTCAAAAGATAAAAATCAAATAAAATTTCCCTAATAACAGAGAAATAGATGTTTTACAAGCTGTTAGTATGAAATGGTTCAATAATATCACATTTGTTTCACATTTTGTAACAATTCACCTTTGGGTCTTTATCATGGTGATCTTTTTCTTAATAAAAATCTCACTAAAATTTTCATGAGGCCAGTGGTGAGAGAATAGAACTATATTAACAGCCTTATGAAAAATATATTATACATCTTTCTCTAGAAACTGTCTTTTAATAATTTCATTGGATCATCAATTGCTTATCTTCATTCTAGCTTTGTAGCTCCTTTTTCTTTTATCATTAGAAGTGGCTAATAAAAAGGTAAATTAAAATACATTTGGCTGTTTGACCAGGTTTGAACATAATTTCCAACACCATGAACACTGGGAAGCAATGTTTATGTAAGAGAAGATCAATCTCCTCTTTTCTGAGCCCAGAACAGATATTATCAGAGGAAGAACAATCTCTCTTAACACAGTTGAGCCATTAGGTACAGTTTCATCTTCTGCCACTTTCAGCAACACAATCCAATATCTTGTTAATCATGGAAACTGCCGAGCTGTTTTATCCATTTCTATACTTTAGCATATGCTCTTTGCTCTGCTTAAAACTCCCTTTCCACCCATCTGTCTAACTCTTCCTGATTTGTCAGACTTAATTCAAATATCACTTGCTTGGGGTATGTGAACGGATTGCCTCAGCTGAGCTAGCCTCTTCCTGAGTTATCTATACTCTTTTGCACTGCTGGAAAATCTGATTTATTTGCATGACCCCCAATCCCGTTCCATCAGAGGCAGGGACTTTATATCTCCTGTGCCTGGTTACGTGTTGGCTTACATAACGCTTGTGGTAAGTGGAAGTATAATGCCCTTGCCCTCTTTCCCTCAACCCCACCCCCAGAGAGATCACGTCCCAATTTCTGGCACTTGTGAGTGCATTGCCTTACACATGCAAAAGTGACTTTGCAGATGGAATTAAGGATCTTGAGATGGGGTGTTTATTCTAGATTATTATGTGGGTGGGCCCAGTGTAATCACGGGGTCCCTTTAAGAGGCAGGTAGGAGTGTCAGAGTCAGAGTGATGCAGCCTTGAGCCAAGGCTTGTAGGCAGTCTCTAGAAGCTAGAAAAGGCAAGGAAACGGATTTTCTCCTGCAGTCAACAGAAAGGAAAGCATCCCTACAGACACTTTGATTTTAGTCTGTGAGATTCATTTTAGACTTCTGACCTCCTGAATTCCAAGACATATTTTTGTTGTGTTAAGCCACTAAGTTTGGGTATAGGAAACCAATACAGTGTTTGATTAATGTTCTTTTGCAGAACGCGTGAATAGAAAAGTGCCTCTGGGCTCATCTTCTCTGTCGTTACGTTCTATCTCCCTGAGCAGCATGGAAAGCCCAGGTGAAGGGAAGCCCAGATGATGGCTCTCAGACCTGATAGGAAAGGCACCTTTCACATCCCCATGGCTTCTGTCCCCAGCGTTCTGCTGGCTCAGCTAGCACAGCAGTGGCCTCCACGCTACAGCACTCTACCAAAACGCAGTCATGTTTATGTGCGTATTTTCTATTGCTAACCAATGCAAAATCCTGTGATTGATGCTATAGGGAATCTTGTGTGGTCTATGATTTACTTTAAAATTCTCTAGAACTCCTTGAGAATGAATACTGCAATCATGTGAATTGGAGCATAATGCCTCTGGCCATGGGCTCCTGCTCCCCGTCAGGTCTCTCCCTCCTTGCTCCCCCTAACAAGAGGAGAGGAACGCCCACCTCCTTCCAGAACCCAGGTTTCCTGACCCACTTAAGTAACTTTCTGAAATACTGCAGCTTCCCCTTTCCCAGACCTTCATTTCTAATTTAACATAAATAAATATCATATACCATAATAGCCTTTTGAAAGGGTAGATTTTATTTTCACAGCTGTCTTCACAGGTTTTTTTATTTACCACGGCGAGGGTTAAAATACAACACAAAGCCCACCCTGTCACTGTACTCAGAGATGAGGCCTCTAGGTGTCGCTACCACCCAAGTCCTGCTATCAAAGGGCACTCGGCTGTATACCTATGTGCCACACATTTAGTATTTTTCCAAGATTATACAGCAAATGTATATATATAATATATATCTACTTAATCACAGAACCTCGCCATTTTCCTCTGCTCCATTCTAACTCGTTTTTTGAGCAAAATTCTAACTAAATGAGAGTAAATGATATACCTGATTACTTTCATATTTTATTCTTTAGTTCTGTTTCCCATGTCAGCACTAGAACATTCTGGATTTGCTTGACTATCAGAAGTATTTGTTAAAGGTGCACCCAGTTCCACAGACACATAAATAATTGCTTTTTTAATACAGCACTTTTTTGTGGTATTTTCCCTTCCACTAGATTTGCATGCATTTTTTGGAAACAACTATGAGTTGATTTGGGTTTTGAAAGCAAGTGGCAGCAAACATTAAAGGGCAGATGCATTTAGAGTTCTGGAAATACCCTGAAGCTTCACTAGTACTAACACTTGGTCCTTTCCCATTCTAAAATTTCAATTTATAAATGTAAATGTATGGTATTTTGAATCTGAAATGAACGCTGGGTGGGAGAATTTAGAAGAGTTTGGAAAGGATGAACACCTGCCCTCCAGTACCTCCTTTTCTGATTTCATGAGAATGTTTCTACACATTGCTAAATTTGGAAGACTTGCCTGTCTTGATTTGAAAACATGCGACAAGCTTTTACAAAAACCATCAGTTCTATTTTTCCTCTTTATGCTAGAATTGTTTCCTTTTTTCACGTGTCCTTATTTATGCCATGGCATTGCATGATATTCTTCCTGTTACACTGATGTGTAATTATTGCATTTTACTTCTGATGGATGCTGTAGGTCACATTTCATAGCCTAGGCTGAGACCTGAATAACTGGAAAGAATGTTTTATTTAGATAGTCCTTGAATCACTCTCTCTCACTCTCTCTCTCTCTTTTGAGACAAGAGTCTCACTCTCACCAGGCTGGAGTGCAGTGGTACAATCATGGCTCACTGCAGCCTTGTCCTCCTGGGCTCAAGTGATCCTTCCACTCAGCCTCCCAAGTAGCCGGGACTATAGGCGTGGACCACCACACACGACTAATTTTTCTATTTTTTATAGAGATGGGCTTTCACCTCAATGCCCAGGCTTGTCTCGAACTCGACTCAAGCAATCCATTCGCCTTGGCTTCCCAAAGTGCTGTGATTACAGGCGTGAGCCACCACACCTGCCTCTCACTTTTTTAAACTGAGACTTAGTAGAACTAAAAATTAAGACTAATGTCCCCTTATATATATACATATGTACTAACACACACACACACACACACACATATCTAAAAATGAATGTTTTCCAAATCTTACATTTAATATCTATGCAGTCATTTTCTGACAGCTTTGAATATAATGAAAGTTATTGTTAGGCAAAGAACTTTGACTACAATCAAGGTTATTGTAAGACGAGAGAATATGCTGTTTTTATCATCCACCCACTTGCTCTACCCAAGAAAAATCCTGAACAGCAGTTAGCTCATATTAAGGGCTATATCTAGTAACTGCTAAACTGTCAGACTTCTGTTAGGCATGCAATTCATGTTGATTTCTGACTTTAGAGCTGAAATTAATAAGAAGCCCATGAAGGCCAGAGTTTTTCTCAGGGAAACAACCCAAAGGTTATATTAGTGACTGAACTGACTGTGCTACTTAAGGGTTAAAAAATGTGTATGAATATAAAAGAACATCAATCAAATGGAAATAAGTGGGCAGTTACATAATAAAATAAAAATAAATAGTCTCATGATTTGGTCTGCTTTCATTGTAAGCCAGCAGTAACTCTTCCTTTTGGCTGTTGGAGAAACCAGAATGTTCAGTTAACTAATACTTCCGTAAAATAATAGTCCCAGATCTCCCTGTCTGTCCCTAGCCTCCACATTAATACCTAACAAATTCTGAGGTTATGGGGTGAGGTTAACCAGCTCCTGGAACTAACGCCAATGTTAAGCACTGATTTGTAGACATCTGCAAAATCCATAGCATAGAGCCTATGAATTAAATGGGTCCAGAGGCCTTTAGTACAGCCTCCTCGCCAACACAGATTCTCTGCTACTGTGGGTTTGGCCACACCACAATGATGTAAACACTGCATAATAAGCTCCTAATATGACAGAGCCACACTGGAAGTTACTTTCATATTCATTCCCAACAAAGTCCAGAATGGCAGGAGTACTGTGAATACCTATTTGCTACTCTTGACTTGATAAACATGTCTTGATGGTAGGAAAAACCCCAAATATCAATGGGAAAATCAACAGAAAACAGGTGCCTACCAAGGGCTCAAGCATCAAGCCGGAGAGACACTGGTAAGGAATGGCATGTCCTAGACAAGCCATCTTTTGAAACCAATTGCTTTCCCAGTAAAATTAATTTTTCTTTTACTTCAGCCTTGCTTAGAGTTAAAAAAGGGAAGATGTCTGGCAGGATCATCTACCCATCTATCACCACCCACTTAATCACTAGGCACCATGGACCGAGAGTCTGGGAATGCACAGAATCACCGGATTTAATTGGATCTGGCACCTCCTATTTCCTAATCACCTTCCTTGTCTTCCATTATAAGTAAGACCTTTTAGGGTGAATGAATAGGTCAGAAGCTAGAGACAATTTTTTTCAATTTCCTATTTGCCACAGGAGTAACTTAAAAACAAAAAGAGAGCCAATATCTAGGTCCTTTATAGAACCATTGGGCTTTTTGTATTTACTGTTTTGAAATTAAAGAGAAATTCTAGGGCTGGGCTAAGCCCAAAGCTCTAAAAATAGATTCGTGTATGTCACCAGAATAACTGATTACATGAAAAGTCATTTTCAGAAGCAGTAAGTATGCACTTCAGCACCATGCTTTTTCCTTTAAATTAAATTTCAACAGCTTTGTGGAACCGAGTATAGACCCACAAAGTAAGGATGGCCAGAAGCCCATGTTATATTCCCAACCTTGCGTCCTCCTGTCAGTTATATCTCTTATAAGCCACTCATTAGCTTGATTAATAACTGAGTTGCTAGCTTCCCACAACGAAGTTTTGGATACTTGATAGCAAGGCATCAGTATTTCCTGTAATGCAAATTTTCACTTAAATTACCTACACTTCACAAAACACTGAAACCTTTTGCTGTTAATGAACATGACTAATTCCAGATGAAAAGCCACTAAGAGAATTCTTTTACAGAATCCTTTTATGACATGTACCAGTTTCCAGTTTATTGCATCTTAGCTCCAAATTCATGCTTCAATACCTGTTCTGTGATCATGGACAGAAATCCTTAAAAATTTTCTTCTTCACATTGAGCACAATGTTAAGCTTTTGTGGTGGAGCGTACTGAAGGGATATTGCAGGAGGGAGGAGACTGTCTTGCAGTGTCTGGTTGCTGCAAGCTATGACAGCAGTGTAGGTAGCTCTGCCCCAACTCAGGGGCCCAGAACACGTGGCCTCTCAGGGAAGTTGCAGCTCTGGTCTGGCCTGGTGATAACCTCACACAGCCCTCTTGATGTGAACACCATGTACTCCAGACCTCCTGTCTGCACTGGCGCCCCTTCTCTCTGCAAGCCCCGCCACTGGCTGAGGCTCACCTGGCCCCAGCCTGCACTCCAGAGGGCTGCTTCCTGCTTGCCCAGTGAACTTCTCTACCATCCAGTGGACTGCAAATACAACTTCACAAGGAGTCTGAAGCCCAGCAGCCCTTCCAAGTCTGTCCTTCCTTGGATAGTCTCCCCTACCCCTAAGAAAAAATATAGAGTTTTCTTATATCTGATAGTCACTCTTTTATCAGAGTTCAGCATTTCTTTATATTTAACTTCCCCTGTTTAAATCATGGTGTGATGTTTATCTCCTAATTGGTCTTAGACTGACGAAAAATATTTCAAACTTTCTAACTGGTAATTGTCAGCAGAAAAGATGACAGGAATCAAAGTTCTAGTGATACAGTAAGAAAAAAACTAGACTTTTCAGTACATGGCCATATATTTATCAGATAAACACATACTAATAAACCATGTATTTCATTTGGCTGTAGAGTCCGTTTTTATATGCAAATTTATTGTATACAAGTTTAAAAAAGGACATACAAGTAATTGCTCTCTTTGGGTTCCATAACTGATATGGTCTGGCTCTATGTCCCCACCCAAATCTCATCTTGAATTATAATCCCACATGTTGGGGGAGGGAGCTTGTGGGAGGTGATTAAATCATGGGGGTGGTTCTCCATGCTGTTCTCCTGTTAGAGTGAGTCTCACAAGATCTGATGGTTTTATAAGTGTCTGACATTTCCCCTGCTGGCACTTCTCTCTCCTGCCACCATGTGAAGGACATATTTGCTTCCCCTTCTGCCATGATCGTAAGATTCCTGAGGCCACCCCAGCCATGCAGAACTGTGAGTCTTTCCTTTATAAATTATCGTCTCAGGTATTTCTTCATAGCAGCGTGAAAACGAATGAATACAAAAGCTGACCCAAATTAAATAGCACAAAATAAAAAACACCAAAAAAAGCAGCTCCTGAGATACTAAACAGTGAACATTTACGCTCACAGGTAAGTTACAGAGCGCTACACTTTCTTCAACAATATAATGCAAGCAAATATAATACTCAGTATCAACATACTCCATAAAATTGTCTTAATACAAGATAAGAGATAATGGATTTGTTTTTTATAACAACATATTTGGGTTTAAACTGGTGACTGGTGATTATGCCCTTACTGAAATAAGAGAAGGCTTATTTTCTCCTTTCTCAGATGTTCATCAGGTAAAAGACACAAACCAAAGTACAAAGAAAAAAAATGACTTGTTAGCACAAAATTCTCAGGCTTTGGCTGACAGCTTATCTGTTGTTGCAAAGGATGCTATTTCAATCAGAAAAACATTTGAATTAAATTATAAGGTATTGAAAAATATTAGCAATAAAAGGGCCACTTGCGCCAGGGAGACTAATAAGCAGTTTTCAGTTATGGTGAAAACATTGTGGAAATCAGATCTTCATCAACACTTAAAATCCACTTTCTGTAGGGGTGGCCTGCCCCTCCACACCTGTGGGTGCTTCTCGTTAGGTGGGACGAAAGACTTGAGAAAAGGAATAAGACACAGAGACAAAATGTAGAGAAGGAAAAGCGGGGCCCAGGGGACCGGTGCTGTGCTTACAGAGGACCCACACCGGCCCTGGCCTCTGAGTTCCCTTAGTATTTATTCTCAATTATCTTTACCATCACCGGTGCTGTGCTTTGAGATGTATATGCCAACATCTCCATAAACCTTTTAGCAGTATTGCTCCAGCAAGCCCCACCTTATTCCTAAAGGCGGTTTTCTCCTTACTCAGTAAACAAAGCACATTCTGCACCGCCCAAAACCCTTTTAACCTTAAGTCACCACAGCACAAGTCTCTTGCGAGGACAAGGTTGGGGGTAGGGTCACAGATTAACAGCATCTCAAATACAGAACTAAATGGAGTCTCTTATGTCTACTTCCTTCTATATAGACACAGTAACAGGCTGATCTCTCTTTCTTTTCCCCACAACTTTCTAAAATGTGGCATTTCAGGGAGACAGCTGTCTTTTCAGGTAGACACCACCACCACCTAAATTCCTTTAGCATCAACTTGTCATTTTGCCGGCATCTATCTGATTCCAGCAGTATCTTGCCCATCCACAATGCAGATTTAACTGGTTACATGTTTTGGAGTTTGGGTAAAGTTGCCTCTAGAGAACTGGGTCACTCTGGAATGTTTTCACTTAGAGGCAGCCTAGTGCCCTCAATGGGTCAATGATAGGGCAGGGCTTTCCTGCTGCTGTTGTTCAGAAGCCATACACAAGTCCGAATGCTGGAGTCATTTTAACCTACTAAATATGTAACTGCTAAAATTGTTTGCACAGCCCCCTTATGACTAGGATGGAAAAACTGTCATTATTCAGCTCCTCATCTATGATTAGGATACAGCATAATAATAAACATTTACTAGGTATGTAAAACAGTACAGTAAGGGAGGCTGCAGTTGGAGTTATTCCTTCTGGTTCCTAGTCTGGGAAGTGAAAATATTGCTGTTGTCATCACTTTTGTTAGCCACACTAGTTGGTTAGGACATGGCTAGGAGCAGATTGTTTAAGAGTGGTTCACCACTAAAGACAGGAAAGGAGGGAGGAAAGGATTACTCTGGGCTAGGGTCACAAAGTCCATGCCAAATTGCTGGTCTTTTAGCCCAGCTATTGATCTCAGAGTTGGTCTTGGAGCCAAGCTGTGGGCTGTCTCAGGGCCCAGAATCCGTATTTCAACCTAGTGATGTTATTAGTACATGACCTGAAATAGACAGGCAGGGAAGAAAATAAAAGAGAATGTAAACAAATGGGATAATCATATCAATAAACTAAATTAAATTATCATGAACAATGTTTGTCTGTATTTACCTGGGACAAGATAAATACAGGCAAACCCAAAAGCTAAATCTCCAAAAGCTAAATCTCACACAGGTGTGTGTAGTAATTCATTAGAATGACAAAGGATGAAACCCAAAGCAACATGTGAAGTAGCTACACCACACAGAGATGGCTGGCATCTCCTGGACTTGCAAGGGTATAACATAATCACTCTTATTTCAGGAAAGGATCCCAAACAAAATTATGCAAAAAAATTCCTCCACTTAATGAGTGCTGTTACCATCAATTATAATGACAAAAATAATACTGGTTTTTCCCCCAAAATTACTATGCTAAGAGAATAGCAAAAAGAAATGGTTAAAAAGCCTGGGCAGGACAGGCGCAGTGGCTCACGTCTGTAATCCGAGCACTTGGGAGGCTGAGGCGGGCAGATCACCTGAGGTCCAGAGTTTGAGACCAGCCTGGCCAACATGACAAAACCCCGTCTTTACTAAAAAAAAAAAAAAAAAAAAAAAAAATACAAAAATTAGCTGGGGGTGGTGGGGCACACTTGTAATCTCAGCTACTTGGAAGGCTGAGACATGAGAATTGCTTGGACTTGGGAGGCAGAGGCTGCAGTGAGCCAAGATTGTGCCACTGCACTGCAGCCTGGGCAACAGAGTGAGACTGTCTTCAAAAAAAAAAAAAAAAAAAAAAAAAAAGCTTGAGCAGGGAAAGGAAGAATTTTCCCTTAATAATTACACATTCTGTTTTTAATTTTTGGCAATAATGCCCGAAGGAAACTTTTTTTTTTGAGACAGAGCCTCGCTCTGTTGCCCAGGCTGGAGTGTGGTGGCGCGATCTCAGCTCACTGCAACCTCCGCCTCCTGGGTTCAAGCAATTTTCCTGTCTCAGCCTCCAAAATAGCTGGGATTACAGGTGTGCACCACCATGCCCGGCTATTTTTTATATTTTTAGTAGAGACGGGATTTCACCGTGTTGACCAGGCTGATCTCCAACTCCTGACGTCAGGTGGTCCGCCTGCCTCGGTCTCCTAAAATGCTGGGATGACAGGCATAAGTCACCGCACCCAGCCCAGAATGGAACTTTTAAAAGGCAAATTATCCATATATTCTTCTTCTTCTTTTTTTTTCTTGTAAGACAGGGTCTTGCTCCATTGTCCCGGCTGCAGTACCATAGCGTGATCATGGCTCACTACAGCCTCAAACATCTGGGCTAAAGGAATCCTTCTGCCTCAGCCTCCCTAGTAGCCTCCTGACTACAGGTGTGTGCCACCACACCTGGCTAACATTTTTATTGTTTGTAGAGAAGTGATCCTGCTGTGTTGCCCAGGCTGGTCTTGGATTCCTGGCCTTAAGCAACCCTCCCACCTCGGCCTCCTAAAATACTAGGATTAACAGGTATGAGTCACTGCACCTGGCCAAGTTATTCATATATTCTTACAAGCTCAACTGAGTTTTATAGATACAAAGAATTAACATTTTAGAAAATTTAGGACTAAATCCTATTAATATTCATCACTGTTCTGCAGATTGTAGATGGTATCCGTGTGGTTCATTAAGTTCCCTTTTTTAAAAAAAGGAAAAAAATATACAAATGCCACTATGATTTAATTCACAGATATAGACCAATTCAACAGGAAACATCAACTTTATAAGATGACAGAGTCAAGAAACTGGACACAGAGACGTTGCAGTTGCATTATTATTGATAAGCTATAGTGTAGGTGTGTATACACACACACACAGAGACAGGAATAGTATTCAGCCTTAACAAAGCAGATCATGTTGCCACAACATGGATAAACTGGAAAAAAAAAAGGTCAAATACAGAGAGAATAAAACAGTGGTTACTAAGTCTGAGTTGGGAGGCAAGGTGGAAAAATGTAGGTCAGAGGATATAAAGTAGCAAATATGTAGGATAAACAAGCCTAAAGATCCAAAGGCACAATGTTAGGCCTGTAGTTAATAGCATATTCTATTCAGGATTTTTGCTAAAAGCGTAGATCATAGCTGCTCTTGCCACAAGGAGGGAAACGGGTAACTATGTGAGATGATGGATATGTTAATTTGTTCCACGATAGTAACAGTTTTACTACAAATATGTTTCTTATAACATCATGTGGTATGCCTTAAATATACACAATAACATGCCACTACGAATTAGTTCACAGAAACCAATTCAACAGGAGACTGAGTTTATACGATGATGCAGTAACAAGAGACTGGACACATAAAGAGATGTCACATATTATGAGAACATACAAACATTATTCTGTTTTTTCCAGGAAAAAAAAAATAACCTTCTCTTTCACTACAAAAAGTGCTTCAAACTAGAGGGACGAAAAAGCAAAATGAGAAAAATATTTATCTTGGCAGCAGTATTAGAAAATTATGTTCCTGAAGATATTCACATTTCCTTTCAGTATTACAAAGAAAAGAAGGTGACATTTTGCCAAAACCCAAAAAGCCTTTTAAAGGTATTAATTTCTCTATTGTAAATTCAGGTAAAGAGGTTTGTACAGAGCAATATTGTCCAGTAGAAATATAATACAAGCCATATATGTCATTTTAAATTTTCTAGTGGCCACCTTAACAAAAAGGAAAAATAAATTTTAATATTTAATTTAACCCAATATATCTAAAATATTATTTCAATATATAACCAATATAAAAATTATTAATGAGATATTTTACATTCTTCCTTTCACACTAAGTCTTCAAAATCTAGAATATATTTACATTCACATCACAAACTCAACTACGCACAACTCAAGTGCTCAACAGCTATATATGGTCTGTTGGCACCACACTGGATAGCACTGTTCTAAACTGCAGAGCTTTCGTTTCTGTGACATTAGTATGATAGATTCTTGTGCTAGAGCTTTTTTAGTGGAAAGTTTCGTTATAATGAATTTTATTATTGTAGGGCCAAAAATGATGTATATTACAACAGTGTGGAGTGCTATTTTACATAAAGGTCTAAATCTTTGTCCTATTCATTATAAGCAACACCAAGTTTTCAGTGAATATGCTTTCAAATACCAGGGTCCTCAGTCTATCAAAAATGTCATGCCCTCAGTTACCAGGGGCCCAGAAGATATGACTGCATTCTAGTTTCTTGTTCTTCCACCTGCCAGTTGGCTTACACATGGGAACATGCTGCCACCATAATACATTGGGTCATATTCAGCATGATGCTGATCTACCTCACTCAGCTTCAGGATTATTTAATTGGGTATAGGTTCAATGCAATCTCCTATTACTTAAAGAAGTAATTTTTTGATGTTCCTTTACGTGTAACATCATTTTGGCCTATTGCTCTAGGCCCATTATATGGTGACATACTAAGGAGATGTGCATATATAAACATACAGTCTATATAAAGGTTTCTTGGGCTGGGCGCGGTGGCTCACGCTTGTAATCCCAGCACTTTGGGAGGCCGAGGCGGGCGGATCACGAGGTCAGGAGATCGAGACCACGTTGAAACCCCGTCTCTACTAAAAATACAAAAAACTAGCCAGGCGTGGTGGCGGGCGCCTGTAGTCCCAGCTACTCGGAGAGGCTGAGGCAGGAGAATGGCGTGAACCCGGGAGGCGGAGCTTGCAGTGAGCCGAGATCGCGCCCCTGCACTCCAGCCTGGGCGACAGAGCGAGACCCCGTCTCAAGAAAAAAAAAAAAAAAAAAAGGTTTCTTGTTGGTGAAATTCTGTAGCAGAAAACTAGATTATAACATTAATAAAATTAATTTATTACGAAATAACTGGAATTGATAAGCTTTAAAATGGCTTCAAAGAAGATACCCTTCTAGAGCACAGAGGAGTTCCCAAAGTCAACTGTTGGCTGATATGCTGACAAGGTAAAAAATAGCACACAAGAAAAAAAATATATATGTATTTAACTTTATTTTCTCCAAATAGAATAAAGATTCACATGGTTAGCATATTTCTGGAAATGGCCTCAGAAAAGTTTTCTACTCTAAATCTGGTTTCTCTTCACTTTAATGATTAAATAAATGTTTACCAATTAAATATTAAATATAAAGAAACTTTAAAAATTAATCATTAAAACACAACTGAATACGAAGAAAGGCAAAAGACATGAAGAGGGATTGCCAAGAAAAAGAAATAAGAATTCCCATAATAAAACATGTTCAACTTACTAATACTAAAAAATTTACAAAATGAAACCACAATGAGGTAACATTTTATACTCCCCAGCCTGGCAAAAATGCAGCTCTGACGATCTCAAACACTGGCAAAGATTTAGAGTCCTGCAAATTCTAGTTTACTGGTGGGGAGCATAAATTAGTACTTTGGAAAGCAATTTGGCCCTATCTATTAAAACTGATGATGTGCTTTTATTGTATAAACCAGCAATTCTATTCAAGGTATACATCCATTCTTGAGTATGTATACCAGAAGTCACATAAAAGAATATTCACAGCAAAATTACCTTTTTCTATTTCAAACAAAGATGCAGTTCAATAAGCACCAGCTAGAGAAGAGAACACGTGATATATTCATAATGGAATAATATTTAGCAGTGAAAAAACTCCGATGGCAATGAACATAAAAAGGAGGTGCCAGAAGAATACATTCAGTTTAATTCCATTTACTATTCTTTAAGGATACATACATGGAGATAAAGTGATGAAAGACAAGGCTATGGTCAACACGAGGTTCAGTATAGGGGCTCCCTCTATCAGACAGGCATAGAGATGGGTTCAGGAAAGAGCACACGGTACCTCAAAGGAAAGGCAATAAGGTGGGTGGTAGGCACACAGGGGTTTGTTTATTGTCATTATTATTACTCTTTATACTTTAGCATATATATTATATGTGTATATACATATCTATATTCCATTGCACGTATGAATTTTTTTAAAAATTCAAATGGCTTATAACAAAAAAAATTATGTATAATGTCTCAAATGGTGAATCACAGCCTGGAGGCTCTTAATTTACCTCCAGTCTATCATTGAACCCTGGCTAAAATTGCTGTTTTGTTTCTATTCCCCTCATACTTGAGAGTAGAGGTATTGTCCTGCTCTGATAATACTTACCACATTTTAGGGGCTTGATCTATGCTGACAGAAAGGATGAACAAACAAACCTGACATGTATTTCTAGAAGAACTAGGAAAACTCTGAAGAAGGCTTGAATCACAAGTAGGCAGTGATCATTTTGGTTTCACACATTTCTGCAAACCTACAGCTTGTTCCCTCTGATCCCTTCCTCCACCCTCCTTCTGTTCTGGTGCATAGGGCTTGAAATCGTTCAGTGCTGAGATCGACCTCAGACAACGCCTTCAGAAATACTGTTTTCTTCTGCTTTCTGATGTGGCTGCTATAAAGGTAATAGGGGCCGCAGCCACTCTGCCCTTGTCTTCTGCACCCAGTTCGGGGAACACGGCCACCAGCCTGTGGCTTCAGTGTACTCAGATGAGTCATCCATTTGAACCACCCCACCCCACCCAGGGGCTGAGTGATTTAACTCCATCCTCAGTCCTGATCACTGTCTGAGATGAATCTGTGGTGTCCTCCCAACACCCTCGTGCAGGACCTCATGTCTGGCTCCTTGAATGATCACACGATCGGTTTGTATTTTTACAATTTAATGTGCTGCTTTCATGCATGAGGTTCACGGGCAAGAGTAAAATCACAGCCTCTCAACTAAACAGAACTAAAATTAAGGGAGGTGTGAAAAATGGTAGGGAACAAACACTCCATTTTCAGAATATGTGTTTCCTGGACTTTATTCTCCTTTATGCTGAATATAAAATATGTGATTTCACCAATGCTTTAAGAGACAAACACATACAAGTTGAAATCTGAAAACAATAATTATACGGAGCAAAGTGGAGCCTGACACTTAACAAAAGCTGTTAAATGAAAAGTATCTCTAGAAAAAGCAAAACCCTACAGTAAAATCAAACAAAACAGAAAGAAGCTTTGGTACTTTTCAGTAACGGGAGACAGAAAAAAGTTTAGTTTATTATTAAATTCATGTAATATAAAAACATCTATGTGGAGGTATTGAATTAAATCTATAAAACAGAAACAAATCTAGAATATATTAGAGTCTGAGGTGAAAAAATACCTTGCTTTCCTCTTCTTTGACTGTAATAAAACACCAGAATTTGGAAAAACAAGTATTTTCCCAACTAAATTTTCTTCTGGTCTGTACACACCTAGCAGGATGGCACTCCGTATTTTATCTAATTTTAAAATGGCATAAGTTGATCTTTAGCAGCACATTTCCTTTGCTCCAACAAGCCTACTACAGGAAGTAAAAATTCTGTCTTGAAATGCCCTTGATATGAAATCTATGCCTACAATTCCCATCCACTTCTTTCCTAGTATTTTAAGACTGTGATTATCAAAATCTAAAGGCAGCTGGTTAAAGAAGGGAACAAGAAAATCATTATTATATGTTTTGAAATCAGCTGATAAAAGAATACAAGTAAGGACCCCATATTCTCTGAACTAAGTGTGGTCCCAGAGGGCAACATCTCAGTACTCCGTGGAGCCTGGGTACCACGTAAATGCCACATACTGTGCTGCTGCCTCACTCGTAACAAGCACAGCACCACTCGAGACTGGTCTCCTGTATTTCTTTGCTGATCAAAAAAAAAAAAAATGGGGTGGGGAGATGGTACATAACTGTGATGGTAATTTAGCATTACTACCCACTAGTCTGTTTACTATAATCATAATAGGTATACTATGGTTAACTCAAAAATTGTAATATAAGACAAATCTGGGTAGCTTTGTCTAGCAAGTATGGTATTGATCGTATAGCCCCAGCAGTTAACTTGCAAAGCCTCAACCTTACCAAGTTGGTTCTTGGCACTCACTAGCAAGAGTAGACTAAATGTTAGCTGAGTAATGAATTACAACATGACAATTTTTACAACTGCTTAAAAAGAAATTCTAAGTTTTATCAGAAGACTCACATACTCAGACACAATATCCAGTTAAAAAAAAAATTCCTGGATAGTCCCTGGGATTTGTCAAATGGAATTTGACCTGGATCTTACTTAATGACAACTAACCAGTAATATCCATAATTTGACAACAGCTTCCCTTGAAGAGAAAACTGTGGATCATGTGTCCATTCTAGTTAAGTAGAAATCTGTCATACTTTCCTTCTGGTTGTAATCCTGGACTACAAATCTCAGGTTGGGATTTCAGCCTTAGCATTCAACAAGTTCTTTAGTCTACATTTAGCAAGGCATGGGGCGGAGTGCTGGGCACATGTGACAAGTCTGTAATTTTTCTGCTCTTTCAATTTCTTATAAATTTCCTGCTCAGAATTATAATGAGAAGTCCAGAATCAGGATGCTAGAAATAAAATATTTTAGGCAGCCCTCTGAAAATTTATCCTATTCAAGGCTGTTCCCATGTTTGGCAATTTAAAACTCTTTAAGTTTTAAAAAAAAAAATTAAGCATCCCTGTTATAGGGACAAGAATGCAGAAAAATAGCCTCTGCTTTAATGAAGTAGATACATTCGATGTTTATCAGCATCCACTCCAATAGGAGTATAGATTTTTCTTGACAAGTACAATTCTGGGTTACTCTCTTTCTCATACGTGTTGCTCTGAAAACTTACTTGTGCTCATATACAGAATGAGAACATGTATCTGTATTACTCTGAAAAATATGAGGCTGTACATTGGCCAGAAATATGAGCAAGCAAAGTTAGAGGCAAATGAAAAGTAACAAAAGGAAAAATTGAATTTTACTACAATATTGGCATATTTTAATATGTCTAATCAAGGGCTCATAAAATATATCTAACTGAGATTTTCCTTTCTCAAAAATATAGTCCCTTCACAAAATAGAAGCAGCAGCTGTCTGTTAGGGGAGCTGCATTAAAAAATATATGAACTTATGTATTATAAATAAATTGCTAGAGCTGAAAATGCCTTCAGATACTCATCAGACAATTTTCCTATAAATTTACTAATTAGTGCACCACTTAAAATATATCTTTCAAGCAGCCTTAGGCATTTGGGTGAAACCTGCCCCTTGCAAGAAATAAAGAAGCATATATTTCAAATAGCAATTATTGTCATCCCAGTAACTTAGTTCTGATCACTTGATGTTACAACAGGGATTTCTGGAAACATCTGTAGGAGCCTGGATAATACGCAGGGGTAAGAGTTTCCATTACTAAAACAAGTCTAGAATAGCTAACTTTTTCACCAGGTGTTATTACAAAGCATGGGAACCGTGATGTTTGTAACTGATTCTGCAGCAAAAATCTTCAACACACTTTGTCAACCAGAGCTGCTTTCTTTCCTTCTGATTCAAAGATTCTAACAACTTGGCAGACAAATTTCAAAGCTGCAATCCAGGCAGCTTAAAGAGAAGTGGGTTTACACAATTCCGGCATCTACTATAACCTAGGGCAGATCCAACATTTTCTCTCTGACGGTGCTACCCACTTATCTTTCAGTCATTAAGAAAGTACACCTGTAACAGGTGACGGTATTTCCAGGTGAGTGAGGCAACTGCAGGCAAATAGAATAAGAAAAAAAAAATCCACCACCTGATTTGGTTTAAAGCAATCATGCAATTCCCATTATAGCCACATCTTTCAAAAACACCTTTTCCGTGGCAAGCAAAGTTACTGATAATGCATGTGGCTTTTGTCACAGTGATGCATTAGGTAAGCATGTGCGTACTGAGTACCGGGGGTGCTTCAAAATGCATCTCCGTCATCTTCCACTCTTCTTCTCTAAGGTTCTGCCTATTAAAAAAAAAAAAAAAAAAAAAGGTTATTGCATTACATCGACAAGAAAATTCACCCTTGGCGGGGGTTTTTTAAATGTCAGGAACAGAGATGTTGGAAATCATAACAGATCACCTCCATGTGATTGATAAGAGAAAATCCCGGGTTTCAGCATCAGAGCCCAGATTTAAATCACACCCACCCGACCTGCCAAATATAAAAGTGGAAAGAAAGCTGCATGTTTTCAATGACCTATTGAGATTCCTCTCAGAGGTACTGTTCCATTTGTGTGTGGCTGGGTGGGGGGTTACCTTGCTCAGAGGGCCTGCACAGATGCCCGTTAATAGCAACCTAAGATGAAGAACCACTCCAGTACAACCATATCTGTTAGTAAAGTCGCTGCCCCGATTCCCCGACTGCCACCCCTGCACACCCTCCCCCTTAAGCCAATGGATAAGGAGCTGACATCTGGCACAGGGGACCTCTGTGGCCTGCTCAAACTCTGGCCAGTCAGCACCCAGTGTTGACCGGTTGTTACCTACTTTGGATATCACCCCTGAAAGCTAGGGATCTGAAAGTATAATCTTCTATGACAGGCCCTTCTTGGGGTCTACTAAATTTTAACTTTGACGGTTTTCTACCTAAAAAGTATTGGTGAAATGGCCTCCCTTTCTCAGAATTAGTTGGCTATCACGATGGGCCAGCCACTGTGGGCTCCAGCCAACCACAAGGGAGACTGAGATCCCCCCACCACCCCCACCAGGGATTCCATACCATCTAACATTTACATACTTTAAAAAACTCTTCACAGGACAAACAACATATCCAGTGCCAATGTGGCCTGCAGGCCGCCATCTAGAGACCTCTAACCTACCTTTGCCCCTCCCACTATGGAGGGCAGCCCAGTCAGAGCCTACACTGCACCTGGGCCTGTTGGGCCCGTGAATGTCCTCTCCTACCATGTAAGAGCAATTATAGGTGCTAATGATGTCTTTATGTTTCCTGATAGGCTTTCTTGCCGTGTTTTTTATGTGTGTATACTACACAGGGAGTAGGAAAGGAAAAGAGAAAAGAGGGCTTTCATCTTTTAGTACATTAAATCTGTGAAAACTCTGTCAAAGCCTTAGACTGTAGACTTTACGATGAATCACTAACAAGGTGAAAAATACAAGATTAGAAGAGAGAAAATGCTAAATTGTTCTTGAAGACATTTTCACTTCTCTCATACAACGATGAAGTATGAGTTACTACTAGCCTTTAAAGCCCTAAATGGTTCATGGAGAGTGGCACAGACCTTGTGCTATGGACATCTGCTCTGGTGCCAGATACTCCTGCCCAGGTACAACTGATTTAGGTCCCTGAAAACGGTGGGCTGAATGGGGGCAGTGTCCAGGGCCCTCACTACCTTTGGGATGGTCCCCTGAAATCAAGTTAACTTCAGTGGCACCAAGATCAACTTTAATACTATGGCCACAAACTATGTGAGTATGTGTATTTCATACATCATAGGTTTCCTGAGAAACTGGTGAGAAAATACATTTCTTTGAAGAATAAAAAAATCAGCCCACAGTCTCTAAAGAATTTACATATTTGGGGAAAATGGGAATAAACAGTATTTTTTAAAAGGTTTTTGCACAGACAATGATGCCCGCTGGATTTATGTATCCATTAGACTACCCCATCCTAGTTTTTTCCAGTTCTTTGAAGATAAATCTGGACTTTTAATATCTCTGGATGAAATACGTTATAAAAATACTCTAATTTTCCTAACAAGTATTCAAATGTTCCATCTTTATAAAAGTAGTTTTAAGAACCTTTAAATACGGTATGCGTGGGTTTTGCCTCTGCTTAAAACATGTGCATGGAAACCACCCACAACCATCTGTGGACTTACTGATGTAAAAACAAAGCAAGATTTCACACTGGCTATGCACTGCAGACGCTGGTGTATAATTTATGTTATTGAGGGTCCCTGCCTTCCTCCTACATGTATGCCAGAGATGGTACAAATCCTGGGTAGCCTCAAAAGACCTATTATTTTCAGACATCAAAGTTCTAGGAAATGTACTTTTATTTCAGTTGTGTTAAAAATAGACATATTAGAATTCAGTCTCAATTTGAAACACTCAAAACCTCAATTACTATGTATATAAAGACTGCAAGGAAATACGCAAAAATGTCAATGTGGTTTGCTCTGGATGGTGATTTTAATTCTTTGTTTTACCCTTTTTTAATATTTTCCCAATTCAAAAAAAGGAGTCTAGGCTACTTTCATAATCAGAAAGAAAATGTGTGTTTTCAAAGTAGAAATAATATCAAAATAGTACTTTACTTAATAAAGAAATGTTCTTTCTTTTTTGAAAGTGAATCTACAAGCTTAATAAAGTTGTGATAACACACATCATTTCTAGTTCTAAACATGAGAAAATATTGGCTCCTTTATGTTTTCTAAAAGACATATGACTTAATAAAGTGGCTTCAAAATATTTTGATTAAGGAATTGAAGATTTTTTTCAAGGTTGACCATTTATTATTATAGACCATCTCTTCTCCAATGAAAGTAAATTTAAAACACCTTTAAATATGACTCTGAGTCTGCTATTTAAAAAAATGTAAAGTAAAAAAATTTGCAATTTTAAACAGAAAGCACCTACTAGTTTTTGCTACCTTAAATTCTCGGAAGAATGGGGTATAAATTAAAAATAAGGTAATATTCTAATTTATAGCAACAATTGAAAAATGGGGGGAAAAACACAAAACTAGCTTCTGTTGTATGTTTTAACACTGGGTAGTCTCTAATTATGCATCAGAAGAAGCAAAACCCCCAAATCTAAGAAACTATATATGCACTCCTCTAACACCGTCACTCTACATCTCTAAGAAAAATTCAAAAGAGATGAATTCTAAAACAAGAATAAGAAAAGATTTACCTACCTTTGATGCCAACCGTGGTTTCAGGCCTAAAAATGAAAAGACTGTGTTGCTTTCCTTGGATTCAAAAAAACTGTCATAATCCTAGAAAAAAGGGAAGGAGAAAATAAACCAACAAAAGCAAACAATTATCTTTATATTTGGTGCTTTGGACAAATTCTTTATGGAAGTAAAAAACGTACCATTGCTCCGTCCAGATCAGGGAAAAGCTAAATAAATCTGCTGAATTAGTCTGCTTGCACGTAAAAATTTATTTTAGTATGATGAAGAATGTAACAAGTTTTTAATCCAAAACCTATGACAAGATTAAAATGTAAAACATTTGGTGACAGAAATCAAATAGGAACACACTCCTTTTCCTTTGTGGGCCAAACTAACATTTGTCTGTGTGGAATCACTCTGACCTAAGATTTTACTCTAGGTCTTCAGTATGGAAGGCTGCCTCCCAATTCCACTCTTGATATTTTGTTATCTAGGGCTTTGAAAAAATCACCGGGTAAACAAAGCTGTAAAGGTCTCCATGTGTCAATGAAAGTGTGTCTTATTCTGCTTCTGAAGTTTTCCACATTCTTCGAGACCATCTCCTTCGAAGGAATAAAAAGATCAAATAAAAACTAAAAGAAACTATATTCTCTATATATTTACCTTTGCCTCAAACATATAGAATCATTTTTCTCTTCTTACCTTCACAAGAAGGCATCAAGGAATTCTGGTCAATGTGTTCAACTGTTTCTTTTCAAAAGTTTGCATTTATCATATGTAAAGCGGTCTTAAAATTTGGTAATTTGATAACTTTATCCTAAGGATAAATAATGTAAGCAAATGATGATCACAATCATTTTAGGCATTTGCTTTGTGCTAAGTGTCTTATAAATGATATGTTATTAAATCTTCACCACAGCCTGCCAGGTTAGAGACTGGCTCAAGGCAAAGAAATATGTTGTCCAAGTTTGACAGCTAATAAGTGAGAGAACTGATATTTGGGTTCATGTTTCACTGACCTTGAAATTCACACTTTTTGTACTCTAGGATGCATCCTGCCCCAAAGGAAACCAAGTATGGGGCACCACGTGTGCTGGAGTCACTGAGCGCTAACGAATCCATTGTTGAGCCAAGCCAACGGCATCTAAACTTGTAGAGATTCGCTTCCTGCAACGCATGCCTTGTCTGATTAAAAAATCTTTGAATTATTTGGTTCTGTGTACAGATCCTCTTCTCCAAAAGCTTTAGCAATTGAGTCTTGTGGTTTGGAAGGCAGTAGCCTCAGGTTTTTCATGGGCTGCTTCTTCTGTCATTTAGGATCAGCTTTAAAGAAAGGCCTTCCTTGACCAAGCCAAGAAGGAGCAACATGTCTGAAAAGAGATATTTGGCCAAGTCGTCTTTGAAAACTGGCATTGAAGCTTACATCTGAAGGATGAATAGAGTTGGCCAAGTGAAGGACAGGGATGGGAGCATTCTTGGGCAGGGAGCAGCACCAGTGAAGTGTGAAGCTGGCAGGGTGGACAGGGATCAACATATGCTGGGCTTTGTAAACCAAGAAAATGATCTTGAATTTTATCTTAAGTACCAAAAGAAATCATATAAGGGTTTTGAGCAAGGGAGCAAAATGATCTAGTTTCTTTTAAGAAAATACCTAAATAACTGTGTGGAGAATGGCTCAAAAAAGGGCAGCAAAAAGGAAAGCAGGGGAGAAAAGGGAGTACGCTTTGGCAATTGCAGTAAGCAATGGTGGCAGCTGGGCTGACGGCAGAGGGCAGCAGACAGGCTGCAGATACATTTTGGGGGTAGAAGTGATCATATTTGGTTGTGGATTTGATGGGGGTGATTAGGGAGAAATAAAAATTAAAGTGGCCCTGAACTTTCTGGCTTGATGAAAAAGACGAGAAAAAACAATCTGAAGGGAAGGTTGGAGTTCAATTTCAACATGCAATATTTGAGAAACTATATGAAACATTGAGTAAAGAAGGTATCAGTTGAGCAATTGGAGGTTCCTAACAGCTCTAGGATGTAGAGATTTCATGGAATTTGTAAGAAAATTTGTAATTTCTTGTAAGACAAAATATGATCCTAATTATGCCACAAAAACAGGTCAAAGTTTGGCATGAAATGCAGGCAAAATCTCATGGACTGAAAATGTTACATTCTTTATAATGAAGCTATTTCCAAAGAGTTGAGTAATAATTCCCTCACGAGAGTTCAAGAAATAATTCTGTTCAAAACATACTTTCTCTACTTGACAATTTGTTGACTATACTGAATGTGGTAGGCAGAGGAAGAGAGCTGAATTACGGCTAGATTTGTTCCATCCTTTAACATATCCACTGTATGTAACTTAGTATACCTGTTCTCTCTATACCATATTCAGCCTCTACTCAGTCGAAAGTCTTTCCCGGGGGACGCTCATTCATAGCCATGGCCCTGATTAAATTCACAATCTCTTGCCCTGACCTCTCTTCTGAGCTCTGGTTCCATAAAAGTCACTAACTGTTCACAGACTCTTAAACACAACAGGTCTTAACGACAATTCATGATCTTCCACTCCACAAATCGAAGTCTCAGAAAATGGCACCACTATTTACTGGGCCCTGTAACTCCAAAATCAACACATCACAGGACTCCTTTCTTCCCTCAACCACTAGTTTATATATCCCTTAAGCCTCTCAATTTTTCCACATTGGTCTCTACCAACCTGATCTAAGCTAGACTTCTGCAACAGCACCCCAACTTATCAACCTTTGTCTAATCTCACTATTTCTACCCCATCATTCTCTCAAAGTGAGGACAGACTGATTTTTATAAAAACAGATTTGATCTCACCCTCTGCTTAAATCCTTTCCTTTGAGACTTCTCACTCCTTGTAAGATACAGACTAAAATCCTTAATGTAATGTGAAAGGCCCTACATGGCCTAGCTCTAATTCATCAGGTTTGGGGAGAAGAAGGATCTTTTTTGTTGTTTTTGAAATAGGGTCTCACTCTGTCACCCAGACTGGAGTGCAGTGGTGTGTTCACAGCTCACTGCAGCCTCTACCTCCTGGGCTCAGGTGATCCTCCCATCTCAGCCTCCCAAGTAGCTGGGACCACAGGTGCACACCACCACACCCAGCTATTTTTTTCATTTTCTGTAGAAAAAAATATAAAAAATTCATCTATGTACATGAGAGAAATTATAGAGATAACACCTCTTTTTAGAGAAAACCCCCTCTACAAACAGACCACCTCTCTGTAGAGATGAGATATCATTATGTTGCCCAGGCTGATCTTGAACTCCAGGGCTCAAGCAATCGTCCTGCCTCGGCCTCCCAAAGTGCTGACATGATACGCGTGAGCCACCATGCCCAGCCAAGAGGGGTGTTATCCTTCTACTTGCACCAACCACTGTCTGATGCAACCACAGATTCATTTCTGGAAAACTGAGTGGTGTATATGTTTAGTCAACCGTGGATGTGACGTCCAGCAAACCACTATGAATTATCTATGACCTTGATCAACTCCTTTAACCTTCTCAGACTTTCTTTCTGTATCAGAATACTAGTGAAATCCCTTGGAACTCCAGAATTCTACAAAATAAAGGAGAATCCAGTAGAGTTGCTCCTAAATGGACTGTTAGCTGTGTCCAGGTGTAAAGCCCAGCCTAAGTATTCCTGTTCCTGCAGATATTTATTTGGAAATTGCCCCTGTCTTGTTTAACTGAATAGGTAAGGGAAGAGATACTAATGAGAAAAATTGAGGGCTAGTAACTTGATCATCAAAATGCTATCCCTGATCTTGTTTTAAAAGGCTACCATCTGTCTCTGTGTGATTAAAAATATCTTACATGGTCATTTGGGGTGGCTCACACCTGTAATCCCAGAGCTTTGGGAGGCTGAGGTGTGAGGATTGTCTGAGGCCAGGAGTTTGTGACCAGCCGGGGCAACACAGCGAGACCCCGTCTCTAAAAAATATTTAAAAAATTAGCCAGGGATGGCAGCATGTGCCTGCAGCTCCAGCTACTTGGGAGGCTGAGGTGAGAGGACCAACTGAGCCCTGGAGTTCAAGGCTACATGCAGTGAGCAATGATTACACCAGTGCACTACAGCCTGCATGGGTGACAGAGTGAGGGAGGGCCTATGTCAAAACAAAAACAAAAACAAACAACTCTAAGGTCAGTGTGAAATGCAGGAATGAAGGCCGGGCGCGGTGGCTCACGCTTGTAATCCCAGCACTTTGAGAGGCCGAGGCGGGCGGATCACAAGGTCAGGAGATCGAGACCACGGTGAAACCCCATCTCTACTAAAAAAAAATACAAAAAAATTAGCTGGGCATGGTGGCGGGCGCCTGTAGTCCCAGCTACTCGGAGAGGCTGAGGCAAGAGAATGGCGTGAACCTGGGAGGCAGAGCTTGCAGTGAGCCGAGATTGCGCCACTGCACTCCAGCCTGGGGGACAGAGCAAGACTCCATCTCAAAAAAAAAAAAAAAAATGCAAGAATGAAAAGTTAATGAAATATATAAAGAAAACATAAACAATGCCTCACTCAATCTCTATAAATGTAGTATGAATTCTACTTTCAAAAGATTTAAGTGGTAACACAAAAATATTGTGCATGTAAAAGAGCAAAAGGCAAGGTACAATGAGACTTAATGTTTGTATTTCAGGTTTCAGTGTTTATAATTAAAAACCTTAATCTTAAAATGATCCCAATGCCCCAAATCACAGCATTGGAAATAAGGTAAATTCTCACATGCAAGTTTCATATATATAAACCAACACCTATAAAGTAGACAGATTTTGAGGCTGCAGCCTCAAAATTTTGAGATTGCACCACTGCACTCCAGCCTGAGCAACAGGGCAAGACCCTGTCTCAATTGAAAAAAAAAAGAAAAAAAAAAACTGTGTATATATAACATTTTCTCTCATGCAGAGAAAATATGTAACATTATCAATAATCCATTTGTCCATATTAAATTGAAACCATTCTTAAAGGTTCAGTCACCAAGAAAAGTATTTAGAAATGTCAGATGTTTAGAAATCTCAGAATAGCAACATTTTTTACTTTTAGAAAAATTTCCCTTAAGCTGTATTTCTCTCATAATAATTATAAGTGTTATTTTTATGTTATGAACCTTTAATTCAGTGCCCTATCACTATTGCCAGCAGGGTGCTTCTTATCCAAAAATTGAATGGGATCCACCCAAAAGAACAGAAATTTTTATTTAACGTAATTAACTGCTTCCAAATGACAAATATAAAATTTGGTAATTAGCTTGAAAAAGAGAATGATTTAAAGAAAATCATTTTTAAAAGTCAGTGTTAGACTAGTACCTGACAGACACCAGGTTACCATTAATTTCTGTCATGTAGATAGATGAATTGCATTTGTTAATTAGTGACATGCCATGTTTTAGGTATATCATGTTAGTAACAAGTAAATCCTATTTCTATTCTGTTATTTACCAGTTTTAAAGAATTGTGTGAAAAATTTACTTTCTAACATTCAAAAGCTTTTGAGTGGCCTGATGAATCCTAAAGTATATAAATATAAAGTGAAACTATTAATATTTTCTTTGTCATGTTTAAACAAAAAGTAGATATGATAGAGATAAGTTAAATTGCATGTGAAATAATTTAAGATTAATATAGTATTAAAAATTTAAAACTACTTTCTATTAAGACACAAATTCTTATGGTTGTAAGCATTCTTAAATAAAAGAAAAAAATCTGCTTTCTTATCAAATTTGTTTTACTTGTCAGGCTTATACGTATTTAAAAAATACCTTAGGGTTCCTACTACAAAGGTTAAAACACTGTATTTTTAAAACTCACATAAAGTTTCCAAATAGGCTCACTGAATTCCTTATAGTCTAAGGCACTCTCCCTAGAGTGTTTTGTAAATACACATCTGTAGATTGCACATTTCAGGACAATCAACCTTTTGTAATTACATAATATGATGATTAGTAAATATTTACTTTGCAGAAAGATATAACCACATAAAACATATTCAAGGTAAAATTGCCCATTTCAGAAGCTGGTACATTTTCATTCCATTTAAGACAAAGGACAAAAAATTCACTTTGTTTATAATGCCAATCGCTACAAAAAGAAAAATCTCTGAACTGTATAGATAATAGCATAACCAAGCTACTCCAACTCACTAAGGGAACATTTATCTAAATGCTGTAATTTTAAGAATATAGCAACCTAAACAGTTGTGGTTTTTTGTTTTTGTTTTTTTTTAAAATCTCTCATCACCTACACTTCTGTTTATGTTCAAGTGAAAAGCACTGTTAGCGACATTTCTAAGCTCATGATAAAATCTACAACAGGTAGAGTTAAGAACAGTTTCATTCCTCCACAAAGCTTACTTAAGGACATTATCTGTGCACTCCGATTAGACCATTATGGACTAAGCAAGCATCTGAGACAAACACCTTAATGTTCTTTGCCCTTTCAGTGTCTCTGGAGAGAACGGTTAGGAAAGCCCACAGCAGCCACTCTGATAAGCTGTATGGCTTCCCACGGCTAAGTCAATCACAATTAAGTGACAGGCCCACATTATTTCTTCATGCCAAGGACATAACCAAACAGAAAACTGGAGGGAACAAAAACAAGGAAATGGTATAGCAGCAACCAGTTCTAAATGAGCCAGAGTAAATTTGTTTTACCCAAAAGAAAGATATTTTTTAAAAAGCAATTTATTAAGACTATAGGAGTTGCTGCAGCTGCTTAAAATGAACAGTGGCTGCTTCTCAAATTTTCTTTCAAGCCAAAGGGTAGCCTCTAAGCAGAATTTCTTGATTTAGTGGATAAAGGTTGTTAGTGCTATAGTCTACTTTATGAAATCTTGCTATAGAAATCAAATAATAGTAGACAATTCCAATCCTGGCAGGATAGATAAGATGCAGTTATCTAAAACAGCTTCATTTTGGCAATTTTTATGCCAAATACCAAAATATGAGCAAATCCAAAGGTGAGAATCTCAAATTCCTAATTCCTGTTTAATAGTTCTGACCATACAGGTTCAAGACAACAAAGCAAGCAAATACATCTACCTCCCCTCTTACCCAAGAGCCAATTTAAACTGCAGGGGAAGAAAACCTAGGAACAGGAACCAGCCACAAAATTTTAAGAAATACCCAGAATACATAAAATACAACCAAACAGGTAGAGAAAACACAGCAGGGGAAACCACAGCCCAAACCAATAGAAGAACAGTCCTTCCCAAGGAGCCTGCGCGGCAATCACGAGCCTGAGACAATGAACGCAACACTCTGGAGCAGGCTATGGCAGGGCAATCAATGGAAAACAGAAGTACATTTGCAATGGCTTACACAGTTTTTTCCCAGCCCTGGCCAGAGCTCCAGAGAAGTGCTCTCCAAAGAACCCTCGCTCCCTATATGCTGAAAACTCCCGGTGAGGCTTCAGGAGCCTGAGAGAGGCCAGCACAGTCTGTGGTCACCCTGACCCCACATCAGACACAGAAAGGGAAAAATGGAAAGGAAGTTCACCCTGGAGGGACACGCACTGAAGTCCATTGCTGCCTGGATGTGGCTCTTTCATGGGCACCTGAGGAGTTGTCTGCTTCGTGCTGCCCCCACTCTCTTACAGTCTTATTTAGCCCTCCTGCTCAACGTAAAGCAGGCCTGTGAGGGACTGGGGGAAGCCAAGCCGGCTCCTAAGAAAGCCAAAAACTAACAACTAGAACTAATGCTGGAGAACATAGAGATAACTTACAGAATATACCAAACTGTAAAAAAACGCTTTTTAATATCCTTGGAGAGATCAAAGAAAATGCTGCATCCACAAAACAAGAACAAGCCACTATTTTTAAAGGAATAACAAGAAACAAAAGAGCGCCTGAAAATGAAGTTTGACTGCCAAATTAGAAAGTAGATAAAAAGAATAAAAAGCAGGATAGCATAGAGCTAAAAACCAGGCTAGAGATCTAGAAGATAAAAGTTACGAATGCCTTTCAGAATGTAGAATGTCAAGACCAAGAGATGGAAATTACTAGATAAGTCAAGAGTATCGAAAGTTAGAACATAAGAGTAAAACTTCATCCAAAAGGAAAAAAAGATCCTGAAGATGAAAAGGAACGACAATGGAAGGGAGGGGGGGAAGGGCAAAGAAATAACAGAACTTGCTCTCAAGTGAAAAAAGACATTAGTTTTCAGATTGAGCAGTCCTATTAACTGCTGAGCAGAATGTTTTTTAAAGGCACATACTGATGAAATTCCAAAGCTCCAAGAAAACTCTAAAACTTTCCAGAAAAAGAAGCGAAACAACCTACCTTTAAGAATCTAATCTAGCAGACATGAAGTCTTCCGATCAATACAACGAATATGGAAAATGGAACAATGCTTCCTGGGGGAACTTGGTTTTAAATCTAGTCTTTTATATTAAACAAAATGATCAATTAAGAATGAAACACTTACAAAAAATTAAAGCATTCAGAAGGTTTACTAGGTAGGCACACTATGTTAACAAAATTATTTTCAGGACACACAAATTTAAAAAAAAATACAAGAAGGAAAAGTTATTTCTCTCATAGGTTTGCCAGACAAGTGTGAAGTGGAAGAAATGAAAAAGTTAAAATGTATTAAGAGGTTCCCTTGGATATTGACATTTGTGTCATTCTCCCTTAAGCCACAGGGATTTAGTAAAATAGGATTACATACCCTCCTCTATCTACTGCTGCTCACACTAAGCAGTTCTGTAGGGAATAGTATTTATATAATTATAACAATATACATATAATATACATTTATATAATTATTATAGTTACAAAAGAGAGTATGACATATACTTCAGCAATTCATGTGTGTATGTGTATTCATATATCAAAATAGGGGAGAAATGAGAATGTCAATTTCTCTTCAACTTTCAAAGGAAAAAGTAAATACTGTCCAATATTTAAAATCAAGGAATATACATATTAATACATGAATGGCAAGAACTTAGAAAAATGACAAAGCAGAGCCTCATGAAAAGGCTACATGTTGGGGAAATGAGGGAAGCTGCAGAAAGAAGAGCAGAGGAAAACCAACTTTTCACTTTGGACCCTTTGTCCAAAGTGATATTAACATGGCCTGGTTGTCTTAACAGTTTTGTTCTCTCTTCATTAACCCCAACTGCATGAGGTTCAGAAAGAGACAGAATTTGAAACAGTAAGAAAACCACCAGTTTGGCTATTAGTTAAGATATACTGCTAGCCATGCAACTGGGGAGGCCTCAAACTGTCTGGATGAAGGCTTTCAGTATTCACAGCACAAGTCATCATTTTTATGAAAGTCAATCCCAGGAATTCATCACTGTAGAATATTAAGGCAAACAACTCAGGAAGGTGAAAATGGGAGATTAAACATTTATAGACAGAAGAATAAAAGCTAGAGTTATACCGAAAAGATAAAACAGGAGAGAATATCTAATTATATTGCTGTGCTTCCGGGCATGCAGCTGATCAGCAATCAACCATAAAGGAGAATTTGTATCACACCCTCTCTACTACTCAACTTTTCCCCTCCTGGTATCTGGAAAGATGCCACATAGGAATATTTACAGGAAAACATCTGATGGAGAACATTATCCTTGATTAGATAACTGATCTTTTAGACAGAAGGCCTTGGAATACAGATTTTCAAATGCAGATAAAGTTTCTTAAGAAAATGCTGCCTGTGGGATAGGTGAGCTTCTAACAGAGTTAGTTTTCTAAATGGATTTCATTGTAAAACTTTAAAAGTAGATTCAATAAGATTGCTTTTAACAATCTGGCTTCGAATTTTATTAATAAAATGGGAATGCAGCACAGTCTAGCTTAACGGACTTCAAATCACGTACAGCAAATGCTCAGAACCTTGACAAGGCATGTCCCAACAGAATAGGCTGGCTACCTCCTGAGCTGAAAACACCTGTGTAGGTATTTATCCATTCATATAACCATGTTTGTTAGGTATGTTCTGTGTTTCTAGCAGTCTATTGGATACCAGATACTAAGACAAATAGGGTAAAGGTGAGCACAAGGTGCTTGGAAACCAACTGAAAGCAAAGACATTTAAAAAAACCTATGAGATAAATATCATACTAGCAGTAATAAGGCACAAGTTTGCTGGGCATGGGGGAGAAGAAGTAATAAACAGAGTCCTAGTTAATTAGAGAAAGTGTAATAACAACACACCTTTGGATTGAGCTTTGAGAGAGAAACAGGGCAGAATTATGGAGGATGTAAAAATTACAGGATTTGGTAATCAACTGGGTATATGAGGTAAGAAAGATCAGTGTGGAGTGATTTTTAGGGCTTTCCCTTAAGCATCATATAGTAGATGTAGCCATTAGCCCTAAATGAATAACATCCATATCTTTGAAATAGAGTGCAATCTCCTGTGGATAACAGTTACAGTTTTGGACTTTTGCTTTTTGTTTGTTTGTTTGTTTTCCTCACTGACTCTAAACAGAGCTCTAGTAACACATTATTACTGCAGAGAGGCTATGACGTAGGTGAAAATTTCTGTGCATCATTTTGTTCTACTCCATTCTACCAGATGACACACTCAATTGTCAGGACAGAGACCTGGGAAACAGCCAATCCAGTGTTTCTCAAACATATCCACTAAGGAACTCCAAGAGGCAGAGGGAAATGTGAATGCAATGTCCAGAGCAGGGGCAGACTACGGAAGGGACTGTGAGCTAAGAAGAATGTTTACGGCCAGGCACGGTGGCTCACACCTGTAATCCCAGCACTTTGAGAGGCCAAGGTGGGCGGATCACAAGGTCAGAAGATCAAGACCATCCTGGCAAACATGGTGAAACCCCATCTCTACTAAATATACAAAAATTAGCCAGGCATGGTGGCATGCACCTGTAGTCCCAGCTACTCGGGAGCCTGAGGCAGAAAAATTGCTTGAACCTGGCTGCAGTGAGCGGTGATTGTGCCACTACACTCCAGCCTGGGCAACAGAGTGAGACTCCATCTCAAAAAAAAAAAGAAGGATGTTTACATTTGTAAAGGTTGGAAAACAAAATAAAAACAACTAATAAAAACCGAAACAGAAAAGAATATGCAACAGAGAACTACGTGGCCCTCAAAGCCTAAAATATTTACCAGGTGGCTTGATCCCTGATCTAGAGGATTGAAGGACAGATTTTGAAGCAGGTCCCATAAATGTGAAATTCCTTTGAATCTTTGTTTAATCTTAAAACTTAATGGAAATGAGACATCTTGCCCTATAATATACCAGTATTTTTTTTTATTATTATACTTCAAGTTCTAGGGTACATGTGCACAACGTGCAGGTTTGATACATAGGTATACATGTACCACATTGGTTTGCTGCACCCATCAACTCATCATTTACATTAGGTATTTCTCCTAATGCTATCCCTCCTCCAGCCCCCGACCCCCGGACAGGCCCTGGTGTGTGATGTTCCCTGCCCTGTGTCCAAGTGATCTCATTGTTCAATTCCCACCTATGAGTGATAGCATGCGGTGTTTGGTTTTCTGTCCTTGTGATAGTTTGCTGAGAATGATGGTTTCCAGCTTCATCCATGTCCCTGCAAAGGACATGAACTCATCTTTTTTATGGCTGCATAGTATTCCATGGTGTAAATGTGCCACATTTTCTTAATCCAGTCTATCATTGGTGGACATTTGGGTTGAAGTCTTTGCTATTGCGAAAAGTGCCGCAATAAACATACATATGCATGTGTCTTTATAGTACCAGTGTTTGTTTTGCTATTAAAAATATTAAGTTTTGCAACATGATGAAAATCTTCAAGTCGAGTGGATGCTCCGGGCAGATGGGCAGTCTTCTCTGACTTTGGGCACCCCCAGGTACTGAGAAACCCAACTCTGGTTTTATCAGCAACACATATAATAATCATCTTGTCATGAAAGGAGACAAGGACATATGTTAGCATTTTCTCACCATTTATGGAGGCTCAGAAGCAGAGCCCAAGCACAGCTAAGTGTATACAGTTGCAGTTGTTCTCAAGTGCAGTGTTTATGTAAGACTTTTGGGAATGTTGTCCTGCGATCATATATTTTAAGTGCATTTGGGATCTGTTTTGAAGCATGAAGAACCTAATCCCATTACTGGGACTCCAGCCTGGGCTACAGAGCGAGACTCTATTTCAAAAAATAAATAAATAAATAAATAAATTAATTAAATAATTAAAAAAATTAAAAAGAGGCAATATATAAAGCAAATGTTTGCAGTCTTCTTTGAAAGGTAAAACTGACTGTTCCCCCTTTTTCCCATTCTCATTTGTCAAACTTTCTGTACTTGCATATTGATTTTAGTGCTGGGGAAATGAGCACTAATAAAAATAATGCTGAATAACCAATTAATTCATCATAAATACTTTTAAATATCTCTTTCCAGTAACTTTTTGTCAGACCGTAGTTGAAGACCATATTTTTTGTTTGTGTGTGGGCACTTGAAATATGTGTGTGTGTGTAGTGTGTGTGTATAAAATAATAGTGTAGTGTTTTAAAGTGAAATCTTTTTTTTTTTTTGAGACAGTGTCTCGCTCTGTCGCCCAGGCTGGAGTGCAGCGGGGCGATCTCTGCCCACTGCAACGTCTGCCTCCTGGGATCAAGTGATTCTCCTGCCTCAGCCTCCCCAGTAGCTGGGACTACGTAAAGTGAAATCTTATATAGGGATCGGGGATTTTTTAAACTGGTAATAATGGGATTAGGTTCTTTATGCTTAAAAAAAGATTCCAAACACACTTCTACTCCCAGGATAGTGTTCCCAAAAGTCTTACATAAACACCGCACTTGAGAAGAACTGCAACTGTATATACGTAGTTGTGCTTGGGCTCTGCTTCTGAGCCTCTACAAATGGTGAGAAAATGCTAACACATCTCCTTGTCTCCTTTCATGACAAAGAATGAAGAGGAAAGGAGACACCATAAATACCAACTGCTGGTAATTTACCCTTCATACTCCTCCTGAAAATTAGTCTAATCAATCTCTAGCCTACTTTCAGGCCTCAATTAACTAAGGTAGTATGGGGGAATGCAGGCAGTTAGCCCCAAATCACTACTTCACAAAACTAGTAAAAAGCTTTAACATAATCTTATTTGGTTAGCAACTTGTCCAATGCTAAAGCACAAATCTAACATTCCACAAACAGCATCTAAAACAAAATTAACTCAATAGTTTTAAAACATTAAAACTCATGGAAAATGATATAAAGGTTATTTTTCAATAAAAACAGTTTGCCATCTGTCTCTCAGCTAAGCTCTTCTTTCTTCATTATAAAACAGAACTTTACATGGCTAACTCCAACCACATTTTCCACCCCACTTGGTTTTTCTCCCCAGCTTCACCTAATGCCTGACTCTAGATATGGCATCCTCAGTCAAACTGCACCAATCTGTCTTGACTATCTGATTAGCCACTGTGTTTTTTTCCCCTTGAGGGTTAATCCACAAACTAGTTAATGTGCCCCTAGTCAAATGAAACTTGACTGAATTTCCATTTCCAACCACCAGTTAAAAAATAAAAATAAAAGAGCACTAATAAATTTAGCAAAGTTGTAGGATACAAAATCAACACACAAAAAATATCAGTTGTGTTTTTAGACACTAACAATAAATAACTGAAACATAAAATTAAGAAAACAATTTTATTTACAACAGCATCAAAAATAATAGTTAGGAATAAACCTAACCAAGCGGTAAAAGACTTGTACACTGAAAACTACAAAACATGCTGAAAAAAATTAAAGGAGATTCAAATAAATGGATATCCCATGCTCATGGATTAGAAGATAATATTATAGATGTCAATAATACCCAAAGCAATCTACAGATTCAACATGATCCCTATTAAAATTTCAACAGCAATTTTTGCAGAAATAGGAAAAAAAAATCATCCTAAAATTGATACGGCAAATCAATGGACCCTAAACAGCCAAAACAATTTTGAAAAAGAACAAACTTAAAGGACTTACATTTTCTGATTTCAAAACATATTACAAAGATATAGTCATCAAACAGTGTGATTCTACATAGAGACAGACATACAGACGAATAGCACAGAACAGAGAGTCCAAAATAAACCCTTCTGTACATGGTCAAATAACAGACAAGCATATCAAGGCCACTCATTGAGAAAAAAGATGGTCTCTTCAACAGTATTGGGAAAACTGGGTATCTACATGCAAAAGAATGAAGTTAGATCCTAATGTTACACTAGGTACAAAAGCTAACTTGAAATGGATTGAAGACACAAACCCAAGGCCCAAAACTATAAAACTCCTAGAAGAAAACACAGGGGAAAAGCTCCATGACATTGGATTTGGCAAACACTGATTTCCTGGATATGATACCAAGAGCACAAGTAACAAGAGCAAAAATAGACAAACAAGACTACATTAAGGTTAAAACCTTTTGTTCATCAAAGGACACAATGAACAGAGTGAAAAGGCAACCTATGGAGTGGAGGAAAATATTTGCCAATCAGATAGCTGATAAGGGATTACCACCCAAATATATAAAGAACACCTACAGCTCAAAAACAAAAAAATCAAATAACCTAATTTTAAAATGGGCAAAGAACCTGAATAGATACTTCTTCCAAGATAATATACAAATGGCTAACAAACATATTCAAAAGATGCTCAACATCGCCAATATCAGAGATATGCAAATCAAAACCACAATGAGTTATCACCTCACACTCATTAGAGTAGATACCATTTAAAAAATAACAAAAAAAGTTGGTGAGGATGTGTAGAAGTTAGAACCTCTCTGCAGTGTTGGTAGGTAATGTTGGTAGGCAAAATAGTACAATTGCTATAGAAAATAGTTTGGCTGTTCCCCCCAAAATTAAAAATAGAACTACCATACAATTTAGCAATCTCACTTCTAGGTATATATTTAAAAGAAACTATCAACAGGGTAAACAGACAACCCACAAATGGGAGAAAATATTTACAAACTATGCGTCTCACAATGGTCTAATATCCAGAATTTATAAGGAACTTAAATCAACAAGCAAAAAACAAATAATCCCATTAAAAGGACATGAACAGACACTTCTCTAAAGAAGACATAAAAGCAGCCAAAAAAAAACATGAAAAAAAATGTTCATCATTACTAATCATCAGAGAAATGCAAATCAAAAGCACAATGAGATGCATCTCACATCAGTCAGAATGGCCATTATTAAAAGGTCAAAAAACAACAGAAGCTGGCAGGGCTACAGAGAAAAGGAAAGGCTTACGCACTGTTGGTAAATTAGTTCAGCCACTGTGGAAAGCAGTTTGAATATTTCTCAAAGAACTTAAAACAGAGGTATCTTTCAACCCAGCAATCCCATTACTGGGTATATACCCAAAAGAAAATGGATTATTATACCAAAGAGTTACATGCACTCATACGTCCATTACTGCACTATGCACAATAGCAAAGACATGGAATCAACCTAGGTGCACATCAATGATGTACTGGATAAAGAAAATGTGATACATATACACCATGGAATACTATGCAGCCTTAAAAAAGAATAAACTCATGTCTTCTGCAGCAACATGGATGGAACTGGCGGCCATAATCCTAAACAAATTAACACAGGAACAGAAAACCAAATGCTGCATGTTCTCACATATAAATGGGAGCTGAACATGGAGGACCCATAGACATAAAATGCAAACAGTTGACACTGCAAACCACTAGAGTGGTGACAGAAGGGGATATGCGTCAAAAAAACTACCTATTGGATACTATGCTCACTATTCCAGTGCAATATACCCATGTAATACACCTGCACATGTACTCCCTGTATCTAAAATAAAAGAAATATAAAATAATTCTAAAAATTAAAAGAACTGAAAACAGGATTTCAAAGAGATATTTGCACACCCATGTTCATAGCAGCACTATTCACAATAGCCAAGAGGTGAATTTAATCCAAATGTCCATCAATGGATGAATAAATAAACAAAATGTGGCACATACATACAATGGGATATTATGCAGTCTTAATAAGGCAGGAAATCTTGTCACATGCTAGAACATGGATGAACCTTGAAGATATTATGCTAAGTGAAAGAAGCCAGTTGCAAAAAAACAAGTAGTGTGTGATTCCACTTAGTTGAAGTATCTAAAGTAGATACTTTATATAGAGAAAGTAGAATAGTGGTTACCAGGAGCTGAGGAAGGGGGCAAAGGGGAGTTGTTTAAGGGATATAGTTTCAGATCTGCAAGATGAAAAAGTTCTAGGGATCTGTTTCACAACAATATAAATACATCTAATACTACTGAACTGTACACTTAAAAGTGCTTAAGATAGTAAGTGTTATATGTTTTTATCACAATAAAGAAAATTTAAAATAAAAATAAGAAAAATTATATAAAGAAATCCAAATCATCTGTTTGCTGAATAGAGAGAGAGAGAAAAGAAATGAAAGAGGAATAGGTATTTTCCTTTAGTATAAGTGGGTGAGTTTTCATTTCTGATGCATTGCACAAATGCCAGTTCCACTGAGAGAGAACAAACAGTTAAAACTTTGGACATGAGGCCCAGAGCTTTCTAAAATCCAAATCAGACACTACAATTCATCATAAAAGCCAAAGTGTTGGGTCCTTTACCTTTAGAATCTCATCACCCACATTCTCAGAGAAGGAAGAATCCTGTTCACAGTAAGGATTGATTCCACTCCAGGGAATCAACAAGAATAAGTTGTGGCGGTTTGGGTTCTTGATGCAAATAACTGAGAAAGATACTAGCAACTTTGAAGGAGAGGAATTATGAATTATGGAGGTATCATAGGGAGTTGGCAAGACTCCGCATTAAAACTAGAGGACCAGTTTAGAAAACAGAAGGAATTTCCCTGTCTGGGTAGCCAAGAATACACTCATGTCACACCCCAGATCAGCTGCATAAGGACACTAGCCACAGCTATGGTTGGCCCCATCACCCCTGGACACTCACTGCCACATACAACCTCCAACTGACCCCGTATTTCTACATCATCCCCTCAATGTTCAAATTCTGGGGTAGAAAAAACTGATTGGTCGTGCCAGGGAGATTCCATTCAGTGGGGAACTCCTTCCAAAAGGCAAGATATTCAACTGCTAAATGAGAGAGAAGGCAATTGTCTACACTGGTTACCAAGTAGCTTAGCAGCTGTTTACTCTATGCCTCACATGCCTAGCTTCTCCAGGTTAAAATAATAATTTTCTTTTTTTTTATTGTACTTTAAGTTTTAGGGTACATATGCACAATGTGCAGGTTTATTACATATGTATCCATGTGCCATGTTGGTGTGCTGCACCCACTAACTCGTCATTTAGCATTAGGTGTATCTCCTAAAGCTATCCCTCCCCCCTCCCCTCACCCCACAACAGTCCCCAGAGTGATGTTCCCCTTCCCGTGTCCATGTGTTCTCATTGTTCAATTCCCACCTATGAGTGAGAACATGCGGTGTTTGGTTTTTTGTCCTTGCGATAGTTTACTGAGAATGATGATTTCCAGTTTCACCGATGTCCCTAAAAAGGACATGAACTCATCATTTTTTATGGCTGCATAGTATTACATGGTGTATATGTGCCACATTTTCTTAATCCAGTCTATCGTTGTTGGACATTGGGTTGGTTCCAAGTCTTTGCTATTGTGAATAGTGCTGCAATAAACATACGTGTGCATGTGTCTTTATAGCAGCATGGTTTATAGTCCTTTGGGTATATACCCAGTAATGGGATGGTTGGGTCAAATGGTATTTCTAGTTCTAGATCCCTGAGGAATCGCCACACTGACTTCCACAATGGTTGAACTAGTTTACCGTCCCACCAACAGTGTAAAAGTGTTCCTATTTCTCCACATCCTCTCCAGCACCTGTTGTTTCCTGACTTTTGAATGATGGCCATTCTAACTGGTGTGAGATGGTATCTCATTGTGGTTTTCATTTGCATTTCTCTGATGGCCACTGATGATGAGCATTTTTTCATGTGTTTTTGGCTGCATAAATGTCTTCTTTTGAGAAGTGACTGTTCATGTCCTTCGCCCACTTTTTGATGGGGTTGTTTGTTTTCTTCTTGTAAATTTGAGTTCATTGTAGATTCTGGATATTAGCCCTTTGTCAGATGAGTAGGTTGCAAAAATTTTCTCCCATTTTGTAGGTTGCCTGTTCACTCTGATGGTAGTTTCTTTTGCTATGCAGAAGCTCTTCAGTTTAATTAGATCCCATTTGTCAATTTTGGCTTGTGTTGCCATTGCTTTTGGTGTTTTAGACATGAAATCCTTGCCCATGCCCATTTCCTGAATGGTAATGCCTAGGTTTTCTTCTATGGTTTTTATGGTTTTAGGTCTAACATGTAAGTCTTTAATCCATCTTGAATTAATTTTTCTATAATGTGTAAGGAAGGGATCCAGTTTCAATTTTCTACATATGGCTAGCCAGTTTTCCCAACACCATTTGTTAAATAGGGAATCCTTTCCCCATTTCTTGTTTTTGTCAGGTTTGTCAAAGATCAGATGGTTGTAGATATGCGGCATTATTTCTGAGGGCTCTGTTCTGTTCCATTGATCTATATTTCTGTTTTGGTACCAGTACCATGCTGTTTTGGTTACTGTAGCCTTGTAGTATAGTTTGAAGTCAGGTAGCATGATGCCTCCAGCTTTGTTGTTTTCGGTTAGGATTGACTTGGCGATGCGGGCTCTTTTTTGGTTCCATATGAACTTCAAAGTAGTTTTTTCCAATTCTGTGAAGAAAGTCATTGGTAGCTTGATGGGGATGGCATTGAATCTATAAGTTACCTTAGGCAGTATGGCCATTTTCACGATATTGATTCTTCCTACCCATGAGCATGGAATGTTCTTCCATTTGTTTGTATCTTCTTTTATTTCATTGAGCAGTGTTTTGCAGTTCTCCTTGAAGAGGTCCTTCATGTCCCTTGTAAGTTGGATTCCCAGGTATTTTATTCTCTTTGAAGCAATTGTGAATGGGTGTTCACTCATGATTTGGCTCTCTGTCTGTGATTGGTGTATAAGAATGCTTGTGATTTTTGTAAATGGATTTTGTATCCTGAGACTTTGCTGAAGTTGCTTCTCAGCTTAAGGAGATTTGGGGCTGAGTCAATGGGGTTTTCTAGATATACAATCATGTCATCTGCAAACAGGGACAATTTGACTTCCTCTTTTCCTAATTGAATACCCTTTATTTCCTTCTCCTGCCTAATTGCCCTGGCCAGAACTTCCAACACTATGTTGAATAGGAGTGGTGAGAGAGGGCATCCCTGTCTTGTGGCAGTTTTCAAAGGGAATGCTTCCAGTTTTTGCCCATTCAGTATGATATTGGCTGTGGGTTTGTCATAGATAGCTCTTATGATTTTGAGATACATCCCATCAATACCTAATTTATTGAGAGTTTTTAGCATGAAGTGTTGTTGAATTTTGTCAAAGGCCTTTTCTGCATCTATTGAGATAATCATGTGGTTTTTGTCTTTGGTTCTGTTTATATGCTGGATTACATCTATTGATTTGCATATGTTGAACCAGCCTTGCATCCCAGGGATGAAGCCCACTTGATCATGGTGTATAAGCTTTTTGATGTGCTGCTGGATTCGGTTTGCCAGTATTTTATTGAGGATTTTTGCATCAATGTTCATCAAGGATATTGGTCTAAAATTCTCTTTTTTGGTTGTGTCTCTGCCCAGCTTTTGTATCAGGATGATGCTGGCCTCATAAAATGAGTTAGGGAGGATTCCCTCTTTTTCTATTGATTAGAATAGTTTCAGAAGGAATGGTACCAGTTCCTCCTTGTACCTCTGGTAGAATTCGGCTGTGAATCCATCTGTCCCTGGACTCTTTTTGGTTGGTAAGCTATTGATTATTGCCACAATTTCAGAGCCTGTTATTGGTCTATTCAGAGATTCAACTTCTTCCTGGTTTAGTCTTGGGAGGGTGTATGTGTTGAGGAATTTATCCATTTCTTCTAGATTTTCTAGTTTATTTGCGTAGAGGTGTTTGTAGTATTCTCTGATGGTAGTTTGTATTTCTGTGGGATCGGTGGTGATATCCCCTTTTTCATTTTTTATTGCATCTATTTCATTCTTCTCTCTTTTCTTCTTTATTAGTCTTGCTAGTGGTCTATCAATTTTGTTGATCTTTTCAAAAAACCAGCTCCTGGATTCATTAATTTTTGAAGAGTTTTTTTGTGTCTCTATTTCCTTCAGTTCTGCTCTGATTTTAGTTATTTCTTGCCTTCTGCTAGCTTTTGAATGTATTTGCTCTTGCTTTTCTAGTTCTTTTAATTGTGATGTTAGGGTGTCAATTTTGGATCTTTCCTGCTTTCTCTTGTGGGCATTTAGTGCTATAAATTTCCCTCTACACACTGCTTTGAATGTTCCCAGAGATTCTAGTATGTTGTGTCTTTCTTCTCGTTGGTTTCAAAGAACATCTTTATTTCAGCCTTCATTTCGTTATGTACCCAGTAGTCATTCAGGAGCAGGTTGTTCAGTTTCCATGTAGTTGAGCGGTTTTGAGTGAGTTTCTTAATCCTGAGTTCTAGTTTGAGGGTGCTGAAAAAAATGTATATTCTGTTGATTAGGGGTGGAGAGTTTTGTAGATGTCTATCAGGTGTGCTTGGTGCAGAGCTGAGTTCAATTCCTGGGTATCCTTGTTAACTTTCTGTCTCGTTGATCTGTCTAATGTTGACAGTGGGGTGTTAAAGTCTCCCATTATTATTGTGTGGGAGTCTAAGTCTCTTTGTAGGTCACTCAGGACTTCCTTTATGAATCTGGGTGCTCCTGTATTGGGTGCATATATATTTAGGATAGTTAGCTCTTCTTGTTGAATTGATCCCTTTACCATTATATAATGTCCTTCTTTGTCTTTTGATCTTTGTTGGTTTAAAGTCTGTTTTATCAGAGACTAGGATTGCAACCCCTGCCTTTTTTTTTGTTTTCCATTTGCTTGGTAGATCTTCCTCCATCCCTTTATTTTGAGCCTATGTGTGTCTCTGCATGTGACATGGGTTTCCTGAATACAGCACACTGATAGGTATTGACTCTTTATCCAATTTGCCAGTCTGTGTCTTTTAATTGGAGTATTTAGTCCATTTACATTTAAAGTTAATACTGTTATGTGTGAATTTGATCCTGTCATTATGATGTTAGCTGGTTATTTTGCTCATTAGTTGATGCAGTTTCTTCCTAGCCTCGATGATCTTTACAATTTGGCATGATTTTGCAGTGGCTGGTACCGGTTGTTCCTTTCCATGTTTAGTGCTTCCTACAGGAGCTCTTTTAGGGCAGGCCTGGTGGTGACAAAATCTCTCAGCATTTGCTTGTCTGTAAAGTATTTTATTTCTCCTTCACTTATGAAGCTTAGTTTGGCTGGATATGAAATTCTGGGTTGAAAATTCTTTTCTTTAAGAATGTTGAATATCGGCCCCCACTCTCTTCTGGCTTGGAGAGTTTCTGCCGAGAGATCCGCTGTTTGTCTGATGGGCTTCCCTTTGTGGGTAACCCGACCTTTCTCTCTGGCTGCTCTTAACATTTTTTCCTTCATTTCAACTTTGGTGAATCTGACAATTACGTGTCTAGGAGTTGCTCTTCTCGAGGAGTATCTTTGTGTTGTTCTCTGCATTTCCTGAACCTGAATGTTGGCCTGCGTTGCTAGATTGGGGAAGTTCTCCTGGATAATATCCTGCAGAGTGTTTTCCAATTTGGTTCCATTCTCCCCGTCACTTTCAGGTACACCAATTAGACGTAGATTTGGTCTTTTCACATAGTCCCATATTTCTTGAAGGCTTTGTTCATTTCTTTTTATTCTTTTTTCTCTAGACTTCCCTTCTCGCTTCATTTCATTCATTTCGTCTTCCATCGCTGATACCCTTTCTTCCAGTTGATCGCATCGGCTCCTGAGGCTTCTGCATTCTTCACGACATTCTCGAGCCTTGGCTTTCAGCTCCATCAGCTCCTTTAAGGACTTCTCTGTACTGGCTATTCTAGTTATACATTTGTCTAATTCTTTTTCAAAGTTTTTAACTTCTTTGCCTTTGGCTTGAATTTCCTCCTGTAGCTCGGAGTAGTTTGATCGTCTGAAGCCTTCTTCTCTCAACTCATCAAAATCATTCTCTGTCCAGCTTTGTTCCGTTGCTGGTGAGGAACTGCGTTCCTTTGGAGGAGGAGAGGCACTCTGCTTTTTAGACTTTCCAGTTTTTCTGCTCTGTTTTTTCCCCATCTTTGTGGTTTTATCTACTTTTGGTCTTTGATGATGGTGATGTACAGATGGGTTTTTGGTGTGGATATCCTTTCTGTTTGTTAGTTTTCCTTCTAACAGACAGGACCCTCAGCTGCAGGTCTGTTGGAGTTTGCTAGAGGTCCACTCCAGATGCTGTTTTGCTGGGTGTCAGCAGCGGTGGCTGCAGAACAGTGGAATTTTGTGAACCGTGAATGCTGCTGCCTGATCGTTCCTCTGAAAGTTTTGTCTCAGAGGAGTACCCGGCCGTGTGAGGTGTCAGTCTGCCCCTACTGGGGGGTGCCTCCCAGTTATGCTGCTCGGGGATCAGGGACCCACTTGAGGAGGCAATCTGCCTGTTCTTAGATCTCCAGCTGCGTGCTGGGAGAACCACTACTCTCTTCAAAGCTGTCAGACAGGGACATTTAAGTCTGCAGAGGTTACTGCTGTCTTTTTGTCTGTGCCCTGCCCCTAGAGGTGGAGCCTACAGAGGCAGGCAGGCCTCCTTGACCTGTGGTAGGCTCCATCCAGTTCGAGCTTCCTGGCTGCTTTGTTTACCTAATCAAGCCTGGGCAATGGCGGGCGCCCCTCTCCCAGCCTCACTGCCGCCTTGCAGTTTAATCTCAGACTGCTGTGCTAGCAGTCAGCGAGACTCCGTGGGCGTAGGACCCTCCGAGCCAGATGCGGGATATAATCTCCTGGTGTGCTGTTTTTTAAGCCCATTGGAAAAGTGCAGTATTAGGGTGGGAGTGACCCGATTTTCCAGGTGCCGTCTGTCACCCCTTTCTTTGACTAGGAAAGGGAACTCCCTGACCCCTTGTGCTTCCCGAGTGAGGCAATGCCTCGCCCTGCTTCGGCTCACGCATGGTGCGCTTCACCCAATGTCTTGCACCCACTGTCTGGCACTCCCTAGTGAAATGAACCCGGTACCTCAGATGGAAATGCAGAAATCACCCGTCTTCTGCGTTGCTCACGCTGGGAGCTGTAGACCAGAGCTCTTCCTATTCGTCCATCTTGCCTCCACTCCCCAAAATAATAATTTTCTAATTCCAGAAAACAAAATAAAAATGTACAAGCTTTCTGGATCATGTCACTCGCAATGTGGTAGGTTTCTACAGGTTAACCAACCAGATGAGACCAGTAGAAACTATCACTAGGTAAAGCAAGGTGCACAGAAGCAGGTGAGATGAACAAGGCCTGTGGTTAGTTGCCCTCTAATGCTTATGTCAAAGTCAAATTTACCTAACCATGATAAGAGCCAACACTGTCTCAAAACTCTTGCCAGAACAGACTATGATGACAGTGCGTACACCAATAGCTGTCGTGACCACCACCACAGGACTAACACTGTTTAAGCAGAGAAGATGCCATTTAGCTGGCACAGTTTAATCAATATGTAATATAAACCTCTAGCCAGCTCCCAGATAGTCTACTTGAAAAAATTTCCACAGACTTCAAAGGGCAAAGATACATAGATAGCTAGAAGAAGTCATAAAGAGATAAAAATAAGGAGTAAAGTTAACTATTTTTTACATTATATTCTTTTATTCATTCAATATATTCCTCTATTCAAACAGCACTGAACACTTCTGCTTCTATCATGGTAGAACAAAGATGTCTCTACCTCCTTTCTCTCAATAAGTCAACAAAACAACAAAGATTTTCAAAATAGATTTTATATATAAATTTATATATAAAATAGATTATATATATAAAATAGATTATATTTATATATAAAATAGATTTTATATATATATTTATATATAAAATAGATTTTATATATATTTATATATAAAATAGATTTTATATATATATATATATTTATATATAAAATAGATTTTATATATATTTATATATAAAATAGATTTTATATATATTTATATATAAAATAGATTTTATATATATTTATATATAAAATAGATTTTATATATATTTATATATAAAATAGATTTTATATATATTTATATATAAAATAGATTTATATATTTATTTATATATAAAATAGATTATATATATGTATATATATATATTTTTGTTCTTTCTCAGAAAGAACAAAAATCGAATAGATGGACATTAGAAAAAAAGATTAAAGTATTAGAAAATCAATGTAAGAAATCCAATATCCAAATTAATAGGCACTCAAGAGAAAGGGAACAAGGAAAAACGTAGGGAGAAAATTTTCAGGAAAAATAATATAAGAACACATGTAATCAGCAATCACAGAATTTCTTAAAAGGCATACTGAGCACTCAGCACAGTGAATGAAAAACAGCTCATACCATAATAATTCACCAAAAGATGTGGTGAATACATATATGATTAAGAGATTAAAATTTTTCATAGAAAAAACTGACAAAACCATAAACAATCAAGGAAAATGGCATTAGACATCTCAATTGTAGCAGCGAAAACCAAAGGACACTGAATCAATATCATCAAAATCCTTTCCAACCCAGAATTCTGTACCCAGAAACTACCACTAAACCATAAGACTAGAATAAAAGCATTTTCAAAGTCTCGAAGTCCGAGGGACAGAAAACTGCTATATTTTTGTTTTAAGCCTTCTAGCACTATTTGACTTATGGCTTAATTTTATTTTGAACTATATACTTTGCAAACATTTTCAGCTATTACTTCATTTAGGTCTGCAGGCACAAGAGTACATTTTATATCCTTGGTAATCATGAATAAAATACACCCTTGGTTACCACATACTTCTCTCAATAAAATATAAAATAATGATATTAAAAACCCCATAAAATAACAATTTTCATTTTTATATAATAATATGCTTAACAAATGCTTTTGAAATGATCACACAGTAAGACAGACATTATCCCTTGCTTAAAGATAAGAAAACTGGGGCTTAAAAAGATAAGTAACTTCCCAAAGGTGTCCCAGCTGACATAAGGCAGTACTAGTACTCAAACTTATGTCTAATGCCATGTTCAGGATTCTCCTCAGGATGCTACAGGTAAGAATTCCCTGTATAATCTACACATGGCTTTATATTGCAACTTCTCATTCCCCATTATGCACGTGGGAGAAAGGATTGTTTTCTTTGAAGCCACCAAAGGCTGTTATTCCTTTCCTCCATGCTAATTACAGCCTAGCTATTTATTTAATCTCAAGCACCTCAGCTCTGTAGCTCCTTCTTCTTTAGACCGTCCTTAAATAACTATAGTACAGGTCCAAGAATAAACACTGACTTAGATACTTAGAGATATGGCAAAAGGCAAATCCTAACTTACTCATTAGAAACAAGTTTCTCAATTATTTTTCTTAACCTAAGGAGTAAGAAAATAGGTAGATAGATGAAAGCGACTTCTTCATCTTCTCGTATGCTACATGCAGCAGGAAAGCACCTGATATATGTTCATATATGAGGTGCACTGATATTCTTAATGATCCCTCTGGCTCATTATCATAAGAAATGGAACTCTTGTTTACAATCAGCTATTAGCAGTTATTTATACCATAAAGGGATATTCAAAGATAATTATCCCCCTCTACTACTGCCCCCTAAAATGTATTAATAAAAAAATTTTGATTAATAAATTAATAATTAAAATGATTATTTTAATGCTTCAAAATTTAAAACATAATACACACATACATACATACATACATACACACACACACAGAGCTTCCCTTCCTACTTCTGTTTCCAAAGCAAAGACAGAGCTCAGATTGACAGACACATGTGCACTTACATTCACATACCACACAACCCTCGCACATACATACACAGTCCATGACCTTGGACTCACATCCCGTCTCAACTTCACCCTCTGTTAGACTTGCGGATTTGAATGGGCATTGGGTGAAGAAGGCACAGTCTTCACTGGAAAAACCCACCTGCACTCTAGGTGACGTGTTCTGAACAATAAAAAGAAACAGCATGATAACAGTCTAGCCACTTACTCCACAGTATCGGTCGCCATTAAATATCTGAGGTGGCAGGGGGTTGCCCTGAGTGGGTTTCTTTTCCGGGGGGACGTTTTTGTACATCCATTGCCTCTGTTCTTCTGACATTGTGATATCCACCTCCTCAAACTCTATCTTGTTGGCTTCCAGAAATCTAACCACATCTTGCTGCTTCTTCTTTATCTAAAGAGAGAAGACAAACAAATAAGTAGATATGCTTATCTGAAACAGTATGTATATACTTCCAAACTGAACTAGATTTATGTCATTGATACCAAAAAAGAAGTGATTTATGTAGGTGTCACGCACTGTCCACTCACTAGATATCCAATGGAAGACTAAGCCAGTCCCGACACAGTCGTGTCTTTGATGTTGTTGTTGCTGTTTTGAGATGGGGTCTCTCTATGTTGCCCAGGCTGGTCTCAAACTCCTGGGCTCAGATGATCTACCCACCTCGGCCTCGCAAAGTGCTGGGATTACAGGTATGAGCCACTGCACCTGGCCACTAACACAGTCGTTTCATCAACCTAGACTCCCCAGAACTCGGGAGCACAATTCAGGTGGCTTGGAAAGAACGGACTATGAGATGACAGAGTGACTTAGTTCTCAGTGGGCCATAACCACTCCCCATCCCACCCCAACCCTACCCTTACCCTTGCAAGAAGTTGACATTTATAGTCATAAAAGCTCCCTTTGCCCAAAACCATGTGAAAACCATGTATAGACTATCTGAGATGTCGACATTTCATTGATTCATGACAGCAGCAACATTTTTATTCCCCTCAGCAGCCTTCTTCAGAAATTCCACAGCTGTAGCCACTACCATGAAAGCATCCTTTCATCAATTCACAGGAGAAAAATGTTCTCCACTTCTAAGGTGAGAGTAAACAAAGAATATCATCTTACTTTGAACTCTTTCTTAACCCTTTTCATTCCTCTGATCTTTCACTTTTCCTTCTTCAGTCACTAGGGGTCAGATGTGCTCTTGAGGAGCTGCAAATCCATCTCTGCAAAGTTTTCAAAATGTTGCCTACCTTCTTAATTTAAGAGTACATACTAACTAATTGAGATGGAATGAAAACACAGTAGTCTCTCCTTATCCATGGGGGATACATTCCAAGACCCCCAGAAGACACCTGAAATGACAGATAGTGCCAAACCCCTATATATACTATATTTTTTCAATCTGATGACCAGGAGGCATGTCCAGGTTTGTGTTTTAAAGAGATCACTTTAATACTATGCAGCTTAAAAAGAAAAAAAAGAGAAGCTCTGTATGTACTGTTAACGCTGTTATGAAAAGCTCTCCAAGACATATTAGTAGGTTAAAAAGAAAAACAAGCAGCAGAACCATATGTAGACTAAGCTCACTTCAAAAAAAACGGAGAAAAATAAGAACGCATTTATATTTGCTTGTATTTACATTGTTTTAAAAAATTCTTGAAGGTCACGTAAGAAACTAACAGAAGCGGTTATCCAAGGGCTAGGGGAGCAGGAATTGGGTAAGGAAACAAAGTGGGAGCAAGAGTTTTACTTTAAAATGTTTTGAACATTATAATAAATGTGTTAATATTCAAAAGAGTAAAAAGAAGGAATGTATTTTAACGAGAGAGAGGTGGCACCCTAGCTTCCACAGAACAGCTTGGAGGATGGCAGTACACACCACAGAGATGCCCTGTTTTATACAAATCACGTTTTCCCGATGTGACATGAAGCAGAACTCAAAGCATTTTGTTGAGTCACTGGCCCCCATGATTCACTTATAAGAAAGGGCAGATGATTAAAAAGAAGACAAGAAAAAACAAAACAGGTAAAACCTTAGAAAATTAGCTAGTACTATAGCAAATCACCCAAGTAACAAGGTAGGAGAAACTTAATCTGGAGAAGGAAGTTTTCAAGTGGACGTCTGTGATACTAGCATCAGGAAGGAAGATGTGTCACACTACCACAGCCTGTTTGTAAGGTCTGCAGAGGTGAACATGGCCTGGAACTGACAGCACCCCCCCCTAGAGTGGCGGGGGCAGGCAGTTCAGGAAGCAGGAACTTAGAGGAACACATCAGCCTACTGGGTGGGGCCCAGGTAACAGAGAGGCTTCCCATGCGGCAACAGGAAGCCATCAAGGGCACTTCATGTGCTGGGCTTAACTCCAGAGTCCAAATAGCCATAACATACACAATCATTTCCTCCACACAATGAATTTTTTATTCTCCCCACATTTCAACACTTCTGAAGTGAAATGAATCTTACAATCAATATCAAAAGGAATTTCCTAAGCAAATGGAAGAGAAGTAAATTGTGGGCCAACAGTCACTGCTTTCATCTATGTCATTTTTTTGTTCTGTTTTGTTTTGAGACAGAGTTTCGCTCTTGTTGCACAGGCTGGAATGCAAAGGTGCGATCTTGGCTTACTGCAACCTCCACCTCCTGGGTTCAAGTGATTCTTCTGCCTCAGCCTCCACTATGTGCCATCACGCCTGGCTAATTTTTGTATTTTCAGTAGAGATGGGGTTTCTTCATGTTGGTCAGGCTGAGCTCGAACTCTCGACCTCAGGTGATCCGCCCGCCTCGGCCTCCCAAAGTGCTGGGATTATAGGTGTGAGCCACCGTGCCTGACCTCATCTATGTCATTTGATCCATGGGTGGAAGGTACCTTCAACTCACCTGGTTTTTTTTTTTTTTACTTAAACACCCTTGGAAGCAAAACAATGGTAGTTATTTACCCAGTAACCAATCTCCCTCTCTTTCTAAATACAGAAGGCTGGTTTTACTTAGAAAAGCAATGTGCTCAGCTACAAAATCATTTTTACCCAAACACCTCTGTTGTCAGAGGTAATCACATGACACAGTTCTGACCAATGAGATGTGAGGCAGACAGTCCTTGGGAGGGCTTCACTTAAATGAATGAAAACACAAAGCAGGCTTTTGCCCTTCTCTAGTCTCCTTACTTGCAGAAATGCAGATATGGTGCATGGAGGTGCAGAAACCATTTCACAAATGTGAAAACAAACACCATAAATATGTGAAAATACTATATGCTCAAGCAGAAAGACAGTAGCCTGGATCCTTAATGACATTTTGTAGCCGCCACCCCAGTCTCTTCATGCACAACCTATTCTACACCTTTCTGTATTAGACAAACAAACCCTTAATAAGTTAAGCCACTCTTCATCCAGTTTTCTATAGCTTGCACTCAAATGCAATTCTTAATTGCTATTTAAAATGACTTCAGAAATCCTGTATTATGATGAAGGATTGAAAATAACAGCTATTACTGCACAGTAGAGCCTGGCAATAAAAGCTGTAAGACATAAACTTAATATATGTGAGTGAATATTTGTCACTGGATAAACAGGAATTTGCTTAACCTACTCCATAGAGCAACAACCAATATGTTGGAACTAAAACAGGCAGGTTATCTAAAAGGATGAAGAGTGCATTTCACCCTAACATTCAAACACTACTACACACCATACAAAGCAATTAAAGGGAACACAGAACCCTTTGCATTAGATTGGGAGTAGGCAAAATATGGCCCAAGGCCCAAATCCAGCCCACTGACCATTTTTGCATGGTCTGCAGCCAAAAATGGTCTTTATATTTTTAAACAGTTGGGGGCAAAAAACAAAAGAATAATGGTATTCCATGACATGTAAAAGTTATATGAAATATAAACACCAGTGTCCATAAACAAAGCTGTATGGGAACACAGCAACACCCATTCACTCACATATTGTCTATGTCTGCTTTCTCCCTGCAATGGCGGAGTTGAGAAGTTACAACAGAGACTGTGTGATCCCCCAATGCCTAAAACATTGACTAGCTGCCCTTTATAGAAAAGGCTTGCCAACCTTTGAGCTAGATCACAGATCTCCATTTCTGGGTCAAAGTTCCCTTTCTCAGTGAGCCCTCCTTTGACCACCTGATTTTACACTTTTACCAGCTACCCCAGAACTCTCTACTTCCCCTCCACTGCTGTATTTTTCACCACAGCACTTGGCATCTGACAGACTGTAGATATTATGTATTTGTTTGTCTATCTCCCCCACTAGAATATAAATCCCCCGACTGGGTGTGGTGGGTCACTCCTGTAATCCCAGCACTTTGGGAGTCTGAGGCGAGGGAATCACCTGAGGTCAGGAGTTTGAGACCAGCCTGATCAACATGGTGAAACCCTATCTCTACTAAAAATACAAAAATTAGCCAGGCGTGGTGGTGCATGCCTGTAATCCTAGCTACTTGAGAGGCTGAGGCAGGAGAATCACTTGAACCTGGTTGCAGTAAGCAGAGATCGTACCATTGCACTCCAGCCTAGGCAACAAGAGTGAAACTCCGTCTCAAAAAAAAAAAAAAAGAAAAAAAAGAATATAGATTCCCCAAGGCCAGGAGATTTTGTCAGTTTTATTAAACATTTGTTAAGGACTGGACAAGACGTTCACAGGTAGAAAGGCCTGTGAGATGGGGAACTTTCCCCCCAACCAACAATAGGGCTGATTCTTTTATCCTTGAGGGCTCACCTTCAGTATCACCTCTTCAAAGAGCCCTCTCTAACCACCTTGCTGAAGTTTTATTGCCTAAATTTATTAAAATTTTATTTATTTATATGTCTCCTTGTTTTTGTTCTCACCTCTCTCTCTACAACATCAATTCTGGAAGCAGAAAGACCAGCGTGCTGGAGGCCTTCAATAAATATTAACCGAATGGATGATTCAAGAATTATTCCAGTCCTAAACATCAAAGATTTCCAGGTGATGGTCAAGAGAAACTATTCAAACTAAGTGAGTAATTTAATTTAGGAACAAATGTAACTTACATTTAGCCCAACAGGAATGTGGATCAAATGACAGTCTTTCTCAATCCCAAAGCAGCACAGTTTTGAAAAGCATTGTGCTTAGGATGCTCCATTTAACTGTACATAGCTGAAATAATTCAGAAGAGTCTCTAGACCCTAATGCGAATAAAGACTGCTTCTAACTCTGACAATGATTGAAAAAGAAACTAGTATGTAGTTGCATGTTTAAATAAATTCTATTGTCAGTTAATTTTAATAGTTGCAAGTGCATAACAAAACAAAAAGTGTTTTGCTTTGCTCAAATGGTTTTATCAAATTGTTGATACATTTGCAAATATGGCAATTGAGATTCAGGGTATTTCCCTGAATCTGCTTCCCATTACGGCCTTAGTACTCTATTACCCTCAACCACTTCCCCCCACTAACTTCAGGAGCTCTGAAGCAAACTCCTCCCTCAGATGTGCTTTGAAGCAGCCTTCTTGGCCACTGAATGGATAAGCCTTTACCCTTTGACTCCAGATCTGTCAATCTCCTGAGGACCCCAATGCCTGCACCCAAGCCCTGGTGACTCACCCCCACAGGGCCCTGGGCAGTAAGCTGCGGAGTCTCCTGACTCCGAGTGAAAACTCAATGACCCGTGGAAATCTTAGTGAAGACACTTGGAACCTTCACTGGCAACCTCCTGGCCCAAGAGTCCCTAGGGATTGGATCAGAAGACAGGCTAAATAATTACCTTGCACGTGACTCAGCCTTAACCCCCTACTCTGTGGCACTGACTGCTAAGTAAACTTGCACGCCTCTACTCTCTTCTTGTAGGATTACTTCTTTCCTGGGAGGATGCCAGTTAACTTATATAATCAAGCAGAGCCTGCCAGATTCCTTCCATAGGCTTCCGGACAGGTCTAGTTATGTTTGAATTCCAGGGTATACATAGCTGATGCTGCAGCATGGGACTCACTAGCTGATGCTGGAACCTTGGGACTCAATAGGAAATAAAGAGACATAATCAATTTGAATAAGAGTTTTTTTTAACATTGAGATTGAATACGAACAATAATGGGATAGCAAGTTTAACTGAAGACAAATGAGCCACAGAGGACAATGAGGAAAACCGGGGGGGAGGGGGGTTCGGGGGAAGTATATATTTTAGAGTCAGGTTGTCCTGGTTTTAATTTTGACCCTGATAGATGCGTAGCCTTGGAGATATTACTTGGCTTCTCTCTTAGCTTCCATTTCCAAACCTGTGAAATAAACTGCTAAATTAAGTTTAGCCTAAGGCCAGGAGCGGTGGCTCACACCTGTAATCCCACCACTTTGGGAGGCCAAGGTGGACGGATGATCTGAGGTCAGGAGTTCGAGACCAGCCTGGCCAACATGGTGAAACCTCATCTCTACTAAAAATACAAAAATTAGCCAGCTGTCATGGCTGTCATATACCTGTAATCCCAGTTACTCAGGAGGCTGAGGTGGGAGAATCCCTTGAACCCAGGAGGCGGAGGTTGCAGTGAGCTGAGATCGCACCACTGCACTCCAGCCTGGGTGACAGAGTGAGACTCTGTCTCAATTAAAAAAAAAAAAAAAAAACAAACTTAGCCTAAAGCTACCTTCTTACATATTTTGAGTTCAGCCTAAAGGTTTCTCCATCCATAGTGAACTGTAACCTAACTAGATACGTAAACAGACTGTAACCTACTCTTGGACCAATCACAGCATTTTAGCCAATTAAGGCAGCCAACTATTCGAATTGTGTCCAAACAAGGCAAGCACCAAGCTGTAACCAATCTAACTTCCATTAGATTATTCCCGTTTTTGTACCTAACTTCCTTTTTCTGTACATAAATTCTTTGTGACTATGAAGCAGTGTCAGAGTCCTTCTGAACCTATGCTGGTTCAGGGGGCTGCCCAATTCACAAAATATTCTTGGTTCAATAAAACTCTGTTAAATATAATCTGCGTAAAGCTTTTAACAGAACCCAATTATCTTTTTTCTATAGGCTCACTAGAAAATTAAATAAGAAAAGGCCTAAACAGTAATGGGCACCTGCTCAATTGTTTCATTCACTCAAACATACTAGCTTTTCTATCTTTGTGCTAGATATGGCCTCTGTCAAAAATATAGTAACCTCTGAGTGCTTTCAAAGGCTTTAGATATTCAACACAACAGTTCTTTATTTCACCTGCTTTCACAGTTCAAACACACAGCTTTCTTTATTCTGACTTGGGGTAGACATAAGGCTGATTAGGACCTCTTACGTATCTCAAATGGAAAAAAGTCAAAGACAGTGAGAGAAAATAGAAGGGGAAAGTTTTTTTTAAATAGCTTGACAAAATTTACAAAGGAGGGCCTGGACTGGATTAAGGAAGGTAGAAGGCCCTAAGACGATTCTTCCTTTCAATTAAAAAGGGAGGAAAGGACTGAGGCTCTTTCCCTTGTCAAAGACCTCAGGAACTTTCCAGTGATTGAGTAGGGTACCTCAAATATACCTAATTTCATGGCAAATTCTTTAAATAAAACCCCATCCTTGGCCTTATTAGGCATTATGCTGTCATAAAAGAGGATGCAAATGGCAGAAAGTACTGTGGCAGACATTAGCCTAGTTACACCAAAGCCATTCATGATCTGCCCTGTGAAGTCTAAAAAACTAAAGCTCCAGTTTTCCCAGCCACACTTATAGCTGAAGCAGCCATGTGACCCAGATCTGGCCAGTGAGGTGTACACCCAAGTGTGCTAGGTGGAGCTTCTGGACAGAGCTTGGCTTTCCTGCTGAAGCCGACAGATTACATTGCTAAGGCCCCTCGTCCGTGCCCTTCCTCATTCTTCCAGCTTGGCATCCAGATGTGAGGGCTAGCGGTGCGGGGCAGCCTTTCCACCTTGAGGTGACAGGCATCAGAAAAGGCCAAGAGAATCCCAGCAAGGCAGGCCCTCAACAAGTTCAGCCTCCAGACTTACCAGGAGAGACTGAAACACCTCTGTTTAAGCTCAAGTTAGACAGGTTCTCTGTTACTTGCAAATGAACACATTCCTAACTGAAACCCTCAGCAGTATGCCTCATTGTTGGGGAGTAGGGCGGGGGTGTAGAGTAACCCCCAAGAAGCCATTTGCTAACTGGCAATGTTCTAATGCTGCTTAACTAAATGAGAGATTATACATAAAGTACAGTGTCTCCAGTTTCTATTTCAGTTTACCTTACTAGAAAGCAAATACCAGATTACCAAGCCAGGGATAAAGAGGCTGACTTACAAAAGACGGAAGCTTGAGTTTTATAGAAATCACTGTCAGAAAGACAGATTATGAAATAAAGGTCAACTTTTGAAAAACTGTTAGTACATGTTATAAATTGAAACAATATAATTTTAATGATAGAAAATGCTGTGGTTTTCCATCTATGTATCACTAGCACAGTTCCTGGCACTTAACATAGGCATATATTTGTATTAAACAAATAAGTATTATTAAGCTTGAATTCATACTTTTAACTTTGGTTTTCTTTTTAACCAGTCAGTATTTTTGGTCCTGTTTTCTTGATCAATTTACATTGGTTTCTTTTTTACATGTTTATAACATGGTAAATCATCTTTCCCATTTGAAATTTTTTACTTTTAAAAAGCACATAATCTCATCACGCTGAGGCTTTTATTTTTCATAGAACCTTCCAGGGAGTCCACATTTAGAAGTATACTTTATATAGTTGCCATCAGAACAAATGTTTTGGGGAAGGATGTTTCTGTTGTATTACAAATATTTTTTGTTTCTAAAATCTCCATAGTTATCTTATTGCATGTATGAATTATATTGAGGACTTATGCTAATGTATTTAAACATTATTCTAACATTGGAGATTTCGGTGTGTTCTAAAGATGTTTTATAAAAAATGTAAGTGTTTCAAATTTGCTGACTTTTTATTTATTTATTTATTTAGAGATGGAGTCTCTCTCTGTTGCCCAGGCTGGAGTGCAGTGGCTCGATCTCAGCTCACTGCAAACTCCTCCTCCTGGGTTCAAGCGATTTTCCTGTCTCAACCTCCTGAGTAGCTGGGACTACAGGCGCCTGCCACCACACCTTGCTAATTTTTGTATTTTTAGTAGAGACGAGGTTTCACCATGTTGGTCAGGCTGGTCTCAAACTCCTGACCTCATGATCCGCCCTCCTCAGCCTCCCAAAGTGCCGGGATTACAGACGTGAGCCACCACGCCTGGGCAACTTTTTCAATGATAACAAATGGTTATTAGTAGTGGTCTACCTAGCAGTACTAAAACACAGGGACCTTACACAGATTTTTCTAAATCTTGTCTCCTAAAGTCTTTCAAATGAAATATTTCAGTGAGTTGTTTTAATGTAACATCTTTCTATCTTTCCATTGGTTTCCTGGAATAGCTAACTGATATCATGGAACATAACATGATTTCAACTATCAAACTGTTAACAAAAACCTTTATATGACTGACGAATGGGAAGTAGTTCTGGCTGCTGCAAGCAGGACACTGAGGTCTGTGTGGGACGCTGGTTGGTCTGTGAACATGTGGCTCTGTTGGACTGAACACGGTGACAGTGACGCCAAAGACAGCAGCCTGATCCTCAACTGGGCCAGTTGGCTTTATTAATGTTCTAGTCCTGAACAGTCAAAAAGGGTTGGGTCTGTGTCACCTTGGCCAAGTTACTTATTCTACCAAAGCCTTGGTTTCCTCATCTGTAAAACACAGATAATAATTCAGCATAGAGAACTGCAGTGAAATTTAAATGTCATAATGTTCATAAAGTTCATAGTATAGTGCCTGGCATGCAAAAAGAGCTAAACATTAAATCCAATCATAAGTCCGTTCCATGGTGGGTGAATAGGAACAGCTCTGGTCTGCAGTTCCCAGTGTGATCGATGCAGAAAACGGGTGATTTCTGCATTTCCAACTGAGGTACCTGGTTTATCTCATTCGGATTGGTTGGAGGGCGAGCTGAAGCAGGGCGGGGCGTCACCTCACCTGGGAAGGACAGGGGTCAGGGGATTTCCATTTCCTACCCAACGGAAGCCATGACAGACTGTACCTGGAAAAACGGCACACTCCCACCCAAATACTGTGCTCTTCCTATGGTCTTAGCAACTGACAGAATAAGAGATTCTCTCCCGTGCCTGGCTTGGTGAGCCCCACGCCCAGGGAGTCTTGCTCACTGCTAGCACAGCAGTCTGAGATCAACCTGCGAGGCAGCAGCCTGGCCGGGGGAGGGGTGGCCACCATTGCGGAGGCTTGAGTAGGTAAACAAAGCCACCAGGAAGCTCAAACTGGGCGGAGCCCACCACAGCTCAGCAGGGCCTACAGCCTCTATAGACTCCACCTCTGTGGGCAGGGCACAGCTGAACCAAAGGCAGCAGAAACTTCTGCAGACTTAAACGTCCCTGTCTGACAGTTCTGAAGAGAGCAGTGGTTCTCCAAGCACGATGTTTGAGCTCTAAGAATGGACAGACTGCCTCCTCAAGTGGGTCCCTGATCCCTGTGTAGCCTAACTGGGAGACACCTCCCAGTAGGGGCCGACTGATACCTCATATAGGTGGGTGCCCCTCTGGGACGAAGCTTCCAGAGGAAGGATCAGGGAGTAATATTTGCTGTTCTGCAATATTTGCTGTTCTGCAGCCTCCACTGGTGATACCCAGGCAAACAGGTCTGGAGTGGACCTCCAGCAAACTCCAACAGACCTGCAGCTGAGGAAACTGACTGTCAGAAGGAAAACCAACAAACAGAAAGGAGTAGCATCAACATCAACAAAAAGGACATCCACACAAAAACACCATTTGTAGGTCACCAACATCAAAGACCAAAGGTAGATAAAACCACAAAGATGGGGAGAAACCAGAGCAGAAAAGCTGAAAATTCCAAAAACCAGAGAACCTCTTCTCCAAAGGGTCGCAGCCCCTTGCCAGCAATGGAACAAAGCTGGACAAAGAATGACTTTGACGAGTAGACAGAAGTAGGCTTCAGAATGTCGGTAATAACAAACTTCTCCGAGCTGAAGGAGCATGTTCTAACCTTTTGCTGGGAAGCTAAAAACCTTGAAAAAAGGTTAGACAAATGGCTAACTAGAATAAACAGTGTAAAGAAGACCTTAAATGACCTGCTGGAGCTGAAAACCATAGCACGAGAACTTCGTGACACACGCACAAGCTTCAATAGCCGATTTGATCAAGTGGAAGAAAGGATATCAGTGATTGAAGATAAAATTAATGAAATAAAGTAAGAAGACAAGTTTAGAGAAAAAAGAATAGAAAGAAACGAACAAAGCCTCCAAGAAATATGGGACTATGTGAAAAGACCAAATCTACATTTGATTGGTGTACTGAAAGTGATGGGGAGAATGGAACCAAGTTGGAAAACACCCTCCAAGATATTATCCAGGAGAACTTCCCCAATCTAGCAAGACAGGCCAACATTCAGATTCAGGAAATACAGAGAACAACACAAAGATACTCCCCAAGAAGAGCAACTCCAAGACATATAATTGTCAGATTCACCAAGGTTGAAATGAAGGAAAAAAAATGTTAAGGGCAGCCAGAGAGAAAGGTCCGGTTACCCATAAAGGGAAGCCCATCAGACTAACGGTGGATCTCTTGGCAGAAACCTTACAAGTCAGATGAGAGTGGAGGCCAATATTCAACATTCTTAAAGAAAATAATTTTCAACCCAGAATTTCATATCCAGCCAAACTAAGCTTCATAAGTGAAGGAGAAATAAACTCCTTTACAGACAAGCAAATGCTGAGAGATTTTGTCACCACCAGGTCCGCCTTACAAGAGCTCCTAAAGGAAGCACTAAACATGGAAAGGAACTGGTACCAGCCACTATAAAAACATGCCAAATTGTGAAGACTATTGATGCTATGAAGAAACTGCAACAATTAATGGGCAAAATAACCAGCTAACATCATAATGACAGGATAAAATTCACACATAACAATATTAACCTTAAATGTAAATGGGCTAAACGCACCAATTAAAAGACACAGATGGGCAAACTAGATAAAGAGTCAAGATCCATCAGTGTACTGTATTCAGGAGACCCATGTCATGTGCAGAGACACATATAGGCTCAAAATAAAGGGATGGAGGAAGATCTACCAAGCAAACGGAAAGAAAAAAAAAAAAAGCAGGGGTTGCAATCCTAGTCTCTGATAAAACAGACTTTAAAACAACAAAGATCAAAAGAGACAAAGAAGGTCATTACATAATGGGAAAGGGATCAATTCAACAAGAAGAGATAACAATCCTAAATATATATGCACCCAATACAGGAGCACCCAGATTCATAAAGCAAGTCCTTAGAGACCTACAAAGAGACTTAGACTCCCACACAATAATAATGGGAGAATTTAACACTCCACTGTCAGTATTAGACAGATCAATGAGACAGAAAGTTAACAAGGATATCCAGGACTTGAACTCAGCTCTGCACCAAGCAGACCTAATAGACATCTACAGAACTCTCCACCCCTAATCAACAGAATATACATTCTTCTCAGCACCACATCACACTTATTCTAAAACTGACCACATAATTAGAAGTAAAGCACTCCTCAGCCAATATAAAAGAACAGAGATCACAACAAATGGTCTCTCAGACCACAGTGCAATAAAATTAGAACTCAGGATTAAGAAACTCATTCAAAACCACACAACTACATGGAAACTGAAGAACCTGCTACTGAATGACTACTGGGTAAATAACGAAATGAAGGCAGAAATAAAGATGTTCTTTGAAACCAATGAGAACAAAGACACAACATACCAGAATCTCTGGGACACATTTAAAGCAGTGTCTACAGGGAAATTTATAGTACTAAATGCCCACAGGAGAAAGCAGGAAAGATCTAAAATCAACACCCTAACATCACAGTTAAAATAACTAGAGAAGCAAGAATAAACAAATTCAAAAGCTAGCAGAAGGCAAGAAATAACTAAGATTAGAGCAGAACTGAAGGAAATAGAGACACAAAAAACCCTTCAAAAAATCAATGAATCCAGGAGCTGGTTTTTTGAAATGATCAACAAAATTGATAGACTGCTAGCAATAAACAAGAAAAGAGAGAAGAATCAAATAGATGCAATAAAAAATGATAAAGGGAATATTACCACTGATCCCACAGAAATACAAACTACCATCAGAGAATACTATAAATACCTCTACACAAATAAACTAGAAAATTTAGAAGAAATGGATAAATTCCTGGACACATACGCCCTCCCAAGACTAACCCAGGAAGAAGTTGAATCTCTGAATAGACCAATAACAAGTTCTGAAATTGAGGCAATAATGAATAGCCTATCAACCAAAAAAAGTCCAGGACCAGACCGATTCACAGCCGACTTCTACCAGAGGTACAAAGAGGAGCTGGTACCATTCCTTCTGAAACTATTCCAATCAATAGAAAAAGATAGAATCCTCACTAACTCACTTTATGAGGCCAGCATCATCCAGTTACCAAAGCCTGGCAGAGACACAACAAAAAAAGAGAATTTTAGACCAATATCCCTGATGAACATCGATGCAAAAACCCTCCATAAAATACTGGGAAACTGAATCCAGCAGCACATCAAAAAGCTTATCCACCACGATCAGGTCGCCTTCATCCCTGGGATGCAAGGCTGGTTCAACACATTCAAATCAATAAACGTAATCCATCACATGAACAGAACCAACAACAAAAACCACATGATTATCTCAATAGATGCAGAAAAGGCCTTTGACAAAATTCAACAGCCCTTCATGCTAAAAACTCTCAGTAAACTAGGTACTGATGAAACGTATCTCAAAATAATAAGAGCTATTTATGACAAACCCACAGCTAATACCATACTGAATGGGCAAAAACTAGAAGCATTCCCTTTGAAAACCGGCACAAAAGGATGCCCTCTTTCGCCACTCCTATTCAACATAGTGTTGGAAGTTCTGGCCAGGGCAATCAGGCAAGAGAAAGAAATAAAGGGTATTCAATTAGGAAAAGAGGAAGTCAAATTGTGCCTGTTTGCAGATGGCATGATTGTATATTTAGAAAACCCCATCGTCTCAGCCCAAAATCTCCTTAAGCTGATAAGCAACTTTGGCAAAGTCTCAGGATACAAAATCAATGTGCAAAAATCACAAGCATTCCTATACACCAATAACAGACAAACAGAGAGCCAAATCATGAGTGAACTCTCATTCACAATTGCTACAAAGAGAATAAAATACCTAGGAATCCAACTTACAAGGGATGTGAAGGACCTCTTCAAGGAGAACTACAAACCACTGCTCAAGGAAATAAGAGAGCACAGAAACAAATGAAAAAACATTCCATGCTCATGGATAGGAAGAATCAGTATCGTGAAAATGGCCATACTGCCCAAGGTAATTTATGGATTCAATGCCATCCCCAACAAGCTACCAATGACTTTCTTCACAGAATTGGAAAAAACCACTTTAAAGTTCATATGGAACCAAAAAAGAACCTGCATAGCCAAGACAATCCTAAGCCAAAAGAACAAAACTGGAGGCATCACGCTACCTGACCTCAAATTATACTACAAGGCTACAGTAACCAAAACAGCATGGTACTGGTACCAAAACAGAGATATAGACCAGTGGAACAGAACAGAGCCCTCAGAAATAACACCACACATCTACAACCATCTGATCTTTGACAAACCTGACAACAACAAGAAATGGGGAAAGGATTACCTATTTAATAAATGGTGCTGGGAAAACTGGCTAGCCATATGTAGAAAGCTGAAACTGGATCCCTTCCTTATACCTTATACAAAAATTAATTCAAGATGGATTAAAGATTTAAATGTTAGACCTAAAACCATAAAAACCCAAAAGAAAACCTAGGCAATACCATTCAGGACATAGGTATGGGCAAGGACTTCAGGACTAAAACACCAAAAGCAATGGCAACAAAAGCTAAAATTGACAAATGGGATCTAATTAAACTAAAGAGCTTCTGCACAGCAAAAGAAACTACCAGCAGAGTGAACAGGAAACTTACAGAATGGGAGAAAATTTTTGCAATCTACCCATCTGACAAAGGGCTAATATCCAGAATCTACAAAGAACTTAAACAAATTTACAAGAAAAAAACAACCCCATCAAAAAGTGGGCAAAGGATATGAACAGACACTTCTCAAAAGAAGACATTTATGTAGCCAATGGACACATGAAAAAATGCTCCTCATCACTGGTCATCAGAGAAACACAAATCAAAACCACAATGAGATACCATCTCACGCCAGTTAAAATGGCAATCATTAAAAAGTCAGGAAACAACTGATGCTGGAGAGGATGTGGAGAAATAGGAATGCTTTTACACTGTTGGTGGGAGTGTAAATTATTTCAACTATTGTAGAAGACAGTGTGGCGATTCCTCAAGGATCTAGAACTAGAAATACCATTTGACCCAGCAATCCCATTACTGGGTATATACCCAAAGGATTATAAATCATGCTACTATAAAGACACATGCACACATATGTTTACTGCAGCACTATTCACAATAGGAAAGACTTGGAACCAACCCAAATGCCCATCAATGATACACTGGATTAAGAAAATGTGGCACATATACACCATGGAATACTATGCAGCCATAAAAAAGGATGAGTTCATGTGCTTTGCAGGGACATGGATGAAGCTGGAAACCATCATTATCAGCAAACTATCACACGGACAGAAAATGAAACACTGAATGTTCTCACTCACAGGTGGGAATTGAACAACGAGAACACTTGGACACAGGGCAGGGAACATTACACACTGGGGCCTGTCGGGCGGTGGGGGCCTGGGTGAGGGATAGCATTAGGAGAAATACCTAACGTAAATGATGAGTTGATGGGTGCAGCAAACCACCATGGCACATGTATACCTAGGTAACAAACCTGCACACTGTGTACATGTACCCTAGAACTTAAAGTGTAATAAAAAATAAATAAAATAAATCCAATCACTTCATTTAGTTCCTTAACTGAAACTTGGGCAGGTGTCAGAATTTACAGTCTACTGTTCTTGAGTTTAAAGGCATATTTTAGAACGGATCAAAAAGAGGTTACTACTGCCCTGCCCATGGCTGGATGCTTCTTCCTATTAACTTGAATTAAATCTAATCCACCATTAACAAATTATTATCTGTACATATTTTCCAACTGGGAACTGTATTTCCAGAATAGGTTAGTCAATTCCCTTCATATTCCAGATCATACATTAATGAAACAATATTTGCTTTTAATTATTTGTATAATTTAAAAATAGCTAAGTAGGATAATACTAGAACTGAATTAAAATTTTAAAAAAATTAATTAGCCAGGCATGGTAGCGGGTGCCTGTAGTCCCAGCTACTCAGGAGGCTGAGGCAGGAGAATCGCTTGAACCCAGGAGGCAGAGGTTGCAGTGAGCCGAGATCATGCCATTGCACTCCAGCCTGGGCAACAACAGCGAAACTCCGCCTCAAAAAAAAAAAATTTAAAAAAATTAACAAGTCTATAAAACCTGCTACCTCAAATTTAATAAATTTATTTCTCAAAACTATGTTTAAGTTTTAATTCTGTAATTATCTGTTCATGTTAAAAGCCTAAAATCAGCGTCTTCCACAGCCCTCCCTCCCTACAACTCCTCCACCACCAGCTACAAGAGCCACATCCTCTTCTGGTTTCCTAGTAACCACAAAGTCATCTCTTTTTCTTTCTTCTTCACTGTCTCCTTCAGCTACCAAATACTGGAAATTCTACTATTCCTTATATCTTGCCTATTTCCCCCATTGCTACAGTCCCTTTCCTATCCCACTGATGCTGATACCTCCAAGCATTTCTTTACTGTCCTACTCTCTCCCATCTAAAAGCAGACAAGAGTGTTCTTCTCAAGCGCATATCACTGCTTTTTCAGAATTTTATACTCCTCATTGGCTCTTGATTAAAAAAAAAAAAGTTCCATAGTCTCCTGGTCCTACTCTCGTCAGCCATTCCCATGTTCATCGCATCTTCAGAACCCTGGAATCTAATCTTGCTGTGCATTCCTTTCAGAATTGACTGCAATCTCAAACCTCTTGCTCCATCTCTTTTCTCTAAATTATGCAAATTCATCAGGTTTCAAAAGACTTGTACACACACCCCTAAGTCTAAACAATTTGGTGACACCTTTATTTCCCACTTTCTCATGTATGTTCTTTATTTTAATATATAGTTACTGCAGATTCAGTGTGTGCACACACATTCATATTTATGTTACAGCTGTCCCTCAGTATCTGAAGGGAATTAGTTTCAGGAGCTCCCCCCAACCCCCATACCAAAATCCAAGGATGCTCAAGTCCTTGATATAAAATGGTGTAGTATTTGCATGTAGCCTACACACATCCTCCCTTATACTCTAAATCACCTCTAGGTTATTTATAATACCTTATACAATGTGAATGCTATGTAAATAGTGGTTACCCTGTATTGTTTTTTAAATTTTTATTTTTTTATTGTTGAACTGTTCTTTTTTTCTGAATATTTTTCGTCCATGGATGGTTGAATCCAAGGATGTGGAACCTGCAAATATGGAAGGGCCAACTGTACTTATGGTCCTTGATGTATTGTGATATGTCTTCCCAAGAGTATTTTCCACATGGTATATATTCAAATGTTATCCAATGTTTCCTCTAGGAATTGCCTGGAAGAGTGTATTCTAGAAGGAAGAATGGGTGACTAAGATTTACTCACATATCAGAAAACCAGAAAATTCAGATCTTAGTGATGGCACCACCACCCATTCACCAGCTTAATCTAGAAACCTGGACATCATCATTGACTCACCTTGATGATGCAATTAACCACCAAGTCATGACCTCTCTGGTTTCAAATTTTTTCTTGAACCCATCCACATTTCTCCATTTTCACTGCCACTGGCCCATGCCAAACCCTCATGTCTCCTCTAGAGCTTCCTACATTTTCTTCTAGCTAGATTTCCTCTAAACCACTTTACATGGAAAAGCTAAAATGAATTTCTTTAAAAAACATAAATTAGATGGTTTCACTCCTATGCTTTAAAAACCTTTCAGTAACTTCTCATTATCCTTAAGATGAAGAAAAAAGTCCATACCCAGGCCCAGGCAGTGATAAGAAGTGCCCAACTCTCCGACTCCCTGCCCCCTCCCACTCCCTCTGCAGGTGGCTCTCTACCCTTGGGTGAATCTGGGTCACCTGGAGGGCTTGTTAAAGCACAGATTACGGAAGGGTGCATAGGCCCTAGAGTTTCAGATTCAGGAAGATTGGAATGGGGCTCAAGAATCTGTATTTCATATCTTTAAACAATGGAACATCATCCGGTCATAAAAATGAAGTACTGATACATGTACAACATGGATGAACTTTGAGATCATGCTAAGAGAAAGAAGTCAGTCATAAAGGATCACATATCATATGACTCCATTTGTATGAGATGTCTAGAATAGGTGACCCTGTAGACAGAAAGCAGATCGGTAGTAGCCTTGGGCTGGAGTGAGAAAGGTGGGGGGCTTGGGGACCCATTGCTAAAGGGGTGTGAGATTTCTTTGTGGGGTAATAAAAATGTTCTTAAATTGTGGTGATAGCTGACAATTCTGCAAATATCCTGAAAGCCACTGAATTGTATAGTTTAAATAGTTTAAATGATATGCTAATCATATCTCAATAGTGCTGTTTTAAAAAAAAATGAATTTACAAATATAACAAGTTCCCAAGTAATGCTTAAGCTTAAGGGGCCACTGCTCTACACTAACCCTATGCAGTCTCCCTTCATCTGCTCAATTGTACCCATGGTACAAAAGTGGTTTAGGGGAACCACTAACCTTCCTGTATCAAAACTTCCCATAAGGTAGTCAGCAGCCCATGAAACCTCTTTCCAGCTTCACCTAGCTAACTCATATGCTCCCTCTTAGGCCCTCAGCTTTAAGGTCACCCTCTCAACTAAATATTCCCTGACAAAAGCACCCAGGTATTGCACTACTGCATTCTAGACTGGGTGGCAAAGTGAGACCACATCTCCGGTAAGATTTTTGCTTGTAAACATTTTCACTGTGTCATTAATTCCCCCTTTATAAGATTAATTACACTTTTAATGAATTAAGTAATAGGTTACTTAAAGTATACCTTCCTGCTAGGATGTAAACCAGGTCAGACAAGGAAAAACTGCCACAGTGTTCTCAGACAGATTCCCGGGGCAAGCCATAATAGAATCAGATATCTGCACCAGAGAGGAATAAAAGTAAAAGGGATCAAACCTTAACACCACCCCCCTCAAGCACGTACATGACACTTGCAATCCCACCTGCTCTTTCGTCCTTTTGTCCAGGTGTGCCTCAAGTTCTCCAAGAGGAAGACAAAGAAACATCTATCAAAACATTTCTCCTAGACCTCTTGAAGCTTGTAGGGAGAGTAAAAGAATAATATAGCCAAGAAAACAACCAAGATGAAGCATAAATTTATTCGGTGGGTTTAATTCAGCTCACCTTTGGCTTAGCAAACCCAACAAAACCGTGATCAAGATGGAACAACAACAGCATATGAAGTTAGGGGGTTCACCATCAGTGTTTATCTGTAAAGGAGTAGAAACTATGAGAAAAGAAAACAGAACAGGGACTAAAACAGCATTTGTAAAATTCAAAACAAAGATTCTGAACTCTGAGCTACAATGCACATATTGTCAAACAAAATCCCACACAAATTCCATCCATTTGTTCACTGGAAAGGACTGGAAAATTCACTTGATCTTTAGCAAAAATAAATCACAGTGTGGTAATGCCACACCAAATATTCTTACCTTTCCTTCTCAAAACTTCAGTGAATACAATCATATTTCATAAATAAATGAATAAAATAGGATTGTAAGCCACAGTACTTCACACCAGCTATGTTAAAATAAGTGGCAATTGATTTGGAGTAATTTTAAGATTTGGAGTATTAATGAAAAAAATTATTTCTTCTTTCATTCACTACAGCAAGTTATAAAAGTGTTCACAAATTCTCTACCTTGTGCTTCCACACCCTGACACTATGACAACGCAACTGTTCTCACCAAGAGATGGAGTTTACTTCTCCATCCCTTGAATCTTGATGGATTAGCAAGACTGATATAAACAGAATCCTGAAAAGTACTTGGGGCTCTCCTTCTTACCACTATTAGAACCTTGAGACCACCACCGAGTGAAGAAGCTTGAGCTAGCCAGCTGGACAATGAGACATACATGGCTCAGTCACCCTGGCCAACAGCCAGACCATTCTCCACCCCAAAACCTGCTGCTGCCATCTCTGGGGTGCTTTCCAAATCTTTGTCGGTTTCCTGTGTTTATGCCCACTCTTTCTTGAGCTCCTTTCAATTACTCTTTTCCATACCCCATCTCTTTCCTCATTTCACTGCTAATTCAGGCAAAAGACCCACTAACTTCATTATGAAAACAGTGCCAAGGGCACAGGCCTTTCTCTATTCACAGAAAATGTAAATGAACCAAAATGTACTCTCCTTTATTTCTTTAAAGGACAGCTATAAATATTGCCAAATAATCACAAAAGTTACTTCATGCCAGACATTAGACTGTTCACAAATCCCAACAGCCAGGACACACATAATTTGACAATAAGTTCTAAAATAAATAAATCACAGCTTCAAATAATTATGGTTCCAGGGTAAGCAACTAGAAAGTTTCCTAAGTGGAGATAATCAGATGATTTAAAGACTGAAACCACAGAGACAGACAAAATGATATTAATATGAATCACATGTGAAAGGGAACACACCCAATTTTATGTTAAGGTGAAACCAGCAGTTTGCTTCTTTTATTAGTAATGTGGATCGATTTTTTCTCAGAGTAACTCGTTGTCTTTTTTGCTTGAAATTTTTGATCTTGTCCTGAAGACTAGCTGCTGCTATAACAATGCTAACCTAAAGATATAGGAGTCTCTGACAAAATGACCTTCATGTTAAGGGGAAATGCTGTTTATCTACTCAGTCATGCATCTGTGATGTTCATAGCCTCGTTTCAGTTATAATAGTTGTCTTGTTTTTTTCTTAATTGATTTTGTTAATAATACCTTAACACAGGGTAGGGAGAGGTGGCACAGTGTATTGCATTATATACATTTATCATTGATTTACCTAATGTTACATTGTAGATTAAACACTATTAAGTGTTAATACTTGAAAAGGAGCACTTATACCATAAGTCGTAGGAAATAATGTTTGTAATAAACTTAACTATGTTACATATCAGCAGGCAAAAATATAGAATGTTACATAGTGTTATATGATGTGATTATAGTTCCTGATTTAAAAAAAAAAATTTTCTAAAAGTCACCCCCAACCCAAAATATCCACTGGGACCCCCTCCTTACTGCTAGGTCCATTCTCCTCTGCATGGAGGTTTTCCAGGCATTGATTCGTCTGAAAATATTTATTGAGTACCAGCCTAAGATGTCAGGCACCGTGAGAGATCTCAGAAATCACTCTGACTCCATGCTCCATCTGGGCCACACCTAGCCTACCTTATGTCCTACTGTACACCTGAAATCCAATCTCGTCACAGCCTCTCTCAAAGTCTCAGCGGCCAAGGACCAGTTTGCTGTCATTCTTATACTAATGTTCCAATCTGTTGCAGAATGATACTTTTATAAAATGAGAAACTAATTTCTAGAAAAATTAAATAACAAAGATAAGCTATAAACCTGAAGTTTTCATTACTATAGTTGATAAAATTACTCAGTAAAGTCACCATAAAAGTTTCTAAATGATTACCCTCAATTGCAGTACTTACACTGGTAACACAGTTAAGTTCATGGACCACACCTTGAGTAGCCCTGCTGCAGACACACTTCTGAGTCTTCACTTTAAAGGTTCTTCTCCACTAAAATCTCCTCCATATTGTCCATACTTCCTATCCAAGGTCTATTTATTCTTCACAACTCAGCCTCAAATCCACACTGCACGCAACTAAGCCTGCCCAGTGGTTCTTAGTTGGAGGTGATTTTGCTCTCCTGGGGGACATTTGGCAATGCCTGAAGACATTTTTGGTGGTCACAGCTGAGGGAATTTGGGAGAAGGATACTACTGGCACCTATAAGTAGAAGCCAGGGATGCTGCTAAAACATCCTAAAATGCACAGAACAGCCCTCACAATAATGAATTATCTAGCCCAAAATGCCAGCAATGCCAAGGCTGGGAAACCCTGATTTACGCTAACTACTGCCCTCCAGAATCATCTCCTTCACCAAACTCCCATTTATACCCACGGTCACCACAAACTAGCATTTAATAATATACAGCCTTGCACTGTTTAATAACAGTCGCATGTGTCTGTGCCTCTTTCCCTGACAACCATCAACCTCTCTGGAGGATGAAGACAATGTGCACATCACATCTGCACCCCCATGGGTCTCAGTTGGGTAGCTTCAGAGGGGCTGCTTATGCCCAGCAGCTGATTTATTCCCCTGTTTGATGTAATGCAAGTGGCTCTAACTACTTTCTCCATCAACATGTGTATAACAAACTACTTTTAGTCTGCATTAAAAAAAAAAAAACCTTAGTACTTAGTGATGTAAAGCCTTAATAAAACATTAGCAGAACCATGGAATGAAAGATGAGGGTGGTTGGATTTTACTGTTTTTACATTTCCTGTCAAGATTGTATGTTTATTTTCTAAAGAAAAAAGTCATCCAAGCATAAAATATGAATTTACAATGCCACTATTTGATGAGATTCTCTCTGAAAATTATATACAACTCTTCATACATGTGCCTCCTGTTAATTAGAGGATACTTTGTAGAAGAGCAGCTACAGCAAAAATTGCTGTATAGTCAAAATCCTCGGCAGTAAGAAGGAAATCCTGCTGAGGATAGTATTTTCCATAGACAAGAACTGCAGGACACCAGCCAAAGGCCATGCCTTTATCAATGTGCGTAGATGCCACTCTGCAACACAATGTGTTTTGTAATATGTTGTTCTCATTTCTGTATCAGTCAGTCCTCAGTTGTGTGAAAAGTTATCCTAACAGATTATCTAAAAAATACTTCTATTTACGTTTGAAAAAAAATAAAGAACAGGATGATTTCCAGAATTACACTTTAATAATTATAAAATTATATATTTGCATAATTATTTATATATTTATACATTATATATATTTATATATTTATATAATTATGTATACTTATATAATTAGTTCACATTTCCATAGTAGGCATAAATTGATATACTTAAGGGAAGGTCTGGATGCCCTCACCTGCTGATAATTTGGATATTTGTCTTTCAAATCCCACGTTGAAATTTGATTGTCAATGTTGGAAGTGGGGTCTGGCAGGAAGTTTTTGAGTCATGGGGGCAGATCCCTCAAGGATGTCTTGATGCCATTCTGACCAGAGTGCATGAGTTCTCACTCTTGTCTCCCCCTTGAGAACTCTTAAAAAGAGCCTGACACCTTCCTCCCTTCTCTCTCTCATGTCCTTCCTCTCTCCATATGATGCCTGGCACGAATAGACGCTTTCTGAAACCCTCACCAGAAGCAGATGCTGGTGCCATGTTTCTTGTACAACCTGCAGAACTGTGAGACAAATAAACCTCTTTTCTTTATAAATTACCCAGCCTCAGGTATTCCTTTATAGCAACCAAAGGGACTAAGACACTTGCGTTCTATGGACTCACCTTCTGTCTTGAGTTGGTCATCTCATCGGTGCTTTCCTCCCTCCTTGGGCTACTGAGTAATGTTAGCTTCCCTGTCTACTCAAAACTCCAACTATCTAACTTTAGCTGGAGACTCAATGCTATTTCTGTCCTACATAACTGCCACTAGGAACTTTCGTATCTTTCTGAAATCTCTACAGGCACTTGCCCTTCCCTCAGATGATCCTAATTCCCGCATTCCAAATAGAAGAATGTCCAACTTGGAGTATGCTTCCAAATTCTGGTCTCTCCACCTCAAATTTCTCTATTATCTTCAGCCAGATAATTCTCCATTCCATCTTGACTCCAAAGAAAAAGTGAAGAAATTAACAAAGGAGAATTAGGGTAACTGTGTGTGTGTGTGTGTGTGTGTGTGTGTGTGTGTGTGAGAGAGAGAGAGAGAGAGAGAGAGAGAGAGAGACAGAGAGTACATAAGAACTAGCATTAAAAATAACAAACCAAAACCCTTTAAAAAGGTCAAGAGGTTCACTCAGATGTTTACAAGGACTTTCAATGTGCTAGACACTTCCCGAGGAACTAGAGAAACACAGGTGACAAAACAAAGCCTCTAATTTGATGCAGTGCAAAGTCTAAAGGGAAGAGACAGAGCTTGCTTACAAGTAACTTCAATTTCCAATTGGCATTAACAGAGGCATGCCTATAGAGCCAGTGCAATCAAAGGGAAAAGTGCATGGGGGCTAAAATGCTACACCTATGTGTAGACAAAGAAGAGAAGCACAGCAGCAGAAACATAAAAAGGAGAAACACAAAAAGAACAGCTCCTAGGATGATGGGAAAAGAAAGTCTGTAAGTATTATAACAAAAGGTAGAAAGAAGAGACGATGAAAGGCAAAAAAGGAGCTGCAAATGTGGGGGCCAGAGTTAGGAGCAAATAACCGACTTTCTCCTGGGATTGGAAATTAAGGTTTTCTGTATACTTGAAGCTCACCCTGCCAAACACAAATTTACTATTATATTTTATTTTAAACTACTTCTACTTAGAAATCTTTCTAAAATATACCACATATGTTTCTGCATTGTAAAGCAGAGACATCAAACCAAAATATGCCAAACCTGATTTAATCTGTTCTAGACTAAGAATCTTCATGATGATCCATTTTTGTACTTTGATTTGGTGTGCTGACATTTCCAGAGTCCATTCAAAGGTAGAAGTCTGCTGTTTCACTCTATGCCAAACACAGTCTAAAACTATGCTTCTGGAAATCTCTAATTCTGCCTTAAGAAGGGAGCTGTCACTTCTCAGAGCTTCCCATTATGACTTCCCTCACTTGGGCTTTGAGGACTTCTGCCTGTTTCATTAACAGTCCTCTGGGTGAGGTGATCCTACAGGGTGGCCCTCTGCCATGAAGAATGTAGAATGAAGAGCTAATCATCTCTCAGTGGCTTTTCTGCTTCCTTCCAGGTCTCCTGCTTCATTCTACATGGTTCTAGAATTCTGATATCGAAATAGAATTCTACAATAAAGTTATCTTTAATAACATAGATTCTTCCTGCCACTTATTTAAGAGCAGTAAAATAAATCATGTCCCTCACAGCCTTTATGTTTTCCAATGTAGACTTCTAGCTACACTCTAATCCCGTTCCTCTTTGACATGGTCATAAACTCTTGATTAGCTTTATTCTAATACGGAAAATACAGAAACAGTGTTTCTTTTGCATTCATTCAATAAAATACTATGTGCCAAGTGCTCTAAAAGGAAACGTGGGGGAATTAAAAGATAAACAGAACAGGTCCCTAACCGTGAAGAACTAGGAACTCAAAGAACCTTGACTGCGTTGAGGCCAGGAGAAAACATTCCACAATCTACAGCATGGAGGGAGGTGGAAGAAAAAGTCTCTCAGTTTGGAGGGCAAAGGTGGAAGGGAGAGGAAAGGATAGCCTTCATCAGGAAATAGCAATGCTACTGGCTTTGACGAAATGAGGCAATCTTACTAGACACAATGCAAAGTGAGCACAATAAGGCAAAGGAAATAGCATGAGAAAGGGATAGGAAATTGAGAGAAAAAGCAAAAAGCAGCACATATATGTAATATACATAAAATATATAATATATATAAGTCAAATATTATACATATATAGATGCCAAAAGAATAGAGAGAGAAAATGCTGCAAAGGTAGGTCAGAATCAGATCACATAGGGCCCAAAATGCCAGACCAAAAAGGCCTGGAAGCTGTAAGCTCTGAAAGGTCAGTGCAGTTTTTCTAGGTTTCTGAACCTAACACAAGATTTAATCTTGTTAACAAGATGATTTTTTTCCCTTTAATGGAAAAAGAACTCAAAGGTGAATTATTAATCATTTCATTCGTGTTAATTATCTCTTAGAACCAAGCTCGCTATTAAAACATTGCTGTGGAATTAACTACAGTGTAGCCACTTGTCTTGCTCTCACACTACAGGAAATACATACAAATGGAAAAAAGGGGTCATCAAGTCTAAAACAAAGGGCAGCGTGGATATACAAATCAAATTCATTTATTCGACAAAAAAGAACAGGGAAAGCGACATCTGTTCCAATTCACAATAAATACAAAATATTTAGGTCTTTTAACTTTCCACTGGCGTCTTTTAAATAAGTAAAATTTTTTAGAATCTTAAAAACAGCCACCTTCCCAACTCAAGATTTGCTATTTTTCTATCTGGCTCTGATGACTTTCTTTGCCTTCATCCAAATAGATACACCTGCCCTCCTGATTTACCTACAGGATGAGTACATCTAGGATTATATTCCATACGAGCCTGTGTTGTCCCAATTTTCTATGTTCATCTTTGCTCCCCAAGATTAAGAGTTGTTTGGGGGAAAGGATCATGCCATATACTCATTCTGCATCCTGAACATGGCTGAACACTGGACAATAAAAGATATTCATAAATACATAGGAGTTGATTAACCCAATTAGTTTCCAAAATATATATTCCCTAAAGACTCAATTCTGTTATTCATATGGTCTGTGCAAGGAACAGAAGAAAAATCTGAAATCCAGAGCTAGAAGAGATTTAAAAAAAAAAGATACCCACAACCACTTCTTAAAAAAAAAATCAACATTATTAGTCATTAGGAAAACGCAAATCAAAACCACACTGAGATACCACTGCATTGTCTAAAAGTGCTACAATGAAAAAGACAAATAATCACAAATATAGGAGAGGATGCAGAGAAACTGGAACCTGCATACATTGCTAGTGGGAATGTAAAATGAAATGGCCACTTTGGAAAACAGTTTGGCAGTTCTTCAAAAACACAAAATATAGCATTATCATACAAACCACCAATTCCACTCCTAGGTATATGCCCAAGAGAACTGAAAACATACGTTCATACAAAAACTTATACACAAACGTTCAGAGTGGCATTATTCATCATAGCCAAAAAGTAGAAGCAACCCAAATATCCATCAACTGATAAATGGATAAACAAACTCTGGTATATTCATACCACAGAATATTATTCAGCCATAAAAAGAAATGAAGTGCTAATACATTCTACAACATGAATGAACCTTAAAAACATTATGCCAAGTGAAAGAAGCCAGACATCAAAGGTTTCATTTATGATTCTATTTACATGAAATGTCCAGAAGAGGCAAATCCATTGAGTCAGAAAGCAGAATAGTGCTTGCCAGGAGCTAGAGGGAGGTGAGAATGGGGAGTGACTACTAATAGGCATGAATAGGGGTGATAAAATATTCTGGAATTAGATTATTGCACAACATAGTAAACATACACACACAAAAAAAACACATTGGGACATACAATTTTTAAAAGTTAATTTTATGGCATGTGAATTATATCTCAATTACGAAACAACAATAACAACACAACAAAAAACCTGAAGCCCAGAGAAGCCAAGTTTCTTGTCCAAAGACATAAAGCTGATTAACTGGCAACGCCAGAACCAGATTCCAAGTCTCCCAACTTCCAATGCAGTATTCTAGTTCCACAATACACTGTTCAAGAAGTATTAGGACAATGGATCCTGAGCTTGGAAGCAATGTAGACTTGAACTAGTCATTAACAGGTCATACCTTATCAGAAGAGGAAGACGAATTAAATGATCTCTTCAGTTCCTTCCAGTTTTAAAGCAATCTGAGTCCTCTCAGATTGAGACCATTTCCTCTCTGATACTATAGAGTGGTGGTTCTCAACCAGGGGCGATTTTGTCCCCTAGGGGACATTTGAGAATGTCTGGAGACATTTTTGGTTGTTGCAACCAGGAGGAAGGGTGCTACTAGCACCCAGTGGGTAGAAATAAGGCAAACTGCTCTATATCTACGATATATAAGACAACCCCCAACAACAAAGAGTTGTCCAGCCCAAAATGTCAATAATACCACTGATGACAAACCCTGGTTTAGGGTATGATCAACTATTTTCAAGCTTTTCAAGCCAGTTCCACCCTAGAGTTAATAACCTCAGAGTAGCAGTTTTGAGATTACAGAGTGACTAGAGGCTGACACCATGCTAGCACCAAGCACATAGTAAATAGACAGGTACTTTTTAACCCCACAGTAGTCAACCTCTCCAAAGAATCAAATATTCAAATGCCAACAGAAGTCAGACAGTTAATAATGTGAAATAATGAAGCCAGCAAACAACTAATAATCATTTAAAACTATTATTTCCTTCCTTTAACACACACACACAAACTTGCTGGCTCCCATTCTTCTTGAAACATATATATAGCCTTCTCGATATAATCTTATGGTTTCCCACTTTTGATAGACATAGATGCCAAGAAATACTTTCTAATATAAGATAAAAGAATATACAAGCTCAGTAACAAATGGCTCAGAGTTGGGAAAATGGTGAGAATGATGAAGGGCTGTGTAGACACCAAGGATACAGGCCCTAAGGCAAGGGGGCATCACTACTCAGTTCCAGTGGATCCATGCCAAGATGCCATGATGCCACAATGGAGTGAGGTGCCAGGATCAAGTAACCTTCAGATGTCTTAAGAAGTATGGAAATCCAGGTTATGTTTGTGTCTAAGAAAGATATCTCCCAGTATTTAAAATATTTGCTCAAAAGAATTTAAAGTGGTATGTTAACTCGAAAGAGGGTGTTTCAGACTTGCAACCAGATTTTGACTTCCAGCCTACACTAACCTTAATAAACAATGACAGTTTGGGGTGTTCCTAAGGCTATGTTCCATCTAACTCAGGCCCCTTTTTTTTTTTTTTTTTTTTTTTTTTTTTTTTTTTTTTTTGAGACAGACTCTCACTCTGTCACCCAGGCTGGAGTGCGGTGGCATGATCTCAGCTCACCGCAACCTACTCCGTCTCCTGGGTTCAAGCAATTCTTCTACCTCAGCCTCCTGAGTAGCTGGGATTACAGGAGCCCGCTGGCACACCCAGCTGATTTTTGCATTTTTAGTAGAGACAGGGTTTCACCACTTTGGCCAGGCTGGTCTCCAACTCCTGACCTCAGGTGATCGGCCTGTCTCGGCCTCCCAAAGTGCTGGGATTATAGGGGTGAGCCACCACGCCCAGCCAACTCAGGACCTATTATGTGATTATTTGAACATTATTTTTTCCTTAATTAAATCTTTATAGCTCATTTAAAGTTGAAAAAAATCAGAAAATTATTGCCAACTTAAATTTAAATGACACTCAATAATAATAATGGCTGCTATTTCATTAAGCTTCAACAACTTTACAAGTAGATTTTCTGAGATCCAGAGAAGTAAAAAGGCATGTTCAGCCACACTGCCCATTAGAGTATCAGATCCATAATTCAAATCCAGGTCTTTCTGCCCCTAGAGTCTACATTTTCTACTCATCACTGCCCTTGCATCACACAAATTTCTTCTATCTACCAAGCTTATGAGGCTCTCTCAATAACTTACATATAAATAATCTAATATTAGAGAGATGGTTGACAATAAACAAAGCGCAATGATCTTGGAGCAATTAAACTGGACAGATGAAGAGTGTAAACAGCAGCTTCACTGACCACTCCTGCAGACCTCCTCCCTACCCGTGTGTGTTGACTGAATCTTTCCCTTTACAGATGGAGGCTGTCTACACTCCCCCAGACCCTCAATTCCCTCCCTTCCACCAGGCCCTTCTGGCCTCCTACTTTCTACGCCCTCTCTTGCATTCAATTCCCTCAGTAGGCTGCAATATATTGATAAACTTCTTCCACTCACAAGAACACTTTTGTGCAGGGCATACAACAGGGCATACTCAGCCCATAGAGAACATTTCTCCTAGTAACCTAGGGTTCAAGACATAAAGGATGAGGGAGCACACCTCCACAGCAACCATTTGTCCCCATGGATCTGTTGCTCAAAAGGCCCCAATATATTAAATATCTCTGCCTATGACCCCATCTCTGGGTTACAGCCATCCTGGCCAACCTTTCTTTCCCCGTATTACCTATTGCCCTCCCACCCAATCTTGCTCCCTCCAGTTCAACCCATCAAGTTGGTTTTATTCAACTTTATCACACACAGCAAGAGAACCACATTCGAAGGAAATCATACATTTAGTTTCAGGACATCCAACAAAACATTAAACAGTCTCTTCGGAGCACTGCCTATTCTCGTTTCCTTTAACTTCTGAAGTCTTCCTCTGGGACATGGCCTATAGGAAGAAGATGGTACAGATCTGGCTATCTGAACCTTCTGGGTTCTATGACAAGGCAAGTTGTTTAAAGTTTGGGTTTCTTACTCTTCTGTGAGGAGGCAGGGTAATTACGAACAGCTACTATACCAAGTTACTTTAAAGAATACAAATAACAAACGCAAGCCCCCTAGTACTGCCTGCACATGTGAATGGTACTCATTATTATTATCACAAAATATTAGTTTTCAATTTTAAATCATACTCCTTTTAGCTTCCATCAGTCTCTGAAGAAGCAAAGCCATTGCTTTCACATGCTCTAAGGACATCATGCCTACAATTATCAGCTCAGCAGCTGAGTGGAGACCCCTGGAACCACTCCTCAGGAGTCCTGCACAATTCCCTCTCTTTATTACAGCTTGAGCTCAGACACTGTTATTCTAGCATGCTTGTTGCGATAGCACAACCCAGGTTCTCACCAGTCTCTTGGTCAGGGGCTCTTCTGGTAAGCAATGTGGGGCAATAAAAAAAGTACCAGGCGCAAAATCAGAAGAAAAGGGTTTGAGTCTAGGTTTTACCACTGAGCTGAATAATCCTAGACATGCTACTTAATTACCCTGTGTCTCAACACTATCATCTGTAAAATGAGTACAAGAAATCATAGTTTGTAGGACAATTGTAAAGATGAAATGACATAAAGTAAATATTGTACCACGTTGCTGGACACAGATAAAGAGTAATTGCTCAGCTGCCCTTTCAGTGTTCCAAGGCTCAGCACAATGGGTCCCCTCTTCCAGGTGTCTTTTTCCTTCTCCTGTCTCCCACATTTTTCCACAAAGCCCCCTTACTGCTTTTACCATCATCTATCTGCCCATCTGCCAGCCCAACTTATGTTTCACAGGTATTCAAAATTCACAGTGTTCAGATTCACAGTCAGGATTCTAGGAAATTCCATTCATCTTCATTAAACACAGAAATCCTGGCCCTTCACTGCCCCCAACCCCCACCAAATTTGGGGTGACAGACAAGGCATGATGTTTGCAGAGGATATCCATCAATTCAACTTGGTGTTTCATATGCCTTTTCCCTGTTACTCACAGACTCAACATATTCTATATCAGTTACAAGAATCTGAAAGACAGAGTCTGAATACATGAAGTCTAAGGCAGGGATGGCAAATACGTGGCATAAGCCCTGATCCTCTCTCTGGTACCAGAGCAGGCATCAACAATCAATCGCACTGTTTTCCTGCTGATCCCAGTCAAGGCGCCAAAACCTCTCTCCCGGCTCTCCAGGCAGCTACTATCCAACAGTCAGAGTTGTCATTTGGGATGAAATCTATACATTATTCAGCAATCCTTAAATCAAGCCAGGGCTCTAAAAAAACAACACACAGTATATTTGGTGTCCCTTAGATACCAAAATCCTTGGATGCTCAAGTCCCTTACATCAAGTCGTATAGTATTTGCATATAACCTATGTAAAACATGGTATAATTTAAATCATCTGTAGATTATTTATAATATCTAATACAATGTAAATGCTATGTAAATAGTTGTAATACTATATTATTTAGGGAATGAAGACTAGAAAAAGTCTGTACATGTTCAGTACAGATGCAACTGTCCACTTTTTTTCTGATTATTTTTGATCCACAGGTGGGTGAATCCACAAATATGGAACCCACAGATACCAAGGGCTGACTGTATTATGTATAGCAAAGAATAGTGACCATGTGCATAGTAGTAAGCACTTTAGAGGGAGTGAAAATGTGATCTGAATGGGTCATGCACAACATGCCATGTACCTATAAAATATCCAAACATTACAGCAGAACTCTAACTAAATGGTATGTTTGGTGAATGGCCTGCTCAAATTATAATGTTCTTATACGTTTAAGTAGAAAGCCCTTTACACTTAAATTTACTAAAATCTCTCCCAAAATTATACCTGTATGCATTCTCAGCCTAGTAAGTAGTATGTACTGTATATAATTTTTGGATTGTTAAACAACTTACACAGTTCAAGGTCATCGTGATTTTTTTTTACTGTTTTACTACTACTACTGAAGATGATTATGATACAGAAAAAGTAGGTAACATGCACTGAGTACTCAGTATGTCATGGCACTCAGCTAAATGCCTAATGCAAAATCATTCATTCATTCAAAGCTCATAAGAGCTTTTCTATGCATAAAATACCATTCCTATCCCACTTTTACAAATGAAGAGGCTAAGGTTACTTGTCTAAGGTCATGCCTTTCATCAGTGGCAGAGCTAGGATTTGGACTCAGCCCCTGCCTTAACCATAACACTGTTCTCTAATGATAGATTCCCATAGCCAGGACAGAGAGGTAGGTGCATGGGTTGAATATAAACTGACTCCAGAATTAAAGAAATCAGCGCATACTCAACCCAGACATTTATTTTGGCTAGTAAGCAGTTTGTTTCTCATAAAAGAACAGTGAAATCTAAACTCCCATCAATGAAAGGCCCAGGCTTATAAAGGTGGCCAATTCCCATGTGAAGAAACTGTGCTAATGAACATAATTATTAAAAGAGAACCAGTGAAAGATAAGCAGAGACTGTGATTTAAAACAAACCACACACACACACACACACACACACACACACACACACACACACACACAAAAGGGCAAGAGAGCGAACCACTGAGCTTTAATACACATGGGAATGTCATGAATGAAGAAGACCACACTCCCACGCCTTGTGGAACATGCAGAAGGAAAACAAGATAACTCAAAAGCTATGCTTATTGCTCTTTGGGTTTTTTGTTTTGTTTTGTTTTGTTTTTAATATTAGATCAGTATGTAGCAATAGCTGCTGACTTTAACTATATTTGCATTTATCAAATACCACTGAACTGACCTGTCAATCAAGTCACCTAATTGTGTGTCTCTTACTCTCAGTCCTCCACTCTTAAAGCCACTAGACTGAAGATGACAAAAAGTCATTTCAGATTTGGGCCATGACCCAGGAGGAAATGGCAAACACATCCTAAAGTAGTTAGAACCCCCTGCCCTCAGTCGCACCCCAACGTTCCCTGTCTGCTCCAAGAGCTGAGAAGCAATGCTGGCAGAGGGCCCGCCAAGACCCCACAGCAAAGCAGACACACCCTGCTGGATACCTTCCACTTCAGGGGTCAGCTCCAGGAAACAACCCCTTGGAGTTCTGCCAAATACTGAACCAGCTCAAAAAGAGTCAGATCCCCTTGGGAATAAGCTGTCAATAGTAACAAAGGTGACCAACAAAATTGTTCCCAAATTGTCCCAGAGGCTGTGCCAGCCTAAAAGTGCCTAAGTTTGTAGGGAGGTGGGGCCCCATCCGCCTGGATGCTGGCGTCTGAGTTCAGCTTTCCATCCCACCGCAAAGCTGTCATGAGCCAGAAGGGAAACATTCAATTAAGTGCTTTTCCAAGCTTTATTTCTTTTTTAGAGTTAGAAAATAAAACCAATCAAATATAAAAGAGATAGCAATACTAACCCTGTAAATTACCACAGTCCAGTTCCTGAGAAACTAGCCAGTGCTCACAGATGAAGTCAGATAAGCCTATTAAGAGAGGGAGACAGAAGGGAAACTGCACTGCCTTCAATTGGGTTGTGCAGTTTCTAGCTGGTACAGGCTTCCAATCTCCAGCTCCTCCCCTCCTGCCCTACTCCTCCCAGCCACCCCAGTGCCCCCCAGAAACTAAGACATGGCACATATTCATCACTATCTAAAAGACACTAAACAGAAAGGCTCATTGATATGTTCTTAAGCTAAAACTAGAAGGAGGACCCTCAAAAGACAACTGTATATAACCTGAAGTAGAAGAGTCCCCACAAAAGTTAACAAGCATTTGCCATGTCACAGAAGAAAGAAAATGTTCACTAAATTTTTAAGGCTAACCTCTTTTTTTGCATCATGGATAAACAGTATAAAATAAAATTAATCACAGAAAAAAATGAATACAGGAATGTGGCTTAAATAGAACTTAAATCTCTAACTCTCCAGCTAAAATAATACCCATTTAAAGGAATTCCTGCTGAAAAACTCCTGAAGCCTAAAAGGGTCTCCTGAGTTTAGAGCTTGGAGGGTGATTTTTTTAAAAACTGACATTTAGCAAGTGAAGTAATAATTTCTAGACCCCATTTTAAAATATGTATTTCAAAATAAAGTATTTTTGTTGTTGGTGGTGATGGTTTTGGGGTTTGTTTGTTTGTTTGAGACAAGGTCTCACTTTGTCACCCAGGCTGGAGTGCAGTAGCGCAATCTCGGCTCACTGCAGGCTCGACCTCCCAAGGTTCAGGCACTCCTCCTGCCTCAGCCCCCCAAGTAACTGGGACTACAGGCGCATGCCACCATGCCCCGCTAATTTTTATATTTTTTGTAGAGATGGGGTTTTGCCATGTTGCCCAGGCTGGTCTCGAGCTCCTGAGTTCAAGAGATCTGCCTGCCTCAGCCTCCCAAAGTGCAAAGATTATAGGCATGAGCCACTGCACCTGGCACATAATAAAGTATTTTAAACTTCCATATACAATGATCAGTAAGTCATGCTAATTTCCACTTTAGAAAGTGAAACATTCACTATGAATCTAGATTTTTTTCTATTCTGTCACCCATTTCTAATTTGATAGAAAAAAACACAATTCATTTAAGAACTTCTTATAAATCAAAGATGAAAAATAACTAAGGAAGAAATATTGTTTAATTAATATCTCACACTGCTTCCTGTTGCCTGCTGAGTTTTTCACCATCAATAGCTCTTTTCCTTTTCAATTTTTGATTTTTAAAAATTGAAAAACAGAAAAAAATCAATACACCATCTTACATGAGTCTTCCTGCAATGTGCAAACCACCTTGTTTTTCATATTATAAATATACGTCAAAATTTAGTTTCCTCAACCATCAACAGAGTGAAAAGACAACCTACAGAACGCAAGAAAAGGCGCAAACTACGTGTCAACAGAAGATTAATATTGAAAATATACAAGGAACCCAAGCAACAGCAAAAAAAAAAAATCCAATTAAAATTGGATAAGTGATCTAAATAGATAGCTCTCAAAAGAAGACATACAAATGGCCAAGAAATAGATAAAAAGAAAACTTAACATCAGTAATCATCAGGAAAATGCAGATCAAAACGATAATGAAATTGCATCTCACCCCAGTTAGAAAGACTGTTATCAAAAAGACCCTAAGTAACAAATGCGATGAGGATGCAGAGAAAGAGGAACTCATATACTGCTGGTGGGAAGCAGTATATGAGTACAGCATTACAGTGAACAGTATGGAAGTTTCTCAAAAAACTGCAAATGGAACTACCATTTGATCCAGCAATCCCACTACTGAGAATTTATCCAAAGGAAAGGAAATCAGTATATTAAAAAGGTATCTGCACTCCCGTGTTTGTTGCAGCACTATTCACAATAGCCAAGACATGGACTCAATCTAAGTGTTGAACACACAAATGGATAATATGATATATATACACAATGGAATATTATTCAGCCATAAAAAGAATAAAATCCTGTACTTATGGCAACATGAATGCACCTGAGGACATTACATTAAGTGAAATAAGCCAGGGACAGAAAGATAAATACATGTTCTCAACTAGATAGGAGGAGTAAGTTCTAGCATTCTATAGCATTGTAAGATATTTCCAGATAGCTAGGAGAGATTTTGAATGTTCCCAACACAAAGTAATAATATTTGAGGGGACTGATAAGCCAATTACCCTGATTTGATCACTATACATTATATATACAGAAATATCACTAGATACCCCATAAATATGTATAATTATGTGTCAGTTAAAAAAACTTCTAATTCTTCTATTTTCTTAATAAAAATAGTTTGTATGATGGGTAAAAGCATATTTGCAGAATTTGAAGTATCATTCCAGAATTTAAAGCTTATCTTAATGTTTCTTTCTAATAATATATAATTTTGAAACATTATCATATATGTTTTTCTTTGAATAACTGGGTCAATGAGAATTTCAGGGAAATAAAACACCACCAATCTCTCTGCACTCAAAGACATAGTTCTTGATCAACTCGATTTGTTTTCTTCTGTAATTGTAAGTGAAATACATTTTCTTTCTTTCTTTTTTTTTTTTTTTAGATGGAGTTTCACTCTTGTCACTCAGGCTGGAGTGCAATGGCACAATCTCGGCTCACTGCAATCTCCACTTCCTGGGTTCAAGTGATTCTCCTGCTTCAGCCTCCCAGGTAGCTGGAATTACAGGTGCCTGCCACCATACCAGGCTACTTTTTGTATTTTTAGTAGAGATGGAGTTTCACTATATATTGGCCAGGCTGGTCTCGAACTCCTGACCTCGTGATCCACCTGCCTCAGCCTCCCAAAGTGCTGGGATTACAGGTATGAGCCACTGTGCCCAGCCACATTTTGATTTTCAAATAAATTATTTTATCTTGTCTAAAAAAAAATTAGTTTCTTCAAGTAGATTGAAATGCTTAAAGTATCCAAATACAAATGGGTAAACAGCTCCTAATTTCATAACGGAGTCCATACCCTTGATTATATTTTTAAGTTTAAATGTTACTGAAGAATGGATTAAAAGCACATCAAATCTGGGAAATACTAAAATGTACTAGAAAAACTGAGGTTAGATCTTCACTTGAGATATTAATAAATCCCATTTTCTAGCAAAAGACCTCATACATAGACAATAGTTTCATATACTTCAATATTCCACTGCTGCCTTTAAGTGTCAAGAAATGTGGCCCAGTCTTTCCAATTAAATGAGAAAAACTCCATAAATTAGTCTTTTTATTTCAATCCTCATGTTGCATGCTATTATAGGTTATGTCTCACCCAAAAGATACTGAGACCCTAACCCCCAGAACCTATGAATGTGACCTTATTTGGAAATAGGATGTTTGCAGATAATCAAGGTAAGATGACATCATTAGGGTAGGCTCTACTCAGTATGGCTGTGTCCTTATAAAAACAGAACATTTGGGCACAAAGATACATGCATAGAGGAAGAATGCCATATGAATGTGAAGGCACCGATGAGGGTGATAGATCTACAAGCCAAAGAATGCCAAAGATCACCAGCAAACCACCAGAAACTAGGAGAAAGACATGGAAAGGACTCTCCCTCACAGCCCTCAGAAGGAAGCAACCCCATCAACTCCCTGATCTCAGGCTTCCAGCTTCCAGAATGTTGAGACAAATTTCTGTTATTTAAGCACCCCAGCTTTTGGTATTGTGTTAATGACAGCCCTAGAGAACTAATATACAAACTTCCTCACTCTGACCTTCCATCACCACCACATCCTCTCCTTGGGCCCCCAACTTACTCCTGTTTCTTCTGATCACTTGTATGCTCCCAACTCTTCTCTAACCTCACTCCATACCCTGCTCTGCCAATGTCCCTCAGCCCTGTTTCTGTTCACTGGGTACCACTTGCATTTTGGATAGGGCAGGTCTCTGTGCAGAGCTGTCCCACACACTGTAGGATGTGAAGTACCCCTGATACTCTCATTCCCCCAGCATGCTACAGAGCCCACAGGGAGAACTTCTACTCTAGCAGCTCTAAAGCCACCTGCCCACCAGGGTTTGATTAAAGGTCCCCCCACCTACTGAGTATGATCTCAGTCTGGTCAGCTTGCTGCAGTCTCTTCCTCTGGAAAATGGGAATAAATAATAATTACCCTGCCACGTGTCAGTGAGGATCCAATGAATTAAAGATCCTAAAGTGGCCAGTTATACTGTCATTCATGTTATTAGAGTAACTTAGGAATTAATACCCACTCTATTCTACATGATCACATCCTGACTTTAACTGCCTTAGAACTCTTTTCTGAGGTGTCCTTACACAGGGAAGCCTCAATGAATACATTCACGGGGATGTAACACCTTACCTGGTAATTTTGTGTATAAATTAGTTATAAATCGCCCAAAGCAGTAGGTATGCACTTTTTACAGTTGCAAACAGCAAGACAACTCTGAGCATGGTTTCCATGTGTTCCCCTTCCACACCCACCCTCACTTGAACTCCTATCCATGATTTCCAACTTTACTTCCAATACCTTTCTATCTTTTGCTCCCAGTGATGGTTGCTCTCCAACGTCCAGGGATATACCGATGTCTAGCTCACTTCACCCTGCCCCTTGGAAACATCTCCCAAGCCAGCATCAATCCTTCACTATCCTTGATTAAACAGTTTGCATCCCAAGTCTCTGAACTGGAGAGAGATAGCACTGATTTATGCCATGGGGGCAGAGTCCATGTCTGTTCTGACCATCACATACACCTAGCACCTAACATCACCTAACACAGAGCCTGGGTAAGCAAGTTTTCAGTGATTGTCTGATGAATACATGAATCATTCAATGCATGAATGAATGCATCCAGACATCAGGAATCTGGCTTCCTATGAAATCTCAGCTCTGCACTGACTGGACATAAATGGCTTCCGGGAAAGCCACTTAATCTCTATGCCTAAATTTCCTTTCCTAAGAAATTAGGTGGTTGGGCTTCACTAAAAATATCTTTAGATTTCCGTCCAACTCTAACAGAGCCCAGGAACTTTAATGAGGAGTAAAAGATTTTATTTACTTTTTGAGAAATGTTAGTCAAGGCAAGTAGGAAGGTAAAGATTCTTCTGAAATCACACAACTAGGGCTCCCCCAATGCCAGGCAGCTCCATGTTCCCTGAGAAACAAAAGGCTCCAGGCAGCAGACAAGCTGCAGAAACTAAAGACATCTCTGAGATGCTAAGCACTACAGAGTTTGTCAGCACGGGCTTCTTTCCGTCTTCTTTCAGGAGTCTACCCCGTCCCACCCAAAGCTCCCCCTTTCCAGCTTGAGCAGGATGGGCTCAAGAACTCTCTCCCAGGCTCCAAATCTAACCCAATTCCTCTCCCTGCCATCTGCCTAAGGCTCCCACATGCATATTTGATGATTTCTGGCACATTTCCTCTTTATCTGACATCCTGCAATGCATCTCTCTGCTTCCTATGTTATTTCTATCTCTGGAATAATATTCCTGCAAGAAGCATGTGTCCTTAGGCTGTACTTTACTACCTTTCCCAACTCATCTCCTACCTGTGAATTCCTTGGAGACACAGATCACACCCTCTATTCTCTAGCTTCCCACAAGACCAACGACAGAGCTGGGCAAGCAGCAGCTTCTTAGAAAATACTTGTCGAATGAGTAAATGAAATAACTGACTGATGGAATCAATGAAATAATTGATGGATTTCAGTGTTTTTAAAGTAAAAAGTCATATTCACATATTTCCTGGACAAAGTTACTAAGACTTCCCCTTTCAGGAATACATCCAGAATAAATTAAATTTTAAAATGGCATTTCTATGAATATACTGTTTTCTTAGAACTGAGAACAAAAATTTTCCCTACAATACAATGTGAATGAATAGCAACATGGTCAGTTGAGTAAGATATCCGATTTTCAGGTATCTGTAGCATAATAATATGGCATTGCTTTTGTTTCCTAGTAAAAGCTGACTTCACCTGGAGCCAGGGAAGACAAAAGAGGAATCATCCCCTGGTGTTAGTTATTCCAAGTGCTGAAGCTGGAGAGCTTAGGGGAATCAGAAGAAAATAGGATGATTTTCTCTAAATAGATTGTTTAAATCTACTGATGATTGAAGCGGAGCAGCTTTTTGGAAATCCTGGGACTTACTTGGCTAAGTCTAATTCTGGTCACATCCCTTCCCTGCGGTTTAATAAACTTCAGCTAAAACCAAACTGACTCAAGAATCAAATTATTTGTTCTCCCATGCACTTGCTGGTCACAGTTGGGTACCAAATGAATCACTATCAACAGTCAACCCAACACTGCTGGAGGGAACACATCATGGCTATGCCACTAAAGCTTAATATAGCTTAATGCTACTGGCCCCATTAGCCTCGCCAGCCCAAGAATTGACCTAAATACCCTCATTGGTTCTTAGAAATCATTATTCTTACATATGAACACAACCTTAACATCACTAAAAGTATGGATATTACAGATAAACTGTGTACTGATATAGGAGATAAAACTACAATTGGGGAGACTCAATGAATAACTGTGTATTAATATAAGATATAATTGAGGAGACTCAACAAACAAGGATTTTCTAAGGGGAGACTCAATGAATAACTGTGTATTAATATAAGATATAATTGAGGAGACTCAACAAACAAGGATTTTCTAAAACCTGAAAAGACTGGATCTTCAAACAGCAGAACATTAAAATAGATAATTAGTGTTTATAGTCTGTAACCATGTGGTAACTGCGTATGTCCCCTAACTCAAACGAAACCATGTCAGAACACATGCTACGAGGCAGGGCATTGAGGGGATCTGGGCCTTCACAGTAAAATGTCCAAGGAAAGAAATTCACCTTGAGACTAATAGGTAGGTATATTGTTCAAGCAAAAGAAGCTGTTACAAGGATTCATCCACATTTACTCACCTGGTGACGTCAAAATACTTTAAAGCTAGAGTGCGATTCTGAGTTACCCATGAAAATCCTTCATTCTACAGAAGAGAAACTCAGGCAGAGATGAGGCACCTTATCCAAGCTTACACTGCACTAGTCGGGGCCCACACTAAAACTTAAGTCTCTTAATTTTAGCTCCATGTGCAAAACACAAAACATTAAATTTAAAAGTTAAAAAGGCACACAGCAGGCAGGCAATAAATATTTGCTAATGGCACTGAAAAAACAAAGATGTGGAGTACCAAAACCATCTCAATATACTACCTACTAATAGGATAAGCCAAGTCACTACCTTGACTTGGTCTGACTTGCTCAAAGTAGTCTAGGCTTTATCTCTTGTGGAAGGGATAAAAACCATTCCTTCCAGAATCAGTATAGTGCTACTGGGACAATTATTGAAGCATGCAAGTCGGTGGTGAAACCAAGAGCTTTGTAGCATTCTGAGTAAGGAGTGCATTTGAACAAATCTACCCTTGAAACAGTGCCAGTTTGCAAACACATGAAGTGTGGCTTCAGTGGGGAAATCTACAAAAGGCAGGGATGACTAAGCAACCCAAATAGCTAGAAACACCAGAAACTGTCAGAAGTCTGAGGACCCCAACATGTCTGCACATACGGATAAGTTGGATTTTCCCATCTATTGTTTCTAGTACAAATGGGGGTGGAGGGGCTTTGTATGATTGTGTTGGTTTCTTTTTAAATAAAAAACTTCAGTGGTTTACAAGGATTTTCAAACAATATTTTATTCCGTCCTCCACTCCACTCACTTAAGAAGCAAATTTTGGAACAATCTGACTGAGCTACTGGGCAGACAACTGACCAGACCAAATTTAAGCAATCTACAATGCATTTTTTGATGTTACTTGATTATATATGTCACAAAGGAGGCTCTTAAATCTATAGCTGAACTCTTGGTTAAGCAAACCAAGTCTCAATAATCATGTAAAACACATGTGCTATGTCCCTTAGTGGGCTGTCAAATATACTAACTACTGAATTTTTCCTTAAATTCTGACATCTCTAGCTATTTAACTTTTCTTTCTTTAAAAAAAAAAATTTTGTCTAAAAAAATTCAAGAACATCCACCAAACAGAATAGCTAAAAATAATTAAATAGAAAACCACAATTCACAGATCCCCAGGATAAAATTTCCACAGCATTACAGGTGGAAAGAAAATGCGTGCATACACACACATTTACATAAAGATGTAAAAATATTTATGGCACCCTAAGAAAAAAAAGACAGTGAAAGCAAACAATCCTACCACAGCAGGACAAACCTAATTTTACTATTCTCTTTGCGCAGATATAAAACTAAACAAATGCACTTGCTGGCGGGGAAGGGAGGACAGAGAGCAATTCCCACTTAAACTTGCTTCATTCAGGAGCTAGGTTAACAAACCAAAGCAGCAGAAAAGGCTCCCGTGCAAAACGTAACCAGTCTGAAGGTCCCAAATCGGGAAGAACTAAACTAGGGGAAGGGGGACCCCCGAAGCTCTTGAACAACCCGTTCCCCAAATTTCCATGCCACACACAACAGGAGCTGGGGTCTTCCCTCGGACTCCATTTTCAGGCCGCGTTGTCTGCCTTTCAGGCCAGGCAGGGTGGGCATTTGGGTGAGGCCGGGGTCCCCCACCCACCTTTCCTCCCCGCCCTCTTCATTGTTGACGGACTGTGATGGATCACCTGCCGGGTGCGGGCTCCCGCGGGCGGACGCGCTGAGCGCAAGGACGCGCAGTGACGAGCGCCGCGCGCCTCCCGCAGGACCCGCGCCCCGCGACCCCAACCTGCTGCCCGCCCCCGCCGCGCTCACCGCCACGAAGCCCGAGGAAGAGGCGATGAACACGCGGATGACCATCCTCTCGGTGCGCCCGGGACAGACCCCTTGCCCCCTGGGCTCCGGGCTGGTGTGGACGCAGAGCTGAACCCCGCTACGGGCCGCCGGCAGCCTCTAGGTAAAGCGCTGCCGTCGGGGAAGATCGCTGGGATCTGGCTCCCTCCCGCCGGGTCCGCAGATAAAAGCCCAGCGCCGCCCGGCCGCAGGCTGAAGGGGAAGGAGAGGGAGGAGGAGGGAGCCGGCTGCGGGGCTTGATGGGAGTTGTAGTTTCCGTCTCTCCCTGGAGTGGCTGGTGGACTGAGCTCCCCTCCAGACTGCGCTTCGATCCCGAACAGGCGCAGGTGGCTGGAGGGGAGCCGCAGCCCGGGCAGAAGCTGTGAATTGGGTTGGCAAGGATCCTGGCTTGACGAGGAAAAAGCAAACTAGGCAAAAGGGCTCGGTTCAAAGTCCAGGCTTGGGTTCTGTATTGTGGTTTACTGGTTTGGAGCATCCACACCCAGAAATGCCAACAGACACGATCGAGCTGCGGGCACACATCGTCTCAGGGCCGCTGGCGTACCGGGCAAACCCCAGCTACCTGAAGCAGGCGGGATCGGCGACCCGGGTGCTCGGGAGTTGTGGGCGGTGGGGTTGGGCTCGTTTGTTTGTCCAGTAGCACTGGAGATTGCAGAAAGGTGATTCTTTTGGGTAAATGAGAGGTCTTCTCTCGTCTGTACACACCGAAAATTAGAAACCCAGGTGGGAGCACAACCAATATTTTATTTTTCTTAGCAAAACTGTAATTGTAGTAGGAAAAAATAAATACCAAACGAAATTGGAATCCTTCTATCAACATTGGAAATCAGGACCCTATCTGCCCCACCCCTCCCTACACAATGGCTTCGCCTCTGTGCACTTCATATTTACAGTTCAGCCAAATTTGTGCCTTTTTCAGAACCGCTGCACATTCCAGCGCAGTTTCCCAGGAGGATGCTGTTAAATAAAAAGCTTTTATATAGTTGCTAATAGTTTAGGAATAGTTTTTTATCAAGTGCTTTCTGTTTGACAAAAGCTCAAGCCTCTCTCACAGTTTTGTTGAAAGGAACCAGTTTTCCCTGCTGTACTGTATTTACTTTTTTCCTTTCAACACGGGAGTTTAGCAGAGGTCTGGGAACAATGTTAATTAAGAAAAAGTAAGAAATTAGATGATGAGGTCTCTGGCTCTTTGATACATTTCTTGCACAAAGAGCAATCATTATGAAGTATTTTTTAGAGCAGTTATGAATATTTCAAGCTTATAGCCTTTCCTCTTGCTTTTCTTAAAGCCATTTCTGTAGGAGGAATCTTTTTAAATTTCCTTCAATAATAGAAGAGACAGTCCTAATGGGACTTTATTTCTTCTTCGTGTTTAAAATTTTAAATAGAAGTTTTGCTGTCTTTCATATCTCTCGGCAAATGTACTTTAATTTTGCTACCATAAATGTGGAAATGCATGTTTATAAAGTAGAAAATAATTTTCTTAAAAGTAGATGCCATATTTCCAATATAAATGCAAGTCTTTATGAAAGTCAGCATTTTCTTCAGTTTGGAAATATTCAGCTATGAAGATATAGTTAAACTCAAATAATTGGAACTCAGAGCCTACTCTGCAAAAGGTAGAAGAGTGGATAAAAAGTTGAACAAGTCATTTCTCTGTCAGCAGAGCACCTATTGTCTGGGAAAGAAAAAGACAGAAACAGAAATAGTGACAGAACAAGACACACTGTACTAATACAGTGTTGTGTGGATGTAAAGGAAAAAGGTGGCCATTATAGAAGGTACTTTAAAGATGAGTAGAATTTCTGTCTGCAGATAGGGAGGATGCAGGGTGAGACTATTCAGGGTGTGTGAGAACAGCAAGGAGTTGGTTTTGCTTCAGAAAGGAATATGAGGGGACTAGAAGAGGACAATGCTGAAAAAGTAGGTTTGAATGAATGCCAACAAAGGACTTTCTCACTGGGTTATCTCCTCAGCTCCGTGGGATTTCTGCTCCTTTCCTCTGATTCTAGAGGTTGTAAGGGTCCCCAAAGCCCTGTGCATACAGCAGGGCCTAACCCTCTGACCACAGCTCATTGATCTAGGAGTGAGCACCTGAGCCAGGCAAGGCCAAGCAACATTTCTACCCTAAAGATTCAGAATTGGAACTGGGAAAACAAGAGAGCTTGAATTTGTGACATGGAAGCTCAGAGCTTCCAACATGAGAATCAGGGAAGCTGAAGAAGCTAGTCAGTAGAAAGAGAACAACAGAGAATTTGTAAAAAAGAGTTGAAGATAATAGCTCTAAGTTTGAGAAAAAGTCCTGACAATACTGTAATCTAAGGGTCCTCAAACTATGACCTGCATGTCAAATGCACGTGGCTGCCTGCTTTGTAAATAAAGTTTTATTGGAACACATTCCTCTTGGTATTGTCCATGGTAGACTGACAGAGGTCGTATGGCCCACAAAGCCTAATACATTTACATCTGGCCTTCACAGAAAAAGTTTGCCAATCTCTGATCCTGTTCAACCTGTTCGTATATCCCTGCTCTTGAGGGCTGTGTAATTTCCCTGTATCTATAAGTTCCTCATCTTGCTTAAGTCACCTGAAATAGTTTTTGTTTCATGGAACCAAAAGTGCCCTGAGAAGCTCATAAGCATTCTGTGTCCAGATGCATTCTGAGGAACAGAAGGATATAATCAGAACTATACTTAAAGAAGAATCCTCCATTTTTTCCACCCTGAATGAAAAGGTTCACCTTTCGACCTTGTATGCAGGAGAAAATATGTTAGCAATCCAGTAAAACAGCAAGGCCAGTATGGAGTTGAGACCCAGAGTTAGTAAACAAAGTGGAAGAGTAACAGAGCAGAACGCAATCTAGGATATAAGATAGAGGTCCAAGATCAACACCAGGTTATCAGACCACAGAGAGTATTAGACGCCAGTCTGACAAATAAGGTCTACAGATAGAGCGGGTAGCCAAAACTGAAAGATAAGACTAAGAAAATTGAGCAGGTCATTAGGCTTGAAGAAAGTGGCTCCTGTGTTGCCTAGGACTTTATCCCCTTTACAAGTCCTGATAGACCATATGGCTAGAATGTTTTAAAGTAGGGGTTCTCGACCTTTTTTGTGTGTGGGAGGAAGAGGAGTGCCAAGGACCCTTTAGTAGTCTGATGAAATCTATCAGTGGTTTCTCAAAAAAAAAGTTTCTGAATATAGAAAATTTGAAAGTATAAGGTTACAAAGGAAACTATACTGCAAAACAATTACCAAAATGTTAAAATTTTGATATGATAATATGTATGATTCTTTATTAATGTATTAAATATTAAGATTGAGTGGTGGATCAAATGGCCGTCATGATTTTGAAATAGTAATGGGAAAAGATAAAATTTTGAGATATTTGCAATCATTGGAAAATATTAAAATCCCTGTAATTTCTATTGGTAACAAAGTCACAGTGTTGCTGCTATTACAATGGCTTATTAACTACATTCATAATTGAAGGAATTGGTAAATTTCAGTTAGAGTTTAGTGAAAAGATAAAGATGTGATTTTTTTTTCTCATTCAAGTCCATGAACCCCCTAAATTCTATCAAGTCCCTTTAGGCTGGGGGTGAGGGGAGATCCAAGAACCCCAGGTTAAGAAATCATGATGTCTGAATACATCTAAATCTACAGAAGCCTATTATTTTGCCTAAGAAGAAAATATGGAAAGAGATAAGAAGGAGCCATGAAGAGTCCCTTGGAGATCGCCTACATTTAAGAATTGGAAGAAGAACAAGGAATTAAAAATAGTAGAGGAGCAACCAGAATAGTACAAAACTGAAAGAGTATACTGTCACAGAAACCAAGAGAAGAATTTTAAGTTTCAAAATGTAGAGACTACATAAGAATGTTAGCCTGAAAGTCAAGAAAGATTATATTGAAAATAGAGACTTTCCTTGGGCAAATTTTATCACCTCCATAAGCCTCAAGTTTCTTGTCTATAAAATGGGTATAAATAATGGCTATCAATCAGTATTCTAACGATAATTGACTACCCTTAGGATATTATTTAAGTCATGCCATATAGTGCCTGTCAACCCACAGCCCTTCTAAAGGAAACTCTCAGGCTACCTGGTCACAGATATTTGGAATATTTGGACCACATTTGTGTACTTCCCCTGGCATGACCTATTGCAGCTTGTAATTTACAACATATGTGACCAGGTTGGAAAATACATGCAGGTCCTTCAAATTCCTCTTTTAGGAATTTATAGTTAGAAAATTTAAAGACTAAGGCAGTTAGCAATAGAATAAAGGGGGATGGTATGAGGCTGGGATAGGGTTGGGATGAGAAGCTTTGAGCAAGTTGAGGCAATGAAGGGACTGAAATGAGTAAAAAGAGGAAGCTAGTCTGTGGCCCAAGGAAAAGGAGTCACTATGTAGTGAGAAGCTGAGACACTAACAAGGAGGCTGACAGCTGTCTTGCTTCCAGTCTCAGTTCAAGTCTGCCATAGTTCCTGCCCTTGAGTTGCTGTTTCATAATCCCCCTGCTTTATCTTGAGCTAGTTTAAGTGGGTCTATTTTCTTTCAACTATTAAATCCTGACCAGAATACCTATGTGAAGCGTGGGTAGTAACTCATGCTTCTTTAGGGATCAGGCAGGTGATATTGATTAGGGAGGTGAGGAAGATCCAAGTGCAAATATATTCACTTCGTGCAAAGGGTGGGCACCATGAGGACTGTAGCTGAAGTATTCTGGTTTTTGAATGTTGGCTTGATTTTTAAAAACTGAGCCCACTAAACTCAGGTTTGCTCACTAAACTCCCCATCTACAGGCACAGCCCTATGGGCCTCCAGGTTTCTCTCTCCATTGTAAAGCACTGAGCCCAGGGTTTGGCACCCAATAAATTCACAAGAAGCACTAGCTGTTATTATGGTAATAGTTTATTATCATTACTGACCTTTGTGAGAGCGCTTCCAGTAGAGGGGTGGAGACAGAAGCCAGATTGCAGTGTCTTGAGGACTGGAACCCGATGAGGTAATAGAGGCAATGATACATCCTCCATCTCTCCTCTTTGGAAATTTGATGGTAGAGGGAGAGATCAAGAGCAGAAGCTATAAAGGGAATCAAGGAACATAAATATCCTTCATTAAGTTTTATCTACAGATTAAATAAAGAGTTATTTTAAGCAGTTTGAAGTCTCAACCATCCCAATTTTATTTTTATTTATTTACTTATTTAGAGACAGAGTGTTGCTGTGTTGCCCAGGCTGCTCTTGAACTCCTGGCCTCAAGCAATCCTCCTGCCTCAGCCTCCCAAAGTGCTAAGATTACAGGTGTTAGCCAGCACACCTGGCCCAGATTTTAATTTTAGAATGGAATTGAATCTGACTGATAATTTTGTTCTGTTAGGGCTGCCCTGTTCTTAACTAATATTACCTGACTCCCCAGGGATTTAACTTTTCAAGGGACTTCACAGTGCACAAACCATGCTTGTCACAATCCCTTTCCTATTCCAAGTGGTTGCTCCTTCAAAAGCTGAGTCAGCACCTTTGGCTGTTAGTGGGTGATAGATTTGTGGGAGAGGAGGTTAAGGGAAGGGGTAGGCCAGAGGGGTTGAGGAATGGGAAGCCACACCTGCATTAATGTCACAGCTGTATGACCTTAGGCAGCTGGTTTAACTTACCAATACCTCATCTTCCTTATCTTCCTGGTTGTTGCAGGGCTTAATAGAGATGATGTATGTACAGTGGTTTTTGACACCATGCCTGGCACGTAGTTAGGACTCAGTAAGTGTTAGGTATTATTAATTACGCAAAATAAATCAGGGAAGGGCCTGCATTCACACAAAGCATATAAGCCCTATAAATATTTGTTTCACGTGTGTGATTTTAACTTTCTAAATAACAAGTATCTGGTTTTGTATAAGCCTGTTTGTACAGCGCCATGTTCAATTAAAGTACTTAACAAAGTCTTTTTGATGTTATCGAAGTTTAGAGGCCATAATTAAGATAAAAAGAATATATGTGAAATGAAGCAGCAATAAAGTCAAATAATGCAGCTTGAATTTCATAAAAAGAGAATTTATCTACTGCTTTATGTTGTTTCATCAGGCCAATTCTGTCTATTCTTGATCAAATAAAATCTTAATTAACAGGAACCCTACTAACCAATCCCTGAATTAAATGGAACTTTCAACATTCATGATTAAGGAATGGAAGTAAATTATGTGTGTGTGTGTGTGTGTGTGTGTGTGTATGTGTGTGTATGTGTGCGTATATGTATGTGTGTGTATATATATATATTTTTTAATAGAGACATGGTCATCTTGCTCTGTTGCTCAGCTTGGAGTGCAGTGGTGTGATCATGGCTCACTACAGCCTTGACTTTCAGGGCTCAAGTGATCCTCCCACCTCAGCTCCCTGAGTAGCTGGAACTACAAGCATGCGCCACCACACCTGGCTAATTGATTTATTTAATTTTTTTGTAGACACAGAGTCTGTGTTGCCCGGGCTGGTCTGGAACCCTGGGCTTAAGCAGTCCTCCCGTCTTGGCTTCCCAAAGTGCTCAGATTACAGGCGTGAGCCATGGAGCCCACCCAGGACATATTCTTGAATCAGTTCACATTCCCCTCAACCAGTAGGGTTCTTTATCCTATCTGACAGGAAACAAACAAACAAAAAAAACACCAAAAAACAGAAAACACTTTCATTCCCCCAGCACCTCATTCTTACTGGAAAAGTCAGCAAACTGAAAAAGATAAGAGATGGAAGAGAGGTGACTGGCACAGCTGCCATCCTGCAACTATAACAAGGAAGCTTTGAGATATGCTGGTAGGGTAACCACTGGATAAACTGAAGCCCTTGTGTGCAGTTCATTTCTTGCAGCTATATTCACTCAGTTTCTGCCAGATGCTATGCTAGATGCTGGGGTTTCAGCAGTAAATCAAACACAATCCCTACCTTCATGGAAATTATGGCCTAATTGGGGAAGATGATACTGAACATATTGTTACAAGTATGCTTGGCGCTTAAAGGAAAATATCAGATATTATTTTTTGTTCTTTATTTTTATTTTGTTTTTTAATCTTGTAGGACTCTCCTAGCCATCTTTTTTGGTTAATATATATCATCCATATATTAACCAAAAATATTATAGATATTTTTGTTTTTGATTAATATATAGATGGTATATATTTATTTTATAGATGATATATATATATATGATATACTATATATAGTATAGATGATATATATATACGCTTTTCCAAGATTGCATTCCAGGTCAGGAGATGACAACACTATAAGAAAATAAATATTCGATGTTGATTATTGCTGAAATAGTTCTAGGCAACACAAGTTACAGGGATTTCCAATACTCTACATTTTGGTTTTATTAGTTCACCACTTTGTAAATGATTACCATGTTATAATAAACATAAAATTTGCATTTAGGTTATTGTTGAATTCAGAAACTATTTTGATTCCTCATAAATACACTGCTAATGAGTTTTTAGAATTCATTATAATTTCTCATTATGCTAGGCATAAAAGCCATTTAAAGTAATTGCAATAGAGGAAGTATAAGAAAATGTTTACATACAGACACAATTAGAGAAAATAGAAAAGTCAGGTTAAACAAAGTGTTATTATTTATGTAGTAATTATTTTTATTATTCTTTTTCCTGTGATTTTTGAGGGGCCTACTGAATGGAAATTATGAACATTTGCTTTTAGTGCTTTTTAACACCATAAAGAGTTTAAAAAGAACAATTAAGTCCTTGCCTTTAAATTTCTCAAATTTTTCCTGAAAGTAACATCACAGATGAGAAAAACCAGACACCTTAACATTAGCTTACCACTTCTTTTCCTCAGTTCTTTGTGTCCATCTCCATCTAATACATTCAGAGGCAATTCAAATTGCAAATATCACTCTGGTCTGTACTGCAATGACAGTCTTTGGGTTTAAATAGCAGCTTTCAAGGGGAAAGCATTTTTGCATTAAATGGAAATAGATTTAACACTGATGTCAGGGAACACTTTCCTATAAATTCAACATACTCTACTCAGAAGCCCTTATCCAACCCAGGTATCATGAAGTTTATGACAAAACGAAGCACTCATTGACAGCATTTAGTCTTTCCCATGTTAATTGCCCCCTGATTGTAAATCAGACATTTTTTTTTGAGGCGGAGTCTCACTGTATGGCCCGGGACAGTGCAGTGGCACGATCTCCGCTCACTGCAAACTCCGCCCCTCAGGTTCAAACAGTTTTCCCACCTCAGGTTCCTGAGTAGCTGGGATTACAGATGCATGCCACCATGCCCGCCTAATTTTTGTATTTTTAGTAAAGACAAGGTTTCACTATGTTGGCCAGGCTGGTCTTGAACTCCTGACCTCAAGTGATCTGTCCGCCTCAGCCTCCCAAAGTGCTGGGATTACAGGCATGAGCCACCATGTCTGGCAATCAGACATATTTTTAAAGCTCATTAAGTTCTTTATGTCCAAAGAACAATGTAGTGAAATGCCTTATTTTACTTTAATCAGTTTACATTTTCCCAGAACACATAGCTTTTTAAAAGACCATTCTGCTCAATTCAGTTTATTTGTTGAACACTTGCTCTTTATCAGTAACTTATCAAACTTCCTCTCTTCAGCAATTTGCATTTCTTTAAATTATAAATAATTAATTTTTAAAAATCATCTCTCAAAACCAGAAAAATGTTAATATGCCCTGGTAATTCCTAAAAACCCGATGACTTAAGTAGCTGTTCAATACAGAGGATATTGGACAATTTTAATTTCATTTATCAAGTTGCTAATATATACTAGACACTGTACTAGATGCTGGAAATATGAAGATTAATAAAACAGAGAGGTGTGTGTTGGGGGATGGGGTGAAACAGTTTTAGCTAGCACAAACTGGAATCCTGGAAGCACAAAGGTCATGAGTGAGTGGTTGTGTGAGAACCATGCAAAGAGACACAGAATCTGGGGTCTTTGAAAGGAATCTTTGAGGGATGATCTAAAGTTTACTTGCAATACTGTTCTGGGTTTAGATAGTATAGTAGAATAAGTAATAGTTTAGGAAATTGAAATCTCATCAGTGCCAGTTTTCTTATAATTTGCTACATTTTGCCATTGTCCCTCAGTTAAGAGTAACAGTTGTATTTGTAGTCAAGGTTGTGGGGGGGGAGGTGCTGGAGGAAATGAATTCTGCAGCACTAAATAGCAGCCTATCAACCTAAAATGAAGACAGGCTTCCTGTTTCCAAAATCTGCTTGTGTTCCCATATTAGTTGATACACGTGCAGCTGCAAGTTTGTTCAAATCTGACAAATTTCCAACAGCAATGGTGACATTTGATTCTTTCACATAACAAGATGTGTACAGGGAGGTTAAATCAGGTTTATTACATCAGTCTAACAATGTCCTCAAAGCCCCCAACACTCCACTTTCCATTCTGCCATCTTCTGCATGATGCTCTTCCTTTGGCTTGTTACCACCTCATGGTTGCAAGGTGATTGCCACAACCTCAAATATGGCATCTTCATACCATCATCCCAAATAGGAAGAAAGAAGAGGACAAGCAGAAAATATGATTTCCTCTTATCAGGGAGGAAGAGCCTCCCCAGAAGTACTCCAGCAGACTTCTTATACCTCACTGGTCAGATCTGGGTCACATGGCCATCTGTAAAGGAGGCTGAGAAAATGCATATCAAGAAGGAGAATGGGAGAGCCACAACAGGTTAAGGTCTGTTATCATTCATCCCCTGGGACTGAAACTACTGAGGCTCTGCTAGCAAGAAGGATAGTGGGGGATGAGTGGCAACAAATAGTGACTGCCACAGTCATTTGCTTGGTGCAGTCTTGGGTGAATTACTTAACATCTGTTTTGGTCAGCTTGGGCTGGTGTAATGAAATACCATAAGTTGGGTAACTTATAAACAACATGAGTTTATTTCTAACAGTGCTGAAAACTGGGAAGTCCAAGATCAAGGCAGATTCCGTGTCTAGTGAGGGCTTCTTTCCTGGTTCATAGATGGCACCTTCTTGCTGTCTCCTCACAGGGTAGAAGGGGCTAGACAGCTCTCCAGATCTCTTTTATATGGGCACTAATCTCATTCATGAGAGTTATACCTTCATGACCTAATCATCTAGAAGCCCCCACCTCTTAACACTATCACATTAGTGATTAGGTGTCGATATATAATTTTGGGGTGAGAAGGACACAAACATTCAGACCATAGCAGCATCTGCGCCTTGATTTCCATATCAGCAAAATTGAGATGGTGATAAAACCTAACTCCTAGGCTTGGGATGAGAATTAAGTGACATAATCCATGCCAAGTGTTTGAATAAGTGCCAGGTACAAGGTCAACACTCATAACTATTAGCTACTAATAAAAAGAGACATGGCTGGGTTCGGTGGCTCACACCTGTAATCCCAGCACTTTGGGAGGCTAAGATGGGAGAATCACTTGAGACCAGGAGTTCAAGACCAGCCTGTCCAACATAGCGAGACCCCAACTCTATTTAAAAATTTAAAAAAAGTTTTAAAAGCCACTATATTTCCCAAAGTGCTTGATTTACACCAAATTCCTTAGATTCCCTGGATAGCAAGATGTGCAGAAACAGAATTGGAAAACATGACTTCCAACTCTCAGCAGATAATTCTTTCCATCAGACTTGTGTCTCTAGCATAGTTTAGATGCTTTTTATTCTTCTCTGTGCTATCCCCCAATCCTCTCCCTTTCTCCTCTTCTCTCCCTCTTCCCCACTTTTCTCTCACATCTACTCTTTTATCTCCTTTCCCCATACGTGTTCTTCTTCTCTCTGAGGACCCCTTCCCCTTTTTTTCAGGCTGGGAAATTATCATTGCTTCACCTTCTGCTTGACTTAAAGGCTAAAAAGGATGCCAGCCCTCACACAGGACTCTCCAAAGTCCCATGTAACAGTTATCCTCCGAGGACCAATGGGTGATATATTGAGAGCATGGTTAATTTATTCTGCATGTGCTAAAGCATAAGAAATTCACAAGCCAGGCAACAATCATGCACCTAACATGCATCAATTGTCTGATAAACACACCTCATTGCATTATTTTCTTTTTGCCATTTCACTCTCATAAAGGTTGGAAGGAAATCAGGCAAAAAAAAAAATCTTTAAATTTAACCAAATTAATTTATCCACCATTTTTTAAAAGAGTAGGACAGAAATAGGACAAACAACCTAAAAAATGAGCTTTGTGAAAGAGATTTGCAAAATAATTATCCAGCAAGAAAGAACATTAGTTTATTATTCCAGGGGGAAAAAAAAAAAGGGAGAACCAGGCTTCTATGAGAACGGTAAATGGAACACAGCAGGAAAGAAAAAAACAACAACAACTGGAGAATATGTGTGCTATGACCTTTGGAGATGAGCAAGGAAAAAAAAATCCATATAAAGAGAATTCACATACACACATTTAAAGCTATTCTGAGAGATCAGAAACATTTGTTTTTGGAAAGGGAAGCTCTAGCTTCATTGTGCAATATTTTTATTTGCTTCCCATTAAAACCAAATGGTGTGACTTCTAAATGTTAGTAAAATCTCAGGTTTCTTTTCTTTTTTAAAATTGCCTTTAAATTAGCACAAGAGGGAAGTGATTCCCACTTATGTCTACTATAGAAGAGAAAAGGAATAGATGCAGAAGCTAAAACCAAGGTGTATTAAAGCCACACACCTCCCCTCATTCATCCCTCTTCGTCTTCCCACCTAAACTTGAAAAAGCTCAGGGTGATGGGGCTGGAAATGGGGGAAACAGCAGCAATGGGGGTCCTGCTTATCTTCATCTCCTCCAAAGGCAAGTGGAGTTGATGTGATGAATTCTCTAGGAGTCAGCTGTACCTGGCATTCTCTGCCCCTGCCCATCTGGAAAGCCTTAGCAGAAACCTCAAATGCCGATGAGGACCAGGAGGGTATAAACAAAGGCAACAAGGGCAAGTAAGAAAATATAAACTAAACCACTTGTTTTGAGACTAAATAGCAACAAGAACAGCGTAGGACTGCTGACTGAAGCATACAGTAACAATAAAGAATGAGGAAGGTATATATGTACTACATGGATTTTCCAGGATAGATTGCTAATATTGTTAGGGAGGAAAAAAAAACAAGGCACAGAGCAGGGAAGACAGTTTGCTGTCTTTTGTGTGAGAAGGGAAGGAAACTATACATACAGATATATAATAAAACATCAAACAAAAAGAGACAAAATAATTGGTTACCTAGAAGGGTCAGGAGGTGGAGAGGAATGGAGACAGGGTGAAGGGGATATGAATGAATATAGTAGATTTTCCTAATCAGGTTTTTTATATACTTTGAAATTTGAGCTATATGGCTCAAATTCAAATAATGGCTCAAACATGTTTTACCTGTTAAAATGTATTACAGGGAAAAATTAAAGCAAATTAAATTTGAAATCAAACTGAAGCAAATTATCTTAACTGCATTACACATGGGTGACTTTCAAGTGACTTTGCAACACAGCACATTTACTGTTTATCTTTTTTTTTTTTTTTTTTTTGACAGAGTCTCACTCTGTCGCCCAGGCTGGAGTCCAGTGGGGCATTCTCGGATCACTACAACCTGCCTTCTAGGTTCAAACAATTCTCCTGCCTCAGCCTCCCGAGTAGCTGGGACTACAGGCACATACAACCACGCATGGCTAATTTTTGTATTTGTAGTAGAGACAGGGTTTCTCCATGTTGGTCAGGCTGGTCTCGAACTCTTGACTTCAAGTGATCCACCCCCCTCACCCAGGCTGGAGTGCAATGGCTTGATCTCGGCTCACTGCAACCTCCACCTCCCGCGTTCAAATGATTCTCCTGCCTCAGCCTCCTGAGTAGCTTGGATTACAGGTGCATGCCATCATGCCTGGCTAATTTTTGTAGTTTTAGTAGAGATGAGGTTTCACCATGTTGGCCAGGCTGGTCTCAAACTCCTGACCTCGTGATCCGCCGGCCTCGGCCTACCAAAGTGCAGGAATTACAGGCAAGAGCCACTGCGCCTGGCCCAACCTGGCCATTGTCTTTCGCCAAAAAATGCCCAAAGAATGATGGGGATATCTCAAAAGGACACAGGAGGAAGCCAAATTTGGGTCAGTTTGAACACCAAGATCAGTGACTGCAACTGATTATAAAAATTGAATAAGTAAAAATCCACATAGTCCATCTGTTGAAAGAGAGACAAAAAAACTAATTTGCCACCCTTTAAGGTGACTGTTGCAGCAACTCCTTATTCTGAAAATTAGCAAAGAGAAAGAATTAAGCACTTAGCCTGGCTTTTTAAAAGGAAATATAATTCATCCCCAATAGGTAAGAAGCTCTTCTTTACATAGATGTGTTTGCAAATAAATAAAGAAGAAATTATAATTTAAAAAATTACCATGTTGCATTTATTAAATAATCTACATAATTACATAAATATCAATGGATGCTAATACCATCAAATATAAGGTTACTTTGGAACCGATTATTTACCAATTGCTGGCTGCTTTCACGGAAATTCCATACTTTTACAATGGAAGGACTTGTGTGTCATCACTGTAGCCAAGTGATCATATTTCATGTCATCATTGTGGGACAATCTGGCATTAAGTGCCTCCTGACTGTTGCAATTTGAAGTACAAACCACCTGTGAAGTATCCCTGCCAAAATAATTAACCTAATTCCAATTCAGCCTCTAGATTGAACTTCCAGTTTACGGGAAAAATTGGGAGAGAGCAGGGAGTTAACTAACATCACAAGCAAACAATCAGACAAATCCAGAATATGGCTTAATGTACCAAACTTTGGTTTGGACTCTTCTAAAAGTCAATGTCATGAAACAAAACACACGCCAAAGTTTGAGGGACCGATCTTGTTTAACTTGCTTAACCAAACACAACAGGTAAAACTTGATTGGGTCTTGATTCAAAAAACAAAAGTATAAAGACCTTTTGAAGAGAAGAAAATGCTAACCTGAGCAGGATATTAAACTTCAGTATAAATAGGGAGCGATTGTTCATTCTCTTAGGTGTGATAATAATAATATGGTTATGTAAGAAAATGTCCATATTCTTAGGAGAGGCAGAACAAAATATTTAGGGATAAAGTTTCAAGGTATCTACTACTTAATTTCAAAATCCAGATAGAAGTACATATAGATAAATGCAGAATAATCAAATATGATAAAATGTTAATAATCATTGAATGTGTTTCATTTTTTCTTTTTCTTTTCTTTTTTTTTTTTTTTTTTTGAGACGGAGTTTTGCTCTTGTTGCCCAGGTTAGAATGCACTGGTGCGATCTCGGCTCACCACAACCTCCGCCTCCCGGGTTCAAGCGATTCTCCTCCCTTAGCCTCCTGAGTAGCAGGGATTACAGGCATGCGCCATCACGCCTGGCTAATTCTGTATTTTTAGTAGAGATGAGGTTTCTCCATGCTGGTGGCTGGTCTCAAACTCCCGACCGCAGGTGATCTGCCTGCCTCGGCCTCCCAAAATGCTGAGATTACAGGCCTGAGCCACTGCACCCAGCCCTGATTTTTTTTCATAATCAAAAGTTGAGTGGAAATTTGTGTATGAATTACTAACCACTCCATGCACTTTCTTTTTCTTCCCTGAACCCCTGAGCAGAGCTTCCCAAAACAAGGGCAGCATGTGACAGGTTGAGGGACCACGGAGGTCATCTTGTCCTACCCCTGAATGGAACGGTAAAGAACAAGAGGTATGGTCCTAACACAGTGAGTGCAGACTCTGGACCAGCCTCCTTGAGGCATTGTTGTTCTTTCCAGTAAGAGAATGAGCTCTGAAGTCAGAAAAATCTGGATGCAGAACCTGCCTGTGTGACCTCAGGCAAGTCACTTAATATGTCTGAGACGTATCTTCCTAATCAGTGAACAAGGATAATAAGCCACCTCTCACATAGTCATTATTAGGATGAAGTGAGAAAAATGCGTACAAAGGGCCAGGAACAGAACTGCCAATAACCAAGAATCTCAAAAAATATTGATTCTTATTACTCCTGCCTCCAGATCCTCAACTCCCTTTATTTTTCTGCCTTTCCTACAGTCACCCCTTTCAGCATCCACCTCATATGGGCATGTATTAAAAATGCCACATGCAGGATTATAATGCAAATGGGTTCCTGTTTCTCCTTGTGGGTGTTCTTGCCCTGCCATTTGATGTGAGCCATGCTGTGCCACTCTGCTGAGGAAATGTCATTAATAGCTGTTTAAGGCCTCACTGCCTCCCGAACACAACAGAAGAAGGTGACTTCGGTCCACATTATTACAAAATAAGACCCTTAAGAAAGCAGGAGTGGTTTAGGCCGGGTGCGGTGGCTTATGCCTGCAATCCCAGCACTTTGGGAGGCTGAGACGGGCGGATCACCTGAGGTCAGGAATTTGAGACCAGCCTGACCAACATGGAGAAACCCTGTCTCTACTAAAAATAGAAAATCAGCTGGGCGTGGTGGCACATGCCTGTAATCCCAGCTACTCAGGAGGCTGAGGCAGGAGAATCGCTTGAACCTGGGAGGCGGAGATTGCGCCGTTGCACTCCAGCCTGGGCAACAATAGCAAAACTCTGTTTGAAAAAAAAAAAAAAAAAAAAAGCAGGAGTGGTTTAAAAGCAGATTTTTTAAAAAAGCAAATACACAATGTTAGAAAAACATATATAAAACTAGAAATTATTTGGCATTTAGATTTAGATGGGTATAGTTTATTGTGTGCTACAACTCATATATAGAAAGAACCAAAGACCCTTAAAGTAAAAACAATAATTTGTGGAGTATTTAATACCTATCAAGTGGTACGCTAGGCACTTTACAGGTGTGATGAAATTAATCCTTATAGCAACTCTATGAGGGAGGTATTCCCCTTTTATAGATGAGAACGCTGAGGCTTAAGAGAGGTTTGTCTAGTAAGTGCTTTATCTTGTAAGGTGTAGAACCACGTTTGCATCTGGGTGCCCCTCCAAAGCTTGCATGTTTATTAACCAGTAAGGTGCATCAGGCTATAGAGTTACCCTGCGCAGAAGAGGCTTCACAGAAATCACTGTGGTGACAATGGTCCAGCTGAACTCTTGTTATTTTTTTCAAACAATATCAGCCCGGAAGTTCAGTCAAGGCTGTAAACTTATGGCATAATCCAGCCCCACTCATTGACTGGCTGAAACAGAATCTCCTTTTGAGCCCTCCCACTCTCAGAAGTGTAATCTGTTGTGAGTCTCCCAAACTTAAAATAACCCAGGGGCCTTATGGCCTCCCAAGCAGTGGGATGCTTCCAACCAATCAATCCAAGACTGTGTGAGTGCTGGTGTCAAAGGCATTGTCCACTGCAGGATGTTGACAGTGAGTCCTCTGGCCGCCTCTGTTTAGTGCCTGTATCAGTCGCTTATGCAGGCAACCTATGAGCTGAGCCCTCAGAGGGAACTCAGAAGTGCTTATCTACAGCAGAACGCCCTCCAAGGGAGTAAATTTCTAGGTCGCCTTGGGCCAATTCCACAGCTCTTTCTGTTTCTACTCCCAGAGTCTCACCAAATCAGAAAGTGGCTTTTGGCCCTCCTCTTCTCTGTGTACCTGGCTGCTGTCTGTCCCGGGTTTCAGTCTCAGTCCTTTCTGAAACTACCCCTTTCCTCTCCTGTGGCCACTGGCCTCCATGACCCACAAAACATATACCTTTTTCCACCAACAAGCCTGGCTCAGGGTTTGTCTCAGCTTGAATCAGAGAGGCTTTTCTACGCTAATACTAGCAATTAGGGGTGAGGGCTTCAACATAGGAATTTGAGAGGACACATTTAGTCTATAATACTGTGGCAGCACCACATTGGGGCAGTCTAATGATTCTACTTCTGTCATGTCTGCCTCCCAAGCTGTGTACTCAAGGCCCAAGGGTGTCCTCCTTAGGAGCACCCTGCAGCTAAAGTCTGAAGTCTAGTCCCTCTTCAGAGCAGGGCCCAGTTCTGTACAGATCCCAGCAGGGTCCGCAGTGTACTCTCTCCTCCTGGACAGTGCCCTGGGGGAAATCCCTTTTGTAATCCAGAGGGAGGCTTGCTCTCCTTCTCCTGTCCCCCAGGCCTCTGCCTCTTCCTCAAACTGTGTCCACTTCCATGGGTTTGGTTCTTGGACAAAAACTCTTCTGCTACCCATCATGCCCTGAGCCTCTCCTGCGGCAGCGAAAAGAGAATGAGAAGTGGGCAGTGGTAGAGAACAGAAAACGTTTTGGAAAAAAACATAAGCTAATGGTTCAGACTATCACTCAGCCACAATACTAGCAAAGAATATCTGCTCAATACACAGTACAGCGCGGGGGGGCTCCTCCTCTCTCACTACCCCATGGCAGGGGCTCTGGGACTGGGGCCAGAAACTCAGGTCAAAGCTGCCCCTGCTGCACACCACTTAGTGCCCCAAACTCACCTTCCTTCCGGGAAAATACGGAATGTCTTTAGAAGAATCAGGTCAAAAAATGTTGCTTTTCAGGCCGGGCATGGTGGCTCACGCCTGTAATCCTGGCACTTTGGGAGGCCTGGGCAGGCGGATCACCTGAGTTCAAGAGTTCAAGACCAGCCTGGCCAACATGGTGAAACCCCATCTCTGCTAAAAAATACAAAAATTAGCCAGGCATGGTGGCAGGCACCTGTAATCCCAGCTACTCGGGAGGCTGAGGCAGGGAGAATTGCTTTGACGCAGGAGACGGAGGTTGCAGTGAGCCGAATGGCGCCACCGTACTCCAGCCTTGGCAACAAAGTGAGACTCTGTCTCAAAAAAAAAAAAAGTTCCTTTCCAGGAGTAACTGAAGTCGAATTATCTGACAGGTGGGGTTTCCAAAGTTCACACAAACATCGTTTCTAAAGTTTATGCAAAAGCCTCATCTCTAGAGTATGAATACTATTGTGTCCGGAATTGGCGGGTTCTTGGTCTCACTGACTTCAAGAATGAAGCCGTGGACCCTCGCGGTGAGTGTTACAGTTCTAAAGGCGGTGTGTCCGGAGTTTGTTGCTTCTGATGTTCGGTTGTGTTCGGAGTTTCTTCCTTCTGGTGGGTTCGTGGTCTCGCTGGCTCAGGAGTGAAGCTGCAGACCTTCGCGGTGAGTGTTACAGCTTAAGGGCAGTGGAGTTGTTCGTTCTTGGTGGTCATGGTCTCGCTGGCTTCAGGAGTGAAGCTGCAGACCTTCGCGGTGAGTGTTACAGCTCGTAAAAGCAGTGTGGACCCAAAGAGTGAGCAGTAGCAAGATTTATTGCAAAGAGCGAAAGAACAAAGCTTCCACAGTGTGTAAGGGGGGTTGCCACTGCTGGCTCGGGCAGCCTGCTTTTATTCTCTTATCTGGCCTCACCCACGTCCTGCTGATTGGTAGAGCCCAGTGGTCTGTTTTGACAGGGCGCTGATTGGTGCGTTTACAATCCCTGAGCTAGACATAAAAGTTCTCCACGTCCCCATCAGATCAATTAGATACAGAGCATGGACGCAAAGGTTCTCCAAGGCCCTACCAGAGCAGCTAGATAGAGTGTCGATTGGTGCACTCACGAACCTCCAGCTAGACACAGGGTGCTGATTGGTGTGTTCACAAACCTTGAGCTAGATACAGAGTGCTGATTGGTGTATTTACAATCCTTGAGCTGGACATAAAGGTTCTCCAAAGCCCTACCAGAGCAGCTAGATACAGAGTGTCAATTGGTGCATTCACAGACCCTGAGCTAGACACAGGGTGCTGATTGGTGTATTTACAATCCCTGAGCTAGACATAAAGGTTCTCCACATCTCCACCAGACTCAGGAGCCCAGCTGGCTTCACCCGGTGGATCCTGCACGGGGGCTGCAGGTGGAGCTGCCTGCCAGTCCCGCGCCCTGCGCTCGCACTCCTCAGCCCTTGGGTGGTCGATGGGACTGGACGCTGTGGAGCAGGGGGTGGCGCTCATCGGGGAGGCTCGGGCGGCACAGGAACCCATGGAGGGGGTGGGAGGCTCAGGCATGGCGGGCTGCAGGTCCCGAGTCCTGCCCCGCCGGAAGGCAGCTAAGGCCCGCTGAGAAATCGAGCGCAGCGCCGGTGGGTCGGCACTGCTGGGGGACCCAGTACACCCTCCGCAGCCGCTGGCCTGGGTGCTAAGCCCCTCATTGCCCGGGGGCCGGCAGGGCCGGCCGGCTGCTCCGAGTGCGGGGCCTGCCAAGCCCACGCCCACCCGGAACTCCAGCTGGCCCGGAAGCGCCGCGCGCAGCCCCGGTTCCCGCTCGCGCCTCTCCCTCCACACCTCCCTGCAAGCTGAGGGAGCGGACTCCCGCCTTGGCCAGCCCAGAAAGGGACTCCCACAGTGCAGCGGTGGGCTGAAGGGCTCCTCAAGTGCCACCAAAGTGGGAGCCCAGGCAGAGGAGGTGCCGAGAGCGAGCGAGGGCTCTGAGGACTGCCAGCATGCTGTCACCTGTCACTATCAGGTATTGAGAAAAAGTATAACTGTACTCATCTCCCTAAAATGTACCCAGAAACTATGGGCTATAATATAGTACATACTATAACCTATAATATTCAGAAGTGAGTCTGTTTCACTCAAATCAATGTAGCTCTTTCTTCACTTGGTCATGACTTCCCTATTTCAGACTCTTTAGGCATAAAGGCCTGCTTCAGGCACTTGAACAGTTGGATTTTGATGCAGGTTTTGATGCTTGAATAAGAATGAAGAGATGCCCTTCAAAACTTCTCTCCTTTTGAGCTGCAGATTCTTTTCTGATTCTCAAAAGCACAGCCTGGTCAAATCGTTTATCAGCTGTGATCTAAACAGAATGTTGCTTGTCTTTGGGTCTAACCAGCCTGTAGAGATGTCCCCACACCTATCCTCAGGGAGTGAGAGTGCCAGGAAGACTGGCATTCCATAGTGGACAACCCAAGGGCCCCTGGGGAAAGCCTCCTTCCACAAGCTGGTGATGGCAGGGTCAGCAGTCGAGTGTCTCTCAGAGCTGCTCCCTGACCTTTATGTGGCCAGGAAGGATACAGATGCATGTGAATGAGATTGGGCAGTGCCTGCTGAATTCATTAAATCAATATTCTGTGCACATCCCACTTAATCAGTAGATATAGTCTGGTTCTGTGCATTTTGTGGATAGCTGAAGGATTTTTGTGGCAAATACTAAACATTGAGCAAAGTGGGCTTCTCTGAAACCAAGTAGGTTTTTGAGCAGCCTCTTTCTGCTTTCAGTTGATGTGAGCTCAGGAAATGGGAATTGATTTTATCCTGGGCAGAACTTAATTAGAGAGGAAGATTGTTGCCAAAACACCCCAAGCTTCGTTTCAAAGTCAAATCAAAATGATTTTTGTATTATTCACTGGTTCGGATTGCATAGATGCTCCAGGTTTGTATTTTAGCAGCACTGTATCAGAAAGGAGGTAGCCTTAACTATTCTTCTCTTTGGAATCCGCTAAAAGTTTCTTACCCACTTATTTTCAGATCCATGATAATAATCTGGAAGTTCCCAGATAAAGGTGACATAGGGAAAATAAAACCATCATGGGGAATGCTGGCAGAAATCACTGTAGGCTATAATTGGGAGAATAGAATTTAATACATTGCACATGTTTGTTCTCTCCCATGGATGGTGAGGTTTTTTGTTTTTTGTTTTTTGTTTTGAGACAGAGTCTCACGCTGTCGCCTGGCCTGGAGTGCAGTGGTGATATGTGGGCTCACTGCAACCTCCACCTCCCGCGTTCAAGTGATTCTCCTGCCTCAGCTTCTCAAACAGCTGGGATTATAGGCCCCCCCACCCCCCCACGCCCAGCTAATTTTTTGTATTTTTAGTAGAGACAAGGTTTCACCATGTTGGCCAGGCTGGTCTCAAACTCCTGACCTCATGATTATCCAGCCTTGGCCTCTCAAAGTGCTGAGATTACAGGTGTGAGCCACTGTGCCTGGCAGTGAAGTTTTAAAAGTCTGGGTCCAGCCTTGTCCAACATCACAGACTTGCCATTATAGCTGGTATTTATCAAGCCATTCCTATACCAGGCTCTTTACATACAATTAATCCTCATGGAAAACCAGCAAGAGAGGCATAATGTTGCCTGTTTTACAGATAAGAAGACTGAGGTTCTAAGTGGTTAAGTGACCCATCCAAGGTAACGCACCTAGTAAATGGCTGAGCTGTTACTGGAATCTGGATTTGCCCAACACTGGAGTCTATGACTGAAAAATCAGCTAGAGATTTAGGTTATATACTGTAGGGCCAGGCGTGGTAGCTCACGCCTGTAATCCCAGCACTTTGGGAGGCCGAGGTGGGCAGATCACTTGAGGTCAGGAGTTTGAGACCAGCCTGGCCAACATGGCGAAACCCCGCCTCTACTAAAAAACACAGAAATTAGCTGGGCATGGTGGCAGACTCCTGTAATCCCAGCTACTCAGGAGGCTGAGGGAGAATTGCTTGAACCCAGGAGGTGGAGGTTGCTGCAGTGAGCTGAGATTACGCCATTGCACTCCAGCCTGGGTGACAGAGTGAGACTCCATCTCAAAAAAAAACAAAAAACAAAAAACAAAAAGTTATATACTGTAGTTAAAACCAATTGATTTAAGCTTCATTAGCTAAAATTGTAGAGGAAAACCTGTCATTAATAATGAAAACAAGGCTGGGCACGGTGACTCACGCCTGTAATCCTAGCACTTTGGGAGGCTGAGGCGGGCGGATCACAAGGTCAGGAGTTTGAGACCAGCCTGACCAACATGGTGAAACCCCGTCTCTACTAAAAATACAAAAATTAGCTGGGCGTTGTGGCAGGCGCCTGTAATCCCAGCTACTCAGGAGGTTGAGGCAGGAGAATCACTTGAACCCAGGAGGTGGAGGTTGCAGTGAGCCAAAATCGTGCCATTGCACTCCAGCCTGGGTAACAGAGTGAGACTCCGTCTCAAAAAAAAAAATAAAAAAAATAATAATAATAATAATGAAAATAGCAACAACTATCATTTTTTGGGTACCTTCTTTGTGTCAGGAATATTGCTAGGCACCTACATTCTTATTTCATTTAAGCCACAAAACAGCCCTATATATTGTTGTACATCTTTATAAATGATGACAACAAAACTCAGAGTTTCACTTTTATGGAGCAGTTCAGAATATACTGGGTCCCACACAGGAAAATTAGACTATGGATCCAAGTTTAGGGTAAAGCTGACATATAAAAATAATAAAATCATAGAGCCAAAAGGGATAGTCAAAATGACAAAGTCTAACTTTCTTACTTTTACATGTGGGAAAACTTAGGTTTAGACCCTCTCCTCCCCAAAACCACACACCAAATCCAAGACCAGAACACAGACTCGATTCAATGAATCAATTTTGTCTTCAGTTCCTACTATGTGCCATATATGGCCAGGTCTCTATCTCCCAAACCCAGGGCTTTTATCTTTCAGATGATGTGCAACTGGAAGGACAAGGATGGGGACTGTGCAGCCAGGACGTTCAATGTAAGTTATGGGACTGACCACAGTTACTAAGAAAAATGTTCAGCCTGCCCTGAGGCAAGAGGGGAGGAGCCAGATCCGGAGCATCAGGTATAACTTGATCCTAAATGTGAATGTCGAAACTACCATTCTGAATTACTTTTGGAGTGACTTATCTTCCATGAAGTGAACTCCAAGCCTTTTGATTTGATCCTCACTGAACCCTAGGGTGATTTATTTTAATGCAGCTAATAAGAATAATGAGAAACATCTGTTTCTATAACAAAGGGCCATATTCATCATGTTAGTGACTTATGAACTGCTGTAAGCATTTATGAAGATAAGAGCAGGCCCTGTTGTGCATAAGGTAGGCACAGGTGCAGCTTCCTTTTGGCTTCAAGGGTATGAGACTTCTCTGTCTTTCCAAACCAAAAGCATGAACTCCTGAAGCAATTTATTTGTGAGACTCTTTTGACTCTAAACAATGGCACATAATTCCAAAAATTATGTTGAATGAAAAGAAAAGTATGACTGAGAAAAGTGAGCTCAGTGAGCTAAGAGACTATGCAAGGTTATATGCCTAATTAGTGGCAACCGTGGACTTGAGGCCTCCATCTAATTTCTATTTCATTCTCCCAGTTTGACTTTTTGGAATCTTTCACCACTATCAAATAGGATATTAATAGTATGCCTTCCCTTTCTCCAGATAAGAATGTCAGCAAAATGTCTTGCAATATTTGAAGAAGCAAATGTAAAGTCAGTGTGTGGAGAAGCAGGCATTATCTCAAGCAGCATATCTCTAAAACTATTAACAGATTGAAGAATGATATTTCTAAAATTTTTCAATATGACATTAGAAATATTTCTTCCATATGCAAAAATGCCATAATAAATCTATTTGTTAGGATATATGAAAAATGAGATTTGAATGCCCTGCCTTCTTTGGTCAGTTAAATGCAATGGCTGTTAGCCAGCCTCATCTAACTCTGTGTTCACAAGCCTATTTCCTGCATTAGTTAAAAATATGACTGTCTTTATAATAAAGGTGACCAGGCTGAGACAGGACTGATTTGGTGTTTTGGAATCCTGACAGTTAATGGGAATATAGCTATGTATTGCTTGGATCAGTATGGCTATTGTATCTACTGTGTGTGAATGAATAATAATTGCCACTGGAAAAGTACTATGGCAGTAGTTCTTTTGAACTCAGAACTGTCTGAGCTCAACAGAACTCGGATAGTTCTGTTGACTTACCCATGCTGTAGGGCTGGGGATGGGTAAGGCCAGACAGACACATGAGGAGCTGAGGAATGAAAGAAAGACCTTTCTCTAATTGAGAGAGTCCCCTGTCAGCAGGGGAGAGGGCAGGGCTAGTGAAGGTCAGGACCCTGAGTCTGGAAAGACAGGATACATTCTTGGATCAAAGCCAGCATCAGGCATGACCATTCCTCCTTTTCCAGTCAAACTCATCTGGATGTTTGCCTAATACATAGGCAAACATAGATCTTTCAAATAGTACATTCTTCCTTCCCTTTACATACATTTTCCTCTTAAGAAAATTTCATTTTGCAGCCAATGATACCTAATTACTTGGACTATCAGCACGCCAGCCTCAAATACATACCTCAGTCTCCAATGTCATGCATGTAAAAGGAGCTTATCACACAAGGGAAAATTCTGTTGCTTACCAACGAGGAGGCACCTCTAACACCAACAGTCAATCTATGTTTAGTGTAAATGATCAACTTGAATCTCCACCCTGCCTGGTTCCAGTTCTGCCGTAAGGCAATGTGTTAAGACCATGGAGTGCTACACCCACAGCCTCCCCAGCAATTTTGCAGGGTGTAGAAGGATTAGTTTTGCCACGTTGTTAGTATAGGGCTCTGCATTTCAGCATTCTGTGGGGGCAGTGTACCCAGTGTACTCTTGCTAGGCATGAGACAATCACTTGGGCAACTTAATTGCCTAGTTTCCAACTGTGTCCTATATCTAATGAATCAAAATTGGTAGTAAGGGGAATGAAGCAGGTGGGACATGTGTAGTTTCAAAAAACATTCCAGGGGGTTCTCATCTATAGGCAAGGTGAGAAGCCAGCTTCCTGGGTTGAAGTCTGAAAAACATGCAACAAAGATTTTATATGTCACTTTTGCCTCTGAATAATAACTGCTGAGGCATTCTAGGAATCTTTATAAAACTATAATGCCCCATGTTACTGCCCTCATTTGAATTGTAATCTTTTTGGAGGAAGTTCTGCATCCTATTAAGTCAGAACTTCTTGAAACAGTTACCATGTGCCAAGCCCTTTGTACGACACAGTGGGTTAAACACGTTTCTTGTCTACAGAAAGCTAATGCTGAACCTACACTGTGGAAAATAACACTTTCATATATGAACAATTAGATAGGAATCTAGATTAAAGGAGCAAGTTGTACTGAAGGGATGATCCTGGTACATCTTGGTCCAGGTGCTGTTAGGGACTGTCCCTCTAGGAAGCCAGGGAGGCCTCTCCTGCTACTTCTCTTCCTCCCAATTGAATAAACACCAGAGGGTGCTGATATGGTTTGGCTCTGTGTCCCCACCCAAGTCTCATGTTAAATTGTAATCCTCAGTGTTAGAGGAGGTGATTGGATCATGGGGGCTGACTACCCCCTTGCTGTTTTCGTGATAGTGAGTGAGTTCTCACGAGACCTGGTTGTTTAAAAGTGTAGCACTTTCCCCTTAGCTCTCTTCCTCCTGTTCCTGCCATGTAAGACGTGCCTGCTTCCCCTTCACCTTCCTCCATGATTGTGAGTTTCCTGAGGCCTCACCAGCCATGCTTCCTGTACAGCCTGAGGAACCGTGAGCTGATTAAACCTCTTTTCTTTTTCTTTTTTTTTGAGTTGGAGTCTCACTCTGTCATCCAGGCTGGAATGCAATGGTGCAATCTTGGCTCACTGCAACCTCCGTCTCCTGGGGTTCAAGCAATTCTCCTGCCTCAGCCTCTGGAGTAGCTGGGATTACAGATGCCTGCCACCATGCCCGACTAATTTTTGTATTTTTAGTAGAGGCAGGGTTTCACCATGTTGGCCAGGCTGCTCTTGAACTCCTGACCTCAGGTGATCCGCCCGCCTCAGCCTCCCAAAATTCTGGGATTACAGGCATGAGCCACTGCGCCTGGCCTCTTTTCTTTATAAATTACCCAGTCTCAAGTAGTTATAGCAACATGAGAACAGACTAATACAGGTGCAGTGCATCTGCAGTGGGTACAGCTGTCCCCATAGGATTAGGATGGGGCAGCACGGAAGGGAAGAATTGAAGAAAGGCTGGAACATCTAACAATGCCATAGATCTATGGGATAAGTACGCAATAGGACTGTAGGTTAAAAGAAGGGAGGGAGATAGTAATAATGAAAATAGAAGAAAAGGAAGAAATAAGAGCCCAGAATTCTGCCTTCTGCCTGGTACATTGGGAGCTCAGCATGTGTGGTTTCCCCAGCTGTGCGTTTTGAGTGTAATAGTCCAGGGCTCTGCTTTCCATCCCTGGATCTGGCCACTAGATTCCTAGCTTTCTTATTTGTTCATTCTCTATTGCAAGGCTGTGGTTTTGAAGCTACAGGGAATCAGTGGGAGATAGGAAGCTCCAAACTGCAGAAAATCGTAGGACCAGCTGAACCAAATTACAACCACTGAAATCACAATGACCTTGGAAGCAAACAAGGCTTATGTGGGAAACAGTACGTTGTGAAACAGGTTATTTATATTCTCATAAAACTATTGCTGGGGGAAAAGGCAAATGGGGTTCTGGTAGTAAAGTCAGCAGCAACATCCCTTTAAAGGTCTGAAGAATTCTAAAAATGTACTGGGGAGGAGTGTTTCTATTCTAATAAAGAAGCAAAGTATGTTTTCCTTTTAAACAACCAGGGGAAAAATATTTATGTCTATCTCAAAGCTGGAGCCCAAAGTTTAATTTTGAAAATAATGAATGTCTAAAGCTGAAATTGTTTTCTAAAAAAAAAAAAGAAAGAAAGAAAGAATGCACTGGTAGGTAATAGCACTACTCATACAATGTATATTATTAGCAGGACTTTCCATCCAGATCTTAATGTATAAATAAATCACAAAAGTTGTTAATTTACATAAACTCACCTGAAAAAGGAAATTATCCTGAGTTTACATGACAAAAAATACTGTATCAAGTAGGAATGTGGGTTTTTGATTTCTAAAACGCCAAAGATCAAATTTCCTTGGCACAGTAACCTGTGACATTTTAACCAAAAAGCACGTGGCTTCTAAAGGGTGTGCCAGCCAGCCAGCCAGCCAGCCACCAAAGGCCCAACAGTTTTTCTGTGAGGTACCTGTGTTAGTCCCAGTTGTAACTATCCAGCAGTGTTCACCATAGTATGAGAAATTTAATGTAAGCATAGTTGAAGAATCTAAATTCTTCTAGGAAGGGTATCTAACTCTCAATATGGAGAAAATACATTTTTCAGAGACATAAGAATACAAAAGAAAGTAGCTATAGGTGTGTTTATGACTAAGAAGAGTTAGTCATGCATGCCCCACCACCCCAAAACTATGCATGTCCCACCACCCCAAATCTAAAAATCTCATGTAAGTATTGCCCTAAGCCTTCAGGCATTCACAGAGGCTAAGCATGGCCAACTAGTCCTTTCCTGCTGGATGCCTTGCAGTTCCCACCAGAGATCAACAGGGTGCCAGGTGGCTTGGGAGCGCTTCCTTAGTCAGCCACTCCATCTGGCCGTGTCCCACCTCTGGAAAGAGCCCTTTTGCTTCTAAGTGTCAGTTTCCCAACTTGCAGAGCCAGGTTTAGATGACAAATCTACTAGTACTATAAAATTTCATTATATTATTATTTTAAATTAGAAACCTCTGGATTATTTTCATTGGAAATTAAAATATAATTAAGTTGACAATTGAATGCTCAGAAAGAAATGAGCAAAGTGAAAATTTCTACCAAGATTGTTATATTTCCAGACAAAATTTGCTTCCTGGTAACTAACTCTGCCATAATGCCTTCAGTCGCTTGTGTTTGTTTCCTGATACACTCAGCAGGGATAATTTCTCTTTTGAATGTGTTTAATCAAACTGACTAGAGCAACAGCACGTGTTCAAAGTTTTCTTTGCAAAACTCACATTTTGACTTTCACGTGTTGAATACTGCACTAGCAGTCAATTGATGATAAAAACGTTTGTCCAGCTTCTTGAATTCCCATGCTACAGATTTCATATTGGCACTTAACATTTGAAATTAGGCATTCATTGAATTCATTCTCCATATCTAAAAATGTACTATAAGGACTACAGATTTACCACAACTTTAAAAATTCCAGATGGTTTTGGATAATACTCTGCGAAGAAAGTTATGATCTTCTTAATCTTTGTCTAAATAGTTCCTGAAGCAACTTCAAGAACAGGGAGTGGGAAACTAAACTGTAATAAGACCAGATTATGAAGGTATTCATTCACATGATTGATAGTTCAATAATTTTTGTTTCCTTACAATTGTGTGGGTTGCCCGGGTGGTTCTTCTGTGATCTCTTCTGACATCATTCATGTGGCTACACACCCCTAGAGCGGATGGGCTGCAGGCTGGGCTCACCTGGAGCTGTCAACCACAGCACATTGATCTTATACCATGTGGCTACTCCACATAGCCAGCTTGGGCTTTCTTACAGTATGGTAGTCTCAAGGCAGCATTCTTAGAGGGAGCATTTCAAGAGTCTGAAAACAGAACTTTAAACCTTTAAGCAGAAGCCATAAGAGTTGCCATATTTTATTGGTCAAAGCAAGTAACAAAGCCAGCCCAAATTCTAGGGGAGAGGAATTAGACTCCACCTTTTAAGGAGAGAAGTGGCAAAATCACCTTGCAAAGAGTTGTGGGATGGGAGATACTGATGCAGCCGTTTTTGGAAACCATCTAGTACACTCCACCTCCTACCTAAAATAATTCGCATTCCTCTCACATGTAAACTGCACTAATCATCACCTGCCTCCACGGGCACATCCTATTATAGCATCTGCTCAAAGTCCAGGGTCTAGTCATCTCAGTCAGCTGCTAGTGTAGTGGGATGTGGTTCCCTGTGTTTCTGTGTGTGCTCAGATGTGCCTTCTCTCCATCTGGAAACCAGTGAACTAAAAAGACAAGTTATCTGCCCCCAACACACTCAACACACAATGATGAGGCAAGGACAGGAAAACTTCTGCAGACAAATGACTATATACTGTGCACCACTGGGGTCCTGAAGAGAGAAGAGAATAACCATGGGGAGAAAATGGGGAGGTACTGCCCCCAGGAAGATGGATTAGGAGTCCGTGCAGTCTTCTGGCAAGGGATCATCATGAAACCACCACCATTTCCTGAGCGTTTGCTCCTGTCAAGGCACTGTTTGGAACACTCTCCACATGCTTTCTCATTTGACCTTCACCACAAATTTAAGAAAGGTACCTACCTGATAATTGAGAAAAAAACAAGCTAAAGCGAGACAACTCACATAAGCTACATGGCTAAAGTGTTTGGAGGTTAGAAAGTGGAAGGTGGTTTTGAACTTCCTAGCTTGGATTTTAACTGGAATAGGGAAAGCAGAACATGTAACAGGATGTGGGAAAGGTGAATTAATCTTTGTCCATGTGGATTTTGAGGTTCCTGTAGGATATTTACAGAGAAGAACTGAGTGAAGGCTGGAAATACAGACTTAGATTGGCATTCGGGGACCCTAACAGTGTTTCTCTACAGACATTAAAAAGTGGTCAGGCCAGGCACACTGGCTCACACCTGTAATCCCAGCACTTTGGGAGGCCGAGGCAGGTGGAATACTTGAGGTCAGGAGTTCAAGACCAGCCTGGCCAACATGGCGATAACTCATCTCTACTAAAAATACAAAAATTGGCCAGGTGTGGTGATGCACACCTGTAATCCCGACTGCTCGGGAGGGTGGGGCAGGAGAATCACTTGAACCCAGGAGGTGGAGGTTGCAGTGAGCCGAGATTGCACAACTGCACTCCAGCCTGGGTAACAGAGCAAGACTCTATCTCAAAACAAAAAAGAAAAAAGAAAAGTGGTCTGGGATGAAATGCTGGCAAAACCCAGCACCTGCCTAATTCTTGCTTGTCGTAGTTGAAAGTTGCTTATCTATGACCTGGCATTTCTAATATATCACTGTGGGCCACAGGTAGGTGGGATGATTCAGGGCTGATTTTCCTGCCAGTTGTGATACCACAATTCTTATCCCAGATCCTGTGACGTTGCACAAGAAAGCTCTACTTCTAGTGAGTGATGTGAGTTTAGAATATTCTCACCTCTGTGCAAGGGAGACTGCAAAGGTGCACTCTTTGCCTGCTCCTACATTTGAGAAAAATTAGATTTATTTTTGGCAAGTGAAAAGTCTTCGTGGAGGACAGACCTTGTGTTTTAGTCTACCTTTGGTTTAATTGTAAATCAATTGCAATTGAAAGCATATATCAACTGCTGTGACACTGCCTCGTTATAAATTAAATAAAAACAACAGCCTCTTGAGGATTAAAATTCAGGGCAACTGCAGTACTTCAGATATTTCTTGATGCCCTCAAGGGAAATTGTTCTTGCATCCTAGAAAGCTTCTCCTGGAGGTAGACAGAAAGAACGGTTGTGCAGTGTTTTATTTTTACTTAGAATCACCCTTTTAGAAAATAATAAAAATAACTGGTTTCATGGTAAGGTCCATTTTAATTTTTAGCTGGTTACTAGGTTATATAACCCTTTGGTATAGGGTAGGCAAGAACACATATGGTACAGTGTTTCCATAGCAACAGCACTTGGGCTTGTTTTTTGCCTGTCAGTTTTTTTCAACATCATATTCCTTTTAAGCAGAGGCTCTCTCTCTCTCACCCTTCTCCCTCTCCCATTGTTCCTCCTTTTCTGCCTCTTCTCTTGCAATCTCTTCTTCTAACCACTCTGTCTCAGAAGACTAGAAAAGAATAAAGACATTTCAGATAACTTTCTTCTGGGTTTTCAGTCTTTAAATTATTCAAACTTTAAATATGACTCTGAATAAACTATGTTTCCATCATAAAACTGCATTACTTACATGTCTCTCTTTTACTTAAATAGGAGTATGAGGCAATTATAAGGCTGAAAGTTACCCAAATTAGACCATTTTTCTTAACCTTTGAGTTGAGACAAGGTCACATAAACCCAAATAGGTAGGCATGTATCCTTAAGGACTCCTGGAACAGATTCTGCTACCTCTTTAGGTAAAACTAAGTTAGAGCCACTCTCACATTAAGTGCCTTTCTTGACTCTATCTCAGTGGGCTCTTATTTAAGCATATTAATTACAAATCTGGAGTCTACATTCCAATTTGCCCCTCTGTACCTTTCCTAAGCAGATTATCTGACAAGCAGACTTTGGGTTTCTGCACTTGAAAATCAGATCTTTTGTAGGAACACTTCCAGGCCCTGTTCTCTCCGAATCTTATCTATGGGCAGAAACTACATTTTATCTCTTGTTTTTAGAATGTCACCCCCTCAGGGAGGTCTTCCTGGACCCTGGTTATTCTCTTAGTTCCCTATACACTCCTATAATTGTAACTTACATATTTTTTATTTGACGACTTGTTTATCCTCTGTCTCATCCAGTAGACTCTAAGGTCTGTGAGGGCACAGACCATTTTTGAAATGTTTAACATTGTATTCCTAGTATTTTAGACACAATTTGGCTCATTGTAAGCATTTTAAAAAGTGATTTTCAAATGAATGAATGTTTCCTTTTTGATAAACTCATTTTAGAATTTTGTTTCAAAATAAAACCAAATCTATTTTTTAAATTCGAAGTGTTGGTATGGTTTCTGTTTCCCTTTTTGCTTTGGCGGCTAGGAAGCTCAGAGCTAAAGCCATTGCTCAATGTAGCTACTAAGCTAGCATATTTGTTTCCTGGGTTTTTTTGGGGGGATGGGAAGCTTGATTTTTTTTCTTTACTATTGTCGTTGCTTATTTTTTTAAGCCATCTAAACTATTTTTTAAAAGCAAGCAATGCATAATAAAATAAATATAATAACCTTCATAGTAAAAATGAATTTTCAGGGATTCCCCCAGAGAGAATGATGTATATTATGAGAGGTTAACTCTATTAAATACGGACATGAATGGTGACCAAACAAACTTTAAGTGGTAGAAAATTAAAAGGCTTTTTTACTCTTCAGCTGAACCAACTGAGGACTGTATCAAGTGAGAATAAGTATGTATCATACGTAAAACTGATCACATTTATCAACAAAATGCTTAACTTTGTTTTAAAGGGTGAAATCCACTTGAATTGCTGAAGCATTACTTTACTAAATTAAAAATATATATTTCTGCAGACACACTTAAAACTCCTTCTCACCAGGCAAGTTTGCTCACGCCTGTAATCCCAGCACTTTGGGAGGCCAAGGCAGGTGGATCACTTGAGCCCAGGAGTGGGAGACCAGCCAAGGCAACGTGGTGAAACCCTGTCTCTACAAAAACATTTTTTTTTTTAAATTAGCTGGGTGTGGTGCTGCATGCTGGGACTTGGGAGGCTGAGGCCAGAGGATCATCTGAGCATGGGGACATCAAGGCTGCAGTGAGCCATGATTGTGCCACTGCACTCCAGCCTGGCCCACAGAATAAGACTCAGTTTCAAAAAACAAAAAACTCCTTCCGTCTGTGGTCTATAGCGTTGCCTCCTGCCTTTTTACAAGGAAGAAAAACTTGTATAAACATCATGATTCATGGGTTTAATCACTTTAGGTAAACAGCGCTGCCAGATGATCCTGGTTTGCAGATTCAGGACATGAAATCCTTCAGCTGACACTGAGATTTGTTTAGAGTTGATGGTGGGAGAAGAGAGAGAGCTTGAGGGGGGACTCCTGAGACGATTTTAAGTATCATGGCTAGAAAAGGAAGCTGTAGTGAGGGAGCAAATCAATGACATCAGTGTCACCTGGGAAGATGGTGAGACAGTGAGGATTTATTAATAGAAAGGGCAACTGGGTAAATGTCACACTTAAAAAATGATTTAGTGGCAAAAGAAGCTGGGAACCCACTTCAGATGAAAGAAAGAAGTGCTTTTCTCAGCATTAAGGAAAATAGACAGCGTCTATATTCTGTGCCTAAAGGGACAGGAATGAAAATGAGAAGAATCAGTTTGGTTTCCTCCCAGCTCCCGGGTGAGCTGGTGGGGGCCTAGTTAATGTGGATAATGCAGGTTCTGAACCAGATTGAGAATGGAGGGTCCATTGGCTTCCTCTGTCCCTATGCCTGGTTCTGTGGGGCAGGAGACTGTAGTGAGGGACAAATGGAGACTGATCTGCCTTCTGCCTACTGTGACTTTTTCTCTCTGCAGAGCAAAGGGCAGAGTGTCCTTCACCACAGAGAGTCCCATGCTGTACCCTGGAAGACACTCAACTGCCAAGCCCCCATTTTGCTTTACCTTCACTTTCTTTCTATGAATCTGGGCCGGCTCACAGCTAAGCTAGTAATAGGGTGCATTGCTTTTCAGGAGTTAAAGGGAGTTAAATGTTATGGGTGAATGGCAATTATCTGGGCCAGTGGCATGGGAGTAAAAAAATTTTAAAAGACAGTTGTACGTAAAGAAAGGCAGATTCATTAGAGAAAATAAGAAAATATGTTGCAAGGTTGCAATGGGCAGAATTAGCACAAGAGGAGCTGACTGCAAAGAAACAAAGCCTTGCTAGGGATTTTATAGAATAATGCTTGTGCTGAGGAGAGCTTTGTGCAGTACTGATAGTGCCAAGGTTGCAGTGAGCTAACTTGCAGGTGTCTGGTGATAAGATGGGTGCAGAACGATAGTGAGTTATTTGCCCAGGAGGGCCATGTGTCCTGGGCCGTGAAGAAAGTCCGACGTTGCTTATCTGCTTTCTTGTTTTGCTTTCTCCTCAGTCCCACCAGCCTAACTCGTTTTCGCTAATTAGGACTCCACACTAAGTAATCATACCCATATTGCCTCTGGATTCTGAACCAATTGAATAAAAACAAAGAAAAGCTGATGTGTAGAGGGTATTAGTCTTGTGGTGGTGGTGTTTCTTTCTAGCCATTTCCCTGCTCGAATAGCACTCAATTTCTATTTGCAGAATGTTGTCTCCCCTGTTGTGGGCAGTTTTGATGGACCAATTAATAAGATGTCTGCCCTGTCCTAGCCAATTGAATCCCTTCCACAGCTGACAGACGTTTGGGTTGTACTCAGTGTTTTGCTGTAATTAAAAGAGCTGGTATAGGGTGGATCACCTGAGGCCAGGAGTTTGAGACCAGCCTGGCCAACATGGCGAAACCACATCTCTACTAAAAATACAAAAATTAGCTGGGCATGGCAGCAGGCACCTGTAATCCCAGCTACTGGGGAGGCTGAGCCAGTAGAATCACTTGACCCAGGAGGCGACGGTTGCAGTGAGCTGATATTGCACCGTTGCACCCAGCCTGGGTGACAAGAGTGAGATTCCATCTCAAAAAAAAAAAAAAAAAAAACAGATCTGTTATAAATATTATTACGTGTCTCTTTGTGTTTAGTGCAAGAGAGAGTATTTGCTGGGTCAGAGTATACAAGTTGTTGCTAAAGTATTTTCCATAGTGGCGATTCAAATTTGCACTTCCCTAAGAAGTGGATGAGAGTTCTCATTGTTCTGTGATCATGCTAACACTTAGTATTTTCCAAAATTTTAATTGTCCCCACCTGCCTACGGTAAAATACTATATCATTGTTTTTAATTTGCATCCATCTGGTATTGAATGAGGTTGAGCAACCTTTTTTTTTTTGAGACAGAGTTTTGCTCTTGTTGCCCAGGCTGGAGTGCAGTGGTGCAATCTTGGCTCACCGCAACCTCCACCTCCCAGGTTCAAGCGCTTCTCTTGCCTCAGCCTCCCTAGTAGCTGGGACTACAGGCATGTGCCACCACGCCCAGCTAGTTTTGTATTTTTAGTAGAGACGGGGGTTTCTCCATGTTGGTCAGGCTGGTCTCGAACTCCCAACCTCAGGTGATCTACCCGCCTCGGCTTCCCAAAGTGCTGGGATTATAAGCATGAGCCACCACGCCCAGCCGAGTTTGAGCACTTTTTATTTTTTATTTTTTATAACTGCATTAAGATATAATTCATCTACCTTACAATTCACTCATTTAAAGTATACAGTTCAATGGCTTTTAGTTTATGCAGAGCTGTGCAACCATCACAAACAATTTTAGAATATTTTCATCACCCCCAAGAGCAACCCTGTACCCATTAGCAGTTATTTCTCAGTCCCCCTCAAGTTCCTCTGCCCTGATGACTTTATGTCTCTATAGATTACTTACTGTGGACATTTCCTGTAGCTGGAATCATACAGTATGTGGTTGTTTGTGACTGGCTCCTTCAACTTACCATAAAGTTTTTAAGGTTTATTCGTGTTTTAGTGCATACCAGTACTTCCTTCTTCTTTACTGCTGAATAATCTTCCATTGTACGGATATGCCACATTTTATTTATCCATTCATCATTTGAATGTTGTAAAGAAATACAACACATAGATCGTTTCTACTTTTAGCTATAATGAATAATGTTGCCATGAAAATTCATGTACATATTTTTGTGTGGATATATATTTTTATTCCTTCTGGCTATATACTTAGGAGTGGAATTGCTGAGTCATGTTGTGACTCTATGTTTAACCTTTTGAGGAACTGCTAGACTATTTTCCAAAGTCGCTGCACCATTTCATACACCCACCAGTGTTGTATGAGGGCTTCAGTTTCTCCATATCTTCACCAATTTATCTGGCTTTTGATTATAGTAATTCCATGTGAAGTGGTAGCTCAGTTTGGTTTTGATTTACATTTCCCTTGTGGCTAATGATATTGAGTATCCTTTCATGTGATTATGGGCCATTTGTACATCTTCTTTGGAAATATGCCTATTCAGATCCTTTGCCCATTTTTAAATTGGGTTGTCTCTTTATTGTCAAATAGTAAGAGTTTGTAATATGTCTTACATACATGTCTCATCAGATATAGAATTTGCAAACATTTTCTGCCATTTGATGGGTTGTCTTTTCACTTTCTTGATGGTATTCTTTGAAAGACAAAAGTTTTAAATTTCGAGGATGTCCAATTTATCTCTTCTCTTCTGGTGCTTGTCCTTTTGGTGTCATATCTAAGAAATCATTGCCACATTCAAAGTCATGAAGATTTTTGCTTATGTTTTCTTTCTAGAATTTTATAATTTCAACTCTCAGGTTAGATTTATTTTGACTTAAAATTTGTATATAGTGTTAGGTATGAATCCGACTTCATTATTCTGCATGTGGATCTCCAGTTGTCCCAGCACCATTTCTTGAAAAGACTATTTTTTTTCTCATTGAATTATCTTAGCACACTTGTTGAAAATCAATTGACCCTAAATGTGAGGACTTATTTCTGGACTCTCAATTCTATCCCACTGATCTATATGTCTTTCTTCTTCTTCCTTCCTTCTTTCCACCTTCCTTCCCTTCCCTTCCCTTCCCTTCCTCCTTTCCTGCCTTCCTTTCTTTTCTTTTTTTTTCTTTCTCTCTCTCTTTCTTTCTTTCTTTCTTTCTTTCTTTCTTTCTTTCTTTCTTTCTTTCTCTTTCTTTCTTTCCTTCTTTCCTTCTTTCTTTCCTTCCTCTTCCTCTTCTTCTTCTTTCTTCTTTTTTTGTTGACAGAGTCTTGCTGTGTGCCCAGGCTGGATTGCAGTGGTGTGATCTTGGCTCACTGCAACCTCCACCTACCTGGTTCAAGCAATTCTTGTGCCTCAGCTTTCCGAGAGGCTGGGATTACAGGCACCGGCCACCACGCCTGGCTAATTTTTGTATTTTTAGTAAAGATGGGGTTTTGCCATGTTGGCCAGGCTGGTCTTGAATCCCTGACCTCATTGGATCCACCCGCCTCGGCCTCCCAAAGTCATGGTATTACAGACAGGAGGCACTGCGCCTGGCCTATATGTTTTTCTTTATGCCAGTACCAAACTGTTTTGACTACCGCAGCATTGTAGTAAGTTTTGTAATTGGGAGGTGTGAATTTTCCAGATTTCCATTTTCATCTGGAATCTTCTTTTTCAAGATTGTTTTGACTATCCAAGGTCCTTTGAATTTCCATATGCATTTTAGGTTCAGTTTGTCAATTTCTGTAAAGAAACCAGCTGGAATTTTGATAAGGATTGCATTGAATCTGTAAATCAATTTGGGGAATACAGTCTGCCACCTTTACAATATTAAGTCTTCCATTCTGTGAACACAGAATGTCTTTTCATTTATTTAGGTATTCTTTAATGTTTTTCAATAAGGTTTTGTGGCATATTGCAATGGTCCATGCCTGTAATCCCAGCTCTTTGGGAGGCCAAGGTGGGAGGATTGCTTGAGCCCAGGAGTTCAAGACCAGCCTGGGCAATATAGTGAGAACCTATCTCTACAAAAATTTTTTTAACAAATCAGCATAGCGGCACGTGCCTGTAGTCCCAGCTACTTGGAGGTGCTGAGGTGGGAGGATCGCCCAGCAAGTCAAGGCTGCAGTAATCCGTGATCACACCACTGCACTCTAGCCTGGGTGACAGAACAAGATCTTTGCCACCTTTCCACCCAAAAACCCGGAAGGTTTTGTAATATCAGAGTACAAATTTTGTACTTCTATTAATGTACAAGTATTTTAATCTTAAATATTTTGTTCTTTTGATGCTATTTTAAATGGAATTGTTTACTTAATTTTATTTTGTTTGTTTATTGTTACTATCTATAAATACAATTGATTTTTGTATGTTGATCTGTGTCCTGCAACCTAGCTGAACTCATTTATTATTAGTTCTAATAATTTTTTAGTGGAATCTGTAGGATTTTCTAAATACAAGATTATGTCGTTTTCAAATAGAGGTAGTTTTACTTCTTCCTTTTCCAACTGGATGCCTTTTATTTTATTTTCTTGCCTAATTGACCTGGCTAGAACATGCAGTACAAAGTTAAATAGAAGTAGCAAAAACAGACATTCTTTTCTTGTTCCTGATGTTAAGGGGAATGCAACCAATCTTTTACCATTAAGTATGACAAAAGCTGTTTTTCATAGATGCCGTTAATCAGATTGAGGAATTTCCCTTCTGCTTCTAGTTGATTGAGAGTTTTTATCATAAAGGGTATTGAATTTTGTCAAATGCATTTTCTGTGTCTATTGAAATGATCATATGGTTTTTGTTTTTTGGTGTATTACATTAATTGATTTCAGATATTGTTTGGTCATTTTAAAATACATTCACAGGCCATTTGTTTTCTTCTCTGAAATACTATTAATATCATTTGCCCATTTTCTACTGGATTATTTGTCTTTTTCTAACTGACTTGTAAAAACTTTTAATATAGCCAAATATCTTTATCAGTTACATGTATAGCCAATATTTCCCCCAAATTTGTAGTTTGTTCTTTCTCTCTTTTAATGACGTCTCCCGATGAACAGCAGATTCCTTTTTTTTTTTTTTAAGACGAAGTTTCTCTCTTGTTGCCCAGGCTGGAGTGCAATGGCACAATCTTGGCTCACTGCAACCTCCACCTCCCGGGTTCAAGCCATTCTCCTGCCTTACTCAGCCTCCCGAGTAGCTGGGATTACAGGCATGGGCCACTATGCTCAGCTAATTTTTGTACTTTTAGTAGAGATGGGGTTTCTCCCTGTTCGTCAGGCTGGTCTCAAACTCCTGACCTCAGGTGATCTGTCTGCTTCAGCCTCCCAAAGTACTGGAATTACAGGCGTGAGCCACCATGCCTGGCCTGAACAGTAGATTCTTAACCTCAGTGTTATAAAATTTTGAAATCTTTGCTCTGTGGTTTGTATCTTGGAGATCTGTTTACGAAATCCTTCACTTCCCAAGATAAGCACATAATCCTAAATTGTCTTGTAAAGTTTTGCCATATACGGTTAGACCTCTACTTAATCTGGACTTAATTTTTTTATTTTAAGATGTGAGGTAGGATCAGATGTCCTGTTTTCCCATGTGAATATCCAGTTGTTTTGGACACGATTAATGTAGTTCCTCAGATTTGCTAAGTCTCCTCCAGAGTCCTCAGCTGATGGCTCTTGGGGAGCTCCTGATAACTCAATGGCTACCGAAGCTGCTGCCTCATCTACCAGCACTGCCAACTGTCTCGACCTTTCCCATAGAGAGTACCAGCTCCTGCATAGCCCCCATCTACCCGTTGCTGTGGGAGCACCAGTGGATCTGACACCCACGCCCAAGCGAAAGGAACACATAGTGTCTCTGGCTCCCCATGCCACTGCCCACTGTAGGGGAGGCAGAAATTTACTTGTACCTATCCTCAGTGCTGAGTTGGGACAGATCCTCATGGTAAAAGACAGATTCACAAGAGAATTAATTATTATTATTATTAATACGTGCAGTGCATATCATGCAGGAGAAGCCTCAACAAAGAATAACCCAAAGCAGTAGCTTAAAACTCCTGCTCATATAGCATCTTCAACCAAGAACAATAACTTTGTAGAGAAATGACAGGACAAAGGAAAGCAGTTCTAAATAATATCTTTGAATTTGTCTTCTAATTCAACAATGTAGTTTTCAGCTTTACTAAATTCTATATTTTATTCCAAAATGAAAACATTTTAAATTATAATATTTATTATTTCTGTTAATATAGTCAAGCTTCTCTAGTCTTCAAATACATTAAACATTATTTTGTCATCTGCATTTGATAATTCCAGTGTCTGAAGTTTTTGGGTTTTTTTTTTTTCTTTTTTGAGACAGAGTCTGGCTCTTGTCATCCAGGCTGGAGTGCAGTGGCACTATCTTAGCTTACTTGCAACCTCTGCTTCCTGGGTTAAGGCTATTCTCCTGCCTCAGCCTCCTGATGAAGTTTTAAGGCCTAATTCTGCCATCTCTTGTCACTGTTTGCTGTCATGTCTTAATTTCATTTGCATTTGAGATGGTTGATTGTAAATGGCTTTGTCTGTATTGATTATTTTGAGATTTTTGTTGAAGGATTTGTGTTTATATCTGCTAGTTACCTTGGGCAATATAAATTGGCACTACTTTACATTTTCCTCTTGAGGTTTTTCAGAACACACAGCTTCCATGAGAAATGACTACAAACCCCCATGAAGACTGAATTGTATTTTCTAATATGCAATGTATTTTTTTCCTCCCCACACCAGGATGGAAACTGACTGGCTTCCTCATGATCTCCTGCTGATCTTACTGCTTACTCACCCATTCACTGAAGGGTCCTTAGAGGTCCCATGTTTATGCAGGTGTCTCTTTTCAGACTCTTCACCCAAATAACTAGGCTTTACCTTCTCTTTCCTTAACCCTGCCTCTGTAGCTGTCAAGGTAGAATTTCAAAATATCTAGGACTGGGCAGAATCCTGTAGAGAAAAGCTGGCCCATGTTACCTTGTCCCTCACCCCTGACACCACTAGGTAGGGTTTCTGCTTTAATTTCATTTTTGGCCTCTATGAGTTACTGCTTCTTGTATAAACACACAGTGTACCATAAAAGACTGTTCTTATATATCTCTAGCATTTTCACTATTTTAATTGGAAAAGTCATGTATTGTCTGTAGTCCACCACACTGCTTTCAATGAAGGTATACAGTTGTTTAAAAATTGTCATTAGTTAACAACATTTTATTTTATTTTATTTTATTTTATTTTATTTTTGAGACGGAGTCTCGCTCTGTCGCCCAGGCTGGAGTGCAGTGGCGCAATCTTGGCTCACTGCAAGCTCCGCCTCCCGGGTTCACGCCATTCTCCTGCCTCAGCCTCTCCGAGTAGCTGGGACTACAGGCACCCGCCACCATGCCCGGCTAATTTTTTTTTGTATTTTTAGTAGAGACGGGGTTTCACCGTGGTCTCGATCTCCTGACCTTGTGATCCGCCCGCCTCGGCCTCCCAAAGTGCTGGGATTACAAGCGTGAGCCACCGCGCCCGGCCAACAACATTTTAAACTAAGATTTCCATGATAATACAGATTTACCAGCTTCTCTTGAAAAATTATAATGTCTTGGCAACACTGGGCTCTCATTTGCCCAAAGAGCTGGAACAAGGTAGTATACCATCAAGAGGGTTTAAATTCACCTATTTGTAAATATCTCAATCACTGTTTATTGTTCTACACCCAGTAGAAGGCATTTGAGTTTGTGATCCATGCAATTGAGAGAGTGGTCTAGACCTAGACATCCTGAATTTTATTCTGAGCTCTGCTACTTATTGGCCACATAAGCTCAGAAAATTCACATAACTCTTGGAATCTCAGGGATCTCATATCTAAAATGGAAATAATAATAGTACCTACCTCATACACGTGTGGTAAGTATTAAAGGATATTATGTATGTCTTTCAAGTCTAAGTTTGAAATTTTTAAGTTGGCTTATATGGTGTCCCCACAATCTGATCCTGCCAACTTCTCCAGCCTCATTTCTACCCTCTCCCTTTTATTCTATGCTCAAGCAAATGAGAAATCTTTTCATTTTTATCTTGACTTTTTGTATTTATATATGCCGTCATCTCTGCCTAGAATACTGCCTCCTCCCACACCCCAGGCTAATATCCATTCATACTTCAAGATTCCATTTAACTTTAATTCCTTATGAGTACCTCCTCATAGTCTTAAGACTAGGCTAAATCCCCTATATCTAAGCTCCTACTTTCACTTTGTAATACATATCACACTCACAGTTTCTTGTTGTATATCTATTTCTCCTGTTGAAATGTGAGCTTTTTGAATACAGGGTCCCTATTTGTCTTGTTCATCCTTATATTACTGAGGCCTAGTCAAGGACTGGCACAAAGAAGGTCCTCAGTAAAGGTTTATGGGATTGAATCAGATAAATGGAGCTGGTATTATCACACTGCCTTGTCAACACTCCTCTTCAAGTGCAACATCAAAATAAAATACAATAATCCAGATATGCCTTCATATAATATGGCCTCTTAATGTGTTCGTATTCATGGATATATGTACACCAAGATTGTGCTAACATTTTTGTTTGCATATCTTTTATCATCTCTATTAGAGAAGTAACTGAAGGAATAAAGTAGAATCAGTGTTGTTATCTTTATCTCTGAAAGGCAGCACTTTCTCGGGCTGTGCATAAAAAAATACTTAGAGACATGAAAGACCTATGAGGTCATGAGTTTCTCTTCTTAAATGTATATTTTTAAGTCTTTCAATGTCATCATTATATAATAATACCAGTGTGAAGATTAGACAGGTATCAGCAGGGCATTTAGTTGTGTTGTTAGTTTGGTTGTTCATGAATCTGAGCTAGAATTCTCAGCAGTAGCTCTTGGCTAAAGTGAAGTGTACATACATCGGCTCAAATAGATTAAATCTCCAATTTCAACCCACTCCTTTGGTATGAAAAAATTCAGACGATAGGGCTGGGCGCAGTGACTCAGGCCTGTTAATCCCAGCACTTTGGGAAGTCGAGGCAGGCAGATCACGAAGTCAGGAGATCGAGACCATCCTGACCAACATAGTGAAACCCCGTGTCTACGAAAATATAAAAAATTAGCCGGTGTAGTGGCGCACACCTGCAGTCCCAGCTACTAGGAAGGCTGAGGTAGGGGAATTGCTTGAACCCAGGAGGCGGAGGTTGCAGTGAGCCGGATTGCACCACTGCACTCCAGCCTGGCGCAGAGCAAGACTCCGTCTAAAACAAAACAAAACAAAACAAAATTCAGAAGATAATTTGAATAAAAAGAAGAGAAGGTAGAATAGGAAAGTATAGAAAGTGTGTTTTTCCATATAAAAAGATTAGAGCAATAGCCCCACATTTTTAAAAAAACAAAAAGATTGTTGATAATTACTGATACACTGACTGATAAAAGATATTTGACTATTATAAAATACTCCTCTATATACTTGTCTTCTTACAAGGTAGTTTAGTTGTGCAGAATACAGATGAGAAATTGAAGCTGTTGTGGGAATCATCCTCACATCTGAGACTAAAGATATAAAACTATCTTTATAATTTGATATACACAACACCAGGGCCTAATTCTGATTTTAATATTGGCTCACTTAATATTCATACAAATTAATCTGTAAGTAGAGTATAAAGCAAAACTGGTATTCAAATATTATCATTAGGAAATAGCTAATACTTCAAAATGTTTTAGGGATGTAGATACAAAAATTTAAAAAAATATACTTAACACTATTTGCAGTAGATATCTCTGCATTGGATTAAAAAGGTTTGTGTCAAAATATTCCACAGTGAACAAATACTACTTTAATTACTTTATTTATTTATTTTGGATTCAGGAGGTACATGTGCAGGTTTGTTACGTGGGTATACTGCATGATGCTCAGGTGTGGGGTATGGATGATCCCATCACCCAGGTATTGAGCATAGTACCCAATAGGTAGTTTTTCCCCCCACATCCCACATCCCCCTCCCTCCCTCCTACCTCTAGTAGTCCCCAGTGTCTGTTGTTCCCTTCTTTATATCCGTATATACTCAGTGTTTAGCTCCCACTTGTAAATGAGAACATGCAGTATTTGGTTTTCTGTTCCTGCATTGTTTACTTAGGATAATGGCCTCCAACTGCATCCACATTGCTGCAAAGGACATGATTCTGTTATTTTTTATGGCTGTGCAGTATTCCATGGTATATATATATAACATTTTCTTAATCCAGTCCACCATTGATGGGCACCTAGGTTGATTCCATGGCTTTGCTATTGTGAATAGTGCTGCAATGAACGTATAAGTGCATATGTCTTTTTGGTAGAACAATTTATTTTCTTTTGGGTATATACCCAGTAATGGGATTGCTGAGTTAAATGGTAGTTCTATTTTAAGTTCTTTGAAAAATCTCCAAACTGCTTTCCACAGTGCATTCCCACCATTGGTGTATAAGCATCCCTTTTCTCCACAGCCTCACTAGCGTCTGTTATTTTTTTGACTTTTTAATAATCGCCATTCCGACTGGTTTTGCAGATGCTACTTTTATACTATCAAAAATACAATTCAGCTTGACACGGTGGCTCACGCCTATAATCCCAGAACTTTGGGAAGCCGGGGCAGGCAGATCCCTTCATCCCAGAAGCTCAAGATCAGCCTGAGCAACATGGCCAAACCACATCTCTACAGAAAAATACAAAAATTAATGGGGGGTGGTGGTACACGCCTGTAGTCACAGCCACTTGGAAGGCTGAGGTGGGAGGATCACTTGAGCCCAGGAGGTTGAGGATGCAGCGAGCTGAGATTGCCACTGCACTCCAGCCTGGCAACAGAGCAAGACCCTGTCCCAAAAACAAACAGAAAATGAAACAAAACAAATATATATTATTCCAATATTGTAGTTTTTTTTATTCCACTCTTTTGTACTATAATTATGCTTTCTATAATTATGGAAGCACTAAACAATATTGAACCTAGCATGGCCATTTTAAGTTCTCTGGGGACCCAGGCACTCTTTCTCTGAAGACCCAATCTCTTCAACTTAGCAAATATATTTAAATGAACCTATTGCATCCATAAACCATAATAAACAAGTTTTCTTTAAATTTTGGAACATTAATAAGTTTTGCTTTCAATGATTTGATTACAATTGATAATGTAGAATGATTGACTGATTTATCACACATCATCAAACATACTTGGGAATTCTTGCCAAGTGACTAAATCTAAGTTACAAATGGAATGAAATTTTATTAATAGTAAATTAATAAAATCAGTGTAATTTTATATTTTGTAACCATTCAATAATCATTCATTAGTTTATCTTTTCTAGTTTCTTTTTCTTTTTGGAATCAATTATAGTTGGCCTCTCATAACCATAGGTTCCACATCCACAGACTCAACCAACCGTGAATCAAAAAAAAAATATATATATATATATATATATATATATAAAGGACAATTTCACCTGTACTGAACATGTACAGACTTTTTTTCTTGTCATTATTCCCTAAACAGTAGAGTAAAACAACTATCTACGTAGCATTTACATTGTATTAGATATTTTAAGTAATCTAGAGATGATTTAAAGTATAGGTTATATGAAAATACTACATCATTTTATATAAGGAACTTGAATATACTTGGATTTTGGTATCTGCAGGGAGTCTTGGAACCAAGCCCTTAGAGATACTGAGGGATAACTATAATTCTTTTTAAATTCTCAAACATTTCTGAATCCTGTGAGCAGCTAATCAGCCCTGGGCACAATGGCTATATGACTTTGGACATAAGAATTAATACCCAATTGCTTCAGCTGCCAAATTCTGATCGTGGTTCCATCCCAGATATACTTCTGGGAAGTGCTCAGGTTCAATGTTATAATCTTTTCTTTATTTATGATAGTTACTTTATTAATTGTTGTTAATAATACCCATGTGGAAGCAAAGCATTTGTTCTTTTCTTCATTAAATAATGACATGTGATTGATAATTTTATACACTTTAAATAATTAATAAATGGTTAAGGGGATCAGAACATGCCACCTCCAATTATGCCACTTTGGTGTATTAGTTATTTTGAGCTGAAGGCAATTGAGAAGCAGCACATGCAGGAAGGGCTCTCTGACCTTCCCGCTTCTACCTAAAAGCAGGGCATACATTTCACAGAATAAAAGTGCCTTTCCTGTACCAGAAAGAGCAGAACATTTTTATCACCTGAGTTGGGGAGTTAACAGCAAGATGAATCTGTACCAACTTACTAAAATAACCCTTCTCTCCCATTAGTTTCCCCCTATATTTCCTAGTTGCTTTCCCATGATTTACTGCTCCAGCCCAGTTTTTTTATTTTTTATTTTATTTTATTTTTTTTTTTAGACAGAGTCTTGGTCTGTCACCCAGGCTGGAGTGCCATGGCGCAATCTCGGCTCACTGCAACCTCTGCCTCCCGGGTTCAAGCCATTCTCCTGCCTCAGCCTCCCAAGTAGCTGGGACTACAGACACGTGCCACCATGCCCGGCTAATTTTTTGTATTTTCAGTAGAGACGGGGTTTCACCATGTTAGCCAGAACGGTCTCGATCTCCTGACCTCATGATCCACCTGTCTCACCCTCCCAAAGTGCTGTGATTACAGGCATGAGCCACCACACCTGGCCAGTAGACAGGGTTTCGCCATATTGGCCAGGCTGGTCTCAAACTCCTGACCTCAGATGATCCGCCCACCTCAGCCTCTCAAAGTGCTGGGATTACAGGCATGAGCCACCACACCCAGCCCAAACTTCTTTTTTCTTTGTCTTATTGCAACTCAAAAATTTATCATTCTTTGTTAAAATTGCATATAGGCTTTCAGACCTATCTGCTTCTTTAGGTCTTCATTTCTGATATACGAAGACCTCTATATGTACATAAAAATATTGACATCAAATAAAACGTGTATGCTTTTCTCCTGTTAATTTATCTTTTGTCAGTTTAATTATCAGACCAACCATAGAACTTAAGAGGGTAGAAGAAAGTCTTTCCTGCCCTGCAATGGTAATATATAATACAACGAATACCCTTTTATTAACACATATTTATCAGCAAATTCTAGAATTTCCTTCTTCCAAAATTTTGGCAGGGTAAATTGTTCTACTTTGTTGAAATTAACATATGCATTAAAAATGTATCATTTTTCCTTGTCCCATCCTCATTTTGTACTTTTTGTCTTCACTGACCCTTGCAGCCTCATGATTAGGCTTTTTGGACTCTGGACGTAGGTTCTTGGGGATACCAGAACTCAGTGTCCACTGGGGTAACAGCTTCAGGACTGTCATTCTAAGGTCCACAGTTACTTCACATCCGTAGGTTCTCTGTGGTGGCTAGACACCCTTACTTCCTATTTCTGCATTATCTTTTTTTCTAAATATTCTCAAATGAATAACTCCTTTTATACTAAAAATTCTCCAAGTTTTGGAAAAATAAAGAGGAAAAAAGTTCTGATTTTATAATTTTCTGCCAGATAAACTCAAAGTTGGGAAGAGATTACTTTAATCATAATACAGTTGAATATGTAGGAAAATGTTAAAAACAGGTAGAAAGTGCAATGACAACACATTGGGGGGGAGTTCATTCAGCCACCTGTGTCAGGACCACCTGGGGTTCTAGATAAAAATGCATTTTTTGGATTACCCCCCAGAACTGAGTCAGATTAAAGTTACATTTTTAATCCACTCCCTGGCATTTCTGAAACATTCTATAGTTTGAGAACTGGTAGAACTTGCAGTTACAGACACCACTGGCCCACACAACACCTTTTTTGTCCTGCACGCTTTCAGAAGCATAAAACTATTTTTGCATGGATTCTATTCCAAGTCACATTTGCAGTGTGAAGAAGGGTGATGGAAGACAGCAGTTCCTCCCTCTGACCACAAAGGAGAATTTCCTTTTGAGGCTTCCAGGCCACCCTATGACTCCAGAGGATGGGCCTTAGTACAGAAGGGCAGAGAATAGCCAGGCTGTTCATGTGGAAAGAGAAGTGTAATAATTCCATATGGTTTCCTCTTCTCATGACGTTACTTCATTTTCAGAGTCGCTGTAGATGTAGAAATCATTACAAATTTATATTGCCTTAAATGTTAATCTGTTTTACAATCTCAGAAAGCCATTTTATTTATTTTAATGCAAAAAGATATTAATACATGTTAGAACTTGTTAAAAGTATGATTTATGAATTATATGTTTTATTTAGTAAACATATTCATATGTAAAAGGTAAAGATAATAGTTTTCAAAATAAATGGTGATTCTGATACTAATGTCTTTAGAGCAGAGGTGTTTCTGCTTTTGGCTTCCCTAGGCCATATTGGAAGAAGAATTGTCTTGGGCCACATGTAAAATACACTAACATTAACAATAGCTAATGAGCAAAAAAAAAAAAAAAAAAAAGAAGTCCATACATAAATCTTATAACTTTTTTTTTTTTGAGACGGAGTTTCACTCTTGTTGCCCAGGCTGGAGTGCAATGGCACAGTCTTGGCTAACCGCAACCTCCGCCTCCCAGGTTCAAGTCATTCTCCTGCCTCAGCCTCCCGAGCAGCTGGGATTACAGGCATGCGCCACCATGCCTGGCCAATTTTGTATTTTTTAGTAGAGACAGGGTTTCTCCATGTTGGTCAGGCTGGTCTCGAACTCCTGACCTCAGATGATCCGCCTGCCTCGGCCTCCCAAAGTGCTGGGATTACAGGTGTGAGCCACTGCGCCTGGCCAAATCTTATAACATTTTAAGAAAGTTTATGAATTTGTGTTGGCTGCATTTTCTAGTTCAGTAATTTCTAGTTCTAGCTCCACTCCAGATGCTGTTTTCCTGGGTATCACCAGCAAAGGCTGCAGAACAGCGAATTTTGCAGTACAGCAAATATTGCTGCCTGATCCTTCCTCTGGAAGCTTCGTCCCAGAGGGGCAGCCGCCCATATGAGGTGTCTGTTGGCCCCTACTGAGAGGTGTCTCCTAGTTAGGCTACATGGTGGTCAGGCACCCACTTGAGGAGGCAGTCTGTCCATTCTCAGAGCCCAAACATCATGCTAAGAGAACCACTGCTGTCTTCAGAGCTGTCAGACAGGGACATTTAAGTCTGCAGAAGTTGTCTGCTGCCTTTTGTTCAGCTATGCCCTGCCCACAGAGATGGAGTCTAGAGGCAGCAGGCCTTATTAGGCTGTGGGCGGCTCCACCCAGTCTGAGCTTCCTGGCCACTTTGTTTACCTACTCAAGCCTCAGCAATGTCAGACGTCCCTCTCCCAGCCAGGCTGCCACCTTGCAGATTGATCTCAGACTGCTGCACTACCAGTGTGCAAGGCTCCGTGGGCCTGGGACCCACCGATCCAGGCACAGGAGAGAATCACATTGTCTGCTGGCTGCTAAGACCTTGGGAAAAGTGCCGTATTTGGACGGGAGTGCCCCATTTTCCCAGGTAGTCTGTCCCAGCTTCCCTTGGCTAGGAAAGGGAAATCCCCTGACCCCTTGTGCTTCCTGAGTGAGGCTATGCCCCGCCCTGCTTTGGCTCACCCTCTGTGGGCCACACCCACTGTCCAACCAGTCCCAATGAGATGAACCAGGTACCTCAGTTGGAAATGCAGAAATCACCTGTCTTCTGCGTCGATCACACTGGGAGCTGCAGACCAGAGCTCTTCCTATTTGGCCATCTTCCCCTTACATCCTTTGTTTAGATGTTGATGTAGATATAGCAGCTTTACTTTTTTTGTCTTTATTTTTAATTTTTAATGTCACTTTACCTTTCTAGTATGTTAAACTAGATCAGTGGAGGAAATGCTAACAATCCTTTGATTTCCTTGGAAATTTTATTGATTAGTCTAAGGATAAATATCTAGAAAATTTACCTGAGCATAGTAAAGGGTTTAGTATATATGGCTATATATCTTAATATACTAAGGCATTTGCCAAGAGTTTAATACTGAGGTTTTATCCCTTTATACTTTAAATAGCTCATTGTGCCAAGAAAGGGAATTGGAGGAAGAGGAGAAAAAAGGAGAAGAAGAACTTACACTACCTGATTTCAAGACTTACTATAAGGCTGCAGTAAACAAGGCAGTGTGGTATTGGCATAAGGCTAAACATATAGATCACTGAAACAAAATAGAAAGTTCAGAAACATACATACACATATATGGACAATTAATTCCAAGGCAGTTCAATGGGACAAGATAGTTTTGTTTTGTTTTGTTTTTTTCAACAAATGATGCCCGACAACTGACAACAAGTTATTTTTTAAAAAAGAGAGACAGAGAGAGGGAGGAGAACCTCCACTTTTACCTTATACTATGCACAAAAAGTAACTCTAAAATGGATACTAAACTTACAAATGTAAAAGCTAAAACTACAAACCTTGTGAGAAAATGTACACTGAGACATGCAACACATGGATGATTCGCAAAAACGTTATGCTGAGCAAAATAAGCCAGATACCAGAGGGTACGTAAGGTTCATTTATAGGAAATTCTAGAAAAAACAATTCTGATCTATAGCGACTGAAAGGAGGAGCCGGGTTTGGGATGGGGAATGCCTTAGAAGGGGCATCAAAGAAACATTTGGGGTTATGAAAATGTTGTCAAGCTTAATTGTGTTGGTAGTTTCATGGGTTTATAAATTTTTTAAAACCTACCGACGTGTGCACTTTAAACGAATACATTTTACTTTATGTAAATTATACCCCAATAATGTTGATTTAACAATAATATAGAAAACCAGACTTAAAGTATAAGTGCAAAACACAGATAAATATAAGATCTTAAAAACAGTCAAGAAAAAATAAACTATTGATTAGACCCAGAGCTGACTTTTCAACAGCAACAAAAAAGGAGGACAATAAACTATCTTTCGAATGCTAAGAGGAAATGACTGCTAACCAATGCTTGTATGGCTGACTTAAGATTACCATGCAAGAATAATGATGAAATGTAGACATTTTCAAATGAACAAAATCTAAGAGCCTTTACCGCTAACAAATTATTACTGAAACACTTCTGAAGAAGGAAACTACAGGAAGAAGGAAAGTGAACACAGAGAAACACAGTGAGATTCAAGAAGTATTTGTGTTCAAATATAGTCTTAAAATGTGCTTATGCCTAAATAAAGAGATTTCATAAAATGATATTATTTATAATATTGAATTTGGGAAGTTTTAATAAAAATACGTAATCACAAGGCAGGACAACAATAACTTGTATGATAGGGTTTGGAATTAAGATGTTTTCAGATCCTTGCATTGTTTAGGGAATAGGCTATCATAGTGATTAACTTCGGCTTTGTTAGTTACATAGCAATGTTTTAAAACAATAAAGGGTAATTACTAAAAGGGCAAAAATAGGATTTCTAGCTTCCTTTGGAAAAAAAACTTATAAGCTTTTAATATATCCCAAAGAAAATTAAAAATAAACAGAACAAATGCAAGACAGGGAGCAAAAAGGAAGATACTAAAAACACAACCAAATATCAGTAATCACAACCAATGAAAATAGACTGAACTCACCAGTTAAAGACTCAATTTGAGGATAGATAAAATAAAATATTTTTAAAAATTTAGCTCTATGGGAATTTTCTGAAACAGAGTTAAGTAACATGAAAGTTTAAAATGGAAAAGGATATAACAAAGTACAGCTGCTATATCTACATTAATATCTGAAAGAAATAACTTTAAGTAAAAAAAAAATTATTTGAAGGGTTACTTGATCTATTATCCAAAGGATATGTTTGAGAGTGAGAAAGGCCACTCAATAATTTCTCAGGGGCACAAGCATAAACCAGGACTGTCCTTGGAAAATAATTATTATTGGGAATAAATAGCATCATTATATGACATGAGAAAGTACAATTCACAGGAAAATTTAAAAATTTTAAAATGAGTAGAAACCTATCTTCTTAGCTTAAAAATTGACAAAATTACAAAAGATATTAATAAACCCACCAATACAGTATGGGAAATTTTAACTCAGCTCTCGTATAAACTGATAAATCAGTCAGACAAACATTAGTAAGACTATCCAGGATTTTAACAAACAAGAGATACTGGTCATAGGACACAAAATTTCAGTTAAGTGGGAGGAATAAGTTCAAAATTTCTCCTATACAGCATGGTGACTATAGTTTTTTTAAAAAAGAATTGAAAAAGCTTCGTCTAAATGGACATTGTGGTTGATGAGAGATGGCTGTAGTTGTTTGATATTATTCCCATTGAGAGGTGGGTCTTCTTCCTTCCCCTTGACTGCTTAGATCAATAAAGTACAGTGGAACTGACATCATACTCCTTCAGGGACAAATCTGTAAGGACTGTCAGCTTTCATTTTGATTTTTGGTTGACCTGAGATGCCATGTAAGAAGTCCAACTATGCTGCGACCGCTATGCTATGAAAAAATCCAAGTTAGCCACCTCGAGGGGCTATGTGGAGAGAAGACAGAGATGTCCAGCCAGCCTTTAGCTATTCCAGCCAGCCCTTCGCTGTTTCAACCCCCAACCATCTGAGTCATCCCAGCTGGGCCCCAGACATCAAAGGCCTGTATTCGCTGTGCTTTGAATAAATTCCTAATGCCAGAGTCATAAGATATACTACTGACAAATTGTTGTTACATCACTAAGTGATTTGTTATTGCAGTAAAATGTACATAACATTAAATTTACCAGTTTAGCCATTTTTAAGTGTACATTTCAGTGGCATTAAGTAAACTCATATTGTTTTATAACAATCACCACCATCTACCTCCAGAACTTTTTCTTCTCCCCAAACTGAAGGACCACTAGATTTTAGAATAGTTTGTTACACAGAGAAGAAAACCAGAATATCTTACCCCAAAAATGTTTCCTTGACATAAAAATTATTTTTGAGCTGAAGGTAATTAAATGGCAACAAAGAGAGGAAAATCTCTCTCTGTCCCCCGCTGTTCTGCCCAAAGACAGGACGTAAATTCTCCTTTAGTGGAGGTAACTTAGCAACTTGTTGATAAATTGATTTTTCTGGAGAGAAGGCACCAGAGAATCTGCAAACAAACCTCATTCCATTAGTTTCTCCCCATATATTCCCTTCCCACAGTTTCCCACCTGTGGAAGGCTAAAACCACTTTCCTTTGTCCTGTCATTTCTCCACAAATTTATTGTTCTTCGTTGAAGTTGCTGTTAATAATTTAAGTCAGAGTTCTAAATAACTGCTTTGAATTACTTTTCAGGCAGGTTTCTCCCACATGATGTGCTCTGCAAGCATGAATAAACTTCTTTTTCTCCTCTTAATCTGCTTTTTGTTAGAGGTGTTCTAGCTAAGAACTATAAGGGGTTCAGGAGAAAAATTACTTTTCCTATTCAACAACAGCAATAGCTGACCCAAACAGACACACATAGAATCTTGTACCTAGTAATTAGAGAATTCAAGAGGAAATATACAAGTAAAACATACAAAGGGTGCAAATGAAGAACTGAAACTGTGTTATTTGCAAATAATTAATTTCCACAGAGAAAACCCAAAAGAAACTAATGACAAATTGTTAAACATAATAATACATTCAGCAAGTTTAAATGTAGGAAAATCAATTGCATTCCTCTACATCAACAATAGTTATACAATATAATTTTTAAAGTAACATTTAAAAACAAAAATAAGGTATCAAAAAATTTATCAATAGTTGTGCAGACTTTAAGAGAAATTTATAAGCCTTTATTGATACTTTAAAAGAGACCTACTAATATATCATGTATGTGGATACAAATACTCAGAACATAAAGATATCAATTTTCCTTCAAATTCATCACAATTCCAGATTCCACCAAATTTTTGTTTTGTTTTATGAACTTTAACAATGAAGGAGTCATCAGAATCCTTCCAAAGAAATGAGAGAACATAGGGCAAAAATAACCAGGTCACTCTTGAAGAAAAACCACAAAATGGGACCTCATCCTGATATTAAGACTTCATAATAAAAATATGATAGTTACAATAGTGTGGTATTAGCAAAAGAATAGGGAAAAAGAGAACAGCGGAAGGAACAAAGAATCCAGAAACAGATCCAGGCCCGTATGGGAACCTGAGATTTAACATCAGTGGCATTGCAGATCAGTAGGGAAAGATAAACTATTTAATAAATACTGCTGAGATGATGGGTATCTATACAGAGGGAAAAATAAAATTGGATTTGTACCTCACATGATGTACAAAATCTGCCTCAAGTAAAGACCAAAATATACAAAATAAAATCTTCAAACTTTTGGAATAAATTATAGAAGAATATTTTTGTGCTTTCAGAGTTGGGAAAGATTTTGATATCAATAAATAGAAAATGAAACCTTTAAGGAAAAGATAATGAATCAATTAGACCATATTAACATTTAAAATGTCTGTGCATCTAAAGACACTGTTTTAAAAAGTGAGAGAAGACAAACAACTAACTAGAGAAGACATTTGCATTGCATATTGGCAACAAATATTTAGCATAGAGTATGTGTACATATATATAAAATGTCTACAAATCCCTACCAAAAAATCAAATAGCAATTAACATGAACACACATGAAAATGCTCAATCTCACTAGTAATAGAATAACTGTAAATAAAAATAGGCCGGGCGCAGTGGCTCACGCCTGTAATCCCAGCACTTTTGGAGGCCGAGGCGGGCGGATCACGAGGTCAAGAGATCGAGAGCATCCTGGCTAACACAGTAAAACCCCGTCTCTACTGAAAATACAAAAAATTAGCCAGGCGTGGTGGCGGGCGCCTGTAGTCCCAGCTACTCGGGAGGCTGAGGCAGGAGAATGGCGTGAACCCGGGAAGCAGAGCTTGCAGTGAACCGAGATCGCGCCACTGCACTCCAGCCTGGGCGACAGAGCGAGACTCTGTCTCAAAAAAATAAATAAATAAAATAAAATAAAAATAGGTGCCATTTTATGCCCATAAAATTGGTAGAAATGTAATCTCATGGTACCAAGAGTTGGAAAGAATTTGGAGCAGCGGGAAATTTAATATATTTGTGAGAGTGCAGATAAATTGATATTACTACTTTGAAGAGCATGCATTACATATTACGTGCACAAAGATATCATTATGTGTATACAACGATATCATCAGGTGCATTAATGAAATCTAAACATCTATCAACGTAATGAAGAAATAAATTGTAGTGTAATCATACAGCAGAAAAAATGAGCTAATACTAAATGCAATGTGGTATTCTGGATTGAACTCTGGAACAGAAAAAGGACAGTAGTGGAAAAACTGGTGATATCCAAATAAAGTTTGTGGTTTAGGTAATTACAACATACCAGTGTGAATTTCTTAGTATGGACAAATGTACCATTGTTGTGTAGATGTTAACATTAGAAGAAGTTGGGGGAATGGTGTATGGAAGTTCTCTGTATTCCGCAACTTTTCTGAAAGTCTAAAATTATTCCAAAAAAAGAGTTTATTTTTTAAAAAATGAATAGAGCTTCTTAGATCATTATGGGTAAATCTCACAAACATAATGCTGAGAAAATAAGAAATTGCAGAACACACATATAGTATGTAACCAACTATATAAATTTAGAAGTATTGATACATTATGTTTTATTTAATGATATATATGTATATAGTACAATTTTATACATATACTTAAATCATAAATACCAAATTAACTATGCCACGAAGATAAAGGGACTTGGCTGTGATCAAAGGGTGTTACCAATAGATTTTAAATTTTTGCAATGTTTAATTTCTTAGGTTGGGTGATGGATTTGTTAATTAATTTGACTGTGGTAATCATTTTACAGTGTGCATGTATATCCAATCATCATGTTGTACACCTTGAATATATACAATTTCTATTTGCCAATTATACCTCAATAAAGCTGGAAAAAAACCTAGTAAGTCTGTCTAGGTTATTTGTCAGTGGTGACAAACAAAGCAAAGCAGAACAAAACAAAACCAGAAAAAAGTAATTTTGACTTCTTACAGGTTCTGTGTTTATAATCTAATAAAAGCAAGTCATCTTAAAAATAATCCTGATTATTTCTTTTACAATGTAAGATGGTTTTGCTATATGTAAATAGATAAACAAGTGGCAATGTCCTTATAAGGAGAAAGGAGTGATGTTTATTCAGGAGAATGTGCTAAGGTTAGGGACAGTGCTCTATCATACACACTGCCTTGTAAAAACTCCATCAGAGACAGAATACCAGCATTAATGCACTTTCATTCTTGATTACAGAACAAAGCTCTTTTAAGGTTTATTCTTAACTAACAAAGCATATATTTTTATATCCAGCTGTTTCCTGTGCTGGAGAAACAACAATAACAACAAACAGGTTAGTTCTATAAAATGCAATTATTCCTTATGTAATTTCTGGAGGGCTTTGATGGCTTTTCAATTTGTTCTTCCATTTGTTGCCACCAGTACTGAGGCTCCACCTAGGGCCCTTTTCTATAATTACATTCATGTTCGTTAAAGCTAATCCCCTTTGTGATAGCAATATGTAAAGCAGTTATGCAAATAAAACAGAGTGCTTGAGTCTTTGTTTTTTTCCCTGAATCTAATATATAAAAATTAGATTTGCTCACTCCCAGGAACTGACCCACTGCTAAGGCAGTGAACCACTGTGGGTTCTTGCCAGGCAAGGAGGTGGTTAACATCTTGTCTCTAGCCTTGGAACATTGCCTTCAGGAATGCAGCCAGGCGACTTTTGAAACAGGTGGTCCCAGCTCTGGTAGGGGTGGTAAAGTGGAGAAACAATTACCTTCTTGTGAATCACAAGGAACTTCCAGCTAGGACAGATAGAGGAGGCTTAAATCAGATGGAGGCAGAGAAAGATCACAGGGCAGACCTAAAGAATTTGCTTTAGAAGTTACAACATGACATTTACAATTGTGGTTGTCTTCTTTACCTTTTATATTTCTGTGGGTTGAGTTTTCAGTATTTTACTCCTAGTCCAATGTGCAATTTGTTTTTTGATTCCCTATCTTTCCAGCAGTAAGTAATGCAAAATGATTTGAGCTAGCACTCCAGAGTGTTTTGACTCACACCTGCCATCTGCCTGCTTAGTCACTGTGCAACCATCCTTGCCCTAGATGATGATTTTTATTTCATGTAAGAATTGGCAGGCAACAGTTGTTGTGTTAGGAGATTTCTGGATTCCCAGTTTTCTTTATTCTTGTAATGATAGCAGCATGGCACATTAATGTTTCAGATATTCACTTGGCTTTTCCTTGTAACTACCATATGTTCCTAAAGATATTTAGTGTGGGGAGAGTTGTGAAAAAGGAAGGGGAAATGGATTATTTTTTAATGTTATTTAAAAATTGTAGACATGAAAACCATTGCTACTCAGCACAAAGCAAAGTAGAAATCTCTCAATTTATCCGTAATCTCAGCCCTCAATTTCAGCAAAACTATCCTGACTTTCTGCGTGTTCCCATTGACAGTCTTACTCTATACAGTTTGGTTGTAAATTCTCTACAAAGGAAGATACAGGTATAAAGAGAGAATTCCCTTTACAGACAGTAATTGGAACCAAGCAGACACGGTGATTAAAGAGACTACTGTAGGTATGCATTCAGACAAGTTAAGCAAAGAAACCCACTTTAGAATTAGGATACAAACCAGAAGCAAGGTTATTTAGCTTAACACATATGTAAACCAAAAGTAAAATTCTAAGCGCCCCCAGACCTAAGGGCATTCCAAAGTTAACCTGAAAAAAGTTGTTGGCCTGAAAAAGTTCAGGCCAAGACGGGATCGGAGCATTGAACATGCCTCATTTTACCCTTCCCCCTTTGGAATTCAGGCACAACTGACCAACATTAACACAGAGACCTTAAGACTAACAAAACAGACTCTTCAACATAACTGATAGCAGGCCCTGAAAGAAATCGAAGTATTTTACCCCAAAATATATTTCTTTGAAATGCCCTTGCAAAGCTGTCTCTTGGGAGAATCTCCTTCCCTCACCAGGTCTTTTTCCTGACCCAGGAGAGAATTAACTAAGAGTCTGGCACCTTTTTAAGTCTGATAAGAAACATTTACAATTTATTCTCTCTGAAGCCTGCTACCTGGATAAGAATAAGAATCTTGTTCTCCACAACCCCCTATCTTAACCCAGACACTCCCTTCTATTGATTCCAAGTCTTTAGGTAATAACTCTTTCAACCAATTGCCAATCAGAAATTCTTTGAATTGACTTATGACCTTGAACTCTATCCACCCCAAGCTTCAATTTGTCCCACCTTCCTGGACAGAACCAATGTACGTCGTACATCTTACATGTATTGATTGATGTCTTAAGTCTCCCTAAAATGCATAAAACCAAGCTGTAGCTGGACCACGTTGGGCACATATTCTCAGAATCTCCTGGGCTGTGTCACAGGCCATGCTTACTCATATTTGGCTTAGAATACATCTCTTCCAATATTCTACAGTTTGACTCTTTCCAATGACACATATACATAGTAACAAAAAATTCATTTGTAATTATGTCATACATACTAAGAATATAAAATAAGTATGTACAATATAGATAAGAAAAATAAAATAAGCCTGCTTCTACCTACCACTGAGCTTAAGAATGAAAACTCTTTACCACAATAAAATTCTTACTACAAAAAATTAAAAATTTAATTTAAAAAGAGTAAAAAACAAGAGAAGAATGAAGACTCTAACATATTTTTGAAGTCTCCTGTGTACCCACCTAGCATCACCACTCCTCTCAACTTACTCCCCTCCTTGCTTCCTAGGTAATTATTATCTTGAGCTATGGGTTATCATTCCTCCAATTTTTTTTGTTGTAGTTATAAAAATATATGTATTCCTGAATAATATGTTTGTTGGGTTTTGCATGTTTTTGAATTTCATATACATGAAACTGCAATCTATATATTCTGTCACTTTCGTTTTCATCAGCATTGTGTCTGAGAGAGTCATTCACATGGACACATGAAGCTATAGTCTATTCATTTTCACTGCTATGTTTTAAATATTTCATTGTATAAATATACAACAGTTTATTTCTCCAGTCTCCTGTCAATGGTCCTTTGTGTTGGTTCCAATTTTTTACTGTTAAAAACAGTGCTGCGATAAATATTTTAGTACCTGTGTCCTTTTGCACATATGTGAGAGTTTCTATAGTCTGGGGTGTATACCTACATGTGGAATTGCTGGGTATTAGGTGTGTGCATCTTCAGCTTTACTAAATACAATCAAATTATTCTCAAAGGGGGTTGGACCATTTAACCCCTCATTAGCAGTATTAGCAGGTCCTGTTGTCCCTAACCTTCACAAGCAAGCTGATTTGTCAGCTTTAAAATTTTTGCCAATGTTTTGGGTACGAAATGATATTTCAGCCTTTTTCTGAGTATGAATGAGGTTGGACATCCTTTTATGTTACTGGGCATTGGTTTTTCCTCTTCTGTGAAATGGGTATCCATAGTCGATGCCCATTTCCTATTGGTTTCTGTGTCTTTACTGGAGTTATAAAAATATACAGAATATTAATATTTTATTCTAATTAACATGTGTTAGAAGTGTGTTCTCCTAGTCTATGGCTTGTCTTTTGTCCTTTCACATTTTTATGGTGTCTTTCAATAAACACAAGTTTTAATTTTGATAGTTGTATTTATCTCTTTTACTTTGCAGATTCTGCCTCTTTTTTGTCTTAAATCTTTTTGTAACATACAGTTGCAAAAATAATCTATTTTCTTCAGGAAGTTTTAAAAAGTATAAATAAATTCCTGTCAGAAATTTATTTTTTGGTTATGACGTGGGTCCTTGTGGAAAATGAATTTTCCAGGCGTTGTTTATTAAATTGTCCGTTTCTTCTACACCTCTCTAAAATTGCTGTCCAGTCTTCTTTCACATATGTAAAGGCCTGTCTCTGAGGTTCCTGCTTTTGTTTCATTGGTATATTTACCTATCCTGTACCAGTAACACACTAGTGAAACTTTAAATAATACTGGAAATATTACTGGCAAATTCTCTCCACTTCTATATGTACATTTCTTCTTCAATAGTGTATTGGCTTTTTTCTCCCTAGATATTCTTGACCTTTTGCTTTTTTGAATAAATTTTAGAATTAGCTTATCAGATTCCACAAAAATGATTTAATAAATTTTTTCTGAAGATTTAGTTTCATTCATCATAATTTTTCTATAACATAGACTGAATCTACACAAGTAAGAGGTAAGTAATTTTAAAGGACTGTGGAGAGATTAAGGAATGAGTTAACTCGGTGATATAAATCCTAAAAAATTTAATTAGTGAGATTTCATTTTGCTTAAAAAACATGAAACATCACAGCCTATAGGAAACCAGCCAAAATCAATGAATCTTAAATATTTTATCCCAGCTTCCCAGCTAGCTCATTTAAAAATCATGCCTATCTTGGGAGAATTTAAGTTTCTAATAAAACTAGTGAACAAGTATTTATTCATAAGCAATTTGTTTCTGTCTTTCTTTTTTTTTTGAGACAGAGTCTTGCTCTGTCACCCAGGCTACAGTGCAGTGGCACAATCATAGCTCACTGCAGCCTTGAACTCCTGGGCTCAAGGGTTCCACTTCAGTGTTTTGAGTGGCCACCATGCCCAGCTAGTTTTTAAATTTTTTGTAGAGACGGGGTCCCACTATGTTGATCAGGCCTCCCCAAAGTGCCTCCCAAAGTGCCACCACTGGCCCATAAGTGATCTTTATGTACCCGGCCCTGTTCTAGATATTATGGAAAATATATAAATGGAGTAAAATATAATTTGGGTTTTCCAAAGATTTTATAATTTATCATGGAAACAATTGAGAAACGATAAAATTCCAAATTTTGTAGTTCTGATTATGAGCTATTGTGGAGTAAGATATTGTAATATTTTTGTTCTGGACATATTAAGTTTGGGACAATAGAATAATATATATAACTGGAAGTATGAAGTGAGAACATACTTGAGATGTCAACTAAGTTTTTAAAAGCTAAAATCCTAGTGGGGTCTCAGCCTGAGAACTTGAAGGCGGCCCTATTTGAATGGGGCATGTTTGAGTGTAACTCAAGGTCCAGTAGGGACTGCTGCTCAATTAAGGAGGTTTAGTGTATGAATTTGAGTACCAATAATAAGCCAGGTATCATTCTTGAGAAGTCCGTGCTCTCCTAGAATTCAGAATCTGGTAAGTACTGAGATACTCTTGGGAAATAACTATTCTAAGGGAGAAGAATGTTGAACACAGCTTCTGGGCTGAAAGAAGCAAGCTCTCAGCTTCATTCCTCCTCTACTTTCCACCCTCCTCTACCCTCCATCCTCCTCACCCCAAGACTAACCTTGGCATACCACTCATCTCAGTTAATACCAGAACTGTAGGAATGTGAAGGGAATAGGTAAGTTCTGTGAAGTAAGTTGCACCAGTCTGCATCTGGAAAGAAATGTAGCAGGAAAAAGCATCAGTAATGATCAGCTGGATAGAAGGAAATTAGTGGCTGCCTTGTGGCAGTTGAGAGGATTATTTCATGAGCATGAGTGAGATGCCCCATACAGACTCCCATAATTTGTTGGGGGAAGTTTAGAGAGGAGAAGCAGAGAATTTTGGATTTCTCAAATATGCACTGTACCAGTGAATCTCCCTCAATTGGTAACAATACCATATCCCCAAAGGGTGTTCGTAAATGTGTGTAGGCATTATTGTTTACCACAATGATTGCGGGGTTATATAGGCATTCAGTGTGTTGGGATTGGGATAATAAGCTAATGCAATGCTCAGAACAATCCCACACAAGGAATTAACTTTCTGCCTAAAATGATAATAAATAGTGTCTCTATTGAGAAAGTGTGCATTGTAACGATACCAAATAAGAGGATAAACTGTAAGGTTGTGCTCCAATTCTCTCTTTGTAATATTCAGATATTTGATAAATCACAAAACATCAACTCCATTTATTATTAATTTTTTAATAAAATATGGCAGTAAATAATAGTAAAAAAACATAGAATTTGCAAACTCGAGGAAGCACAAGCTAGTATTAAATTTAAAATTTAAAAATTAAATAAAACGCAGTACCATTTTATATCCCTAAAATTTCTCCTGCCAGGAATAAAGGTCATTGAGGGAGCCTAGTTGTTATTGAATTCATGTTCTGAAAAGAAGGGAATTTTCTCTTTTCCAAATCCCAAGAGAATGGAGATTAATACTGAAATTCAGAGAATAAAGTATTTAAATTTATGTGATCTGTGTTCTCTAATTCCAGAGAAAATAATCTTTAAATCGCTCCAAGGGGAGCATTCTCTTTCTCTTGTGGAGGGGAAAAAAAAGAGCAATTATCTTAACTGAATGTATTCCTTCCTTCCTAAGTAGGTTTGATATTACAGCCTCCTGTTGTTGAAAATCCATTTCTTCCGTGTTCTTCTGCCAGGGGAAATTCCATTTCATTAATCTAAATGGGAATTTTCAGAATAAAAATAGAGAAAAAAGCTTATCCAGAAAAAGGGAAGATACTGTGCCAGAAGCAGCAGGAGATGTGCCAGGAGAATATTACGGGTCAGATATCAAAGAGAAAGTTCACCTTTAACAGCACAAACCATAATTTCCACCCTATTTTAATTGCAAAAATGGAATGCATATTCTAGCCCTTCATACATAATGTATCATTTTATCAACCATCTTGAAAGTTAAAAAGATTCAGACCTGTAAAACTCTTGTGTATTTTTTGAGAAGTTTTTAAAATGAAAATATAGTATATATTTTAAGTTAAATAACTTATAAATTGGAAGCCTCTCCTTGCTGAAATAATTTGGAAAAAAGGGAAGAGGGAAAGGTATTTTGGAAAGCATACTAACTTGGAAACCAGATAGCTCAGGATCAAATCCTGGCTTTACCACTTGCTGTGTAACTGGGCAAATTTCTTAGCATTAATTTTCTAATGAAACATCACAGCAGAAGTAGTAAAAGACACAGAATTTGCAAACCCAAGGAAAAAAGTACAAACTGCTATTGAATTTTAAAAAATCTAAAAATTGAATAAAATACAGTGCAGTTTTACATTCTTAACATTTCTTCTGCCAGGCATAAAGTCATTGTCTTTTCAATTCTATTTACAAATGTAATCGTTCATTTTTCAGCTCATTTATTTTATTACACTACTTTCTGATATTCAGCTAGCAGAAAAGTTGGTACTGCCCAGAAGTTTTGTCTTTTGTCTTTTTTTTCAGATACACAAGTCGTTAGATATATTTTTTGTTTTCCAAGGTACCACAGGTGACAGTTTTATTAATTGTTTCACTACTATTCAGTAGGAGTCACCAGTTTTCCAGCCTGCCATAGCAATCTACTTACTTCTGTTCCAGCCTCCACTAATCGTTTGCTCAACATTTTTCCAGTCTTTGCTAACAGTTTTTTAATAATTATTCCAGTCCTTGCTGATAGCTTTATTACACAGCTTTTCCAGCTTCAGCATCTGCTGCCTAGTCCGAAAGCCACTGTCATACATTTTAGATATTTGTCGTGGCAACACCCCATTTACAGACACAAATTTTTATATTAGTTAATTTTTGCTTATATCACTCCAATATATAGTCCCTTAAAAGCATAATCATTGATTAGCTCACAATTCTGTAGACTGGCAATTTTGGTTGAACATGTGGATATTCTTTTTTTGGTCTCACCTAGACTCACTCATGCAGCTGCATTTTGCTGTCATCTGGGGTCTGATTTTTTATGAATGGCCTCGCTCACATATTTGGTGGGTGGCTGAAGCTACAGGGGCAATTGGGCTACATGTTTCCAACCTGTGGCAGACTAGCCTGGGCAACTTTACAGTTCCAAAACCAGCAAGAGAAAACTTTCTATGTGTAATCACTTTTCTAGTCTCTGCCTGTGTCACATTTCCTATTTTTTCATTGGTCAAACAAGTCACTTCACTAAGCCAAGAGTCAGTAAGGGAGGTGGCTGAGGAATAGATGGTAGGGACTTAATATAGACCAAGCTAGGCGGGGTGCTGCGGCTCACTCCTGTAATCCCAGCACTTTAGGAGGCCGAGGCGCGGGGGTGGAGGGGTTAACGAGGTCAAGAGGTCCAGACCAGCCTGAACAACACGATGAAACCCCGTCTCTATTAAAAATACAAAAATTAGGCCGGGCACGGTGGCTCACGCCTGTAATCCCAGCACTTTGGAGGCCGAGGCGGATGGATCATGAGGTCAGGAGATCGAGACCATCCTGGCTAACAGGGTGAAACCCCGTCTCTACTAAAAAACAAACAAACAAAAAACAACAACAAAAAAAACAAGAAACAAGCTGGGCGAGGTGGCAGGCACCTGTAGTCCCAGCTCCTCGGGAGGCTGAGGCAGGAGAATGGCGTGAACCCGGGAGGCGGAGCTTGCAGTGAACCGAGATCGCGCCACTGCACTCCAGCCTGGGCGACAGAGCGAGACTCCGTCTCAAAAAACAAACAAACGAACAAAAAATATAGACCAAGCTGGTCCAACCCGCAGCCAGTAGGCTGCATGCAGCCCAGGATGGCTTTGAATGCAACCCAGCACAAATTTGTAAACTTTCTTAAAACATTATGAGTTTTTTTTGCTAGCTTTTGTTTTGTTTTGTTTTGATTTTTGTTTTCTTAAAAAACTTATCAGCTATTGTTGGTGTTAGTGTATTTTATGTATGGTCCAAGACAATTCTTCTTCCAGTGTGGCCCAGGGAAGCCAAAAGATCAGACATCCTGGTATAGACAGTATGAAAAGGCCTTCTGCTATTATTTCTTCCTGAATTCCTGTGCTTGAAAGTCTAAGTGAATGAGTAGATATGTGGTCAGTGTGTGTGTTTCTGTTGGAAAAGGAGGATGAGGCATAATAAAGATTATCTTTTAAGGAATAGTGGGAAACCAACATTGGTCTGGTTACTTACTCTCATCTCTGTGCCCCTAAACACTGAGATTTTTAAGTCTGAGAAGCTAAAGCAGTACATTTCCACCTAAAATATTCCAAATGACCTAGGAGTTAGGGACCAATTTGTTTAATAGTTACTAAACTATTTAAGTGGATCTAAAGAGCACTCTTACATATTAATATTTTTGTGATTATATTTTTAAACTGATGCTTTATAATACTCATGACTATCTTGTAATATAGGAAGTATCATCTCCATTTCACAAATAAGGAAACTAAAATTATATATGTGTATACATATGTGTGTATGTGTGGTGTGTGTGTGTAATGGCTTCACCTTGCTTTTGAGAGTATTTCTACAAAACTACACAACTGTCTTACTCTGAGTTTGTGAGAAGGTACAGAAACTCTAATAAACTTACTCTACTAGTTCTAATAAAAAATAAATAAATAAAAATAAAATTACTCTACTAGTTCTAATAAAAAAAATAGATTGTTGTAGAGATAGAAAATAATACAACAGAAAGCAACTGCACGAAGTAATCAGGCCTTGCAGACACTAGAGAGCTGTGGGCTAGCTTCTCCTTAATCTTGCTCCTTTTCTGCAAGCCTCTTAGTTTCTCTTTCCCCATACCTTCTACTTCTACTTGTGTCTATGGCTTATCATAAAACTGACTCTGGCCTCTACTCAAAGTTCAGTACCCCAATTTAAACCATCTATGTCTTTTAGTTTACATTGTCTAGACAGACAGAATATGATTGGCTCAGCTTGAGTGAAGTTTCCATAGGTGGTCGGCTCAGATTAACGGAGGGGCAGGGTCACCAAAGCACAAACATGACTGCCCAGTTCCATCCCGTCAGCAGAGGTGTGCAAAGGGCAATTTCATGGCAGGGTATGCGAGTGGAGAGGCAGTGGCAGTCATCTCAAATGCAACCATGAAACAGCTCTGAGGAGATCTTGCTCAATCCAAGTCCAATGTAGTAAAATCTTTATTTTAGTTTATTTAGATGCACGTTTGCTCTCAAGAGTACAGGGTGAATTTTAACAGGTAATCCCAAGATGTTTGGAATTTTATACTTAGTAGTACTACTTTTTATTTGTATGGCATGTTCAGAAACTATTTTGTAATTGAAAGAATTGCGATAGTCAATTGATGATTACAACCATATTTTCAACCATATTTACAATATATTACAACCATACATTGTTCGCTATTTTCCCAACTCTAACACGTACACAAAAGAAATACACCTTCTCCCACCAAATGCTAGGCTATATACATATTGACGACATGTTGAAAATATTTGAGATACTATTAAAATATTAAAATTATTATTTAAATTAATTTTAGTATTATTAAAAGTATTAAATGTATTTTAAAATGTTTATTACTTATTATTAAAGAATGTATTGTTGGCCAGGAGTGGTGGCTCACACCTGTAATCCCAGCACTTTGGGAGGCCAAGGCCGGCAGATCACCGGTCGGGAGTTCAAGACCAGCCTGGCCAACATGGAGAAACCTCGTCTCTACTAAAAATACAAAATTAGCAGGGTGTGGTGTCACATGCCTGTAATCCCAGCTGCTTGGGAGGCTGAGGCAGGAGAATCCCTTGAATTTGGGGGGCGGAGGTTGTGGTGAGCTGAGATCACGCCATTGCACTCCAGCCTGGCAACAAGAGCAAAACTCCGTCTCAAAAAAAAAAAAAAAATGTATTGTTAACATTAATTTTATTTCTTCCACTCTTCTTTTTAAACATGGCTACTAGAAAATGTTAAAGATATATGTGGCCTGCATTCAGTTTCTATTGGACAGTGCTGGTTTAAGCCATTTTGAGTAGTACTTTCTGCTCCTTGCAATTAAAAAACAATACTAACACATATGCCATGTGAACTGAAATATTTTAAACATTTATTTCATCTAAAATTCCCATAAACTCAATAAATTAAATTTTTATGTCTGTTTCTTTTCCCATTTCACAAATCTTGGTGCCGTAACCTTATAGGTCCTTCTAGTTGTTGCCTTTCTGGACAAGGTCTTGCTATATTGCCCAGTGTGTAGTGCAGTGGCTGTTCACAGGCACGCTCATAGTACATTACAACCTCCAACTCCTGGGCTCAAGGGATACTCCTGTTTCAGCTTCCTAGTACCTGGGACTACAGGCACACACCACCACACCTGACTCCTGCTAGTTACCTTTATTCAGTCTAATGCTACTATATGTTCAATAACTCTACTGTTACGAGGTTACTAATCCTTCTACTATTAGTAGGTTAATAATCCTTCTAGCTTCATTTCAGTTATGCTAACCTTTATTTTTCCTTTTGATTTGTATTTGTCCCCTTTCACTAATCACAGTGTCTAAACTGCTTCCCTTACTTACACTTTGTTTAGGTGATATACGAAGATTACTTCTTATTATTAGGTTTTGGTCCCCTCAGTTTCCCAGAATGGTGTATGCTCCGCCCCCACCCACATTGATTCCCTTCCTGAACTACAGGCAAAACCGTTTTCTCTGAAGTTCCTTCTTCTTCTTCTCTTCCTCTTCTCCTCCTTCTCCTCCTCCTTCTTCTCCTTCTCCTCCTCCTTCGTCTTCTTCTCTTGCACATTCTGTCTTTCTCCTATTCTTACCTTTTATTTAGAAACAATTTCAAATCCAAAAAATTTACAAGAATAAGAAGAGTACAAATAACACAATATACCCATTACTCAGATTCACCTATTGTTTACATTTTACTCCATTTGCTTTACATTTGTGTAGTATATATCTATTATATATAAATCTGTTTTCTGAACCATCTGAGAGGAAGTTGCATACGTAATGTTCTTTTACCCCTAAATATCTCCATGTGTATTCTCTAAGAATAAGGGTGTTCTCTTACATAACTAGAGCATGATTATAACGTCAGTACATTTGTCATTGATGTAACACCTTTACTTTTCCTTCTAATTTTGTCAGTCTACTCAATCATGTCCTTTATAGCATTTTTATTTCCTCCAGTAAAGGATCTAGTCTAATATGAAGTATTGTATTTAATTGTCATGTCTCTTTAGTCTCTATTCCTGGAGGCGCGTTTCCATAGTCTTTCTTTGTCTTTTATAATATTGACACCTTCAATAGACCATTTCTCATTTGGGGTTTGTCTAATGGTTACTCATTATTAGATCTGGGTTATCCATGCCTGGCTGGAATGTTGCATGAGTGGTGTTGCGTCCTTTTCCAGGCACCACGTCACATTGCGAGACACACAATATCCACCTGTCTCACCAACCACCGTGCCCAGCTAATTAAAAAAAAATTTGCAGAGATGGATGGGGTCTCACCATGTTGCCCAGGCTGGTCTCATACTCCTGGGTTTAAGCAATCCATCCACCTCATCCTCCCAAAGTGTTGGGATTACAGGCGTGAGACATTGTATCTGGTCTATCTGCAGGTCTTAAAGCATATTCTCACAGATTCCTTCATAGTTGTTAATGGAAAAAGTGGTAACTATACAGCAGAAAAATCAGAGAACACCTGGAATGGATGAGCCACTGCACCCGGCCTTTTCAATAATTTATATACATTACTATACTTATTTCAGTGCTCAAATTGTCCCAGATTTGACCAGTGGGAGTTCCCCTCAGCCTGGCTTCTGTGTCCTTGTGACATGTCCTCTTCTCTATCTCCACCACCTCCTTCTTCTCCTCCTCCTGCTTCCTTTTAGTGCTGCTTACTTTCTGGCATATTCAAATGTTTCAGGTTCATTTTGTGCCTACTCTGCCCTAGCCCTAGAACCAGCCATTCTTCCTAGAAGCCCTGATTCCTTCGGGGGGGAATGGCGTCAGAGACCAACATCTGAGCACTAGCTATGCTTGATGTTACTGGAATGTCTTCACCCAGCTATTTTTTGTATTTTTTTTATAGAGATGGGGTTTCATCATGTTGCCCAGGCTTGTCTCCAACTCCTGGGCTGAAGCGATCTGCCCTCCTCGGCCTCCCAAACTGGTAGGATTACAGGCATGAGCCACTGCGTTGGCCCAATCTTTCTTATTTCACAGAGAATTTATGTAGAGTTTTTATTTGTTCTAAGTAAAATATATGAGTATATATAGTTAGTGTATTCTGTTGTTTAAATGTCTTCAAATACATTGCCTCCTTTCAAAGCAGGATTTTAAAATCCTTTCTAAAAGGATGTTAAAAATTATATTTATATGATATATTTATATAACCATAGAAAACCGGGCTTGATGCCAGGATCTAGTGCTATCCAACGTATACAACATCCTAAGCAATCACCTATTTATTTTACAGTGATTGCTGGCCCTTCTGTGTATATATGACCTGTGCCCTAACTGTGCTGTCTCCAATAGTCCATCCATTTCTGGAGCCCAGCTGTCTATAGGAGTTTCAGCAGCAGGCTCTGCACACATCCTCTTAATCTGTTATTCACTCCCCATGGTTGTATCTTCTCCTTCCTTACATATATCACTTATCAAGTGAAACTCATTTGACTGTCACAGCAAAACAATGTGCTAATGTATTTAAATTAGTTTTCTCTTTTAGGAGATTCTATTTATGATATTAATTTGTATGGCGAACATTTTCTTCCTTGATAGTTCCAAGAAAAACAATAGCCCAGTTAGATTTGAATGATCATAAGTCCTTGAATCAGTGACGTTCAAAATAATAAACTGTAAAATACCTCATAGTCTGTCCATTCCAGACTGATTAGTTCCAAACTCCCTGCAATCAAGGAAACTTCTCCTGGGAGCATCTGGAAAAAGTTTTGCCTTCCAAGTGAGACATAAAAATGAATAGCTATCCCATAAAATATCAAAATTTACTTAGAAAAAAGTCATTCTTTGGACATCTAATATTTGCTATCTGAGGCAAGGTTATATCCTAACAAGTGTATTCACTACTAATTATAATGCACTTTCTTGTACTGCTCGTTTAATCCAAATGTAAATATTCCAAACATAATTACCTTTGGAAGACTATTGCATGTTATTGGGATGGGAACATTCCTAGTGGAATAGCTCCAGTTTTTTCATTTCTCTATTAATAGTTCCCCACATTTTTTCCCCACATTGCTGATGTTTTTTAAAAACCTATACTGGATGCTTTTTGCTGCTCAATTAGTTTAAATTTTTTGTATTTCAATGATAATTTGAAAAGTTCAACATCTTCTTCATAGTCACAAATTAATTTTTCTTGTCATGAGCTACTCAAATTATCATGAATTAGGCAAAGCAATTACAGATAGGTATTAAATAAAAATTAAAATGTGACCGACAATTATAATTCTGTATTTCCTTTTTCCAATAATCTTATTTATGATCTATAAAAAGTATAAAAATATAAATTGCAGAAACTCTTTAAATTTTCTGTTTAAAAGTAAAAAATTTTTATTTTTTAAAATCAATTTGTTGAACTCTATATAATACCATTCTACTTGGTCACCTTGTAGTCTACAATTGTGCATATGGTCATGGAAGAAATATAAATTGATGTTTTATCTTATATGTTTTTTCACATAAGCAGAAAAGCATGAATGGTTATAAAAGTATATATATATATTTTGGATTTCCAGAAGTACTTTATTTTTTCTGAAATCACATGTTTGACTTTTTAAAAGTCAAATATGTTCAGAATAGACAAATCAGAACATATATTTTAAGAAGTTTTAAAATTCCCATATTCCATTATCAAAAGACAGTTAATGTTTTTGCATATTTATTATACTTTAATATGTTTCTTTTTAAAAGATGTTATAATATACTTATTTTCCCTCATTATTGTAAATTTTACAAACATTCTTAATATTCTCCAAAATTAAACCATGTACCATAGCATATTTAACCACATTACTACTCAGGATATCTTCACTTTTATAAATAATTCTGTGAGAATTGTGTGCTTGTGTATTACAGGTTTTGTTTTTAGGAAGATCCTTAAGAAGGAAAATTCTAAAAGTGGAACTACTGGGTTAAGGGATAGAGTGATTTTAAGACGTTTTGATGTATTAATAACAAAAAGCTTAAACCAATTTATACTCCCAAAGAGTATAAGAATACCTGTTTTATTGCACAATTATCAGTATTCAGTATTTTTGTTCTTGAAATATGAAACAATTGGAGAAATAAAAGAGGGATCTGCTTTGATGTTGATAATTTTTTAAAGTTTTCTAATGATGTTAGACTTTCCTACTTTTGCTAACATAGTAAATTCTCTTTGGATAATTGTTCATAACTTTTGTTAATGTGTTTAGTGGAGACTTTGTATTTTTAATAATTAATTTATGTTATCTTTTTAGACTAATATTTTGTCACGTGTAGTGTATCTGTTTACCTCAGTTTCTTGTCTTTTAGATGTGCTTATATTTTTGTCATAGCAGAAATTGTAATTTTTAAGATCAAATTTGTCAACCTTTTTTGAGTGTAACATCTTTCACTACTTTAATTTTAGAATGTTTCCTTTTTGCAGAAATTTGATAAATATTTGCTTTTATTTTATCTTCCTTTTTATATTTTGAATTTTTATACTTCTTAAATTCACTTGCTGTGTGTTTGATGAAATAGTATGAGGTACAGATTATAAACAAAGTTGCCTAAGCCCACGACATGTCCCAGAATCATTTAGTGAATAATTCTCTCTGTTTCTTTGATTTGGGAAGTTTACTTTATCATCTATTTTTATTTTTATGTTGTACTATTTAAAAAAATTTCATAGCACTATAATATTTTAATATTTGGGTGTGGTACATCTTTCTTCATAATTATTAATTTTCATTTTAAAAACATAGTTTGGGCCGGGCACGGTGGCTCACGCCTGTAATCCCAGCACTTTGGGATGCCAAGGCGGGCAGATCATGAGGTCATGAGATCGAGACCATCCCGGCCAACATGGTGAAACCCCATCTCTACTAAAAATACAAAAATTAGCTGGGCATGGTGCTGCACGCCTGTAATCCCAGCTACTCGGAAGGTGAGGCAGGAGAATCGCTTGAACCCGGGAGGCGGAGGTTTCAGTGAGCCGAGATCACGCCACTGCACTCCAGCCTGGCGACAGAGCGAGACTCCGCCTCAAAACAAAACAAACATAGTTTTTCAGTTTATGTGTCCAAGTTTATGCATCCAAGTACAGTCTAAGATTTTTTCTTTTTTGAGATGGAGTCTTGCTGTGTCACCCAGGCTGGAGTGCAGTACAACCATCTTGGCTCGCTGCAACCTCTACTTCCCGGGTTCAAGCAATTTTCCTGCCTCAGCCTCCTGAGTAGCTGGAATTATAGGTGCCCAACACCATGCCCGGCTAATTTTTGCATTTTAATAGAGATGGGGTTTTGCTATGTTGGCTAGGCTGGTCTTGAACTCGTGACCTCAGGTGATCCACCTGCCTCAGCCTCCCAAAGTTCTGGGACTACAGGCGTGAACCATTGCACGTGGCCTTAAGATCATTTTTAAAAGTTTTAAAAAATGGTTTTTAAAGTGCCAATTAGCCTATAAATCAGTTTGGGATGACTTAGCACCTTTAAATTATTCTGTTTTCCTTTCTAGGAATATGGTATAATCTTAGATTTTTTTCTTTATGTAGGTCACAAAATATGACTATTGTGAAGAAAATATCTTTTGTTTTACATTATCTAGCTAGATATTGCCAGATATAAATAAGAATATCTGTAATAACAATATTTGTGCATATAATAATATTGCCAAGTATATAATGATAATATAATAATATCCACATTCATTGGCCGTGGGGTTTATTAAGAAATTGTCTAGTTTAATTTTCAAAACAAACTGAGGAAGTAATCATTATATTTTCCATTTTACAAACGGGAAACTAAAACCTAGGGACTTTAAGTAACTCGTACCCATTTTCAACTTCTAAGTGACAGACCCAGGTCTCTGACCCCTGACTTCAAAGTCTGTGCTCTTAAAGTCTGATCAAAAATTCAGTTTGGTATTGTACTCTTAACAATACGAAACTGCAATATGAAAGCTATTGAATTTTATATTTTTACTTATATTCCAATTGACTGGATTTTAGGATTTAGAGGAAAGTACATTTGAATTACAAATTTCAAATCAGCATTCTTTACTCCCTATTGCAGACTCCTTAATAAATCCTCTACTGAATTTCAAAGAATACTCCAGCAACAAGAACCCTCAAATGACTGTTAGTAGATTTGTCAAGAGAAGCTTAGAAAGGCTTATTAATATTTTTGCATACATTATGTCCCTTAGCAAAAACTTTGTGATTTGGAAATTATATCACCCCTACCCCCTGGAATTTCTTATATAAAAATAACTTCTAGAAATTCCTACTTAATTTTTTAAATGCATTAGATAACCATCATAATGATATGGTATTAATACACCTACTGTGGTCACAACAGGAAAAATAAGAGGGAAAGACAAGCCACTGCTCTTCAAAGGCCATTGAGAATTATAATTTGAGCTGAAATTTCTCAACAACATGGCTCGACTGACTACATAATTTTAAAAAGTGATCATTAAGAAACAGATGGTGACATATATGATAGCTTATGAATAATACTGTAGTATTTCTTCAGGATGAAGAGTCCTTAAAAAAATGGAGTCAGACCATACAATTTTCTTTCTGTTTTTTTTTTTTTTTTTTTTTTTTTTTTTGAGACAGAGTCTCGCTGTCGCCCAGGCTGGAGTGCAGTGGCACGATCTCAGCTCACTGCAGGCTCCGCCCCCCGGGGTTCACGCCATTCTCCTGCCTCAGCCTCCCGAGTAGCTGGGACTACAGGCCCCCACCACCTTGCCCGGCTAATTTTTTGTATTTTCAGTAGAGACGGGGTTTCACTGTGTTAGCCAGGATGGTCTTGATCTCCTGACCTCGTGATCTGCCCACCTCGGCTTCCCAAAGTGCTGGGATTACAGGTGTGAGCCACCGCGCCCGGCCTTTTTTTTTTTTTTTGAGACAGAGTCTCGCTTTGTCACCCAGGCTGGAGTGCAGTGGCACAATCTCGGCTCACTGCAACCTCTGCCTCCCGGGTTCAAGCGATTCTCCTGCCTCAGTCAGTCTCCAGAGTAGCTGGGATTACAGGCACGTGCCACCACGCTGATTTTTTGTATTTTTTTGTAGAGACAGGGTTTCACCATGTTGGCCAGGCTGGTTTTGAACTCCTGACCTCAAGTGATCCACCCACCTTAGCCTCCCCAAGTGCTAGGATTACAGGCGTGAGCCACCACACCCAGCCCAGACCATATAATTTTCTCATAAAACTGTACATTATCAGAGATACTTCATAGAAATGAGGAAAATGGCTCTGTCTCGCAAAATTAAGTCGCCTCTCTTTGGTGTTCTGATGGTGTCTGTTCATTAGGGCTGCAAGAATCACCCTTCTTGTTTTTCTGCATCATTTACTTGTTCATGCAAGTGGTAAAAAACAAACAAACTGAAACCAAAATGTACACTAAAGTTTTGTGTTTCTTCACCGCAGCCACAAGTATGGATTATTTTTATTGAGATGATGAACTCTTTCTTCTATATCCAGTTATCTGGACATGTGTGTATCTTGCCTAAAGCTGAGCTTTTGTGATTTTGACGAGGTTCACTGGAATCCAGTCTTTGCAAATTATTTCCATATTAATTCTTACTAACAAAACATACAAACACCATTTTCCTTAACATCCTGCATTTTTGATCAGAGTAACATTGGGACTGGCAGGTACAAGCTCAGAGGCCATGCAGATGAAATGTTAACTTTGTTCCTTAACTCACTCTGTGTTTTCTTTCTGCATTTGGTTGTGTAGATTATGTAAGTGATTTTCGTAGGAAAATTCCAGTGATGACTGAAAAGCAGCTTCCATCCTAAAACTTGAATACTCTTTGGGAGATGGACTACCTTCTAATCTACTGCAATCACAATTAAAAGGGTCTAATTCACCAAGGCAATGAAGGAGTTGGTTCCAAACCCTAGGACATAGGGTTTTATGCTTAGAGTAACTGCAATCTGAAGCACTGTTTAGCATGATGAGAACCATCTAACTTAACATGAATACCAAATAACCAGTATAGTATGCTGAGAAGTTAATTGTGAAATTCATAATATGCAGAGCCCCTATTTTGACATCTGAGAACTTTCCCAAAGGAATCTTGGATTCTCCTAAACCAATGCTTTTTAAACTTTACTGTGCATACAAATCACCTGGAATGAAGATTATTATTCTGTAGATCTGGATTGGGATCTGTAAACTAAAAACAAAGTCCTAAGCCCCCTCACTGACTGAATGGACCCCTTGTGTCCAAGGGGATCCCAGAAGAACCTTAAAACTGACTTCCTGTTGGATGGAAGGTCAGACACACCTCATTAGACCCTCCCTTTTTTGTGGTAACTCAACTGTAACCAGTTGAGTAGACACAAAAACTGACCAAGATCAATGTTAAAATAGAGATCATGAGACTTACAGAATAGAATCTTGTTGGCAATAAGATCCCAGATTATAAACAGGACCAAAGGCCATGCCAGTCAAGGGTTTAGTCACATTCCTCTGAACTTAAATAAACTGTGTTCTAACTGCCACAAGGTTTTTCTTTTTATTTAACAAATAAACAAGCACTGACCTAAAGATAAGCAATGTTAAAACGATCACAGCTCATCCAGTTCACAGACATGAACGGAACCCCTGTTCCACCAGCCATAACTACAGCTTTGATTGGACAAGAGACTGATTTCAGTAACTTTCTCCTCATAAGAGGACCACCGACCATGGACTGGCTCCTGCCAGTTTACAGAGACTGCAGGCTCACTTGCCTTTGTCCCGAAAAGACTTTTTTTTTTTTTTTTTGAGTCAGAGTATCACTCTGTCACCCAGGCTGGCGTAAAGTGGCGCGATCTCAGCTCACTACAACTTCCACCTCCCGGGTTCCAGCGATTTTGTGCCTCAGCTTTCCAGGCATCCAAGAATACAGGTGCCCACCACCACACCCAGCTGATTTTTTGTATTTTTAGTAGAGATGGGGTTTCTCCATGTTGGCCAGGCTGGTCTCAAACTCCTGACCTCAGGTGAGCCGCCCACCTTGGCCTCCCAAAGTGCTGGGATTATAGGCATGCACCACCATGCTTGGCCTGAAAAGGCATTTTTACATATAGGGCTTAATTGTAATATATTTAAGTGTTAAGTCTCCACCGAAAAGTGAACATGGGTGGTACGTTACATGTATGTTTGTTCAATTCTTTAGGACCACCTTCATGAATATTCATAGCTCCTCCTGTAACCAGTTGAGTATGTATGTTTAGCCCAACTGTTCAGCATAAAGGTCCTACCCCAACCCCTCCTCCTTCAGTGTGCCTGTCTCTGGTCTTGGCTGGAGGCATACCTCCTAGCCTGCAGGAGGGCCACCTTGCAGGCTGTAACTCTTTATAAGAAATAGTCTCCTCTCCTTTTCTAACATTATAAAAGTTACGTTATTTTAAAACATTTTTCTGATATTCTGAGTGATTCACAGCATTGATGATACTCCTTGTTTGTGGACCTCACCTTAAGAAGTGAAGTCTTTACCAAAAAGATCCCAGCTGACTTTTAGACAGCCCACTGCAAAGTCAGCCATGGCTCCCTGAATATTGCAATACTGTCTACTGCTCTTTATATATTAAATAATTTGGGAGTGAGGTTTTATAATTCCATAGAACTTTTACATTGTTTAAAACTTCCTTGCAGCTTGTAATGGAAAAAGCCCGTCGGGGTATTAGAAATATTCCTTCAAAATGTAACAAAATGTCCTTCAAAACTAACTCTTTCAAATCTTGGAAACATTGCAAGAAAGTGGCCTTCACCTGGGATCCTTGAAATGGTGGATATTTCTTTATTTTCTTTTCTTTTATTTAGCTTTCCCCATAGTAGATCGGCACACTGCTCTTTTGATGTTCAACTAACATTGCACCCTTGACCACTGACTTTTGTAGAAAATCTTTGCTGGTTTTGTGAGAAAATATAGTTTTCCTGGGGCATTGGTAGAAAAGTATGAAAATAAAGGCACAGAGACAGATACCATGATTATGACACTGAAGTACAAGTGAGACAGGTTTGCTGGGGACACTAATAGTTCGGCCACCACCAAGGCTGCTGTGCCCTAATCACACCATACTTGATGATCATCCTGTAGATGGACCTGGATTCCTTGACCAAGTAGGAATAGTAGTCAGGTGATCATGAAGCTAATCCTATAAGATCATGTCTAGTTGGTAGCAGACATGATTGGTGAGGTCAAAACCGGGAAGCAGTGATCTTTTTCTTCTTTTCGTTTTAGTCTCTGCGGTGGTCAGATTTTTATCTGGTTGTGATAAATAAGAGAGGAAAAAAGGATCTGAAGCTCTCGTTGTACAGATATATCTACCTAAGCAGAGGATTACATTAGGGAAAAATCCAGGAGTGGCTTAGTAAACTCCATGGCTGGTCAAACTTTCCATTCCAGTAGACAGTCAGAATTTATTCCTTTCTGGTACGGGTTCTAGTTTCCTTCCTTCAGTTCCAGCTTTTACCTTTTCCTGTTACCAGTAGCTGTAAAAGTCCAGCCTTTCCCCTTGCTTCTTTAATTCTCCTCCTTTCATCTAAATATTGCTTCAAATTATTTATTTATATTTGTGAAACTTAACAGCAAACCCACGGTCATGACATTTTGTTAATAACTATTTTTTTCTTACCATGGAAGTAATTGAGATAGAGAACTTGGAAAATGCAGATCTGTTGAAAAACAAGAAACATTTTTTTGGTCCATAATTCTCACTAATCAAAAAAATCACTATGAAGATTTTAGCGTTATTTCCTCATGTTTTTCCTCTTACTATGCATTTAAAAATGTTTTTAATCAAAGAAATATTAAAACACAGAAAAAACTGAAATGATACAAATGTGTCTGTGTAAAACTCTCCTTACCCCCACAGATAATCATTTTTGTCAGTAGCCCACTGAATGTTTTTAAATAATTCTTATTTGTTTGTTTGTGGTGGTTACTCTTTAATCTAAAATAATATATTTCAATTTTATTTTTTAACTTACTAATTTTAGACGGTATCTATTAACTCACTGTTACAAAAGATGAGCAGATTAGGATACTTATAGGTATTCCCCAGCTTCCTCCTCCCTGATTTTTGTTATTTTAAAAACAGTTGTTAGGCTTGCTTGGAGCATCTGTTTAACCCTACTACACACCTCGGCTATATGGTATAGCCTACTGCTCCTAGGCTAGCAACTTGTACAGCATGTTACTACACTGAATACTGTAGGCAATTGTAACACAGTGGTAAGCATTTGTGTATCTAAACATATCTAAACATAGAACATGTAAAGTAAAAATATGGCATAAAAGATAAAAAATGGTACACCTCCATTACAATCTTAGGGGACCACTGTTGAGTATGTGGTCCATTGACCAAACCATCATTATATGTTTACATTGATGATAGCCTCATCTTGAACTGGCTTTTGCAAATGTTGCCTCTGAACTTGGAATTTCTCTGGGCCTCTTTTGAAAAAGATTCCTCTTACCTATGAAATTTTGGGCTGTAGTTTTTATTTCTTGGTTTGCTCCCTTAGTCTGATTTTATTTAGTTTGTATTTTCCAGAATTTCCTTGAACTTTTAGTGAACTGCTGTCTTCATTCCATGCCCCTAATCCTTAATGTGTGTTTTTAATCTTTACAAATGCTTTTTATTTATTTCATGGCGTTTCTGTTATTTCACGGAGACTTTGGGAAACAGAGGATTAGAAACTGTTCAGTTTACCGTTGTTGACACTATGAATAATTTCCTCTATATGGCCATTGCTTGGTTTCAGCCATTTTGTTATGAGCTTGATATCTTATTCATCGGATTAATTAATTTATATCTTACTAAGAACAAAGTCATAGGATCATATTGATATTGGCTCTGATACCAGGGACCTGAAACCCCCTCATCCCCTTCATCTCTGTCTTCTATAGGCCCTGCCTTTTTTCATTGTTTCTCCTATTAGATCCAGACTTGCTCTAACCATCTACTTACGTGGTTTCCATAAACTACTGTGCAAAAGCTGAAGATGAGGAGCAATTATGTCCCACTCCTAGTTTATACTGCCTTCACTTATTTACATTTAAAAGGTATTTATTTAGTGCCTATCCAGCATTGGGCCCTGTTCTAGGTGCTAGACATATGGTACAGAATGAAAAAGAAAAGAATTCCCGTCCTTGTGGTACCCACATTCTAGAAGGCAAGGACATGTTATTTCCTGTGGTACTACAGCCCTCAGCTCTGAACAAATTGGCAAACACTAGAAGGATAAAACATGTAGTGCTGCCAGCATAGTAAACACACATAATCAAAACTCCCGCTGGCTGAGCAATACCTCAAACTGTTTTCTACTGAAAAACTAAGTAGTCAGAATCTCTTTGTCCAAAGATCAGTCGATGTTTAATAATGAAAATAATAATCACATTTAAGGGAACAAATACTTTAAATCTTAAAATTTAAAAAGAACACCAGTAGCCGGGCGCGGTGGCTCACGCTTGTAATCCCAGCACTTTGGGAGGCTGAGGCGGGCGGATCACGAGGTCAGGAGATCGAGACCACGGTGAAACCCCGTCTCTACTAAAAATACAAAAAATTAGCCGGGCGTGGTGGCGGGCGCCTGTGGTCCCAGCTACTCGGAGAGGCTGAGGCAGGAGAATGGCGTGAACCCAGGAGGCGGAGCTTGCAGTGAGCTGAGATTGCGCCACTGCACTCCAGCCTGGGCGACAGAGTGAGACTCCGTCTCAAAAAAAAAAAGAACACCAGTGTCCTACAATATAATAAAGATTAAAACATTTGGCATATATATATATATAATGGAAATATACAACTACTATAAATGATACTTACGAAGTTTTTTTTAAGATGATAAAATTGTTGTGTAATTAGTAAGTGAAAACTCATAATACAAAATTACGTATGGCTGGGAGTGGTGGCTCAGGCCTATAATCCCAGCACTTTGGGAGGCTGAGGCAGGAGGATAGCTTGAGCTCAAGAGTTTGAGGCCAGCCTAGGCAACATAGTGAGACCTCATCTCTACCAAAAATTAAAACAAAAAATTAGCCAGGTGTGGTGGTGTACACCTGGTCCCAGCTACTTGAGACACTGGGGTGGGAGGATTGCTTGAGCCTAGGAAGTTAAGGCTGCAGTGAGCTGTGATTGTGCCCCTGCACTCCAGCCTGGGCAACAGGGTGAGACTCTGTCTCAAAAAATAATAATTATTTTTACGTATATAGTTCGACTCTATATGTTAATTGAGCAGTCTCAGCTTAGTAGGGTATTAACAAAAATTACATTTTTTTTTTCTAATCACTGCTTTCAACTACGCATAGGGGAACTCCAGAGTCTCATTGAAACATTTTGGACACGTTCTATAATATTCTGATTACTTTCAGTTTTTGAAGTACAGTGCAGTTTAAAACTTTAGTCTCATTTCTGATTCAACCTCTTTTCCTGCCGCCACACAGTAGAAGCCAGAACGGACTGATGTTGGGGAGCAGTCTCTGGCGGAGGGAGAGGGAATGGATCCAGCTTCTTATGCGAATGGCCCTTGGGTCAGGGGTAGGGAGGCAACACAGGCCTCACTCCGGTTCAGCATGTTCAGGTCAGATGACAGCGCATCGAGGCTTGAGGTGGTTTCCAGACAGGTCAAGTGTGGTGGGTGCTCTTGGGCAATGCTCAGCTTTACCCAGCACCCCTCTGTCACTGTGAGGAAAAGAAAGGCTTCCCTCAGGTCTACCAGTAGTGTACCTCCCAGCTTCATCTCTGGGTTGTGCTCTTTACCACCCAGCAGCTTCCTGGGGTGGTTCATGCTCCTCTGCTTCTCCTCTAACTCATGGAACCACAAAACTTCAGTGGTCCTTGCCATGTCCTTTAAGGTCATAGTCTGGTTCTTATCCTCTTCTCAGGCATACTGTCTTTCAGCCTTAGTGCCAGTGGTTTTCCTACTCCCATCTTCAGAAATTTCTAGACTAGAAACAGAGAATAGTCTCTATGGATGCCTCATGAACAATGGGAAACTCTCCCAAGAACTGTCTCAAATGCTTTATTCCAATGGCAACACAAAGTTACAAAAGAGTTTCAACTTAGGCTGGGCCCAGTGGCTCACACCTGTGGCCCAGCACTTTGGGAGGCTGAGGCAGGCGGATCATGAGGTCAGGAGTTCGAGACCAGCCTGGCCAACATGGTGAAACCCCGTCTCTACTAAAAATACAAAAAAATTAGCCGGGCATGGTGGTGGCACGCGCCTGTAATCCCAGCTACTCGGGAGGCTGAGGCAGTGAACCCAGGCGGAGGTTGCAGTGAGCTGAGATCATTGCAGTCCAGCCTGGTGACAGAGCAAGACTTCGTCTCGAGAAAAAAAAAAGAAGAGTTGCTACTTAGCAGGCCTCAGGAAGGGAGATGCCAATTTCCTCTTCTTCAAAGCACCCTATGAATTTCTATGAATTATTTTCTTGGGCTTCCTGCTGTCAGCCCCATCCACCGTCTCCTTGGGAAAACAAAAACCCTCTCCAAGAAGCCAAATATGGTTTCTTCCCTTCTTTCCCATACACAGACCTCTCTTAAAGACGGTGAAGTAAAAGTGAAGAGAGGAGTTTCCTAGGGTGATGGTTGCTGGCAGTAAGGTTGGTCATGCACTTTTTAATAAGCCCTGGTGGGAGGTTTTGACTCCTAATTATTTATGGCTCTTTAGAGAATGTTCTCAGCTTTGGGCAGTAGCCACGATTCTGAGGCAGCAGGAAAAACCCCACTGAGCAGGAAGTGGGAGAAGACTGAAGATATTTTCAGGCTTAATCATTTTTACGCCCCTATTTGTATTATCTGGTAAAAAAAGTTTTCAATTCATCCAAATATTATGATTTTCCTAAATATCTTGGGTAACATCATAGTGTCATAATGTTAGGGTCTACCTGGCTTCTAGTCCCAATAATTAATTTTGGTGTTATGGATTAGACCAAGGCATGTGAAATTGCTACCCTGTTCCTCCTTCCCTGTTGCCTTGTCCAGATATCATGATTTCAACTCCACTTGTTTCACTTGTACTATTGATTACGTATTTTTTTTTAATGTAAGGAAATTTTACATCCCTGGAAAGTCAGTGTTATTTATAAATAGAAGTTTATATGAAAATTCAGAAAATGGAAACATTTTAACTAGAAGCTATTGCTTACCAAGGTTGTATGCAAAAAGTCTGCCCTTTCTTCTTCTTGTTGTTTAAAAAAACAATGACAGCACGTTAGCAAGGTGCTAAGACTACCATCAGGCTTAGGTTTCCTCTTTCCTGAATGCAGAAGGAATTGAAGTCAATGTTATTTAATAATTTCAAGTACCACTAGTATTAAGTGGCCAGCGTTTTCGATGACACAACTTTGTCAATGTTTTACAGTTTTCATTGTTTTCCCTAGTATTATGCCGGTCCTCCATGCTTTACTTAGCCTAATAGTTACGGATGTACATGTAGTGAGAGGGAAATGTAAACGACATCTTTTAGTTTCTTTTCTGTTGGAATCTTATTTCTGAAATGATTTTCCTATAATTATGAAGACAAAATTTTCAGGTGCTAAGATCAAAGGTTATTTGAATTTACCAAGGCATAATAATGGTTAAATAAAAAGGGTAAAAACATAAATATGTTAATTCCTCTTTAATAATTCAAGATTTCAGTGATCTGAAAGTATTGGGAAAAGTCACCTGAGTAATAAAGCATGCATCATTTGACTGGATTAAAGTTCAAATCACTGAAAAGCAGCTTATTTTTCATCCGTTACCATGGATACAAAAGGACAGCTGAAGTACGGGCATCTGACATCACAAGCATGCCCAAACAGGCCTGCAGGGGAGCTGCACCAGCGCCACAAAGGACGAAAAGAAAAGCGGGCAGAGAAGGGGAGGAACTCGCAAAGGGAAACAGGTCATTGTTAAGATGATGAGTCAGAAGTTCAGTTGGGAAGATTAAATACAGGGAGACATGAGGCCAGCTGAGAAGCTTGACGACTTCAGCATTTGTTTACATTGACCTTTCAATACCCTTCCTAGCCAGAAATAGAACTAGAGGGAGACCGAGACACTGCATCAGATCAGTTGCTACTCAAGCAGTAGTTTCTGTAGCTTCTTCTATTTTCTCCTTATTTTATGCTTGGGCTTTAATTTTAAAACATTTAAAAGTTTAAACATTTAAAAATAATGTTTTAGACATTTACTTGCCTGGCTCATCTAATGTTAAAAATCATCCCTAAAGTAGCTGAATACTCCAAATAACAGCTTAAAGAATCAAAGGAACAGGTATCTGCTGCACAACAGGAAATGGTAAATACTGAGAAAAATTGCTATTTTAGGTGTTGTTACTCATGAAGAGACCCAATTTCTGTTTTGGTTTATTTTTGATTTTTACTAACTTAAATTGTTTCTTATCAAAATGCAGCACATCTATTCTCAGGTTGTTGGGTAGTACATAAAGATCCAGACAGGAATGCTGGATTTGGAGGTGTGCTGGTAAAGGTTTAACCAGTGGCTCTGGGGAAGCTATGATTTGTAGCATTTGCTGGTTTCTGTGGTGTAAATATTTTCACCATGGTTGATTTTGAGCTACCAGGGTGACATCAATTGGCTTGCAAAATTTCTGAAAATGTAACAATTGGCTTTTGCAAGCTGGTACCAGCTGGCTCCAGCGCAGCAGTGATTAGGCTCTATTCCAGCTCTGACACCAGCTTGGGGTGGGATTTTTAAGCACCTCACTGGGACTCAGTTTCCTTATCTGATGAAGGGGTTGGAGCTGAGCTTAATCTTTGGTTGTTAAAACTCCATTGGCTTGCTCTAGATGTAAGCCCCTCCAACCTGGTTGATTTTGTCATTGTCGTTCTGTTTTGCTTTAGGCTTTTGGCAGCCTGAAAAGCCATGGTTTTTAGTTTCTGCCTCTAGTGTTAGAAAAGAGGGATGAAGAAGGGGCTTTATTGGCCCGACTAGAAATAGGAACTGAGAACCCATGACTGTATTCTATCCCCCGGACACCCTTGCAGAGTGGTTTGAAAGAGGATTCTTGGGGGCCACTTATGGAAGAGGGTATTTGAGAGATGCTGAGTTGTTAGGGTTCTAATTCCTCATAACCACTTCAACTTTGCAGGGCAATTCTGATTTTAACTAGCATATCTTGTTTTATATTTCTTTAAAAGGTACTGTTTGAAAAGAAGAGTGTCTTAGTAAGGAAAAAATAATATCAGAAGACAACTTCAATAATTGATCTTAAAGGCCCTCTTATATTTATAAATAACTGATGATTCTATGAAACTAAAAATGTGAACCAAACACCAATATACTGATGTCTGTAGAGTACTCGAAGTGTTTGTCGGGGGCTCCTCTCCTTCAACAGAGAGACAGTTCCTATGTTTTAAATATGCTTCTGTTTTTAATATGGGGTTTCCATGTAAGATTTTACTTTATGGTTTTAGGTCTAACATGTAGGCAATACCATTCAGGACATAGGCATGGGCAAGGACTTCATGTCTAAAACACCAAAAGCAATGGCAACAAAAGCCAAAATTGACAAATGGGATCTAATTAAACTAAAGAGCTTCTGCACAGCAAAAGAAACTACCATCAGAGTGAACAGGCAACCTACAGAATGGGAGAAAATTTTCGCAACCTACTCATCTGACAAAGGGCTAATATCCAGAATCTACAATGAACTCAAACAAATTTACAAGAAAAAAACAAACAACCGCATCAAAAAGTGGGCAAAGGACATGAACAGACACTTCTCAAAAGAAGACATTTATGCAGCCAAAAAATACATGAAAAAATGCTCATCATCACTGGCCATCAGAGAAATGCAAATCAAAACCACAATGAGATACCATCTCACACCAGTTAGAATGGCCATCATTCAAAAGTCAGGAAACAACAGGTGCTGGAGAGGATGTAGAGAAATAGGAACACTTTTACACTGTTGGTGGGACTGTAAACTAGTTCAACCATTGTGGAAGTCAATGTGGCAATTCCTCAGGGATCTAGAACTAGAAATACCATTTGACCCAGCCATCCCATTACTGGGTATATACCCAAAGGACTATAAATCATGCTGCTATAAAGACACTTGCACACGTATGTTTATTGCAGCACTATTCACAATAGCAAAGACTTGGAACCAACCCAAATGTCCAACAACGATAGACTGGATTAAGAAAATGTGGCACATATACACCATGGAATACTATGCTGCCATAAAAAATGATGAGTCCATGTCCTTTGTAGGGACATGGATGAAACTGGAAACCATCATTCTCAGTAAACTATCACAAGGACAAAAAACCAAACACCGCATATTCTCACTCATAGGTGGGAACTGAACAATGAGAACTCATGGACACAGGAAGGGAACATCACATTCCGGGGACTGTTGTGGGGTGGGGGGAGGGGGAGGGACAGCATTAGGAGATATACCTAATGCTAAATTACGAGTTAATGGGTGCAGCACACCAACATGGCACATGGATACATATGTAAAAAACCTGCACATTGTGCACATATACCCTAAAACTTAAAGTATAATAATAATAATAATAATAATAAAGAAGTCTTTTCTACAAAAAAAAAAAAAAGATTTTACTTGAGAAAGGGTTCTGCTGTAGAAAGTGGGTGGGGGATTAAAGACAACTGATTGATGCCATTTAACAAACCCAGAAACCAAGCTTTAAAAAAGAATGCCTTATCCTGTATTTCACAACTAGTAAGAGGCAGAGCCATGTACGGAATTAAGGTCTCTGGGTTTCCAGACCAGCAATATTTTCCTTTTTGGAGGCTGGCTACCTGGGACCATTACTTTCTATTATATATCTCTGGGGAAATAATCTAATCCTGCGTTGTCCGATAGGTTAGCTACAACCTACATGTGACTACTGAGTACTTGAAATGTAGCTGGCCTGAAATGAAATGTGTTGTAACTGCAAAATATATACTAGGTGTCAAAATCTTAGTACAAAAAAAGGTGAAATATCTCATCGATAACTTTAAAATATTGATTGCAAGTTGAAATAATTTGGATATTAAATATTAAATAAAACTAATTTTACTTTTTAAAAACTTATTTTAACGTGACTACTAGAAAATCTAAAATTAAGTGGGTGGTTCATATTCTATTTCTATTAGACAAATCTGATTTATCCTCAGGGTCAGTTTACTCATCTATATTCTATTTCTCAGGGTTGTTTAAGATCACGAGGTCATCTTCATGAAAGTACTCTGTAGAGTGCCAGGCAAATATAAGACCATACTTCAACACATTTTAATTCTTGTGTGGTCACCAACTGTTAGTTGTTCTCTGTAAGATGGTAAAAGTTTTGTGGAGGATTTTTTTCTTTTGTTGTTGTTGACATGGGTTTTTTGGGGTGGGAGGAGAGGAGGAGATAAAGTAATAGTGTAGGTTGCAAACAAAATAACAAGCACATTCATTCAGTCTCCTCATTTATATTCAGTGAGGAAAAGACACATTAGACTAGGGCCAATTGTTGCCTGACAGGAATAGAGACATTGAGAAGGAGCTTCTCCCTAACTCCCACCTTCCAACCTCTCCCTAAGTGCCCCATTTTGACAGAACCTACAGATAAGCCAACTAGCAAGGGTGTCTGGGAAATGCAGTTTGTTGAGTCCTAGCTCCTGAATCTTAAGGTAGAATATAGAGGCCAGGTGTGGTGGCTCACGCCTGTAATCCCAGCACTTTGGGAGGCCAAGGTGGGTGGATCACCTGAGGTCAAGAGTTTGAGACCAGCCTGATCAACATGGTGAAACCCTGTCTCTACTAAAAATACAAAATTAGCTGGGTGTGGTGGTGCATGCCTGTAATCCCAGCTATCTAGGAGGCTGAGGCAGAATTGCTTGTACCCAGGAGGCAGAGGTTGCATTGCAGTGAGCTGAGATCGCGCCACTGCACTCCAGCCTGGGCAACAAGAGCAAAACTCTGTCTCAAAAAAAAAAAAAAAAAAAAAAAAAGGTAGGATATAGAAAAGGCAGGCTAGGATCTGAGAAACAAAAGGCATATAGCTGGCACAATTCCAGTTCAACTTTGGCACTGGTGTAAGTGGTGGTACTCGGTGACTTCACGATGGCCACCAGCAGAAGTTGCTGGGTCCTGGAGAGAAGAGGGATAGACTGTTGCCTGGCAGAGCAGTGGTCCTGATATCTTGCCTAGTGGGATGACCAGTAGAGGTAGGTATGTTTATAAGTATGAGACACTCTCTAGGAAGTCCCAGAAATTATTGGTGGGGAAGTCTTTGGAGGGGAGGGGTACTATAAAGCAAAGGCAGTCAAAAAATAACAAAATTTGGTTAATCTCATCTGTATTTACAGACTGGGGAACTTATAATTACAAGAGTTTTTCTTAAATAAAATGTGAAAACAAGCCCACCAGCCTGATCTATGAACCTATTTGAATAAAATTATTATCATCACTTTTGGGGACATCTATTAGCTTTGTCCAATATTTCTTCTTCTAGTAACAGCATTCCAGTTTTCCTTTGGAGGATCACCTCACTATTCTGAGCGAACATGAAAGATAAGGTGACTTTATCATATTCTTTCCCCAAGCAAACACTTGGCCACAGTACTTACTAATAGTTCATATTCAAGTGTGGGCAGTCAGAGTTAATACCAAGATTTCTGCTGGACCAATCAGGAAAGAGATATTCTTTTTCCACTGGGGTTGCGAGGTAAGTAGAATGTAAATCTGGAGCATTGGTGGCCATACCTGGAAGGGAAAGCCTGCCTTAAATAACACCAACACGTAGAAAAGTACATCCAAGAGACAAAGAGAAGAAAAAATTTTAATGACATTGAGCACCTGGATCCAACCATACATGGAGCTAGGTCTACTAGATTTTTCTGTTATACAATCCAATGCATTCTTTTTTTAAAGCCATTAAAAAATTGAGGTAAAATTTACGTACAGTGAAAAGCACATATATTTTATATATTTTAATGAATTTTGATAAAGGAAACTTTTTTTTTTTTGAGACTGAGTCTCACTCTGCCACCCAGGCTGGATTGCAGTGGTGTGATCTCAGCTCACTGCAACCTTTGCCTCCCAGGTTCACGCGATTCTCCTGCCTCAGCTTCACGTGTAGGTGGGACTGCAGGCACACACCACCACGTCTGGCTAATTTTGTACTTTTAGTAGAGATGGGGGTCTCACCATGTTGGCCAGACTGGTCTCAAACTCCTCACCTCAAGTGATCTGCCCTCTTCAGCCTACCAAAGTGCTGGGATTACAGGTGTGAGCCACCATGCCCGGCCAGAAACTCTTTAACTACCACGGCAGTCAAAACAGCATATTCACATCACTCCAAAAATAACTTTCAGTCCCTTCCACTTGATCCTACCTCCATCCCCACAGTCAATAACTGTTCTAATTTTTTCCAGTTTAGATGAATTTTGCCTGTTTTTGAATCACTTATTAATGGAAGTATACAGAATATATTCTTTTGTGTCTGACTTCTTTTGCTCAATATTGTCTTTAAAATTCATCCGTGTTAATCAGTAGTTCATTCCATTGATGACCAGCATTATGTTGTAAGTATATACACATTTTTACAAACATCTCAACAGTTTTCTTTCTCCATTAACAAAAAAAAAAAACTCGTACATTTCATCAAGTGATCAGAAACTTTATCCTTTAAACAGAGCAATAATCAAAGGCTACTAGCTTTTTGTACTGCAAAAGCAAGTATTAATAACAATCAGATTAGACTACATTTGTTTTCATCAGAGCAGCCCACTTTCTAGGTCTGAAATTATACTGTTTATTTATTTATTAATTTTTTTTTTTTTTTTTGAGATGGAGTCTCGCTCTGTTGCCCAGGCTGGAGTGCAGTGGCGCGATCTCGGCTCACTGCAACCTCTGCCTCCCGGGTTCACGCCATTCTCCTGCCTCAGCCTCCCGAGTAGCTGGGACTACAGGCGCCTGCCACCACGCCCAGCTAATTTTTTTGTATTTTTAGTAGAGACGGGGTTTTACCGTGTTAGCCAGGATGGTCTTGATCTCCTGACCTGGATCCGCCCGCCTCGGCCTCCCAAAGTACTGGGATTACAGGCATGAGCCACAGCACCTCGCCAATTATACTGTTCTTTACACCCAACTCAACCAATCCATTGGATTTCTCTTAAACATGCAGCATATTAGATACTGTTTCAAATTTAGTGTTATATGCTAAAACCAACTATTTACCTAGAATCTATTAATAAATTTAAAATTTCCAAGCAACATATCAAGAAGTTAAAAAAGTTTTGAATTTTTGTTATGTATCACATTTCTGTAAATTATATAAAATTGTGACACTGCTTTTCTTTTTTTGTAGAATGGCATGAAATAGAGGACTGAACTTTAGCTAAGGATAATTATACTTATGTGCTTTCCAAGATACTATATATAGTATGTCCCCCTTTTACAAATTATGGTCATTGTAATTTCTCTGTCTACAGTTACAGAGTCTATTTATCTACCTATTACTTTTTTGAAACTTCTAACAAACCATTCAAACTCGACACTAGTTTCCCCAAAGGAAAATGAGAATAATCCTACTAGTAGGCATTTGTAGGAATATTTTAATTACATTATATCATCTATATCATTGCCGTATAGCAATAAAGAAGCCAATCAAAGTCCTACAGAAAATGAACATTCAGTTAGCAACGTAGCAAATCTGGAGATACTGCAGTATCAATGGAAGAAGCCCAGGATATTAAAAATAAAACTCCAAAGTGCTTAATGACCATTGCACAATTTGTTTCATAAATAAAATCTTTAAAAACAAGAGTCTGATTTCTGTTAACTATAATTTCAAGTGGCAGAAATATAAATGTAGTTTTGTTAACTTTGTTTCCTTTATTTCTGAAAAGCAGAATCCTGTGTGGTACTGAAAGAAAATGTCAAATGGTATCTTAGAAAATTCTAGCCCTATCAAAAATAATATATAAAACCATGTAATATCATAAAACTTTTAAAACTGTTTTCTCATATTTTGGGGTAACCTTTTAAAATGGTAATTCAATAAACTAGTTTTTACTTCCGTAAATTTATACATTTTTTGGTCTTTTTTCAAGGTCAAACTGATACTGTTACTATGCATATGAGGGGGTGAATAAAATTGCACACTGTAAGAATCCTGCGACTATGTGACACACAACTAGACAATTTTTTGGATTCTCCCAGCGTTTTAAATATTTTCTTGCTTACTAACAACTTCTTAACCTGTAGGTGAAACACAATGAAGGCACTAAATCCGAAACCACGAAATTTGGAAGTAGACCTCGGCTTGTATTCTGGCATTACTACTTACTACTTTCGTATGTTGTGGTAGATACTTCTCTGAATCTGCTTTCTCAAGTATAAACAATGAATAACAATACCTGTCTGGAGTCATGAATGAAGATGGAACGAGATTACACTGCCTGGAGCATTCTGAGTGCTGAATAAATGGTGGTTTCATCCTCAGCTGTCCTTCAGCAATCCTGATTTGACGCTCCCGTGACAGACATTTGTCCACGTATATACGGCATGTTTTCTGATTCTTCCTAGCAACTTCCTTTATAAGTAATCCGCCCATACATTTACATGTTAATTCTAACAGAGTCCATAATAACCAGTGAGCTATTTTAACAGTGTCAGCAGAGATAGATTAAAGAATCGATGAAAAGTAATTCAGTGCAATTTACGGATTACTCATCTTATTTTCACTAACAGATGACTGCCATCTTGTACAGATATATTTCGCATACAGAAAATTACATTTAATCACAATATTGTTTGGGTGGGTTAGTCTGTAACTTGAAGTAAAATGTATTGACAGGATAAAATGAAAGCTTTGAAAGAGTGCAAAGGTGGAAAAACGAGGTTAAGCGAGAAGTAGGAATTACCAATCTTCATGGTTAGAAGATTCATTAGACGCATTTGCCTTCAAATATTAGCTTCTCTACAGAATGGTGGTAAACGCCAGTGAAAAATTAACAATAGTGAGAACACCAGAGTAGTGTTAAACCACCTTGATAATCAGATGGCTCGGAGCAGTTTAAAGCCCTCACGAAAGAGGAGTGTTTTTACCTTCCCTGTCTCCCGCAATCAATGCCATTTTTAAAAGAGAAAATAAGTCACACATCAACTCTCAATAGGCTGACATGCTCCTCAATACGTTCCTTAAAAAAAGAAAAAAAAAAAACTTGTGCGCAAATATTTCAGATGCCATTCCACCCCAAACGCATTCCAAAACCTAAAAATCACTTTCAAGCCAAACTCGCGGCTCGTTGGTGATTCACGGCCAGGATCTCGAGGCAGGAAATAGTGCACTCACGCCGCATCCTCCTGAATCAGCCATTTCGGTAAGAAGACCCAGAAGCACTAGCAGTTTGTTTGTAATTTGTTTACCATTTAAAAGCAAGTTATTTCCCAAAGGAAATCTAAGCAATTGTTAAGTGTTTTACATTAAGCAGTCACCAATTTTACAATTCATATCATGAAGCCGCTTTGCCCACCGCCCGCGTCCCTCTCGGAGCCCACGACGCTCAGCGGTCGAGCCGTCGCACCGCACAGCCCATAGGAACCTGGAGCGCTCCGCGCTTTGCCCCAATTTCCCTACTTGGGGTCTCCGCTGCAGCTAGAGCGGTCGGCCAATGGAGGCCTTCTCCCGCACTCGCCGTCCCGCCTTCCAGTTCCACTGAAGCCAATAAAAAGCGCCGTCTGGAGACAGAAGCCAATGGGAGCTCGGGTAGAGTCGTCATGATTGGCTGCGGTCTCTTCGTAGTGCAGTCTAGGCCTCTGCCTCGGTTACCCTGGAGCCCAGGTTACCGCCGCTGCCACCCAGGAGCCGCGGTCCTCGCCCCCGTCCCATCCCTGTGTTTAAACCTCCCGCATCTCGGCAACCTCGGCACCCGCCCGGCAGCCTCCGCAGGAGCCAGGCATCCGCTCCTTGGCGGCCAGACGCCGAGGCCCCAGCTGGGAGTTCGGTCCTAAGCGGGAAGGCAAGGAGGCGGGACGCCGCATCGGCTCTGCGGAGGAGCCGGCGGGTTGGAGGTGGGCTTTGAAGTGGGCGTGGAGACGGCGGGGGAGGTGGAGGTGCGAGGTGAGGCTGGGTTGAAGCGTCGGGGAGCTGGCGGAGGGGCGTTCGTGGATGGGGGCCTGCGGGTGCTTCTTAAACCAGGGAAGATGAAGGGATTAGGCATGGGAGAGGATTTAGGGACCGCGAGGAGAAGGAAGACTTAGGAAAATGAGTAAAGAGCTCGGCTCCTGAGAGGGTCCCGAGGAAGGGAGGTTGACCGGCACTGGGGGGACTGGGAAGTTAGGAGGAGAGGAGCTGGGAAAGGGTATTTACTTCCCGGGACCGAGAAGAGAAGGAAGGGAGCAGGCGGATCTAGAGAAGTGGTTGTTATTAAAACAAAGAAAACAAAAACCCTGGAGGCCCGTGGAGACTCAAGACTAGAGAGGAGGGGCAGGGCCAAGGGCCAAGACGGAAAAGGAGGCTTTGGTAGCTCTCGGATAATAATAGATGTGTTACTATTAAAACTGTGATTAGAGTGGAAAGCCGTACTTGTCCAGGCTGTGATATTTCTATACGTCCTTCCGGGATGGGATGAGAGGAGTAAAGATGGTTACAAATAAAAGAAAAAAGAAAGTGCCTTTTTGGCACACTCTCGAGTTGGAGTCGGTACTCAGATACGTGACGTTTACGTTCGATAGACCGTGGGATAGTGTTTAACAGTGAAGAGCCCTGGTCCAGTTCATCTGATATAAACTCCTTTTTTGTTCACTTTGTTCTTTGGAAAGTATACTTGGGCACATACATATTTATTCCGCTCCTTTATCTTCACGTTAAGAACTTGCGTTAGAGATGTCTTCGGAATCAAAAGTCATCATTTAAATTAGTTTTTGGCAGAGGGATATGTTTTTTAGAATGGTAAAACCGATGTTTCCAGTTCTTTACTCATTCCCTCTTTCTTTTGCGTGGTTATTTTAATCTATGTTTTTTCCAGTTGTTCCACATTTAAATTCTGTATTACCGTTTTAAATATTTCACTTTGTGATTTCCTGCATGTTGGCTAGTATGTTTATCCAAATAAGTTATAGGAAATAATAGTTTGTTTTGATTCTCTAAGTTGACCAAGTGTCATTTTAAATATCAAAAAGTAGTTTGTGACTTTGGAAAATAGATTTTTCTTCTTTTGTCAGTCACATCTCTTCCGTTAATCATATTGTGGAACTATAATTCTGTGGGACACAATGGAAGCCCATTAAAATAAAGATGCTACCCTTCTCTTGGGTTCTTCTTCTGCCTGTCATTCTTCAACTCTTTTGTGGGATCTTCTTCCTCGGCCCTCCATATTTCATTATTGTTTTTCCCAATAATCCAGTCTTCTGTCTTCGGTCTTCTATTTTTTACTCTGTGTTCTTGGCTATCTTCTTCCTGTCCTTTGGCTTACACTATTTGTGTTTTATTAACACTCTCCCAATTTTTTATTTCTGTTCTGGAACTTTTGAGTTACTGTCAAACTTTTGTAGCTAATTTTTGGTATTTCCACATAAATTTCCCATCCGTAGGCATCCCAAACTCAGTATGTCCAATATTGAACCCATCACCTTTCCCTGCCAAAGCTGTCCTGCTTGAATACCACATTCTCCTAATTTTGCAAGCCCAAAACTTTGGAATTTACTCAAGTTCGTCTCTATTCTCAGACTTCCTATTTAATCTGTCACCAAGTGTAGTTTATCTTACTCAATTCTGTACTCTGTGTCTCTAGTTATACTACCTTCAAAACACTATCTGTCAGTGATTATCAAGATCAATTGATATTCTTCCTCCAGCTTTCCTGCCCTCCAATTCTTAGATTGGAGATGGATCCTTGCAAATGTCAGATCTGATAATATTAACCCTACTGAAGAGCCTTGGTTTCCAACCAACTTATTAATGACATAGAGATTCTTCTTGTGATATTATCTTCCACCCGATCCAGTCCCACTTACTATTACTTTAGCACTACTCCCCAGCCAGTGCCATCCTTTTAAGCTAACATTGTCCATTTGAAATAGAATGTGAGCTATATCCATTTTTTCAGTAGACACACAATAAAATACAGCTGAAATTTTAATGTATTTTTAAACCACATATATCCAAAATATTATTTTAGCATATGTCAATATAAGAAAGATTATAGAAGAGCTACTTTATGGTCTGTTTTATGTACTAAGTTTTCAAAATTCCACATGTATTTTACACTTGCCGCATATGCCAATTCTGAATAGCTACATTTGAGGTGCTCAGGAGCCGCTGTGTTGGCCAGCACAGTTGTAAAGTATTTGCAGTTTGGTGATATGCCATGCTTATCTAATGCCTTTTACTTTTGCAAATGCTGCATCCTCTTATTGAGACAGGGTCGTACTTCACTGTCTTCTTTTTCTAACCTCATTTACCACCCCACTTTTCAAACACACACGTGCATGAAATTGTAATTGTGCCTAACCTCTGCTAATACATTAAGACTCAATTTAGGCATTATCTCCTCTAGAAACCTTCTCAAACTCCGTCTGTCCTCTAATCTTAGTTCTGAGTTTACTAAGCTTTCTCTGCTTCCTTTTATCATTAGTACTTATAGACTGTCGCATTATTTTTTTTTTCCTCTTGTTTGGGAATTACTTAACGGTAAGGGATCAGTCGTATTTTACTCGTTTTTGTATCTTCAGCTGCATCTATAATCTAGTGCCTGACACTTCATAGGTGTTCAGTAAATGTCTTATAAATGAATGAATGAATGAATGAACATTTTATGATGTTTTCATTTGACTGACTGAACTTTGGGAATATGTACTGTACTTAAGATGATTTAATTTGATCCATTGCTTAAAATGTTTAAAATAAGCTGATTATGTCTTACATTTCAAGTGTAGTATTTACTGTGATCTGATTGATCATATTTGATCATACTTTAAATCCAAACTTTATTTTTTGTTTTATTTTTAAGTAAAAATAGTTTGGTTTTTAAGCAAGATTATGCAGATAAGTAGTAGAATAAGGAAAATGCTTATAAATACGTGGGGACATGTATTAGAAGAGTGGAGAAACTTTACTTCATTTCTCCTTTGTGGAAGAGGAGCAGTAACCAAATGTAGCAATATGGTTTTTACTTTTATCTCATCTTTTTTGCGGGGAGGAGAAATGTCCTTATTTATATCTTTCTCACTTAGGTTTATTTCCATTTTATTTGCCTAGTTGTCTGTTGTGTGAACTCTTGTTGGCAGCAAAGGTAGCCAGTCAGCAATGTTTTATACAAAGAAGCTGAGCACAGGGATATGTCAGGAAATTAACAGTTTGTTGATTTTACAGTTTTTTTTTCTTAAAACTAAGACGGTTTTTTAGAGTCAGATGAATTAGATATCACTATGATATTTATATACAATGGACTCTACAACTTAGATTTGCTTTCTGATTCATTTGTAATCGGAGATAAAAGAAACTTCTGGCGCTCGAGGATCTTTAGGTTATCTTCTTTTTTTTTTTTTTTTTTTTGACCTGTTATGTGTAATCTATACTGTTTGAGACTTTTACCTTTTTTTTTTTTTAAAGGGGAGTTTACTTTTGGATGAACAGTGTCAAGTATTAGATTTGGTAGCTTTCTATTAATCGCTGTAGTGGCATGTTTAGCCAGCTTTAGGAAATAAACAGTTCTTAGGAATTGAAATTGGGCACAAGGCTTATAATTTTCCTTTTTTGCTTTTATCTAGTTAGTTCTTTGATTATCATTGAGAGGGAACTAATGGGATACATACAAGTACCCCTCACTCCTCAGCTCCCCCCTCCCCCCGCAACGAACAACTGTTAACTGATTCATTCTTGGTTTAAATTAGTTGCAGAACTACACATGGACTATAAATCTTCAGTGTTCTGTTAATCTAAGATCACTTTTTTTCTTTTAAGAAAAAGAATAATTATATTCATTCAATAGTATTATGACTACATTACATTAGTCAGAAATTACTGTTTTAACTGCAGGTGAAATTCATGTTGTTTGAAGCCTTATTAGGTTCTCAGTTATTTAAAATTAACCTAGAAAAAAATATTTCAGCTTTACAGTGGCAGTGACTCTGAGGAAAACTTTTTGATTTGCTAACTTTTCTCTCTCAGGAATTTTAGAGATTTAAGTAATTCTTATGCAATTATTTTAAAAGAGGGAAGATTTAACATTTTATTTAAAACCAAAAGGAAAATTTTATAAAATGGAACTTAATATTCTATTTGAAATAACATTATAGTCATTCATTTCACAAATAATGAATGGTGGGTGGTGTGTTTACTATGGTGAACGAAACAGACAAGAGTTCTGTCTCACGGGTCTTATATTTAGTAGGAGAAGTAAGGCAATAAATGTAAGATTATTTCCAGTAGTAACAAGGTCCGTGAAGAAGATAAAGCAGAGTAATAGGATAGAGTGACTGGGCTCACTTTAATAGAAAATTGTCAGGGAGCCATTTTTGAGAAGGTGACATTTGTGCTGAGAACAGGAAGAAGAGAAGGAACCACTTTGTGAAGTTCTAGTTAGTGCAGCAAGTACTAAGGCTGTTGGCAAAAATCTTATATGTTGAAGGCACAGAAGAAGGCTAGCTTGCCTGAAAAAGGAGATTTGAGAGGAAGAGTGATGTAAGGATAGAGAAGTAGACAGAAAGGCTAGACGTTGTATAAGTTTGCAGGCCTGGTTAAGGACTCTGACGGCCATAGGAGACCATTGAAGTACATTAAGCAGGACAGCAGTACTGGTCTGATTTCTGTTTTAAGTTGCTTTTTCTCACTGTCGTGTGAAAAACTGATGTGAGGCAAGGATGAAAGCGGAATATCAGTGAAGAGGTTATTGCAGAAGCCCTACAGAGAAAACATGGATGTGGACTAGACTCACGTGACTTAGACTAGACCAGTAGCACTGTGGACGGTGGGAAATGGTCAGATCTGGAATGTAGGATGGAGATTAAAGTGTCTGGTTTTACAGATGGTTTGGATGAGAGATGTAGGAAGAAGGAATCCAGGACGATCTTTAGATTTGTGTCATGAGTAATTCAGTGGATGCATTTACCGTTTAATGAGATCGGAAACATAGGAAAGAGTTGAGGTGGAAAAGGAACGATAATGATTTCAGTTTTGGACATGTCCATTTGAAATGATTTTTAGATATCCAAATAGAATTGTCAAGTAGGAAGGTGAATATATGAATGTGGAAGCCAGGGTAAATGAAGTCTAGATGAGATCACCTAAGGAGAGAGTGTAGATAACATGTGCTGCCCTGTGTATTCCAACATTTAGAGATCAGGAAGAGGAAGCAGATTCAACAAAGGAGACTGACAGGAGACAGCCAGCGAGGCAGTAAGCAAACCGGGAAAATAGATCACTATGGAAAAGCAAGTAAGAAGAGAGTTTTTAGGAGGGAAGGAATGGTTGGTTATGTCAAACACTACTGTGAGGTTAAGGACCAGTAGGGCAGAAAATTGGCTGATGGTGGGAGGAGATGTACAAAACAAAAAATAAGAAACTTGGCTGATGGATTTAGGAAGGTGAATGTCATCGGTGAGCTTGACAAAAGCTGTTTCAGTGGAGTGGTGGGGATGAAAACCTAACTAGTGTGCGTTCAAAAGGAAATGGTTGGAAAAGAAGTGGTGATAGCATTCTAGATTAAAGATTACTCTTCAAAAAATTATTGGAAAATTGGAGTGGAGAAATTGGGTTGTAGATGCAACAGAACATGGAATCAAGCATCAGCTTCATTAGCACCTCTTTGTTGATAGGAATGATCCTGTAGAGAGGGCACAATTGCAGAAGCACAATCCTTGACATTGAGAGGTAGTATGGGAAAGAAGATGAGTAAAAGATTTAGCTTTAAAAAGGAGCAGAAATGCTTCTTCAGTTTTAGCAGAGTTGAGAGGGCAAAGAGGATGGGATAGATACAGGTGGAGGTGGCTTCAAAGATGAGGTAGTTATCTGATTGTTATTGAAATATTGAGTAGGTCACTCAACTAAGAGTCAGAAAACTTACAGTCTGTTTCAAGTTTTACTAACGAGCTTTCTGATCTTAGACCAGTTGTGAACTTAGGTAAGTCTGGGCCTCAGTTTCCTAAATCTTTGCAAAGGAAAGACTTGATTTCCTAGGGTCCTGTCCAGTGATTAATTGTTAGGTAATCTAGTTAAGCTATAGTAGTTTTTGTTGTTTTATACTTTATAAGAAAACTTAATAATTACTTCCTTTACCTCATGTTTATCTGTTTCTTTTTTTTGGTCTAATTTTTTACGTCTTTTCTTTTTTATTTAACTTCTATTCTATGTGCCTGTTTGCTTATTTGAGCTATTTTTCTGAAACACGATTAGCCAGGCAGCTACAAGTTTCTACAAGGACTCAGGACTAATTTTTTACAAGTGAATTTTCGCGTGTCTAAGTTTCTATTCTCTAGGAAAGCTAAGTTATTTGGGTTGTTATATTTCCTAAGGATGTACTGGCTTATTAAATGCAATGATAAATTGTGAGATGATATAAGTATTACGCATAGGTTAGAAAAACCCACCTTATTTCAAAATAGAACCTAAGTAATCAGAAGTTTAGCAAAGAAAATAATATATTCTTTGTTTTGTTTTGTTTTTCTTTCTTAAACTTTTATTTTAAGTTCGGGGTACATGTGCAGATTTGTTACATAGGTAATCTTGTGTCATGGGGGTTTGTTGTATGGATTATTTCATCACCCAGGTCTTAAGCCCAGTACCTATTTGTTATTTTTCCTGATCTCCTCCCTCCTCCCACCCTTCGCCCTTTAATAGTCCCTAGTGTGTGTCATTCCCCTCTATATGTCCATGTGTTCTCATAATTTAGCTCCCACTTATAATGGCATAATGGCATTTGGTTTTCTGTTGCTTTGTTAGTTTGCTAAGGATAATCTTTCTTAAACATGAGTTAGCACAAACCATTTCAAATATTCTTCACAGATTTAGAGACATCCCTCAAAACCTGGGTTAGAAATAAATGAATTAACCAATTATTTCTTTTTATATATATATATTTTTATTATACTTTAAGTTATAGGGTACATGTGCACAATGTGCAGGTTTGTTACATATGTATACATGTGCCATGTTGGTGTGCTGCACCCATTAACTCGTCATTTACATTAGGTATATCTCCTAATGCTATCCCTCCCCCCTCCCCCCACCCCACAACAGGCCCTGGTGTGTGATGTTCCCCTTCCTGTGACCAAGTGTTCTCATTGTTCAATCCCCACCTATGAGTGAGAACATGTGGTGTTTGGTTTTTTTGTCCTTGCAGTAGTTTGCTGAGAATGATGGTTTCCAGCTTCATCCATGTCCCTACAAAGGACATGAACTCATCCTTTTTTATGGCAGCATAGTATTCCATGGTGTATATGTGCCACCTTTTCTTAATCCAGTCTATCATTCTTGGACATTTGGGTTGGTTCCAAGTCTTCGCTATTGTGAATAGTGCCGCAATAAACATACGTGTGCGTGTGTCTTTATAGCAGCGTGATTTATATTCTATGGGGTTACCATCTTCCTGGATGTTGCCTAAGTCTTACACCCCTTATAAGGTTACCCTTATAAGGATACCTTATAAGGCTGATGGATTACCCCATCCCCTTCCTCTCTTAAATTTCGATTTCCCAATAACTAAACTTTCTTCCCTTTTATTGGCTGACCCCTCCTCTACATTCTGTTCGCTTATTGTGACCCTCTAGGTGCATGAGCCCTGCGGTTTGTTACATTTGCAGGCTGGCTGCCAGTGCTTAGATTTATCATGCCTTGAAAGTGGACCATTTAAAATGTTTTCTCACTAATTCTCTCCTCTTTTCTATTTACTTTCTTTGGTTGCATTTTTATTTAAACCTTTCTGGTCCCTGAATTGCTTTAGAAGTTGTTAACTTTTTTCTTTCTTGGAGAGTGAGTTTAATTTGGTTTCTAGTAGTAGCAGGTTATTTTGCTAGTAAGTTATGGGCATTTGCTTATTAATAGCCATTTTAATTCATCTCTGTGCTAGTCCCCTCACACAAGGGGTAATACAACATCCCACTGCTGGTAAGACTCCTACCACAATTATGAGAGATGTAAGGATTGAGGCTACCATGCCTTTCCATTTTTTAAACCAACCTTCTAGCCAACCTGTAAATGGGTTATTAATTCCAGCATTTTCTGCCAGTTTGTTGGCTAGAGTTGTTAGTCCTTGTAAAGTTTTCGTGATGGTTACATTTGGGGCAGTATTGTTAGGAATGAAAGTACAACATTTCCCACCCAGCATAACACATATTCCCCCCTTTTTTGCTAGTGTTATGTCTAGTGCAAGCCTGTTTTCCCAGGCCATTTGGCTGATGGCATTTAACTGGCCAGCTACCCCCTTTGAGGGCGTCTGAGTATAATTGATGAATCTTTGTTGATTATAATAGATGTAGTTAATCTAATCCACATTCTTATTAATAGTTGACCACGAGAAGAGTGCTGACGTAAACCTAGCAGGTATTTGGTTTCGGGCCTTAAGTTCATTAGGCATCTCCCTAGGGACTCCTATTGGGTTAACATGTATATTGGGATTAAAAGAATTTGTTACATCTTTTCGGTTTTGGTGGCCATGTGTATTTTTGGGTATCTTATGGAATGCCAGGGAGAGGGGAATGGCCAATTGGACTAAAGCACAAGTCCCCGTCCGATCGGATGGTAACAGGTTACGGAGGTTCCTTTTCCCACAATACCACATGACGTTAGCACTGGGTATGTGGAGAGCTGAGTGATTGCCATTGCCTTACCGCTGATGTTTAGGATGTGGGTACAAGTTGAAAATTCTCCCATGGGCTTATTGAACTCTGCCGCCTGCCTAGAGAGACAAGAGGAGTGGTTTATATTCCCTATAGAGAACGATGGAATTGCTCTGGGATTTGACCTCCACAATGCAGGAAAGAGCAATGACAGACTTGTGTAAGTTTCATTTTCCTATGCATCCTCGTTCTGGTATAGAGCCAACATGCAACGCATTCCTTCAGGATTGATATTTTATCCTAGAGGAAATGGAACCACCTTTGCCTGAGGTTGTTTCGCAGCACACTGGTAGCAGTTACTCTTGTTGAGGGCTTGTACCGAAAATTTGACCCATTCGACCCAGGCATTCACATCCCTGTACCCTGTCTCAATTTCTAAGGTTTGCCTTAAATTCTTTACCTCAATTATTTTTACCCTTTTGGGGTTATTATTTGGTGGACTAAAGTGTTTATTAGGGTTTGGAGTTGGAGTAGTCCCGGGCAAATGGGAGGTTGAGTTTTTGATTTTTGAGAACGAATTGCCCTAGGGGGTCTTTCCCAGTGATGTCTGCTCTTAATCCATATACCCAAGACGCTTCCTTTGGTTCTTGGTTTAGAATGGCTGGATTGTTGATGGTGATGAGTGTAGGATTGCATTTTAAATTCTGGCAGTCATTTGGCGGGGAGCCCTTGGACAGGTGTAGTTTATTCTTTAAGGGTCTGCAGCTCAGAGTTACCCGCCCCGTGTTTATTGTCCGACCCTGAAATTGGGTAGTTTACCATACATCATCCCAGCCGGGGTAGAGTCATGCGCTACTGTAACCTGTATCATGTTCAGGGCAAAGATATTTATTTGCCTGTGAGAGCTGTCTCTGATTTTTCAAATTCCCACAAGATAAGACCGGGCAGGTATTAAATCTTATAGTTTGTGTTGCTACCATCTTGGTCACATTGATACCAACTTGATCGGGTAGGGAGGAGTTCCTGCCAGTTTCCATTTTGACGTTCTGCTTTTTGTATAGTAGCCCATTTTAGCCATATTAACTTCCAGAAATGGGGCCAGCCTGTGTTTTCTTTGTAGATTTTTTTTTAGAGTTAACTTTAAGGGTTCCTTAGGTGACCCATGCACTTTTTACTGTTGTTTTCCCCTCCCTTCTGGGGTCTGTTTTACCAGTCCCTTGATGAGAGTACAGTGAATCTGCTGCTGTTCAGCTGTTTGCATGGCTGTTTCAGTGGTTAGGAGCACTTGAGGGTCCTTCCCAGCTTGGGTGGAGTTTGTCTTCTTTCCAAGTTTTAATCAGCATCAAATCACCAGGCTAGAAGTGGAAATCATGAGGCTGGAAACGGTGAACAGCAAACTTAAGAGGCAGAGTTTGAGTTAGAAGTTCTTTTAACCTAAGGGATGACAGGGTGGAGGATATGGCCAGTTTATAATTTCTTAAGAATTGATCCTTGGTTTCCATAGTAGGGAGATTTGTAGCTCTGCCAAAATATAGGAGCCCATATAATAACTTGTAGGGGGACAATCCCAAGTTTTTTCCTGGGGCTGTTCTAATCCTAAGGAGTGCTATTGGGAGACATTTGGTTCCGGGCATTTTAGTTTTTAAGATTAGTTTGGTGATAGCTTTTTGAGAGTTTGATTTATTCTTTTTATCTTTCCAGAGGAAGGGGGCTGCCAAGGGATGTGATAATTCCATTTAGTTTGTAAACTTTCCATAATTCCCTTTAACACCCGTGAGGTAAAACAGCCCCCGTTGTCTGAATTAATATTTTTCACCAAGCCAAATCTAGGTAAAATTTGTTTTTTTGTTTTGTTTTGTTTTGTTTTTTGAGAGGGAGTCTCACTGTGTCACCCAGGCTGGAGTGCAGTGGTGCGGTCTGGGCTCACTGCAACCTCTGCCGCCTGGGTTCACGCCATTCTCTTGCCTCAGCCTCCCAAGTAGCTGGGACTACAGGTGCCTGCCACCTCGCCCGGCTAACTTTTAGTATTTTTAGTACAGGCGGGGTTTCACCGTGTTAGCCAGGATGGTCTCCATCTCCTGACCTTGTGATCCACCCACGTCGGCCTCCCAAAATGCTGGGATTACAGGCATGAGCCACCGCGCCCAGCCGTAAAATTTGTTTTAATATTATTTTGACCACATTCCTGGCAGTGGCTATTGGGAAGGGGAAAGGCTTCCACCCCGCCTGAAAGGTGATTTATGATTACCAGTAAATACTTTAGTTTTCCTGCTTTGGGCATTTCTGTGAAATTTACTTGAATGCTTTGAAATGGTCTTAGTTTGGGAGGCCTTCCTCCTGTGGCCTGTTTTCTGATCACCTTTTTGTTTACGCTTTGACAAGTTACACAACTTCCACATACTTGTTTAGTGAGGGTATAAATCCCTATACACCCATAGTTCCTAAGTATTGCATCACACAGAGCCTGGGGTCCCCAGTGACTCCCTTTGTGTAATACGGACATTAGTTCTTTTATTAGAGGTTTACTCACACTAGCTTTCCCACACTGTCCACCATTATCTTGGCTGTCTGCTCTGGCTTGTGGCTCCTGCCGCCCCCACACCTGCAGCTGCACTCCCTGACCTGCAAGGTCAGTTCTTAGTTACAAAGTTAACTTTCAAGAGGCCTTGCCCTACTAGGTCCTCCGGATCTAATCCGGACTATTTTTTCATTTGATCTCTGAGCCTCTGCAGGAATGCAGAGGGAATTTCCTCTTTTTCTTGTTGAATTTCAAATGCCTTTGAGACATTTTGTGTCCTGGGAGTGGACTCTTTGATCCCTTTAATTATTAGTTTCCTGAGGTCCTGCATTTGGGCCCAGTCCCTGGGATTGTGATTATCCCAGTTGGGATTGACATTTGGAAATTTTTGTTTGGCTGGCAAGACTTTTTGCCTGGGAGGGTGTTGCCTCTCCCAGATGGCTATGACCACTTTCCTAATTCTCCTTTCTTCTCCTGTGAACAGGATATTTATGATAGACATTGTTTTAGCCCAGGTGTAAAAGATGAGTCCTAGGAATTGGTCCAGCTGGTCTGCTAAAACGAGGGGATTTCCTAGGAGTGGTTTCATTTCCTTCTTTTTTCTCTTTTTTTTAAGTATAAATGATCAACCAGAAATTATCTTCAGAGAAATAAAACCAGAAGTATGTAAATAAAAAGCCCAAGATAAAGAAACAGAAAAGCTGACACTATATGAAGCAGAGGTAATTCTTGGATCACAAGAGACTTTAAACAGAAAATGTTTATGCAGTATTCTCAGAGAAAAAAAATATATTACCTCAGTAATGCGAGAAGAGAATAATTATTTTAAAAATCGGAACAAGAAAAAGTTCTTGGAAATGAAGATATTGGCACAGTTTTTTAAATGATGGTTTAGAAGATAAATTGAAAAAACTCTGAAAATAGAAGAAAAAAGTAGGCTTATTATTTAACTAGGAGAAATTTCAAAAAGAAAATGGAAAAAAAGGTTAATTATCTGAAGAACAATGTAAGAAAATCTCTGGTGCTTAAAGATACAGATTTCCAGATTGAAAGGAAGAGGGGGAGAAAGGGTCCCAACACAACGAAAAAGGCTCACTGGTATTCATGTGCTTGTGAAATTTCAGTATAACAAGGAGGAAAGCCCTAAAAGCATCTAGGGAGCGAAAAAAGGAAAAAGATAACCTATAAAGGAATGAGAATCTGTTTTAGCATAACTGGAGTGTAAATTCCCTAAGGGCAGGGACTTTCTGTTCATTACTGCTACATAGAGCTCAAGAAATATATTTTGAATAAAAGAGTGACTGTAACATATGTGTCACAAACAATGCTGATATATTTTTAACAAAAGAATGATTATAACATGTCTCACAAACAATGCTGAGGGTTTAAGACAGTGAAGCAGTGTCTTCAAAGTTATGAGAGAAAATAACCTAGAATTTGGAATGTATGAAAAGTAACAAGTGTGAGGTAAAATAACGACATTCTCAGGCATGCGAGGACTTAGAACATTTACTTCCTAAACCGTAAATGCTTTCTGAAGAAGTTATGTAAGGATGTGGACCAGTAAAATGATGATGGAAATTAATAAAGGTGACATGGTCTAAATGAAATAGTGCACTAACTCAGGAATTCAATAAAAGTAATTCCAGAATGACAGCAGTACTAGTCTAGAAAGTAGTTGGTTTAAATTAGAATAGGAAATTCAAGGAAAATGTCTTTAGGAGGAAGAATGGAATGGACTTCAGGCTATTGGTAGATTAAGAAGCTGGTAGATATTAGTGATATAAGAAATGTTTTTTCCGCTTAATAGGAAAAAAAGACAATTAGGAATTCTAAGAGAAAAACCATGCATAACCAACATGTAGTTGCATGTTGCAACCATATAAGGTGAAGGGTGAGTTAAATCCTCATCTTTCATAGTCTAAAATTGCTAACTCAAGATATAACATACACATAAAGGTATAAGCCATTAAAATGGTTGTTTCAAGGAGCAGGACTTGGGTAATGGGGCATTGGATATTTCCTTTATTTATTTTTATGATACTATGTGGATATATTTGAGAGGGGGCAAGGAGAGAACACTGTATTCTTCCCCTTTGCCATAGAAAGTTGGTGGGCCCCTCAGATTTAGATGGGATAGGGAGGTCATAGGAAGCTACTTCTGCTATGCAAATGTAAACAGAAATAATTTTCATCTTTACCATATAACCAACTTTTAATTTTATTATTGGAATTTAAACTGAAAGTTGTTGACAAAGAACATCAGTTATAATTTACTGAGCATCTCATATGTGTTTGAATTGCTAATATAATTGTTGATATTTACCAAGTTCTTACTGTGTAATAGTTATTGAATTATCCCATTTAATCCTCACAAGAATTCTCTAAAGTAGTTACTAGTAATATTACCATTTTACGTTTAAAAAAATAAGACTTACATTGAGAGGTAAACTCTCCAGATTTACATACTAATGAGTGCTAGAGCCACTTACTTGCTGTTATCATTATCCTTTTTTTCTAGACAATTTTTTTCGTGTGAAAATATTTTTTCACATGATTGCAGAGTGAAAGATTCAGGCTGATTTATGTATATTTGTAATATTAGTATTTGCCATAGGAATTGTTGATTTTAGATACAGTAGCTAATTTTGATAGAGACTGTGATTGCTGGACACTCACATCAGAAATAAAATCAAAGTGTTTTTTTTTTTGCTTTTTAAAATATTTCTTCTAAAGAAAATATCAAACAAATACGGAATTGGAAATATTAGAATAATGAATTCAAAAGTCTTCAATCAGTTTACATAATCATCAACTCACAGTCAATTTTGTATAATCTCTACCCTTACCCATTTTCCTTTGGGTTATTTTGAAGCGAACCCCAGACAATTTTATTTATAAATATTTGAACATATATCTCTAAAAGATAAAGATTCTTTAAAAAAAAAAAGACAGTATCAATGTCTCACCTAAAACAATATAATTCCTTAATATTAAATATGTGGTCAGGGCTGGGCGTGGTGGCGCACACCTGTAGTTCTGGCCACTTAGGAGGTGGGAGGATTGCCTGAGCCCAGGAGTTGAAGGTTGCAGTAAGCCATGATCATGCCACTGCACTCCCGTTGAGGCAACAGAGCAAAACCCTGTCTCTAATAACAATAAGTAGTGTTTAAATTTTCTTGACTATAATTTTTTAATACAGTTTATTGTAATCAGGAGTGAAATACTGTCCATGGATTACACTTGGTGGTTGTTTCTTAAGACTTTCTTATTATATAAATACCCTCTTCTCTCCTCTCTGTTGTTCTGCTTGCAATTTGTCCATTAAAGAATCTAGTTTTTTCTGTAGAGTTTGCTACAGTCTGGATTTTTTCTGATTGCTTCTTTGTACCTCGATCTCTCTCATACTTTCAGTGTCATTTACATTTAGAGGCTTCAGTTGATTCAGATTTAGTTTTTGTGGGGAAGAGGGGAGATTACTTCAGAGGTATTATTTTGTCCTATCAGAGACATGGTGTCTGGCTGTTACTTTTCTGTAGTGATACAGCCATTTATGATCATTATATAGCTTCATTATTTCATTAGGAGTTGTGAAATGTCGCTCGTCTAATTCTGTCATTTTAATATTTTATTTTTTATTTGTTAACTAGAATAATTCCATAAAGAAATACTTCCCCCTCATCTAATATTTTGTTATTTTCAGATAATAGCTTTTTAAGAGTATAGGCAAGATGCATGTGTGTTTTTTTATGTATATAAATTTTTAAATTGAATGAGATGGTTTCCTAGAATCTTCCAAAGGTGAATAATTAGGTTTTTGTAAAATATATCATATGAACTCAAGGATTTAAACACTTTTGATATGTTTAAATCGTTTGCTGATATAATTCGAATTGATGACAAATTTGCCTTGTCTTTGGCAAGTAGTTCCTTGAAGTTGGCTCCTGAGTCCAGTTGACTGACACTCCATCAGTAGTGTCTGATAGCTTCCTTGCTTTCTAGGATGACCAGATTGCTATATTCTTAGATTTATTTTGTGTGTTTCCTCCCTCAGAAATGGAATCAGGCATTTCACAAGGAACTTTAGGTTCTTTCAATGGGAAGGGGCATATAGACACTACATCTGGGTTCTAGGAATGTTCCTAGTTTTTTCCTTGTTTCTGGGATTTTTCAGTGGACAAAGTGAAGAAGTTTTTTTAAAATAAATAAAAGCCATCATAAATTCATACTGACACTCATAATTCAAATTTTGAGTGTCAAAGTTTTAAAACTCACATTAGTTTATATTTACTTCTTCCATGTTGAAAATTCTAGTGCCCACCTGCACCAATAATAACTACTCATTTGTTTTATTTCACAGTACATGTGTATAAGTCTGAGAATAAAATATCTGAGTAGCAAAATATGATTATTGGAATGGCTTTAAAAATTTTTTTGCATTTTTTTTGGTCATTATGTCTCACTAGGAATATAAAGTCAAGTTACTGTGTTTTAAAGTTATTCGAACTGGTTAATTTGTGTGGTTTTACCACCAACCATGTATGTAGATTGATTTATCTAATTTTATTTTGATTTATGGGAATTGCTTTTCAAAAATCTCATTTCTAAAAATTATAATTTCCTATGTTAAATCTACAAAAATTATATACAAAGAAGCCTAGCTTCTATCCCTTTCCCTAAACTCTGCTTCCTTCCTTCCCCTGTAGCAGTGTTGTTTAGTAAGCTAACTACCAGCACATGTGGCTTCTTAAATTAAAATTAATTAAAATTAAATAAAATTAAAAATTAGTTCTTCAGTTACACCAGCAACATCTCAAGTGCTTGATAGTCACATGTGGCCAGCCACCATCTTGAACAGCACAGATTATAGAACACTTCCATCCTGGCTGAAAGTTCTGTTGGACAGCCATACCCTGGCGAACCCATTTTATTTTTCTTAATTATTTGATTTCTCCTTCTACTTAAATATATAAAAATTACATATGTTACCCTTCTTCCTTGATAAATGGTAGCATACTACATGCTTTTTTCCCTCTTTCTTTTCTCTGTATATCCTCTGTATTCTCTATATATCTTTTCTCTGCATATCTGGCATAAAATATTATGCCAGTAATAATGCTACAATAAATAGTGCTGCCTTGTGCATGTCCTTTCATGTGTTATTACTAGAAGAACAATACTTTTAATACTAATTTCATCAATGAGATTTTTGTTTCTTCTAAATTGGATTATAAAAGTAATCCAATTTTGTTGTGTTAGAAAACCAGAATGTGTTAATGGAGAGAGAAAATTATCTAAAATCCATGTTGTCAAGCAGGCACTATTTTGGTGTTCTTGTATTCCTTGCTTGGAAAATGTTTTCAGTTTCTGAATTCAGATAGGAATAATAGTATTTTCAGTATTTTTTAATGAATATGTGTAGTTGAGATCATACTGTATGCACTAATTTGAATTTTTTATTTACGATAATAGTATAAGCATTTTCCTTAAATACAAACTTTTTATAAACATTTTCAGTAGCTTCATGATATTGTGCTGTATGGATTTATAAAATACTTAATTATTCCTCAGTGATTAGGCATTTAATTTGCCTCCACTAAAAAAATTGTACTGTACTACATTAAATATTTGCACATAACTTTTCTCCTAATTTTAGCATTATTTTATTGGAATCCAGAAATTATTGTATCAAAGGTTAAAGCATAATTAAAGTGACAATACATTTTGCCAGTGTTCTTCCAAAAAAACTCAGGGATCTTTTTCTGATAGCAACTCTCACAGCATTGAGTGTTATTATTTTGAAAAATCTTTAATAATTTGTGTTACCTTTTTGGAATCTTATATATTTTGCCCATTTAATTTTTTTACCCCATATTTTTCTCAAAGGATGATATATTTATGTATTGAAGATAACAATTTTTTGTCATGTTTGCAAATGTTTCTCATTAAGTGTTTTTTCTCTTAGTTTTTAAAAAATATACTTTAGTTTTACATTTTTTGTGTAGTCAATCTTGGATATTTTTATTTATTCTTTATTTATTTTTTTTTATTTTTTGAGATGGAGTCTCATTCTGTCACCAAGCTGGAGTGCAGTGGCGCCATCTCGGCTCACTGCAACCTCCACCTCCTGGGTTCAAGCAATTCTCCTGCCTCAGCCTCCGGAGTAGCTGGGACCACAGGGGTGTGCCACCACGCCTAGCTAATTTTTCTATTTTTAGTAGAGACAGGGTTTCACCTTGTTGGTCTCTTGACCTCATGATCTGCCCGCCTCGGCCTCCCAAAGTGTATTTATTCTTCTTAGCAGGTTTGTTCTTTACTATCACCACTACTTCCACTCCCACTGCCTCCCTGCCTAAAAAAGAAAAAACTGGTGATTTGATCATTATTGTCCGTTAAAATTCAGCATTTGCCTCTAGAATAACTCTTAAAATTAAACAGTCAACTTCAGTTAACATTTATTCAGAAGTAGTTGTATGTCAGGTACTTATTATCTATCTAGGCTATGACGGTCTGTATTTTCTCCAAATACTGTAAGTAACTTATCTGTGAAAATATAGATAAATTGTAGCCTCTTTTAAAAATTGTAAGCTATATATTATTTTGCTTTTAGTGTCTTTCATTGTGATCAACTGTAGAAACTGTAGAGACTGTGTGATAAGTCTCCTTTCCACTTCCTTAATTTCAGGGCAAAAAAATTTATCTTCTGGATGCTAATGTGAATTGTGGTCTACAAATACATTGTGGAGAAAATAGATTGTGGAGAAATGAATATTATCAGGATCTGAAGACTGTGGAAATGTTTTTCAGTATTGTCATAGTCTCCTCTGGAGAAAATAATCTGTGAAATTATGTGAATAGAGACCATTTTTCAAAACAATGGGGGAAAGAGCAAGAAGTCCAGGTACTGATCAAGAAAGAGAGGCAGGCAAACATCATGATTCTTACTCATCTGATTTTGAAACGCCACAGTCTTCTGGCCGATCGTCGCTGGTCAGTTCTTCACCTGCAAGTGTTAGGAGAAAAAATCCTAAAAGACAAACTTCAGATGGCCAAGTACATCACCAAGGTAAGCATTCTGTCTGGTGGACCTAGAATACTCATTTTTAGTGCTTAAGGAAAACGTGTATGAATGAAACTCTTTTATTAGTATATATGTTGTTGTATACATGGAAGTGGGCTGATTTACATTTTATAGGTTATATACTTATAAGTATATATAAATGTTGCTTGATGGTACTATTTGTTATATTCAAAGTCATACAATATACAGAAGGAAACATAGCTAAGCCTTCTCAGTTTGTTTTTTCTTTTTCCTAAATAAATGCTTGTCTTGGGGTTTCTGAGGTACTGTAAAGGCAAAAAAGTTTATAAATCATATGTACCTTTTTTGTCTTCATTTTTTGAAAGTAGAAAAAGCATTGACATAAAGTGGTTAAGGGACGTTTTAATAGATTGAGTAAAATTACTTACTGTAGGTAATACAGTGTTTACTGTAAAAATTCAAATTAAACCTAGGAATGGAATTGAGGCCTTTGGTCTAATTTGCTTTCTTTTGAAGTGTGTTATAATGGAAACTGGATTAATCATTAGAAGTCCTTTTTGTTATTAAAATGTTACTAGAATGGAAATAGGCCTTCATACATATTTGACTATGTAATATTCTACAAATATCTTCATCTCAATAAATCTCTGGTCAAGAAAACCCCATTGTAGTTAGTAACAAAATATGTAAGGTTTACAAGTGCAGCATAGAAAAATAAGGCAAATGAGATAATTACAGTATCCATTAATAAAAGCACAGCAGTAGCTTAAAATGGTGAGAGTTTAGACTGCAAGGCAGGGAGCGGTAAAATTGTGGGTGAAAAAGGGAGACAACGGACCACATTATGAGACACCATGCATCCTGTGCTAATGTATTGACTCTATTTTTGTGGCAAATAGCCATTGAAAGGATTTAAGCAAGGACATAATTAAGTTTGCCTTTATAAATTTTTACTTCGAAAAATAATATTTGCTCATTAAAAACTACAAAGAATATGTATTCCTTTTGAAAGAAACCCTTTCATGGACCCCCAGTCTAGCTCCTCAGGGATTTCCGTACTTCTAACCATTTATAACAATTGGGAACCTTTTTCTTTTTCGTTTTTTGTAAGTACAATGCTTTGTTGTTGTTATTTTGGTCTCCTTCTCCAAATCTGTCTCAGTGAGGAGCTTGTTATGATTTTGTAGTTGAGAGTATGATTTCTTATTAAACTTTTGCTGTATAATTAAGAACAAAACAGATCTTAGGGTTGAACCTTAGAAAATGCTTGTTAGTCTCAAGAAATACCTCGGGTATTATTGGTAAGGAATACTTTAATTTTTTTCTTCATTCCCCAGAAACAATTTAGGAGGCCACCCAATTAAGGAGTCAGAACTTTGTAAGCCTTACCTTATTTGAGAAGGTAACTGAGAAAAGCTGTGAAAAACAGTTCCAGCCTCAGCCAGAAAATTTCAATTATTGTCTTCAATTTGACCTGTACTGTTTTCTGTTTTACACTGTCCTTTGAATTAAAATCTGTGGTAATTAGTCTGCCTTAGACCAAGTAACAAGACCAAACTGATAGGTTTCTGTAAACACTAAATTGCAATCAGTATAGACTAACCTAAGGACAAAACACATGTGATTAAAACAGCATTTTAAATGAATTTTTGGGTTTGCATGTTTGATAGCATATTCTCTTCCTTCCCTTTCCTTAATTTTCAGCATACTTTACTTTTTTTGTGTGTAAAATTCATGCAGTATCAAAATTTTTCATGGTAAAATGTAATAAGTTTTGATTATACATATTCATTTATTATATATTTATTCCATTATTTGTTTTTTCAGTAATATAAACATATCTTGATTTTTTTGGTGGATGCATAATTTATTTTTAATACATTAAAAAAACAGTCATATTATTTTTAACACCCGAAGGAAGAAAAAGCAATTTTCCACCCACTTTTTGGGAGTGACTTAACAAGGAGAGATGAAGAGTGATACATACAACAATCATCTTTCTTCTTACTCTTATTAGCACTTGATAGTTTAAAATATTTTATCTTATAGTTTTAAAAATGAAAATAAAAAGGTAGATGAAAGCTGGAAATATTTGTGAGTTCAGGTTAATGATCAGTTTGTAGTTATAGAATATGCTAAAAAATTTATACTCAGAGTTTTAGGATGTCAGAAAGTTGATTATGGAAACCCTTTTTTATCTGACTAAAAATTTTTATACTGATTCTTATATTATTAGGCTTTAACTTTTCATATAAAACAAGTTGCTCTTTCTATGAAGTTTTGTTTCATGAGCGGTGTAATTTTGTACATAGAAACCATATTTGGAACAATTGACATTCATCTTTATATATAATTATTTTTATGTATAAAGTTTCTGTCATTCCAAGAGCTGAGTACATACTCCATAATAGCGTATATATACCAAAATTCCATTAACTACATATGTTGGGAAAGAAAACTGAAATTATGGACATTTCAACTTTAAAATTATATTCTAAAGTAATGCTGCCCATTGGAAATACAATGCAGGTCACAAATGAAGCCACAAATGTAATTTTATATTTTCTAGTAACCAGCTTAAAAAAGAAAAACAAATGAAATTAATTTTTATAATATATGAGTGTTATTTCTACATATAGTAAGTATAAAACGTGAAATATTTTGCATTAATTTTTATTTTTTAATCAAGTGTTCAAAATCCAGTGTGTGTTTCACAATTATAGCATATCCCAATTTGGGCTACCCACATGTCAAGTTTCTCAATAGCTGTATGTGGCAGTGGCTACCATAATGGTTAGCATAGTTTCAAAGTTGCAATAATTAAGTACTCCGTCATTTCTTTTTATTACTGCTTCCTTTCATGTATTCAATCATTTATAGAGCTGGAATCCCAAATCGGTACACATCCAAAACAGCTTCTATAAAATCTTTTATCTTTTTAATGAAAACTTTGTAATGTTAAATTGTAAAAATTACTTGTTATTCTTTACTTGTTTACATAATGGAATCAAGTATCCATGGCTGATGAAATGGGGAAGGAAAGGTTGGATCTTCCAGTGTTTCTTCTTTTTTTTTACTCTGGAATGCATTTTCTTCTTGAAAAACAATGCAGTTACCATGTAGATTAAAGATCATTATTCTTAGCTGACTTTCAAATGCCTCTTTTAAAGGGCCGGTGCTCTGAATATTGAGGCTTAAATTTAATGAACTTTTAGTAAAAATAAAAACATTATTTCAAATTTTTGAGAAATGTTGTGATTTAAAATGTATTCTTTAAAGATTTCATGTACTTACATTTTTTAGGATGTGATTTTTGTTTTCATCTTCTCAGATTAGGTGTTTTTGATTTGAACGTCACAGAAAAGAAATCCTCTGAGGAAGCATTTAGAAACACACCTGTACTTCTGTTTTCCATTTTCAATCACTGATAAATGGAATGTTCTTATTACTAACAGAGAATATGTAGAACATTTAACTGTCCTAACAACCTAGTTGTGTAGATGACATTGTCTTCTTTCTATGGGCTGGGTAAATAGACTTGGAAAGGTTTGATTGAATTGTCCAAAGAGTTAAGTGATAAATCTGAGCCACAAATCTCACTGTACAATATGCTGTCATCCTGTCCCCAGATAGAGAAAGTTGTAATTAATATAGAGAAAACATACATTTTCTTATTTTTTTTTTTTTTTTAGTTTTAAGTTCAAGGACACATGTGCGGGATGTGCAGGTTTATAACATGGGTAAATGTGTGTTTTGGGGGTTTGTTGTACGAATTATTTCATCACCCAGGCATTAAGCCTAGTATCCATTAGGTATTTTTCCTGATCTGCTCTCTCCTCTTGCCCTGCACCCTCCGATAGGCCCCAGTGTTTTTTGTTCCGCTCTGTATGTCTGTTCTCTCATCATTTAGCTTTCGCTTATAAGTGAAATCATGTGTTACTGGTTTTCTGTTCCTGCATTAGTTTGCTAAGGATAATGGCCTCCAGTTCCATTCATAAACCTGCAAAGAACGTGATCTCGTTCTTTCTTATGGCTGCATAGTATTGCATGGTGTATATATACCACATTTTCTTTATCCAGTCTATCATTGGTGAGCATTTTGGTTGATTCCATGTCTTTGCTATTGTGAATAGTGCTACAGTGAACATACATGTGCATGTGTCTTTATAATAGAATGATTTCTTTTCCTTTGGGTATATGTCCAGTAATGGAATTGCTGGGTCAAATGGTATTTCTGACTTTAGGTCTTAGGAATTGCCACACTGTCTTTCACAATGGTTGAACTAGTTTACACTCCTACCTACAGTGTATACGTGATCCTTTTTCTCCACAACCTTGCTAGCATCTGTTATTCTTTTTACTTTTTAATAATGGTCATTCTGACTGATGTGCAATGGTATCTCATTGTACCCCATTAAAAAGTGAGGAAAGGACATGAACAGACACTTTTCAAAAGAAGACATACATATGGCCAACAAGCACATGAAAAAAGCTCAACATCACTGATCATTAGAGAAATGCAAATTGAAAACATACATTTTCACATTTCAAATAACGATCCCAAATATCTTGGCACGAATGACTTGAGTATCACAATGTTTTGTCCAGTGTTTGTTATGCACCACGCTAGTGCTGATGATGCTGATTATGCTCTTGTTTGAATTCTGACTTGCCATCTTATCTAAAAAGTTAAAAATGGTTAAAGCCTGGCAGTGCTGTCTTTTAAAGCTATGTAGAATAATTCCATATAAACTATTGGGATATCATTTTTCTTAAAATATTGCACACCTTTCTTAATAGAAACCTATTTAGAGCTCTAAATAAAACTTGATATTTTACTAAATATTGTAAAATCCTTTCTTAATGACAAAAATAACTAAAGAATGTTATGGGCCGACTTGTGTTAGGATGAATAAATAACAATACATTTGGTACAGCTTTCACTTTACATTATTCCTGTTTCTTTTTTAGCCTCTCGGAAACCAAGCCCTAAGGGTCTACCAAACAGAAAGGGAGTCCGAGCGGGATTTCGCTCCCAGAGCCTCAATAGAGAGCCACTTTGGAAAGATACTGATCTCGTTACAAAACGGATTCTGTCTGCAAGACTGCTAAAAATCAATGAGTTGCAGAATGAAGTATCTGAACTCCAGGTCAAGTTAGCTGAGCTGCTAAAAGAAAATAAATCTTTGAAAAGGCTTCAGTACAGACAGGAGAAAGCCCTGAATAAGTTTGAAGATGCCGAAAATGAAATCTCACAGCTTATATTTCGTCATAACAATGAGATTACAGCACTCAAAGAACGCTTAAGAAAATCTCAAGAGAAAGAACGGGCAACTGAGAAAAGGGTAAAAGATACAGAAAGTGAACTATTTAGGACAAAATTTTCCTTACAGAAACTGAAAGAGATCTCTGAAGCTAGACACCTACCTGAACGAGATGATTTGGCAAAGAAACTAGTTGCAGCAGAGTTAAAGTTAGATGACACCAAGAGAAGAATTAAGGTACAATTTCTCCAGCTTCTAATTGTACTTTCTTGGGATGTTTCTCATTGGGCATTTAATGTGCTCTCTTAAAATTGCTTATTGCAGTTTGGTATTTGCTTGGAAATGAAAACTATTTTTAGTACTGTTTTCTAAGTAAAAGATTTGGGAAAATTTAGGATTTTATATTTAAGAGGAAGATGCAAAAGATTGTGTACATTAATAAGCTACATGTTGATTGATGGATCATAGTCATTTTGGGAAAATACTTGGTTATCTGATTGTTTCTCTAAAATTGGAAATGACACTGTAATAGCCATAGTATATAAAACTGACCTTTTGAGGTCACTGTGTAAGAAATGCCACATGAACAGTGCCTTCTGTTTTTATATTTATGCACATTATTAAAGATTAATTATAGTACATATTTTTGGACATGGTATGCACCTACTCCCCAGAATGAAAAAAATGTTAAAGGGTGGGTGGGAGACTATTGACTAACTAGTCTGAGAATACAGCAGCTCTTTTAAAAGTATTTCTTTCCTGAATGGAGAGAGGAAAAGAGTCGTATCCCATGACTTTTACACAGGGCACTCAGTTGCCACCTTCTGTATATATATGTATTAAACAGGAGCCCTGAGTCAGGTTCTGTTGCTTGAAATTGACAAGTAGTTTGGAAAGCAAAGGTACGAAAAAGTATGGCAATAATGCTTGCTGTGAGTGTGAGCAAAGGAAGCTCAGAACTACAAATAAATTAGGTTTCTGCAGTGTATTAATTAGATGTGTTTAGTACCTGGCATGTTGTGGTACTTAGTCTATATAATATGCCATGCCCATTATACCATTGCCGTGCCCAGGGACAGGGACTTATTAAATACACACTGTACATCAGTGGCCAGAAAAAGCGCCTATTTTTTTCCTCCAAAATTTGCAATTATTGTCTTCTGTTTCAGTGCACAGAAGATATCCTATTATGTAGATTCCAATAATGATCAGCTCATAGTGCAAAGCAAACAGAAACTATTTTTAAGAGCCACTTACCCATGAAGTAGGGTAGGAGTGGGAACTGAGAACAGTTACCATAAATAACAAATAACTGACATTTTAATTGTTTTTAAAGGGAAGCATAAAATGTGCCACATAATGGATTTTAAAATTATGAAGAGCACAGAATGCTAATTAATAAATATGATAAATAGCTGAGTGTGTTGTATATAAAACTACATATAGAGAGAGAACATGAAATTGCAGTGCATACACACACATATACAACTATATACTGCAGTTTTCTCTTATGTGAGAGGGATTGAAATTGCAGTGCATACACACACATATACAACTATATACTGCAGTTTTCTCTTATGTGGTGGGGAGGGAGAAGAAAGAAGGAATAAGAAATGGGACTAAGCCTGTGGATTCTGAGTTATACATGGAGGTAAATTATGTGACTGCTCACTTGGGAGCATGAAAATCAGTCACCTATCATGTTAAGTCTTTGAAGAGTTAACCATATAGTATCGTCAGTTTTTTTTTCATATTGGAAGTTTTTAAATTTTTTATTTTTAGTTCATTGTAGATTGACATGCAGTTGTAAAAAATATGTAGAATAACTATAATATTACAACCAGGAAATTGGTCATGGGACATAGAATTCATCAACTGCACTCAGCTTTCACTGGTTTTACGTGTGTGTGTATTTAGTTCTGTGCAGTTTTATCACATGTATAGATTCGTGTGAGTACCAACATAGTCAAGATATGGACCAATTCCATCACAAGAATCCCTTGTATTTTACCATTTTACAGCCACAGCTACCTCCTGCCTTCCCCTCACTAACCTATGACATCAGCTAATTTGCTCATTATTTCTCTAATTTTGTCATTTCAAGAATGTTATGTAAATGGAATCACACAGTATCTAACCTTTTGACATTAGCAGATTCCGCTTATACATTCACTCAAATGGTTGCATGTATCAATAGTTCCTTTTTCCCTGAGTATTCCGTGGTATGGATGTACTATGGAGTATTATGGTACATCCTGTTGAAGGACATTTGGTTTGTTTCCAGTTTTGGGCTCTTGACTAATAAAACTGCTGTGACCACTTATGTGCAGATTTTTGTTTGGATATACATTTTAATTTCTCAGGGATATATGCCTGAAAGTGCACTTGCTGGTTTTATGATAAATGTATGTTTGGGGTTGTAAGAAACTGCCATTCCATTCTCTTTTTTTTTTGTATTTTTTTCTTTGTTGTTGTTTTTCCCATTCGTAACAATCATCAGAATATTCTCTTTTCTAAAATAGTGGTATCATTTTTTATTGTCCCGCCAATAGTGTATAAGTGGTCCAGTTTCTCAGCATCCCTGCCAGCATTTGGTGTTAACACTTTTTAAAGTTTTAGCCATCTTGATAAGTATGTAGCATCATCTCATTGTGGTTTTAATTTGCCTTTCCCTAATGGCTAATGATGTTGAGCATCTTTTCATGTGCTTATGTGCCATCTGTAGATCTGTGCATTTCATTCATGTTTTCTGCCCATTTCCTAATTGGATTGTTTGCTTTATCTATTTTTGGAGAATTCTTTATTATAATCCAGATACAAGGTTTTTGTCAGATATGTGGTTTACAAATGTTTTCTCCCATTCTGTAGCTTGTCTTGTCATCCTTTTCACGGTGTCTTTCAGAGGAGAAATTTTTAATTTTGATGTGGTTCAGTTTAGCAGATATATCTCTTATGGATTGTGCTTTGGTGTCAAGTCTAACACGTCACCTATCCCTATTGTCCTTTGCCTGTTTGTCCCAAAGATTTTCTTCTATTTTTTCATCTCCCAGCTTTATCGAGGTATAATTGACAAATAAAAATTGATTATTTTTAAGGTATACCACTTGGTGTTTTATAAAATCGTTATGGTTTTATGTTTTACACCTAAGTCCATGATTCATTTTGAGTTAATTTTGGTATAGAATGTGAGGTTTAGGTTGGGGTTCTTTTTTCTTTTTTTGGCCTATGGTTGTGTAGTTACTCCATCACCATCTGTTAAAAAGATATCCCTCCTTCATTGAATTGCTTTGGCACTTTTGTCAGTTGGGCATATTTTTATGGGTTTATTTCTGTAGTCTCTGTTCTGTTGATCTGTGTGTCTATTCCTTTGTTGTTACTATACACTCTTGATTACATACAGCATCCATAATAAACCTTAACATTAGAGAGACTGATTCCTCATGTTATACCTCATTTTAAACATTTTAACTATTTTAGCTACTCTTGATTCTCTGCCTTTCCACATAAATTTTAGAATAAGCTTGTCTACATCTGCAAACATCTTCCTGGAATTTTTGTAGGAATTGCGTTAAACATGGATCAGTTTGTGGAGAATTGACATCTTTACTGTGTTGAATCTTCCAATTTTGCACATAGTATGTGTCTCCATTTATTTAGGGAATCTGATTTTTTTCATCACTATAATTTTCAGGATACAAATCTGTATATGTTTTAGATTTATACCTAAATATTTTATTTCCTTTGGACCAATTTTAAATGGTCTCAATTCTTACTGAATTAGAAAATTACTTTTGAACTTTTATTTTTGAATGTCAAAGCTTATTTTTGTTGTAAAAGTTATTTTCACAAGGGGTTAAGAATATTTTATGCAAACCAAGGAATGACTTGGTTTTATAAATTTACTCTCAAGTTTTAGAAATACTGGGTTTATCAGCTCTGTACCTCAAAGTTGCATTGGTACATCTAAACTGCTTCATTTCTGCTATAATTGACATTATATTGGAATCAATATTTAAAATGTTAGTATGAACCTACTTTTTTTTTTTTTTTTTTTTTGAGACGGAGTCTCACTCTGTCGCCCAGGCTAGAGTGCAATGACATGATCTCGGCTCACTGCAACCTCCACCTCCTGGGTTCAAGTGATTCTCCTGCCTAAGCCTCCTGAGTAGCTGGGATTACAGGCATGTAATCCACCATGCCCGGCTAATTTTTGTATTTTTCAGTAGAGATGGGATTCACTGTGATGGTCAGGCTGTCCTCAAACTCCTGATCTCAGGTTCTCAGGTGACCCACCCACCTCAGCTTCCCAAAGCACTGGGATTACAGGCGTGAGCCACCACGCCCAGCCATGAACCTACTTCTCTTAACCCAATAATCTCACATCAGCTGTTGTACTATAGTAGCTCTCTTGTTATTTGGGGGAATGGGGGGAGTGTAGCCAGCACAGCCCACCTGAGGGTAATTGTTCTCTACTTTTTAGCCTACTTTTTCATACGTCCTAAACGCAGCCTCTCGTTTTTAACCCATTATGTACATCTTTCATGATCTCAGCAGTCAATCTAGAATCTGAAATATTTACTATTGAGTTTCTTACTTTACTGCAAAATTTAGCATTTGTTTTTGTGCCTCATTTTATTTTTCAAATTTTACTTCAGCCAACACTGTTGATCCTTTCTCTTCTAACTCAGGTATAGTCAAACCACTAAACTGATTAAGGGAAAAAAAACAGAAGCTTGATTGTGATGTTTCATTTTGCAAATTAACTAAAACCCAAGAAAGTCCTGGGTATCCCTTGAAATTACACTAAAATCTTAGTAAAGATCTCTGTTATTGTTAAGTTCTGTGATGTTCTTTAGTAAGGATACTTGTCTATGTGGTGGTTTTTTTTTCTTTTGCTGTAACTTTTTGTTTTATTTTAAGATAAAGCCGGAAATTGTGGCAAGCAGCTTTGTTTATTTGTTTATAGCTTGTCCCATTCCAGGATTTCAGGCCACAACTCATTCTTCTTGCTAGTTGCAATTCCTTCTTAAGTCAGGGTGCGGGGGGCGGGGTGAAGTGTCTTCAGGGTTATCTATAACTAGCTGAGCTGTGAAAATCTTTTCCCCAGAACATCAACCTGTAAGTTGGGCACAGGCTTATTTTGTTCGTTGATGGAAGTGACCGAATGCACAGAATCTTAGTAATTTACAAACGGAGTAGTTTAGAGATGGATAACTGGTTAGAGAGGCAAACAGCCAAAGGTGTCTATGGGGACAACCACCATGACAGTTGTCTGTCCTCCTTCAGAAGTTACAGCCTATCTTGTAAGATGTGGTTTGCTCTGGTTCTGGGCCATAGACCAGGGATGGAGAAATACTTGATGGGATTAAACTTCCTGAGCTCTGTACAAAGGGCAGACAGTTACGTCAGTGTGTATAGTTACTTCCTTACTTAGAGTTGACTTTATACCTTTATTTTGGCTTTTATATCAATAAATTTATTGAATAAAGTCCTGTCAATGTATCAGCCTCAATTTAATATTTTGTCACGCGAGATATCTATTAACTTCCACAGGAATGGCACCAGGTTCAAGAGTCTGAAAAAGAGATCCAGTGCCAGCAAATGAGACATAAGGTTTACTGGGGGTAACTTGCATACGGGGTGGTCCAGTGGTGGTGGGCTGGGCAGTAGAACTGCCACCTCTTGTAGAAAGCATGCAGTTTTTATAGCATTTTCACTTAACCTCCACCCCCTAGCAATCTCCAACTGGCAACTTCTTTTAACCCAAAACAAAGAGTCTGGATTCCCTGTATGGCCAGCATTCCACGGGACAGGCCAGGGACTCAGATGTTCCTCACAGGTAAGGAATGAATCTCTTGGATTGGCCACTGCTTGGAACTCTGAACACACATTCAGGTGTGTCTGCCCTACAGGATCATTCTCAAGGTGTGCTTAAGTTCAGTTACTGCTGTCAGGTGCATCTACCATAGATATACATATGCCAAACAATATTTAAATAAAACCGTAACGGCCGGGCGCGGTGGCTCACGCTTGTAATCCCAGCACTTTGGGAGGCCAAGGCAGGCGGATCACGAGGTCAGGAGATCGAGACCATGGTGAAACCCCATCTCTACTAAAAATACAAAAAAATTAGCCGGGCGTGGTGGCGGGCGCCTGTAGTCCCAGCTGCTCGGAGAGGCTGAGGCAGGAGAATGGCGTGAACCCGGGAGGCGGAGCCTGCAGTGAGCCGAGATTGCGCCACTGCACTCCAGCCTGGGCGACAGAGTGAGACTCCGTCTCAAAAAAAAAAAAAAACCGTAACACGTGTACAGCCTTACTTTTATAGAAGAAAAACATTTTTTAGTTATATAAAGTAGTGATTTTCAAACCTTTGCTCTCAAGACCCCTTTATACTCTTAAAAATTATTGACACCTCCCCCGGCTTTTGTTTATGTATCTTTAGCACATTTGAAATAAAAATTGAGAACATTAAAAAATTTCTCTTAATTCACTTAGTAATAAGCAGCTCATTATATGTTGTAAGATCTTTTAACAAAAAAATCTGTATTTTCCCAAACCAAAAATAAATTACGACGAGAGTGCATAATTTTATATTTTTTAATTTTTTTAATGCCTGGCTTAATAGGGGACAGCTGGGTCCTCGTGTCTGCTTCTGCTTCAATCTGTTGCATTATGTTGTGATTGTTAAGTATGAAGAAAATTGAGCCTCACACAGATGTCTCAAGTAGTTAGAAAATGGAGGAGTATTTTGGTAGCCTTTTCAGGTAACTGGATATTCTTTTTTGGTGTTATGCCAAAGCTTAACAAGTGATTTCTTAATGGTTAGTTGTAGTGTGGAATATGAAACCATATTAATGAGCTTTTTGTATTTGGATACACTAACATTCATTGGTCATCTTTCAACGGGTGTTTTACATCACGCATTGGTCATTTGGAGAATACTCGTTCATTGAGTTATACAGACTTTCCAAACATGTATGTGTTTCAGTGGAGCCTTTGGAAAACTCCATTGTATACTCATGACACAGTATGAGTGAAAATAGCAAATAATATCTTAGTATTATAAAATAGTTTTGACTTTGAAGACCCTCCAAAGTGTCTCAGGGACCTTTAAGGGTTTTCACATTGTTCTTTATGAATCACTGACTTAACATAGACAGTTCTTTGATAGAAACTTCATTAGTAATTCCACTAAAATGCAGTTTCTTTTAGTGACTGCAAGACTGCACCATTTCTTATTGGTCCAGAGACTGGCTTCAAATAGGGGCTGAAAGTAAAGGCATCAATTCTGTCCTAACTTCTTATAAGAAAGACTTACTGTTGGGGTTGTATTCCTGATCAGGGATGCAATAGCAGGTCAGTCATAGCTATGACCAACAATGTATCATAAAGCAAATATCATGAAAGGTAACTATCATAAGAAACCATAATCATGAAATGGGAAACTATCTTCCAAGCATTATGAAAAGATCATAAATGTAATATCATGTACACAATTATTAAAAGGACTCCAGTAAACTATAGGGTACACATTTAGTACATATAAAAATTCAACTCTTTTTAAATTAAGTTGGCACAGAGTGAATTACTTTGTTAGAAAAACAAAGTGAAACTATTAAGACTTTTTTAAAAATTTCTAAAGATTTTGGTGAATGCTTGAGTATCATCATACAGCTCAGTATAACGGAGCTATGAAAGGAAGTTTGAATAAACTTCTTTTAGTAGATTTTACTATAAGATATTGGTATTCAAATTCTCTTGACCCTAGAGCTGCTCTCAAGTAGGTGTATAAGTGTTGCTTGTTGATTGCTTCCATGTAAACCACTTTCAAAAGTAAAAATTGAAATTCTTCCCTTTACTTGCATTATCTTCCCTTTACTCTTCCTAGTTTATCTTCCTAGATACCGCAGTATCTTCCCTTTACTCTTCTTAATTTATTCAGAACTGGAAGTGAACTGTCTAGTATTGGGCCAGGTAGGATCACTTTCCTTTATCTTTCCCTGCTGTATTTTGCTCTAGTGGCTTGGAAGCTGCTCTGAAAGTTTTTCTGCCCTTTCACCCTTCAGAAACCCAAATCCAGAAGCCTGTCTTTGCCTCTCCTACCTGTTCTGCATTTATCTAACAAATGAAGCTAATTAGGACCGAATAATGGTCAAACCAGGTTAGCCCTGTTCTTGTCTAACTCTGAGTTTGTACAGTTCTCCTAACCTCCAGGTTGCAGTCGTTTCATCTGAGAAATTAAACGGAATGATTTCTGAGGTGAAATTCAGTTCTGAAATCTGCTGAGTCTAAATTCATACTTTCAAACCTTTCATATGCAAAAAGTGTTTTTAACATGGTAAATTATATTTATGGCCCCCAATTAAGTCCTTATTATATCTATTATTTAATGTTGGAGAAATGAAAAATTCCTATTGCTGAAAAGAATACTTGCTTAGAAGATAAAATATCATTCATTGAGATTCTGTTACTTTTTATTATATAATCAAAGAACTGCCTAGATTTTATTATTTATGTATATTTTTACCTTTTCTGGAGGGAGAAGATTTATAATGAAATTATGAGATTTTTGATTGAAGGGTAAAGCTTAAAACAGTTTCAGAAAATAAGCTTTGCAGTGTCCTTAGAAACTACCCGTTTAGGTAGAACAACTGTTAAGGCAATTTTATGTTAATATTTAAGGTAACCTTTCTATTGAAAAAGTAATACAAGCACTAAAACAGGGCTTAAAATTCAAATAATACAAAAGGATAGACAATGAAACATCAGTTTCCCTTCTGTGCTATGCTTTGCAAGCCCCTTCCAAAGAAACAGTCACTGTTAAGAAATTGTTGCTCTGTGTGCCATCTCATATCTATATATTAATGTCCATTTTTCATTCTCTTACCGCAGATGGGAGTATACCATACACATTGTTCAATACATTTTTTTCACTGAAAAGTGTATTTTGGCACTTTTTACATATTATCCTGTTATATACATATATTTAGATGGATATGTGTGTGTATTTTTGCACACACACGAAAAAATCAGTCTCATGCTTTTTAAAGACTGCATATTATTCCATTGTGTAGATACATCATAATATGATGAACCCTTTCCTTACTAATGTTAAATTTAAGTTTAGCCTAAAGCTGCCTTCTTTCATATTTTAAGTTTGGCCTAAAAGTTTCTCCATACATAGCGACCAATAATCTAACTGGATATGTAAACAGACTGTTAGCTACTCTTGTACCAGTCACAGAGTTCAGCCAATCACCGGTGGCCAACTATTCAAACTATGTTCAAGAAGTGCAGACACCAAGCTGTAACCAGCCCACCTGTTTATTTACCTCACTTCTGTTTTCTGTATGTCACTTCCCTTTTTCTGTCCATAAATGTTACCTGACCATCTGGCAGCCTTGGAGTCACTCTGAACCTATTCTGGTTCTAGTTGCTGCCCAGTTTGTGAATTGGCTCAAACTCTGCTAATGTGTCTAAAGTTATTCTTTTAACATTAATATATATCTTGGCTTTTGTTTTGAGGTAGTATAAAAGATGAAAAGTGTTAAACATAAGTTTTTATATGTATATGTTAGTATACTAATGGAAAAACCCTGGAAGAGGAAGTCACTGGATCAGTAGAGCATTTTAAAATCATTTTTGGCTATTTGTTAATATCAGGACTCTGAAGAGTGGTACTGGATAATAGTTGTTCTTGGATCAAAGTTAAATTCTTCATTTTGGGAGGATTAAATTGGCCTTTCTTGTGGTTATTATCATTCCAGGAGATTCCAGAGCATTTATATTTTTTGTTTCCCATCCCCTAGGCATTTGCATTTTTATGAAAGCATCTTTAATATAGAAACATTGATGGACTTTGCTAACTTAGTTGAGTTACAAATTATTGGCTTAGAATTCAAGGTCAAATTTAAAAAATTTTAGCTTATATTTTAATTAGACTATTAATTAGACTGTTAATACCTACCCTTTAACCTATTAAGTTCCGAGTGGAACTTTATATACACACACACACACACACACACACACACGTTTCAAATTCTGGTTATACACCATTCCAGCTTTATGATGTGTGATACACCACTTAAATTATTTGAACCTTAGTTTCCAGTCTGTAAAAATTTGCAGGTGATCGTAAACAGGGTTAGGGATAAAGTTCATAATGAGTCTGGCTCAGTGCTTGGTACTTACTGGACACCTAACGTGAGTGGAAAAAGAGAAATATACTGAAAGTACATTAATTAAAGGTAAATACATTAAAGCATGGTAGCATTCTTGAGTTTGAAAGGCCCATGGAAATAATTTAGTGCAGTGGTTTTCAATTTGAGCTCAGTTGACTTCAAGAGTGCTACTGTTTTTTTAAAAAAAGGTTTGAAACTACTGATTTGGTCTATTGGTTTTTCAAATTTTGGCAGTTCTTCACAGGCAACCAGATAAAACTGAATTTTCTGTGGTAGTGATTGAAGAGTTATGTTACAGAGGGGACTTCAGAAACTCACATGCCCAACAACTTGAAGCAACCTCTGAAACATCTCCATGGGGAACTCTCTAGTCCAACTCAAACACTGAACTGTTGAGGAAACTGAGAGATGTTATTTGCCTTCTTCTAGGTCACATAGAATCAGATAGGTCATGGCTGGGTGCAGTGGCTCATGCCTATAATTTCAGAACTTTGGTAGGCCAAGACAGATGGATCAGTTGAGCTCAGAAGTTCAAGACCAGCCTAGCCAACATGTTGAAACCCTGTCTCTACCAAAAATACAAAAATTAGTCATGTGTGGTGGTACACACCTTGTAATCCCAGTTTCTCGGGAGGCCGAGGCAGGAGAATCGCTTGAACCTGGGAAGTGGAGGTTGCAATGAGCCAAGATCATGCCACTGCATTCCAGCCTACACGACAGAGTGAGACTCTGTCTCAAGAAACAAAACAAAACAAAAAAGAATCATATAGGTCACTAGAAGCCCATGTGTGGGAGTAGAATTGCAGTATTCTGTCTTCTGTTGCTCTATTATTTTGTTACCATTTTAGTAAAATCCTTGGAATTTTATCACATTTAAATACTGAGTAATAGGTTCTTCTTATAATAGTATATTTTGTGTTTTGTCATAGTTTTAAATGACAGCAGGAATTAAAATATTATAATTTTGGTTATTTTATCAGCATCTTCTGATAAAATGATCTAAAAACTGTAAAAGATACTAATTGTTCTTTCAAAGTCTGTCATCATGCTAATTCTCTATATGTCATTTGCTGAGCAGAAATCACTTCTAAAATCTGTTTTATTTTTGGTGCTAACTAGTAAATACTGTGGAGTAAAATCTATGTTGGAAGACAAAAGCTCAGGGTAAGGAAAGGCTTAAGACTTTTAAAGAAAACAGATTTCATTAAAGAAAACAGGTTTCATTAGAACAAGAACAAGGTCCATTACTTAGGGCAGACTTGTAATACACAGAGGAAGCATAACTATTGGATTGTGAGTTTGCTTCTATCTTGTCCTGCTCAAAGCAGATGAAGAAATAGTAAGACATAGATAGCTCATTTAAATGAGCTCAGTCTCCAGATTCAGATGAATTATCTTCCAGAGGACTGAAGAACCTTGCAAATGTGATTCCAGGGCCTTTGTCATTGTACTTTGGAGAGTTAGGAAGACTAGGAGAAGTGAAAAAGTGAAAAAAGGCAAGTACCAGTGTTTTCCAAGGTAAACAGAGGTAGGTGTTAGAAATTATCAATCAGTGAGCTTGATGGAAATCTCTACCAGGTTTTTAAATGTTTTGGAAAATATTGCTTACTCAGAACTATTCTTACTTTCTTCCCCCCCACCCCCCTGCTTAGGATTGCTAGAATGGTGCCTGAAAATATGCTATATCTACTATATTCTCCTATGTATACACTATATATTATACATCTGTATTCTATACTACATTCTATACTACATACTATATTGTTTTACTATACAGTTATAGAATATACAGTTATAGAACTCTATATATTATACATAGAGAACTATATAGAACTCTATTATATAGAGAGAACTATATAGAACTCAGTATAGTATATACAGTTATAGAATTCTATAGTTATATAATATAGATGTATATAGTATATGCAATATATTAGTATATAGAATATGCAATATACTATATACAATATAGTATATAACTATATATTGTATCTATTAGCATATAGTAGATATGATACTATATAGTAAATTCAGTAAGGCTTTCATGTTTGTATTTTAATGGAGAAGTATGGACTGGTTGAAAATAGTGTTAGAAAGCTTTACAGTTGGATCAGTAATTGTATGCAGATAAATAAATAGCTGTCAACTTGGAGAGAAGGTTTCTAGGTGGGTGCTTTCAAGTGCTATCTTAGGCTCTGTTCCTTTTAGCATATTTATCAGTGAATTTGATCAGGCTCCTTAACAGCAAGAACAAGTCTTATTTAATTTTTTATTTGCAACGTTTGGCACTCTGGCATAAAATTAGTGTTTCTTAAAAGAATGAATGGATGGATATGTTCTTGACAGGTTCAAAAATAGGAGGCCCAACGAATTTGATGGATGACAAGATCAAGATTGATCCCCCTAGGCTCAAAATCTGGCCTAAAATAAGCAAAATAAAATTTAGTCAGGTTAACTGTTTCACTTCAATGTTTTTCCATCTATTTTATGTGTACACTATGGGGAGCCCTAGGTTAAAAGTAATTGAAGTTAAAACATAATTTTTTAAGTATATGAACCTATAATTGTATGGCCACTTAAAAAATCAGAAGGGAAGAAGTTAACCCACTATGGTGGTACCTTTGTCCTAAGAGGTAATAATAACTCTAATTTTATTGGTCAGATCACATCTAATAACAAGTACCAGATTTTAGGTAACAAACTGACATATGGAGGCAAACAGGATAACCAGGGGGTCAAAAAGCTGACATAAAAGAAACAGTGGACGAAACACAGAATCATAGAAAAGATAAGGAAAAATGTAACTTACTTCATTGTTTAAAGGGCTGTTACATGGAGCAGGAGAAATAGATTTATTTCCTGAGGGCAATACAAACCTAATGGATATTACTAGAAAACTGGTTTCCACTCATTCAAAAGAGCTTCCTAATAATTGGAATTGTCTGATAATGAAACCAGTATCCCTTGCATTATCAAGCTTTCTGCTACCAGAAGTATTTGTGCAGAGATTTCAATGTCTACCTTCTAGGAATACTATTAAAAAAGTATTACTATAAGGTGGACTCGTGACCTGCAGGGTCCTTGCTTAGACAAGGATCTGAATCTTTAGAATTGAGCTATAACAACACTGAACAGATATTAAAACAGCTGACATTGATAGACTTATTTTAACACATGCAATATTGTTATTTAAATCTATAATCCTTTACTAATTAATAAAAAATAAATGAAGGTAAAATAACATCCTTTGTGTTTGCTTGCAAAAATTTTTTTTTTTGTGAGCATAACAAGATTTTATTTTAACCATAAATTTTAATATTTGAGAAAATGCAGACATATTGTTTCTCAGAGCCCATACTGAGTCAGTGTGGAAAACAGCCTTTCTCTGGAGGCAAAATTGCACTGATTAATTTGAATTATAAAGGTAGCATTGCTTACCTTAAGCTAAGACAGCTCAGTGAGACCTGCTGTAGCATTTTTTTTTATTTTTTTATTTTATTTTATTTCATTATTATTATACTTTAAGTTCTAGGGTACATGTGCACAACGTGCAGCTTAGTTACATATGTATACATGTGCCATGTTGGTGTGCTGCACCCATTAACTCATCATTTAGCATTAGGTATATCTCCTAATGCTATCTTTCCCCCCTACCCCTACCCCACAACAGTCCCCAGAGTGTGATGTTCCCCTTCCTGTGTCCATGTGTTCGCATTGTTCAGCTCCCACCTATGAGTGAGAACATGTGGTGTCTGGTTTTTTGTCCTTGCGATAGTTTACTGAGAATGATGGTTTCCAGCTTCACCCATGTCCCTACAAAGGACATGAACTCATCATTTTTTATGGCTGCATAGTATTCCATGGGTGTATATGTGCCACATTTTCTTAATCCAGTCTATCGTTGTTGGACATTTGGGTTGGTTCCAAGTCTTTGCTATTGTGAATAATGCTGCAATAAACATACGTGTGCATGTGTCTTTATAGCAGCATGATTTAACATAGTGTTGGAAGTTCTGGCCAGGGCAGTTAGGCAGGCGAAGGAAATAAAGGGTATTCAATTAGGAAAAGAGGAAGTCAAATTGTCCCTGTTTGCAGATGACATGATTGTATATCTAGAAAACCCCATTGTCTCAGCCCAAAATCTCCTTAAGCTGATAAGCAATTTCAGCAAAGTCTCAGGATACAAAATCAATGTACAAAAATCACAAGCATTCTTATACACCAATAACAGACAAGCAGGGAGCCAAATCCTGAGTGAACTCCCATTCACAATTGCTTCAAAGAGAATAGAATACCTACGAATCCAACTTACAAGGGTCATAAAGGACCTCTTCAAGGAGAACTACAAAACACTGCTCAATGAAATAAAAGAGGATACAAACAAATGGAAGAACATTCCATGCTCATGGGTAGGAAGAATCAATATCGTGAAAATGGCCATACTGCCCAAGGTAATTTATAGATTCAATGCCACCCCCGTCAAGCTACCAATGACTTTCTTCACAGAATTGGAAAAAACTACTTTAAAATTCATATGGAACCAAAAAAGAGCCCGCATCGCCAAGTCAACCCTAAGCCAAAAGAACAAAGCTGGAGGCATCACACTACCTGACTTCAAACTATACTACAAGTCTACAGTAACCAAAACAGCATGGTACTGGTACCAAAACAGAGATATAGACCAATGGAACAGAACTGAGCCCTCAGAAATAACGCCGCATATCTACAACTATCTGATCTTCGACAAACCTAACAAAAACAAGCAATGGGGAAAGGATTCCCTATTTAATAAATGGTGCTGGGAAAACTGGCTAGCTATATGTAGAAAGCTGAAACTGGATCCCTTCCTTACACCTTATACAAAAATTAATTCAAGATGGATTAAAGACTTACATGTTAGACCTAAAACCATGAAAACCCTAGAAGAAAACCTAGGCATTACCATTCAGGACATAGGCATGGGCAAGGACTTCATGTCTAAAACACCAAAAGCAATGGCAACAAAAGCCAAAATTGACAAATGGGATCTAATTAAACTAAAGAGCTTCTGCACAGCAAAAGAAACTACCATCAGAGTGAACAGGCAACCTACAAAATGGGAGAAAATTTTTGCAACCTACTCATCTGACAAAGGGCTAATATCCAGAATCTACAATGAACTCAAACAAATTTACAAGAAAAAAACAAACAACCCCATCAAAAAGTGGGCAAAGGACATGAACAGACACTTCTCAAAAGAAGACATTTATGCAGCCAAAAACACATGAAAAAATGCTCATCATCACTGGCCATCAGAGAAATGCAAATCAAAACCACAATGAGATACCATCTCACACCAGTTATAATGGCCATCATTAAAAAGTCAGGAAACAACAGGTGCTGGAGAGGATGTGGAGAAATAGGAACACCTTTACACTGTTGGTGGGACTGTAAACTAGTTCAACCATTGTGGAAGTCAGTGTGGCGATTCCTCAGGGATCTAGAACTAGAAATACCATTTGACCCAGCCATCCCATTACTGGGTATGTACCCAAAGGACTATAAATCATGCAAAAATTGTTAAATTATGTTAACCCTTTATTTCCATTAACAAGACAATTCTGTGATATGTCCTTTGGAAAAAATGTTAAGTATTTTAAATTTTATTGTATTATTAACATGTTTGTTTAAAGATGTTTTGAAATTTACAGTAAAAGTGGGGAGAAAATATCCATAGTCCTACCAGCCGAAGATAACTACTATTTGCATTTTCTTCTTTATTGATTTAGTTTCTTCAATTTCTTAAAGTACTTCTAATATTTTTTATGAAATATTTTGAATATACAAAAAAAGAGAATATTTAAAACATTCGTGTACCTACTTGATATTTTGCTATTTTTGCTAAAATAAGATCTTACATTGAAGTTTCCCTGTATCTTTTCTTCAAACATCCTTTTTCTACTCTCCTTGCTCAGAAGTAACTACTCTTTTGAAGTTGTAGGATGTATTTTTTCTAAGCATTTTAATTTTTACTTAAACATATTTTAGAAGCTTTTTTTATGAGTAGTACATGTATATATATTTTTAATTAGAGAAAAATTAAAAGATAAAATGAAAACATTCTCATTCTTAGCACTCAGATGTCACCACTTTTAGTGTCTTAGTGTGTATCCTTCTGGATCTTTTTCTGTGAATTTGTGTGTATATTTATGTGTAAGGAAATTTTCTTCTACTACTGGCTTGCTAGGGTTTTTGTTTTAAATCATGGATTGTTTTGAATGTGAAACTACTCTCGTTCTTTGCTTCTTGGGATAGGTGCTGTTTAGTTGTGATGCAATTTTTACACATTGCTGAATTCCTTTTGCTAATATTTGCTTGAGACTTTTGCAACAATATTCATATTTTGGAATGGTGTACAATTTTATTTTTCCACTATTGACATCAAGATTATAAAAAAATCTCATCAAAAATGACATAGAGTTTTTCCTTTCTGTTGTCTTTTACAGATAATCTGTTTCTTAGATTTCACCACTGAAAACTGGATTTAGTCCTCATTTGGGAGTTTGTTTTTGCTTTTTGTTTTTCTTCTACTGAATCTTTTAATTTTTAACAATATTTTTAATTTTTAAAAAATTCCTTCTTAATATTTTAATAGTATTTTTTAGTTTACCATTATTTCTTGCATGTCACCATTGTTCATTATTGTTCCTTCAGGGTTCACTTCCTTTTTTACTGAAATATATGTTTAAGTGAGGGCTTCTGAGTGGCAACACTTTTTAGTAGTTGTCTGAATATATTTTATCTTCACTCTTCAATGATAATTTCACTGGGTCTTGCTGGATTCCAGGTTGACAGTTATTATCATTTGGAACTTGAGTATTTTTTAGCCCTGGTATTTTTTTTTAACATGTTCTCATTGAGTTTAATGGTTTCCTGTTTTGCTCCAAAATATCTAGGGGGGATAGGATTTTTTAAATTAATATTTTATATGGAAATAATTTCAAGCTTACAGAGTTGCAAATCTGAAAACAGTACAAAGAACACTCCTATGCAGTTTACCCAGATTCATCTGTTGCTAACATTTTATCCCATTTGTCTTATAATATGCATGCATGTTCTCTCATGTGGTCTCTCTGACATATGCATATATACACATACTTTTTTTTTTAACTATTTGAGGGTAACTTGCATACATCATGCCCTTTACCCCTAAATGCATCAGTGTGTATTTTTTCAGAATAGGGATTATGCCCTTTATAGAACCGTAGTAAAATTATGGTTATACTATGATTTACACTTATATAATAATTTCTTCTAATCTACTGTCTGTAGTACAATTTTTTTCAGTTGACTTAATCATATCTTTTTTTTTTTTTTTTTTGAGACAGAGTCTCACTCTGTCGCCCACTCTGGAGTGCAGTGGCGCGATCTTGGCTCACTGCAACCTCCACCTCCCGGGTTCAAGCGATTCTCCTGCCTCAGCCTCGTGAGTAACTGGAATTACAGGCACACACCACCACGCCTGGCTAATTTTTGTATTTTCAGTAGAGATGGGGTTTCACCGTGTTGGTCAAGCTGGTCTCAAACTCCTGACCTCGTGATCTGCCTGCCTCAGCCTCCCAAAGTGGGATTACAGGCATGAGCCACCACACCCGGCCATCATCGTATCTTTTATAGTACTTTCTGTTCTCCCGTGGGACCCAGTCTAGGGTCAAGTATTATACTGAATTGTCCAGTTTTCTAGCCTCCTTTTATCTGGAACATTTCCACATACTGTTGTTGTTTTATTTATGACATTCACATTTTTTGAAGCATACAGCCGCATACCCCTTTTCATTTAATAGAATATCCTTAACTTCGTATTTCTCTTACGTTTCGTCGTGTATAGATGGGGTTTTTGTATTTTTGGTGAGAATACTGAATAGGTGATATTATTTTCCTTCTTAAGGTATCACATCTGGAGCCACATGATGTCTCCTGACCTTCACTAGTAATGTTAATTTTGATCTGCTAGCCAAAGTGTTGCTCAGCTTGTCTAACGTTTATACATTAACTGTTCTTCCTCTTATAGTGAAATCAATAAGCAGTCTATTCTGCCTTAAGAATATGTGAATATCTTTGTTCCTCATCAAAATTTAGCATCTGTTGATGACTCTTTTCTGATCCGTTATTTATCATGATGCTCTTTCCAACTTCATCTCTCATTGTATCTTCAATTCTGGAAAATTCTTAACATTTTTGCTTGTTTTGTTTTTCAATTTGCTTTTTCCTCATTTTGTCATTATCTTTTAGATTCTTATTACATTACAAAAACATTTCATGAAGAATATGGATGGGCAATAAACATGACAATTAACTTTAGTAGTAATCAAAGAAAAACAAAATAATTGTATCCTTCTTTAGGCCAATCCGATGGATTAAAGAATTACAGTATCCTGTTATTGTAAGTATCTAGTGAAATAAAGGCTACTAGACTTTCAAAGAGAATGTAAATTGTTACAGCCTTTTCTAAGGGCATTTTGGTAATGCTTTTCTAAACCTTAAAATTGTACTAGTGTCTATCAACCCAGAAGCTTCATTTTTTAAAACTTACACACTTGTTTTTACTGTTTTTATGATCTATAAAAAGTTTTAATGCCTTTTTGTACTCCCCCCCTTTATCAATCCCTCTGCACTACTCCTCAGCTAATCTACTGTTTGTCTCTATAAATTACTTTGCATTTTAAGAATTTTATATATGTGAAGTCATATAGTATGTATTATTTTATCCCTGGTTTCTTTAGTAAAACTTCGGGTTTCAAACATGTTGTTGCAAGTATCAATTGTTCATTCTTTTTTTATTGCTAAGTGGTAATTACCCTTATTGTATACATATATATGACATTTTATTTATCCATTAATCCATCCCATTGATGGACATTTGGATTGTTTCCAGTTTTTGGCTATTGCAAATAAAGCTGCTGTGAACATTCTTGCAGAAGTCTTTGTATAGACACTGGCTTCTCTTTCTCCTGTGTGAAGACCTAAGTGTGAAATGAGTGTGTTATATAGTAGATATATGTTTTACTGCCCAACTGTTCTCCAAAATGGTTCTACCATTATACATCCCCAAAACAAAAGTGTACGAGAGTTCTGGTTGCTACTCATCCTTGCCATTTTGTATGCTCAGTTTTTCCAGTTTTAGACATTCTGATAGATAAATAGCATTGTTTTATTGTGGCTTTAATTTGTATTTCTTTTATGACTTAACGATATTGAAGCATTGTTCTATATGTCCATTTGTCTCTGGATATCTTTTTGGTGAATTATCTGTTTACATATTTCCTCCATTTTTTTGCTGAGCTGTTTGGTTTCATGTTACTGAATTTTGTGGGACAGATACAGATGTTTAGATGTAATATATAGTTGGCCACTGAACAACATGGGTTTGAACTGAGTGGGTCTGCTTATGCAAAGATTTTTTTTTTTTCAATAAACACGGTAGGCCCACCATATCCACAGGTTGGTTCCACATTCCACAACCAAATGCAGAAATAAAAGTATTTGCAGTGTGTGAAAACTTTGGATGTGGACGACTAACCTTTTTTTTTTTTTTTTTTTTTTTTTTTGAGATGGAGTCTTGCTCTGTCGCCCAGGCTGGAGTGCAGTGGCATGATCTCGGCTCACTGCAACTTCTGCCTCCCGGGTTCAAGCGATTCTCCTGCCTCAGTCTCCCGAGTACCTGGGACTACAGGCACCTGCCACCACACCTGGCTAATTTTTTGTATTTTTAGTAGAGACAGGGTTTCACCGTGTTAGCCAGGATGGTCTTGATCTCCTGACCTTGTGATCCTGCTGCCTCGACCTCCCAGAGTGCTGGGATTACAGACATGAGCCACTGCGCCTGGCCCGACTTTTTATATAATCAGGTTCCACAGGACTGACTGCAGGACTTGAGTATGCCTGGATTTTGGTATCCACAGGAGTCCTGGAACCAATCCCCTACAGACACAGAGGGATAACTCTGTACATTTCTTCATACCAGTCCTTTAGTACAGCAGTCCCCAACCTTTTTGGCACCAGGCACTGATTTCGTGGAAGACAATTTTTCCATGGACAGGGTTGAGGGGGATGGTTTCAGGCTGAAACTGTTCCACCTCAGATAATCAGGCATTAGATTCTCATAAGGAGAGCACAACTTAGAACCCTCGCAGGCACAGTTCACAATAGGGCTTGTGCTGCTATAATAATCTAGTGCTGTTGCTGATCTGACAGGATGCAGAGCTCAGGTGGTAATGCTCACGCTTGCCCCCGCTGCCACTCACCTCCTGCTGTGCAAGCCCAGTTCCTACCAGGTCACAGACCAGTAGCAGTCTGCAGCCCAGGGGTTGGGGACTCCTGCTTTAGCAGAAAGGGGATTTGCACATATTTTCCTTAGTCTGTGGCTTATCTTTTCATTTGCTTAATGGGACCTTTCAAAGGTCAGGAGTTCTTGATTTAGATAAAGTCTAAGACACTTTATTTCTTAACATTTACCCTGAGGAAATAATACATGATTAAAGTTATATGTATTAGGATGTTCACTCTAGGAAAAATTGGAGCACCCTAATATTGAACAGCAGAATTTAGTTAAATTATGATAATCTGTAAAGTACAATACTATTCCATTGAAAAAGATTGTGTTATTACAGTATATTGACTTAGGTATTTATGGTTTTATTTACTGAGAAAGATACATCGAAGTCTCAAATTATATGCATCAAAATGTTGGCAGTGATTATCACAATGTAATGAGATTGTAACTGCTTTTTATTTTCTATTTTTCTTTGTTATTTTATTTATACTTGTAATGAACATTTATTATATTTGTTATCTATCTATCATCCATCTATCCATCTATCTATCTATCTATCTATCTATCTATCTATCTATCTATCTATAAGATGCTTTTAAAAAAAGCCCACAAGTTAGAAATGGTGTCTTGACAACTTAAGTTATTTTAACATAAATTATTTTAGAAACTTGATGGAACGTGTTTGAAGACCATGGATGGAAATGGCTATTGTTTTTATCTAGAGATGTTTTACTCTAGGTACTCTCCGCAGCTTTGGTAGTGCTGTGTCATTTTATCCGTCTTGGTATCTTATTATTTGCCCAAGCAATGTGTGTGTGCTTAAGATTTTTTTTTTTTTTTTTAAGATAGTCTTGTTCTGTCTACCAAGGCTTCAGTTCATTGGTGCAAACTTCCAGGCTCTAGTGATCTTCCCGCCTCAGCCTCCTGAGTAGCCGGGACTACTGAGGCATGCACCATCATGCCCCGCTAATTTTTAAACTCTTATTTTATAGAGATGGGGTCTTGCTTTGTTGTCTAGGCTGGTCTCAAGTGCTCCTCCTGCCTCGGCCTCTCAAAGCGCAGGATTATAGGCATGAGCCACCATTGCAGCCTTAAGAATTTATTTACAAATTACTGTGAAAAGCAAAGATAGGAATAATAGGCTTGATACCTTACTAAATCGTTGGTAAATCTCTTTCCCAGCTTATGTACATGAATGCTATGCCCAGTCTGATTTGTAGGTCTTGGACATACCACTAAAAACATCATTTTGACACTGCCATGTGTTATGTTTTATTGTTGGAATTTTTTTAAGGGACTGACTGCTTTTTATGTATTTATACATATAGGAGCTATCAAAAAACCTTGAACTGAGTACTAACAGTTTCCAACGACAGTTGCTTGCTGAAAGGAAAAGGGCATATGAGGCTCATGATGAAAATAAAGTTCTTCAAAAGGAGGTAGAGCGACTATATCACAAATTAAAGGTATTTTAAATTGCATTATGTTTTCCATAATGTGTATTAGATGAAAATTAAATATTTTAAAACACTAAATGTTACTATTCATATTTGTAAGTTGGTACAATATAATTTACAAAATTCTGATACTATCTTTAGCACTTAGAAAAGGTTTGTTGGTATAATCACTATAACAAAGTGAAATTAAAAACAAAAACAAAAAAGGTGAAACACTGAATACACCAATAGAAATGATATAACTGAAGTAAATTATAAAATCATAGAAGAAAATTATGGGAACTAGAGCTTCACTGTGTTGCATGGTTGAATAATTCAGTTTTTCCTCAGATCACCCAATGATTTATTATTTTTGAAGTTGTTTCAAATGATGCCCTTCATTTTCACAGTGTTTAGAGAAAGTATTCAAATTATTTAATTTTGTTAAAACAGGTATTCTTCATTCTACGTAGAAGTCATCAATGAGTTCTAGATAGAATGAAATTTTGCACAAAATTTTGTGTAACATAGTGCAAAATTACGTACTATCTTACGTTTTCTTTTTGTTAATCAAATTCTCAGAAAAAGCCACAGCCCCAAAATGGTCAAGTATGCCTGTGTATAAAAAGAGTGGTCTAATTTTTAACTCATCAATATTTCAGAACTTACATTTGAGAGATACTAACTAAATTATTTGTCTCTGTGTCTCAGTTAAGACAGTACTAGCTATATCAGGTAAGAATGAGTAGAAAATGAAATTTGCCTTAATTTTTTTAATTTCCAGGACATATTAGACTTTTTAGGGAAAGTTATTGCTCTATCCTAACCTCAGTATGCTGGAGACATTTCTTTCTATAGTTTGGTAGTTACAAAAGGAAGCTGAACCAGGTATCTTTCAATATGGTAAGAAAATACCAGATGACAAAGTGAGGGGTTTTGTTTTGTTTTAAGCAGAGGCTCTACTTCCTTAATTGTATTGTGTTTGTTTTCAGGAAAAGGAGAGAGAACTGGATATAAAAAATATATATTCTAATCGTCTGCCAAAGTCCTCTCCAAATAAAGAGAAAGAACTTGCATTAAGAAAAAATGGTATAGTAAATATGATTGTTCAAAAACTGATACTATTGCTATTATTTAGTGATAGTACAATAATTCTGAAATGGAAGGGAAAGAACCTCATTGAAATATATTTAAAATAAATGTATTTGTTACAATTTAAATTTTCTAATAATTTTCAGAAATCCTTTTCAGTTTTCTCCGTTTTTTCCCCTGAAGTGACGCCATTAAAATTGTTTTACATAACTTTTTCAAATTTCCTTATTATAATTTTTTTAATGTTTTTGAAAATATACAAATATACCCTGAAGTAGAAAGAGTAATATGATGCACTTTCATTTACGTGTCAGGTAGCTTTAACAGTTATACTTTTTACCAGTTTTATTTCATCTGTTTTTTTACTTTTCTCTAGAGTATTTTAAAGTAAATCTTAGCTGTCAGTTGATTTCACCTATAAATACTTTGTATTGTTATTTGTAGTTTTACTTTCTTTTTTAACAAAAGTATAATTTCCCTCTTATGTGAATTGCAAGATTTTAAAGTATAAATGTTATGAAATTTAAAGGATTTAGAGTCAGAATTCTCCCCAAATCATATAATTGCCAGTAAATCCTAGAAACAAAAATAGTATTAACCAAGCTGAGCAAAACATGCATTATATTTATATAATGAATATATATAGGTGAATATATATATTCACCATTTAAATGAAGTGCATATAAATGTACATGTATATGCCCGCACACAGGCATATATATATATATATATATATACATGCCAGTTGAATTCCATATATTTTAGCATTATTCATTGTAATAATTTTTAAAAAATAATTTTCACTGTAGCTGCATGCCAGAGTGATTTTGCAGACCTGTGTACAAAAGGAGTACAAACCATGGAAGACTTCAAGCCAGAAGAATATCCTTTAACACCAGAAACAATTTTGTGTTACAAAAACAAATGGGAAGAACCAGAACATCTTACTTTGGTGAGTTTAGCAGTATTATTATGTACCAAACTCGGTCTGAAGTTACTCCTAAAAACACAGTATCAGACATTTTGAAATTTCAGCGATGAAGCTAGTACTATGTCTATATGAATATGCAACTAGCCTTTTTGAAGGGAAAGAGGTATCGTGTATTTTATAAAATTCCTTTGGCTTGACTCTTTTAGTTTACATCACATATTTCAGGTGCTTCAGAATGATGGATTGTGCCTCTTGGGTTGGGGGCAGAAGAGAAGAATTTGCCTTCTAAGTTTCTCTTATGTACCGAGATAGTCTTGGAAAACCCGCAGTACTTTTATGTTTAGTAGCAAGTAATAGTAGTTTTCAAATGATTTGTTAGAATTTGACTAGGTTTAATTTTTTTTTTTTTTTGGTCCTCTATATAGGAGAATTTTACATGTTAACTGACTGAATAATGAACAAGGTTATTGCAATGGAATCTGACCTTATCCTGTTCAAATTAGAGTGGAATTCAAGGGGTCTCTGTTGGACTTCCATTTAAAAGGACCTTCATTCTGAATCACTGAAAGTCTCTTTCTCTAAGAGAGTGTTATCTTTAGTGTTTACAACTTAAACTCCAAAGAAAACAGCATATCGGCAACCTAGCATATTTCATACAATGGTATATTTCTATACCTTATAAGTTTCCCAGTGACCCTGAGGTCTCTTCTTGAGGTATAAAACAGAAAGGATGAACTGATTTGATTTCTGTGTATATTCTAGATTTTTATACGTTTATTTATTTTTGTTTGATAATTCAGACAAGTTAGTTGTATCCGCCAAGTGTGTTTCTGTATTTGTACTGTCATTGAGACTAGATCATGTTGATTTGTCTTTTTGAAATCACAAAGTGAGGAATAACAAAGTAATTGTTAACTTTAAAAGGACTAAAATGTAGGTCTTTTTAGTATACATTCAACAGAAGGAATAGAAACCTGGTATAGTGAAAAGAGTATAAGAGTATATAGCCTTGGAATTAGCTCTCATTTTAGTTAAATTCTAACATTTTAGTTGTGTGACTTCTTGGAGCCTCAGTTTTCTCATGTATAAAATGAGGGTGGATTACTTTTCAGGGTTGTGACAATGAGTAATCATGAAATTTTTTATTTTTTATTTTTTCTTTCTTTTTTAGTCACATGAAATTGGAAATAATCATGATGTTTATAAAGCTCTTTAGACTCAGCCTGCCACTGTAAAGGGCCTCACCAAATGGTAGCTTAGTTAGAGTACAAGCTAAGTTGCTATTGGAAAAAGACTTAATAGAGTGGCTCAAGTGAGATAAACATTTCTCTCTCTTGTAATAGACTGAAGTCAGTTGGTAGTTCACAGTTGGTAGACAGCTTTGTTTCACGGTAGTCATCCCCTGTCTTGTTGATCTTCCATTTTAAAGAGTGTAGCCCTCTTGTGTATGGTTGGAACTGGCTTTCCACCCTGTGGGAAAGGGCAACAAGGAAATGGAGGGCAAGCAGCATTTGGTTTTATAAATGTGATCTGAAGTTGCACATGTACTTCACTCACCTTAGTCCTTTCTAGCTGCAAGGGAGGGTAGCAAATGTAGTCTCCAGCTAAGCAGCTCTCTGTCCTGCTAAAACTCACAGGATTCTGTTACTAAAAATGAAAATGGATACTAGACAAGTCTTTACTAATAATAGATATTTCACTTTTATTAAGAAAAATCACACACCCATATATTTGAAATTTACCATAGGAAACAAGGAATTTTAAGTTTGTAACATTTTTATTTGATTTGAATATTATAAATTATATTAATTGGAGGCTTGGACATAGTATTGTCACTGCTCATGTTATAGTTCAACAACATCTCACTTGATGCACATAGTTGGCGAATAGCCATTTCTGGTTGACTGAATTAATCAGATTTTTGGTGAAAATGCACAAAGCAAGGATACTTCTGAAACTTGTCTCTTCAGAATTTTATGTACCGTTTTGGCTTTACTTCAGTTATACTGGTTCTAATACGTTGTATAAATGCTTCTTTACAATTTTAACGGAAATAATCCTGTGTGGTTTTGAAGAATTTTTCAAGGAGTGATAACTTGTGATTTACTGATTCATTAATTGAAAATTTGCATTCATTTTTAACTTAGTTGGTAATAATGTTTAATGGATAAATCTGTGTTGTTTAGTTCCCCCCCTTTTCTATAATTTGTGAACTTGCATTTTTTTTAACGTATAATAGGACTTGGAATCGCAAAAGCAAGACAGGCATGGAGAAGCAGGGATTCTAAACCCAATTATGGAAAGAGAAGAAAAATTTGTTAAAGATGAAGAACTCCATGTCGTAAAACAGGAGGTTGAAAAGCTGGAGGATGGTAAGAAAAAGAGTTTGTTTAAGCATGTGACAAGTCAGCATCCCTTGAGAAAGAGTGAGCGTCTTCTAATATCTTCCAGCTTAACTGTGAATTGGTTAGGTAGAACAAAGAAAGGTAGATACAGTGGTAGGGGATGGCTTATCAGGAGCCGTACACATTTGAATAATGTTATTAAGGAAAGAAAAAAATTGAACACTCTAAGTCATTTGCTATTTAGGGTTAGGGAATAAGGACAAGTTGCATTCAGAAAATTCTGATGAAGTAGAATTCAGATGCCATTTACTAAAGTTACTATACTTGTAGTGTTCTTACATATTTTAAAATTTTTAATTTTTTCATTTGGAAGTAGTTTCAAAGTTAAAGTGGCAAGAATAGCTAAAGAGCTATTTGTGAGTGAGTTGTGTCATGCCCATACCTTTAAATACTTGTATGTATATTTCCCCAAACTAGGCCATTCTCTTAGACTGTATTCTAATGTGGTTTTCAACTTCAGGAAATTTAACTTTGACACAACACATTTATCTGATCTATCATTCATATTATGATTTTGTCAGTTGATACAATATTGTTCTTGACAGAATTTTCTTCCCTCTGGTACAAGATCATGAATTGCATTTAGTGTTCGTATCTCTTCAGTCTTCTTTAATCTAGAGATTTTTGTTACATATATATATGGAGAGAGAGAGAGAGAGGGAAGGAAAAAGAGAATGTGTGTGAGAGATTAACATTTTTGATGAATATAGACCCATTTTTAAAAATAGAATGTTCTTCATTTTGGATTTGTCTGAAGTTTTCTCTTAATTAGATTCAAGTTAATGCATCTTCTGTCAGAATACCATATAAGTCTATCTCAGGATATGACATTGAAAGGTTTCATTTATTTTTAAGTGTAGAGTCTTTGCTCCATCTATCCATCCATCCATCCCTACCATACAGCATTATATTAGTTATAAAAAATAGGCAAAGAACCTTTCTTCTCCACCAGTATCTCGAAGAACAAATTTTTTTATAAATGAGAATCTTAAATGCAATATGTATTAAGTATATTATTCTCTAATCCCAGAATATCAAGTATAGAAATGAAATTTATGATGTCTTTTCTCACTTGATTTATAATACCCAAATTAAATATGGTTGTTTTATAAAATTTGATAGTTTTCCTATTTAAAAATACTGACTGTTACAAAGTCCCATTTAAAAAATTTGATTTCATACAGAATGGGAAAGAAAAGAACTTGATAAAAAGCAAAAAGAAAAGACATCTTTACTGGAAAGAGAAGAAAAGCCAGAGTGGGAAACTGGAAGGTACCAACTAGGAATGTATCCAATTCAGAATATGGAGAAATTGCAAGGAGAGGAAGAAGAAAGACTGAAGAGAGAAATGCTACTTGCTAAACTGAATGAAATTGACAGAGAACTCCAAGATTCTCGAAATCTAAAATACCCTGTTTTGCCATTGTTACCTGATTTTGAATCGAAACTACACTCCCCAGAGAGAAGCTCCAAAACATACAGGTTCTCTGAATCCTCAGAGAGATTATTTAATGGGCATCATTTGCAAGACATTGGTTTCTCAACTCCAAAAGGAGAAGGCCAGAATTCAGGAAATGTTAGAAGTCCAGCCTTCCCTAATGAGTTTGCATTTGGTAGCTACGTGCCTTCGTTTGCAAAAACATCAGAGAGGTCAAATCCATTTAGTCAAAAAAGTAGTTTTTTGGATTTCCAAAGAAGCAGTATGGAAAAACTTAGTAAAGATGGTGTAGATTTAATTACAAGAAAAGAGAAAAAAGCTAATTTGATGGAACAGTTATTTGGTGCCAGTGGTAGCAGCACCATTTCCTCCAAAAGCAGTGACCCAAATTCTGTGGCTTCCGGTAAAGGAGACATTGACCCTCTAAATTTTCTCCCTGGGAATAAAGGCAGCAGAGATCGAGAACATGATGAAGATGAAGACTTTTTCCTCAGTGAAGGAAGAAGTTTTAATCCAAATAGACACCAATTAAAACATGCAGACGATAAACCAGCAGTAAAAGCAGCTGATTCTGTAGAAGATGAAATTGAAGAAGTAGCACTGAGATGACTGACTGGAGTATACATTTTTTCTAATTGTAAATATTGAAATATTTTAATACAGTATTATAAACATTTAGACTTTTTAATGCTAAAATGTCCTTATTAAGGAACGATTTTAATAGCTAAATACAATGCGGTTAAAAAGAAGTAGATCATACATATACCACATAGATAGTTTGCCAAGAATGGAGGAGGCTTTTTTGAATGAAACCAAAAATAAAAATGTGTCTTGAAAAATGAAATAGATTTTAACTCTTCATCCAGTGCTATGGCAAGTCTAACTGCACTGGAGGTGGTATTCCTTTTCTACTTTTATCCCTATTTATATATTTATTTTTGATCATATTCTCACTGAGCTAAATACAGTCTTCCCACTAATTGTTGAATGAAAATTAAGGGTGAAAGTCTGTGTTGGGAAGTGTAGCTCTGGGTGGTGGAGAACCAGTGCTTCTTAGGGAGCCCTTCCCTTTATGGATAGGGCCAGGGGTCCCTATCTTACATGGCAGTGCTGAGCTACTCTTGAGTGATAGCAGTCACGACATGGGGATTTCCCATTCCTCTGAAAGTACCCACAGCTAGACACTACTCATTTCCCAGTTTCAGTATTTACTGAAATCACTTACCTACGATTCTGTTAGAATATTACGTTGAGTTCAGAAGACGTTTCTTTGTTTGCAAGGACAGTTGCTCTCTGTCATAGCCCGCAGAAGCTTGGGTACATTGTAATTCCTCTCCTTGTTCTCCTGCACTCTTTGTGTCTCAGTGACTGGGTGTAAGATTTCATGCCAAATGCAAGGAATAGTAGAAATACATACCAACTGCAAAGAATAGAAGAAACTTTATCCCAATATATTATAGAAAGATCTTCAGTTCAATTATGTCCAGAGTAATATAATTTGGAAATATTAATGCTTTTAAGATTTGAACTTGTCCTCAAACCAAGGAGACAACAATAGTGTAATACTATTGGAATTACAGGATTAGTTTTAAAGCAACTTTGGATAGAAGTGTTTTAGACATAGGACTTCTGCCTTGCTGATTAGAGTGGATAGTTTTCTGTTTAAATGCATTGGTCTTTTGGCTGTTTGTAATTCACTTCAGCTTATAGAGAAGTTGGTGACCTTGGATCATGCCGGGTATGATTGGTCTTTAAAAAGCAGTAATATACCACCAGCCAAGGAGAAAACACTGTTAAAATGAAGAGTGGTGGAAGTAGTGTGTTGGGAAGAATAAAAAATTTAGATTGGCACTTATTCTAAAGTGAGCTGTTTTTTTCAAGAATTTACTAGCATCTGCTCGTAGTATGATTTCTGTTGCAGTCATACATACTGATGAGGGGAAGGAGTTACTGTGTTATTCCGAGTTCTTATAAATGTGTATTATTGAATTTCATTGCATGACTATTTGTCAAGACTTACCTGGTTAGGTCTCCAATTAAAAGATGTACCTCCTATCATCTTCTAAATTGTGTTCCTTTCATTTATTGGGAACAGAATCTCTCAAAAGTACTAAACTATATCAAAAAGTTTTCTTAATAGATTTGTATCTCTGATATGTATAACCATTTACTATAATATGTTGCAGATCATTCTAATATATGTAAAACAATAGTATTTGTAATGCAGTTCTTGGTAAAATATTATGTAATGTTGATTTTGTTCCTAGCTGCTAATTTTTCTGCCAAAAGTATTCTAATTTTTAGGTTGTTTTAAAGGCTTTTAAAACTTTTTAGTTAAGTTTTTTATTCACGTCATTTAAATTAGTTTTTTGCTTTTTTTCTACCTGATGATCTCTTTAACAAGATGCAACAAGACAGAATTATTAAAATTAAACCTAAAGTTAAGTTATAGATTTAAAGGCATTATGATATTAAGCATTAAAATTGGAGATCAAAAGGTACAAAACAGGGTTTTCCTTATGAACAAACCTTACAGGGTAAATTATTTTTTTTTCTAAATGTGATTAAATTTATTTGTACTCAGAACTGTTACTAATAAAAATTAAAAATGCCCTTTGACTCTTTATTTGAGTGATACCTGAGGTTACTTAGAAAATATGTAATGGAAACAGGCCCTGCAGGGTTAATTTTTGTTTCATTATACCTTTTTTTATGTTGAGTATTTTTAGTTGAAGTAGATGAATTTGCTCTAAATCAGGTTAGACATGTATGCTAGTCTTACCAGATAATTATAGTTTTAATTAATCCTTTCACCCTTAATGGCTATCGTAATGGCACATATTGCTCATAATTTTTTTTAAAAAAAGATGAGGGTAAAGAGGATTAAATTGAATTGTGAAATAAACACAAATTTATTCCATGGCTGACTTGCAGTTTTTCTGATCATCCTCTTCCACCTCATTTTCTGAGATACTTGGCTTCTGGTATCCCCGACTAGTTGTTAGTTGGATAGAGCATGTAAATCTGCCTGATGAAAAGGGGAAGGGAAATTTGTATTATGGAATAATACGGATTTTTTTTTAGGATTAAAGAAGTTACCATAAATTGTGACGAATCTGCCTTAAAAAGTTTTTCCCCTTCTACACAAAACTTTCTTATGTTAAGGTCTCCTTTTATATCACTTGAAATTGCTCTCCTTTTATTTAGGAGTTGTTTGTTTGTTTGTTTGTTTGTTTGTTTGTTCGTTTGTTTGTTTTTGGGTTTTTTCTTTTTTTGAGACAGTCTCACTGTTGCCCAGGCTGGAGTGCAGTCGCGCAATCTTGGCTCACTGCAACCTCTGCCTCCCAGGTTCAAGCGAGTCTATTTAGGAGAATTTTTAAAAATTAATCACTAGTGCTTTCTGGATGCCCTAGACCGTGTTAGATGGCAGGAGAGCGTGGAGAGTAAACCAGACAGGCCCCTGTCTTCACAAAGTGGATGAAGAACACAGTGAGCCAGACTGCACAAGCTTCCATCCCTGCCCTCCCACTGTTCCCTGTGTGTCCGCGGACTACAGCTTGCTCAGCTGTTACTGGTCTTTAATAGTACTTCTTATGGTGGTTATGGGTAAATGAAATACTTAGGTTTATGCTTGGCAGGTGCCTGGCACATTATAAGCACTCAGTAAACGTTAGCTGCTATTACCATGGCTAACTATGAGTTTCTTGTAGGGAAAAAAGAATGAACAAATAGAATACAGGTATGAATGTGTAATACATTAATGCTATATACTTTGCACAAGACATAAGCAGAAAAAGCTTTTAAACCTCCAAATTATCATAAAACCTCTGTACTAAGTATGTTATGTCTTTTTTATCTGCACTTAGAACTCTCCTTACTTTATTCGGTATTAAATTTGGGAGGGAAACAACACACACACGGGCCTGTTGAGGGGTCAGGGATGAGGAGAAGGAGCTTAGAGGATAAGTCAGTAGGTGGGTGCAGCAAACCACCATGACACACATATACCTCTGTAACAAATCTGCACATTCTTCACATGTGTCCTGGAACTTGAAGTAAAAAAAATAATAATAAATAAATAAATTTGCAGTAAGGTTGATGAGTTTGTTTCCTAACCCACAGAAGAGTAAAAAAAACTAAATTTTGAAAGGATTTGCTAAAGACAGGTTCAGTGACATAAGAAGGAGAGGTGAGTTAACAGCTTCACAGCAAAGAGAAAACAAAATCCAGAAACTTTCAAACCCACAGAACTTTCGGGTTGCATAATGTGATAGGTAATTCATACCTCAGCTGTCCCTTAATGTCTGTGTGTATCCTTGGATAAGTGACAAAACCTCTCTGCACCTTTGTTTTCTTCTTTATAAAATGGCTAATTAGAGCACCTACCTCATAGTAATCTAACCTAATTAACTCGAAATTAATACAAGAAAAACTGCTTAGAACCAGAAGCACTCGAACATTAGCTGCTATTGTTGTTTTGGAAAGATAATAATTGCGGAGAACAATTATTTTTGCTGAATGCCAGGCATGGCAGTTGGCGTTTTTATGTGCTTTATTCCTCACAAAGTTTTTCCAAATAAGTACTATTATTCCCATTTTCAGTTACAGCTAATAGATTGTGATAAATGTTATAGGTTACCCATGAGATTACACAGGTAGTAGATTACATTCAGTAGCCTCAATATGAGAAATCTAAAGAAATATTTTAGAAAGAGTTTTGTTTTAGTACTTTTTTTTTTTTTTTTTTTTTTTTGAGATGAAGTCTCGCTCTTGTCCCCCAGGCTGGCGTGTGATGGCACGGTCTCGGCTCACTGCAGTCTCTGCCTCCTGGGTTCAAGTGATTGTCCTGCCTTAGCCTCCCGAGTAGCTGGGATTACAGGCACCTGCCACCATGCCTGGCTAATTTTTTTGTGTGTTTTTAGTAGAGACGGGGTTTCACCATGTTGGCCAGGCTGGTCTCCATCTCCTGACCTCAGGTGATCCACCTGCCTCGGCCTCCCAAAGTGCTGGGATTACAGGCCTGAGCCACCGCGCCCGGCCTGGACTCTCTAAGTGGTAACAGAAACCCAAATCAAACTAGCTTAAGCAAAATAAGGGAATTACTTTTGTCTCAAATCCAGAAAGCTTAATAAAGTGTGGTTGGATCTGGAGGTTCGAATAATAGTACTTACTTTGTCCACTGCTGGGTCTCATTTTCAGAGAAACTTTACATTTGATAATATTGCAGTTGTTACAGTTGGTAGCCTTGAACCCACATCATTCCTTCATCTGGCATGCCCCTTCTCCCACCCCCTGCAAAAAGAAAGTCTAGTGTGGCAGAAGTCTGACTGGCCCAAGGAATGCTGTGTGCTCAGCATTAAGGTTGGTGGTCTTGTGCAGGGAACGAATGGATCCCCACTCTTACCCACTTCATGGAATGAACAGGATTTTTGTGGAATGGAGGAGGCATGGTTCCCCTGATGAAGGAATTTTTGACATACAAAAAATATTCTTTTTTTACTAAAAATTTTAATCAAAAAATAATATGAAATAAAAATAATAGGGAATAAACATTAAGAGTTAGTTACTTGTTCAGCACTCCTTATTCCCAGGAACGAGGCATTTCTCTAATAAGATATGATGGGGTTGCACTGTGAAGTTCATTGATTATTAAAGGGTGAATGATTTATCAGCAGTAGGTAAGATGGATATGACATCTACATTTTAGAATTCATAGAAAAGACTTAGAGACCCAAATATGTATTTTGCATACTAAATGCTACATTTTTGAAATACATATCCATATATAAGTGATTATATTCTGTCTACCTCAATCTAAGACAAAATAAAAATTAGAACTCAGCAGCCAGAGTAGAATAGTAAAAACACTGACTTTGGAGTCAGAAGTCGGGTTGGAGTGTTTGCCAATTGCTAATTACAACTTTTGTCAAATAATTAACTTTTCTTTACATCTTCCAGAAGTGAAATAGAGCTGATCCTATCTTACAAGGTTATTGTGAAGATTAAATGACATCGTGTATTTTTTGAGAGAAGAGAATAAGTAACATGATGAAGCATGTCATTAGAGGGAGATTATTATCTATTTAGCATTAATTTCTGTATCAACACCCAAAACTTTTTTAAAACAACAGAAGCTTGTCAGTATGGAATCTTAAAAACTACACGTGTTATCTTACCTCATAATCTGCTGTCTTTGATTGAAGTGGGACTCTTTTTTACAGATCCATATGGAGGTATTCCATAGAGATGCTTTACTGCTTTTGTGGACAAGCAGCCTGTGGCAGATGCAGTTTTACACACATAGTTTTGCTTCACCAGCCATTTCCATGGAGGGTAATAGATACAAATCAGGAGCCCCGACTGTGGTCTGAAGGCAAAGCATTAGAATTCAAGATGGTCTCCCTGCCAGTAGAACTACGGGGATTCCTTAACTACCATGGCCAATGGTGACTGTCTTTCTTCTCTCTTTAACTGACCTGAATACCAATTTTTCTTTTACCCTGATTTTTCTTTTACCCTGAAACAAAGAACCCAAGAGTTTTTTATATAGGCAATCACAGCTACTGAAAACTAAGTACACCTAGAAAAAAAGGTTTATTTGAGGCTTTGTTTTGTTCTTCTATAAGAACTTCCCCCAGAGTCTTAAATTTAGCCTCAATATTTGCTTCTAATCTCTGTGATACCTGTAATATTTACTCCAAGTAATCAGGACAAACCTTCATACTCTTTATCTAAAATAACTTTCAGTAGAGAAATAGGATCAATACAACCAAAGAACATAGGCCAGGAAAATCTGTTAGTGTTAATGCTTTACACATTATGACCAGGGTCTAGAATATAGAAAAATGGGGCCCATATTTCTGAAGTCTAGTTTTATAATATCATGCACTCTTTCATCCTAGACAGAAAATTGTGGCATTTCCCTGGACAGTAACTAACGTTTTCCTCTTGAAGAACATATTCAGCATCATTTAAATAAACTTACTTTATACGTTAGGCAATAGTTCTCAAAGTGTGACCTCCAGAGCTGCAGCAATGCCCTCTGGGAACTTGGTTGAAATGTCAGTTCTTGCCAGGCACGGTGGCTCACGCCTGTAATCCCAGCACTTTGGGAGGCCAAGGTAGGTGGATCACCTGAGGTCAGGAGTTAGCAACTAGCGTGGCCAACATGGTGAAACCCCGTCTCTACTAAAAATAGAAAAAAATTAGTCGGACGTGGTGATGGGCGCCTGTAATCCCAGCTACTCGGGAGGCTGAGGCAGGAGAATTGCTTGAACCCGGGAGGTGGAGGTTGTAGTGGCTGAGATCGCTGCCATTGCACTCCAGCCTAGGCAACGAGAGCAAAACTCTGTCTCAAAAAAGAAAAAAATAAAGTAAACGTCATTTCTCTGGCTGTATTCCAGACCTACTATATAAGAAACTGTGGGTAGGGGCCAGCGACCAGTATTTGAACAAGACCTCTAGGTGGTCCTGTTGCAGCTCATTTGAGAACCACTGAAGTGCTACTCGTTGGGGTGAGGAGGTGTTCCTTTATGTACAGAAATGGCTACCCTGGAAGGTTTTTCTATATTTAAATCTAGGGCTTGTGATCACAAAGAGCAGGTGCAGTATATGGACTCGTCTTTGCCTCCTCACACTGCACACTGTCTGGGCTAGAAAGAAGCCACTGTCTTTTTTATTTTGTGACTGAACCAGTTGTGATCTGTAACTGTCGGTTCTGCATGGTTGACATGTCAGAAAATTTGAACTAGTCACAAAAGAGGAATTCTATTGGAACAATGAACACCAAAAAGATTGGGTAGTTCATATAGCATTCCTCCATTATAACCTATGATTCCCAAACTTTCAGAAAAAGCTTCAAAACATTATTATTATAGCATTCCCTCAAGAAGAACAAATCAATGTGGTTTAAATTTGATGTTCTTTGTGAACATTCATTTTTTAATGGAACAAGTTTCTTAAATGTTCAGGTTTTTGAAAGTTTGAGAAAAGTATGTGTGAGTGTGTGTGTATGTACTTCATGGTCCAGTCAAGTAGTTTTTATGCTTGAGCTTTAAAAGATATTAAAATTAGTCCATCAATGATAGACTGGATTAAGAAAATGTGGCACATATACACCATGGAATACTATGCAGCCACAAAAAAGGATGAGTTCATGTCCTTTGTAGGGATATGGATGAAGCTGGAAACCATCATTCTCAGCAAACTGTCGCAAGAACAAAAAACCAAACACCACATGTTCTCACTCATAGGTGGTGAACCATGAGAACACTTGGACACAGGAAGGGGAACATCACACACCGGGGCATGTTGTGGGGTTGGGGGAGGGGAGAGGGATAGCATTAGGAGATATACCTAATATAAATGACGAGTTAATGGGTGCAGCACACCAACATGGCACATGTATACATAAGTAACAAACCTGCACGTTGTGCACATGTACCCTAGAACTTAAAGTATAATAAAAAAAATATTAAAATTATCTAAATTAGCCAATATACAGGGAATATTTCAAAAAAAGAAAAATGAGACAGAATTAAGTATTCCCGCTTCTCATGTATCCAACTCCTCAGTGTATGTGAAGACAAAGGTATATAAACAAGAATTCCTACGTACATCTAGAAGAAGTGTTTATTTACTAACATAGTCGATCATGTTTGAATTTTGTTTGCTATATAAAGTCTTCATATGTCTTTCTTTCTTTGGCTTTTTAAATTTTTTTTGTCTTACAAAAACAAAACCCATTTCATATAGAACAGACCTGTTTCTGTGTAATCTGTTTATATGGTGCCAAGTATCAGGCCATATAAAATATTAATATTGATGGAGTGGAGGAGGGGTGGGGATGAAAATAGGTCTATTTCCAAATGCAGAAGAGAGAAGCAGTTTTCTCCGAGGCTCAGGTGCCATAAAATGCATCTCCACTAGAAAATGTACAGTCTGACAGGCCAGTGAAAATGTAGTGGTGTTGCAAGTTTTGAATGTATCCGTAAAACTGTGATTATCCCAATGTAATTTTGGCTCTGGGACTAGCAATCTGTTAGAGTAATGAATATATTGGTTTTGACACCCCCACTGGAGTCGTAACTTCATCAATTTCCTTGTTACTCTGCTTATTGATAAACATTCTACAGAGTAAAGAGTTCTCATTTAGTTATGAAATTTTTCTCTTAGTACCCTTCACCAGTATTTCTCATTTTCAGCTGTAGCTTAATTTCTGCTTCTGTTTTTAAGTGTCTTTTTGACTAACTGCAAAGTTTGATGTAGTCCAGCAGCATTAATTAAATCAGTGTACATGGTCAGTTGAGTTTTTTTCTTAGCTGCTGAGAGGTTGCTAGGATATTCTCTTAAAGATACAATTCTCTTGAATAACTGCAAAACCCAGATTGCCCAAATAACATTTTTATTAATTCATAAAAATACAGCTGAGGATTGCATTTAAATTGATAGCAAGGTAAGTGCTATATATCTCTGGATGCTTTTAGTATTGCAAAAATGTGTTTAGGTATACTTATACAGAATGTGTTTTGAATAACAATTAGGAGATGGAGAATTAGTCATTTTTATTTTAGGGAGAGTATTTATTTGCGTTGCTCAATGTATATGAATTTGAAGCTGAAAAAGTTCTGAATTTTATATCACCATTGGCAAATACATCTCAATTGTATCTATAGCTCTGCAAAAATGCTGTTGTGATTATCATGATTATTATTTATTGGTATAATTGATTTCAAAATCTTATATAAATTGCAACCATTGCCCCTGGTTGATTTAGTAAAATAAAATCAAGAAGCATATGAAGAAAAAGAGACCTTCACCTATAATAGTTTGATGTGATATGGATAGTTGTTTCAGAGGACTAGCAAATGGCTTTATCTGGGTGACATTTTTTTCTAGCAATTGTTTTATGGCTAATAAGTATGAAAATAACTATGCCAGATTCTACTCCTGCCCATCTTGCAGTTGTACATTAATTCATTCATTATTAAGCATTTATGGAGCTCCTATTATATAATGCAATTTACTAGAAATAATAAGAGGATTTGTAGATGGCAATATGACATAAGATTTTCATTTTGAAACAGGCACTTCTATACTAACGAAGATGGATTGAACAGTTTAGGAATTGCAGATAAGAAATAATGAAAAAGTCAGTGGGCATATGCTATATAGATGAATGATAGAGTTATTTATGAGAGAGAATTGACACCACTTGGTAATCAATTGAATGTGGGAGACAGCAAGAGAGAAGAAGCCCCCAATAACTAAGGAGATGACAGGGACACTGACTGAAATGGAAACTATAAGGAAAACAGATTTGGAAGGTAGGGGTTCACGAGTAGCTCCATTTTAAACATGTTGAATTTGTTGTGGGATATCCACATGGACATGCCTAGCAAACAGAAAGATCTACACCAAAGATATTGATCTTTGTCTTAATCATACGTTTGTGGAATTTGTAGCCATGTGTGTGCACAAGATTACCCAGTGTGTAAAAAGCATGAATACAAACAATAATAACAAAGAAATGATCATGTCAAACAGCTTCCACTTTGGAAATGGTTTTCCTAAAGCTCATTTCTCCCTGTTAATTTTGAATTTCATAAATATCTGAGTTGTACAATTAATTAAGTTGCTGGCCCTTCTTCATTCCCCTGTCTCTGCAAATCCTTCAAGATAAAAAATGTTTTCTTTAATAGGGGAGGCAATCAGTTTTAAACATTTTTAGGAAAATGAGAATTTTTTTATTCTAAAAACGCTTCGATCCTTAATTGTTTGCCTCTGCCAAACTTGCCAAATGGTATTAAAGACATTTTAAATTGTTTTTCTATTCATGCAAAAGAAACAAGCTGATAGAGGAAATAGACAATACAGATAAGCAAAAGAACATAAAATTAACCTAAAGTTCAACCAGCTCATCCAAAATGCCGTTTTTGGTGTGTGTGTGTGTGTATGTGTGTGTGTGTGTGTGTGTCCATGTATGTATGTGTACACTTCTGGACTTTGTATCTTGTTCTAATGATCCTCCTTTTTCTGTATCAGCACCACATATCTTACTATTTTATGTTCTTTTTTAAAAATCAAACATTTTGGCTAGGTAATACACTCCATGATTCAGAAATCAAAAATGATATGAAAAGGTATACAATACATTCTTGTTCCTTTCCCTGTCCTTAGTCTAACTAGTTATGAATGTACATAAATATTTTAAGAAAAAACTATTTTCATTGGTTTCTTGAGAGCCAGTGACATTTCCAAAATTTGTGCAAATACAATATGAACTGTCATTCTTTCCATCTTGTAAATATGGCATATTGTATATACTATTGTGTATATTGATTTATTTTTATTCATTATATTTCTTATTGTGGTGGTTAGTCTATATGTCAACTCGACTAGCTGTAGTACCCAGTTATTTAATCAAGCCCTAGTGCAGAGGAGAATGCCTTGTGAAGATGGAGGCAGACTGGAGTGATGTCTGCAAGCCAAGGAACACCAAGAATTGCCAGTAACCACGCGAAGCTCAGAGAGAAGCATCTTTCCTAGGGCCTTTCAAGGAAATATGACCCTGCCAACACCTTGATTTCAGACTTCTAGTCTCCAGAACTGTAAGAGAATATTCTAATTTCTGTTGTTTTAAAGCTACCCAGTTTGTGGTAATTTGTCACAGTAGCCTTAAGAGAGTAATACAGTGATCCTTTCATATCATTACATAGAAAGCCTCTTCACTTTTAAGAGATAGCTTCATGCTAATCAATTTTTATGGATATACCAGCATTAATTTACCAGCCCTCCTGTGATAGGTATTTGGGTTGCTTCCAGTCTTTGCTATTACAGATAACGCTTCATTAAATGACTTTGTACATTAGTTTTACTTGTGTGTAAGTATAGCTGTAGGAGAAATTTCCAGAAATGGAATTGATGGATCCGAAGGTATATCATTTGTTAGTTTAACAGACACTACAATATTTTCCATCATGGTTTTAACCAATTTACACACTCATCAATGTAAGTGCCTGTTATGCCCTTTTGATAGATAGCTCAATATTTGTAAGGAAATTTGCATTTCCCTTAATTGGAGATTGCATTTAAGAGCCATATACTTCTGAACTACTTATTCATATTATTTCCCCATTTTACCATTAGATTATTGATCTTTATCTCTAAGATTGAGTTATATATTAGATAGATTAGTCAATTACCTGTGATGTGACTTGAAAACTTTTCTTCCAAATCACCTCTTATCTTTTGATTTTGCTTATTGTATTTTTTCTTTTTACCATGCTTACTTTTTTATTTTATGTAAAATTTATCAGTCATTTATTTTTAATCATTCTAGGGTTATAAAAGGATTCTCTAATTTTTATTTAACATTCTAAGTTTTATTTTCTATAGAGTTTATACATATATATGCTGTGAGATACAGCTTTAACTAATTTTTTCCAAGTGGCAATCCACCTAGCCTGATACCATTTGTTAAAAAGCCTATCTTTGAGTTTGATTAGAAATTACACCTTTATTATATACTAAATTATTTTATGTATTTGGATCTATTTCTGGAATTTTTATTCTGTTCCAATGATTGCCTGTTTATTCATATGCCAGTATCGCCCTATTTTAATGTTTGAAACTGTAAATTATATTTTAATATTTAGTGACACTAGACTCTCCAACCTGTTACTCATCTTAAGTTTTTCATTCCTTTATGTATACATTTTGCCTATAAACTTTAGTATCATTTTGTTTAGCTTTTTAAAAAAACATTTTGGTGCTTTTATTTAAATATTAAATCAATGCTTTTGTAATGTTTGGTCTACCTAGCAAAGAATATAGTATATGTTTCCATTTGTTTAATTCTTCTCTATACTTCAGTAATGTTTTAAAGTTTTGTTGTAGTTATTGTTTTCGTATAAGTCTTAGACATTTCTTGTGATTCTATAGATTTTTAATCCTTTGTGTTGCCATTGTTAATGTGGTCTTTCATATCTTATCTCATTAGCATTTGTATATGTAAAAGCTATTTTTTTAGTATTCCAGGTACATAATAATTTTGATAATGATAGTTTTAAGTCCTCATTTCCATTTTAAATCTCTCTAATTTCTTTCTCTTGGCTAATTGCATTGGCTTCTTCCTCCAGCACAGTATTGTATAATAATGGTGATAGAGGTCATAATTGTCTTGTACATATTTTTTAGTTGGTTTGCCTTCTCCTCTTTTCCCTTTAAGCATGATGCTGACTTTTGGGCTGAGATAGATTTATTATGTTAGGCAAATATACATCTTTTCCCATTTTACTTGAGTATTTATAATAAAAACTGGCTGTTCAGTTGTTTTCCATATGCTTTTTTGGTGGCCACAGATAGGCTATGATTGTCTGAATGTAATGTGGTGAATTATGTTAGTAGAATGTATTTCTATTTCTCCTTGTAATTTCTGTAATGGTTGTTTTATTTGATATGCAAGTGTTATTTGATGCATTAAAGATTCATAATTATACCCTCACTGTAAATTGTGCCCTTTGGCTTTAAGAAAGTCCTTATTTTTGTAGATTATTGCTTGTTTTTTGGTCTGAATTCTACCTTTTTTGATATTAAGATCTTGATCCTATTTTTATTTTGAGGGGCGCTTGCCTAGTATTTATTTTTAACCTTTCTGTATCGTTTTGTTTTAGGTGTGTATCTTGTATAAAACACAGAGTTGGACGGTTTTGTGATCCAGTCTGAAAATCTTTTTTTCAATGTGTAAGTTAAGTAACTTGACATTTATTGATATTCATATACGTTTGATCTTTATTCCATCGTATTATTTTATGTACTCTGCTTTAGCAGTGCTTAAAATATATTTCACTGTATGGTTTATCTTCTTCTGTGTGTGTATTTTTTTCTGATATTAAGAAAAGTCTGTCGGTTTTTTTTCTCGTGCCTAATACCCTGGATCTTCTATTACTTTGGGCACTATCTATAAGTTCCATATTCAGCAGTGTTGAAAATTAGTGTGTTTCTTTTTCATGACTCCTTCTCTTCAACAATAGATTTTAGTTGATAATATTATCTTTCTTATTCTTTATACTGTTAAATATTTTTATATTTCTACGACTTGGTTTGTCAGCTTTAAATGATACCTTTCAACTCTAAACCATTACAAATAAGGAAAGCAATATACTTATTTTAGCTGCTATTTTTTCTCCTTTTTTCCCAACTTTTATTAGTTTTGTAATTTTCACACCATCAAGACATAAAACATTTGCACTCTGTTCTGATACTTTATTCTGCATTTGCTTTAGTCTTTATCCTGTAGTTAAATATATTCAGTGCTTATAGGCAATCTTATTGCCGTAACGTCCCCAGTCATCCCTCTGTTATTTGAAGTTCATCTCACCACAGTGAAATTCTTTTCGCCATCTGACTGGTAAATTTGGCTCCAGATACCACCCTGATGGTTCGCTTTTCAGGACCGTACTTGACTTACTTATGTTCCAGGGAAAGGGAAAGGTAAGCCTGGGACAAGAGCTTGTGTACAAGTAGTTGGCTGGGGAGGTGATCCCAGAAAGTGGGAGTGAGGGGCCAGAGAAAACAAGGAAAGGAGGGAACTCCAATATGTGCGTTCATTAGTGAATTGATAAGGACATTCTGAGGATTGTACTGAATGTGTCTTGGAATTGTCTCCTCAAAGGGGAGAAGTATTCCTCCATTGACTCCTTCTCACACTTCCTAGTTGAGAATCCGTGAGTGCTGAGTATGACTAACTCTTTAGGTGAGCTGCCCTGTGCACAAAACAGTTTGCAACCTATGTGGAAATATTTGCCACAGATATAACTGCAATCAGAGATGAGACCAAGAGGATGTGAGGTGGTACACAGGAGGCATCTGATACAATTCCAGTATCTTAAACTGTGATTTTAATTACCTCTGTGACCAGACAGTTAAGATTGTTTTATATTTCGGATCCATTTTAAATGTTATTTTGTCATTGTCTTGTATTGTTAATTTCTGATTTTGTTTTTATAGTTAGAGAATATGGCAAGTAGAATTGGTACTTTTTGAAATTTGTTGAGATTCTATTTGGAGCTTAGTATATGATCAATTTTGCAGATTTTTTTTTAATGAATACATGAAAAGGATGAGAACTCTGTAGAATACAAATTTCAGTTCTGCTCTTTGTCCTTTTGCTCAATTAAAGATTGAAAGAGAGCATTCATTTCCTTTATAAAATGTTATTTTGTCAGCCAGGCATGGTGGTTTACTCCTGTAATCCTAGTACTTTGGGAGGCCAAGATGGGAGGATCACTTGAGGCCTGGTCAACATAGCGAGACCCCCTCTCTATTTATTTACAAATAAAAATGAAAATAAAATGTGATTTTGTCAATTTCCTCTTATATATTTCTTTAATGTATTTTCAATAAAGTTAATGGTCCCCATTTTGGAGGTTTGGAGGGTGTTAATTACTCACAATTCTTTCCTTTCCAGTTTATAAACTAATTGAGAAAGAATCTCAAATTGGATTGGATCAGACGAAATATTAGCTTCCTTGCATGCTACACTGAATTAGGGGCTTCTCTAATTCAGGACTGAATTTCTAACCAAAAAAGACTTTCCACTACTTACTCACTTTATTTAGTCATAAATAAAGGTAGATGAGAAAAGGTGGTTGCCCCAGAATTTTTAAATAGTAGGGATAGGAACAACAATGTGATTGGAAGAGCATGCTTGGGAGTGTATCTTGAAGTCGTGTCTGCAGAGCAAGCACACTGTTTTACTGTTCATTGGACGGCTTAGGTGGGGAGGGCTGAATTTTTCCAAAGCCAGACTTTAATTTTACCATTGTATGATTCAGGGAAGTTTCCACACAGAACTCATGCTGTTTTCAGATGGGTAAGCGAGTGTGTCAATGAGAGGAGTCCATGAATGCAGAATGATCCTTTTCTGATTTCACTGATCAAATAAGTTATCCCTGTGGAAGGAACAAATGAGAGCTAAGGGGAGGCACTTCTGGAGGTGCACCTTAACACTTAACACTTATCAGGGGGAGCACTCAGAGGGAGATAATAGTATCACTTCCCTTTGTCATTATTGTGTAATTTTTGGCAACATAAAAGTCTCCCTTTTGCTTCAAGTAATTTCTTTTACCTTGAATTTTATTTTGGTGTTGACATCAAGACCCCCTACTTCTCTTTGGTTTGCATGTCTCATATTTTTGTTCATCCCTTGATTTATTTTATGCCTTCTATATGGTATTGTCTTTGATATGTTCTTATAAAGAGCATATATTTGGATTTCCTTAAAAGCCAGCATAAGTGTTTTTTGCTTGTTATACTTAGAGTTGTCACTGCTTGGTTTTGTTTAACATTAACCAGCTAATACTTGAAGTTCTTGATTTTTTTTTTCCTCTGTTAGGTTTTGTTTTTTCTCTCTATTGATTTGAATGTTATTAATCATAGCACTTTTATATTACCTCATCATTAAACACTTGTTCACTCAGTTATTTATTTCCTAAATTTTTCTCTCTGTGTCAAGAATAACCCAAATCTGTTGACCCTCTCAGTGGAAGATATAAAAATTATCCTATTTTCTTCATTCTCCCTTTCCCATTTGTTAGTTTTTGTTCAAATGTTATAGGAATGTAAATTCATATTGTTATTATTATTTTACATTCCCTTTCAAGACTTTTACTTGATATGCATATACTAAATTTAATAACTGTATTAACAGTTACTTAGACTTTAACTCTGTTGGTTTTACTGCTTACTGGTTTTTCTTCTGTATCTGTCTTCACTTTGTAAATTTTGATCTTTTGTTTTTGAAGTTTCAAATGTTTTCTTAGTTATATTGACACTATACTTTTCCCCTCATAATTAAGTAAATTAGTATTTCCCAAATAATGACTGTCATTCTGAAATGAATTTGGGAAACACTTGGGCAAACAAAATTAAGCATACTTCTTTACTGCAAGCTTCTCAGAGTCCGTGTTATGCAACTATGGGTTATAAATCTTAGGGACATGCACTTTTCCCAAATTTGATACCGTGCCAATTCTCTTGGTATTAAGTGTTACAGATAACTTTAATTCTGATTTTTTTCTTCTTAGGAGATTCTTTGTTTACCTAGATTTTATTTTTTTATTACTGACATGAAAATGTCAACAGAACATGTTTAGTGTAGGTCTCTTTTGTTTTTCCTAGTACTCTGTGCGCCAGACAGTATAGTACATAAGACAGAAACCTCTAGATATTTTAAACAGAAAGGATTTAATACAAGGAGTGAGGTGCTTATGAAATTGGAAGAACTGGAGGAGCAGGCTCTACATTGGGCTTCTGAGTGTGATTAATAGAACACTGGCTGACCACCCACCTATAGGGGCATCACTTTTCTACTACCATCAGGAGGCCACCTGGCTTCAACAATGCATCATCCAGCTACCTCAGACAATAAAAGGCCAGAATTAGAAAGCTACCATCACCACAGTCGCTGGACACCGGAGTCCAGAGTTCAGTTCCTGCTGCCCCTGCAGCAGCTGCAAACTGTATTTGCAGGTCTCCATAGTCTTGGTTGCCAGCAGAAAAATGCCCCCAATGGGAGGAAGATATAGCTTCCAGGACTCTACGTTCCAGCAATGTCATTTTTAGTTTTCCAATTTTTGATGTTCATAAAAGTATGTTTTCCTGATTAATACAATCTTAGGCTACCGGGATTAACTAGACTAATGGAGGCCAAATGACACTTCCTAACTTCTGAGTTTCCCATCTCTGAGAATTCAGTATGTTCAATCCTTTACACATGGATCATCACCTTTTCCCTTTCTAGGAATTTTCCACAAGGATGGTGACAACAGGTCACAGTAAACAGAAGAAACTAGGGCTGAAGTTTCTCTAACACCATTGATTGCCCCTGTAATGAGTAAGACTCTAGAAATATTTTTCAGGATTTAGTTTCTTTCTCTTTATCAGAAGACTGAGTAAGCTATTGTTGCCGTGAATACGCTGGACCAATGCTCATTTAGGTACACAGCCCCATTGACTATTATTTCCTTGTCCTGTCTCACAAGACCTTCAAAACTGTTTCCCATGGCTCCTGCTTTTCTGGACACCAAAATGCTGCTTAAATCTAGTAAAATAAAACTAAAATTTATGAGAATATCTGCTCCATTGTTCACAGGAAACATCCTGAATGACTCCATAGTTTAATAACTGCAGCGACCTGACAGAGGGTTTTCATACAGATGACTTTCCTTTATCGATGTGGTACCCTTCAACACCTGTCTCCCAGCAACACCCTCCCCCATCCTGACATGTAGCAGAACCCTATTATCCTGGCCAGTTTTCATAAACACCCAAAAGATTCTATGGGTATATATTCTGAACATCCCATGGGGGACACTAAAAGATGTACATTTACTCCTTTTCATCAACCTAAAAATCACAACAAAATTCTGTCCTTTCCAGCCTAAAATTTTTACGAAGACAGTGACCATTTTAAGATATCTCCAGAAAGACCTTAGAGAGGAGAGTCTAAGGGTAAGTACTTCTGCTCTCCTCCCTTGAGTGTTTGTTATTTTATCGGATTGCCTCATTGACACATGACCCAAAGGAAAGTGTGTAAGTGACAAAAAGCAAAGAGCATTGGCTTAAAGGGTGGAAACAGGGTTGTTCGCTAGCAGTGTCCTCAGGTCCAGTTATTTAACTCCTCTGTTAGTTTTGCTAGCAGCCGATTGGGGATTATAATAACTTGCCCTGCCTAACCATGTGGAATTCTGTCCATGCCATTTTTGTCTGTGTCCAAGTACTGATGACCATATAGTGCAGTATAATAAAAATAGCTAACAAGACAAGTGGAGCTGGGTTGCGGCAGTGATAAGCCTCAGTTTTTGCGGGCATCAGCAGGAACACAACAGCCCCTTCCTCAGACTCAGGGCTGTGGCTGATGACCAGGGCACTGAACGCAGCTTCTCCAAACTCATTGGTACCTAGGCTGTGTCTGTTGCCCAGGTTAGAAAGGTTCTTGCTTATTCATCCAGAAGCACCTATGAGCAGCAAACTTCATCTAGAGCCATTTTTCTTGAGCAGGGCCTTGGTTCCAGAAGGGAATTCTGAAAATGCTGAGAGAATGCTGCACATATCTCTTCCATTACGCACTGGAGACAGGGCAGTCAGACTTAAGGATTCCTATGGTTCCTGCCCAGCCAGCCACTGTGCCATGCTATGGTGGTGATAAACTCCCTACAAGCACATCTTTGGCTCCTCCTTTAAATTAGCCTCTTAGCTAAAAATAATAAATTATAGGAGGAGGGGTCTTGTGTTACCTCCTGCCCTGGAGACTTAAAGGAATCTATGCTCTCTGGGCTTTCTCTTTTAAGAGCCATTGGAAGGAAAGCCTAGACGAACACTTAAAGCCCCTTTGAACTGTAGCTTGTGAAGTTCCAAATACACCCTAGGAGGCCTGTGAGTCAATGTGATGTGGTGATAACAGTCAGCTGCTTCCAGCAGCTCCTGCCATCCTGCTGCTCTGATGACACAACTTGTAGCTTTGGTCTTATTTTGAGGAACCTGCTAAAGACAGCTCTATTTGCCTTAATTCTCAGATTACTTCAGACTAATGTGTCACATCTAATTAAGATGTGCAGTGCTGTCCCCTTGCTCTACTTACCACAGCTTCTCTGCTGAAATGTGCCATTTAACCTGGATTGTCCGAAAAGCTGGGGAACAGCTTGCTGACTGTGGTTGATGCCGCAGTATCATCTTAGCAGATTTTTTAATTTCCATTAACGTTTAACCTATTATATCTTCAAGTGTTTTAATATTCCAACCAATAAGTAGAAAAATAGATATTGGAAAATTAATTTTCCTACATAATATGACTCGTGCTCCACAAGATTTTTGTTTTCTTGCCCTGCTATTATAGTAGCTGCTCTGCCAACCCCACGGGCTATTGTGAGGCTCAGGTGCAGTAATATATGTATAGTAATATGTCAGGGTTAAGTTGTCCAATATTTCAGGATAAGTTTTCTACAGGTGTACATGCTAAGCGCCAACCTACTCTGTGATCTTTGTTATCTGATAAAGCTGGACCTGAACTCTGGAGGAAAAGTTTTAAAAATGTAAACAGTGCTCTATACGTGTAGTTTTGGTAAAAACAAATGAAGTATTTTCATTCCCAACCATCTCATTATGACTAACTCTGCTGCAGCCAGTAATATCTGGAGTTAATAATCTTATGTACTCGCCGATTTTTTAATGTCTGTAAGGCAGATAGTAATCGCCAAGACTTGCTCTGCTCCTAATTGGCAATAGCAATGTATGGTTTTACCCAATATTTCTTGTGACATTATCAAGCTATTTGTGGATGGATCTGTGTGTGTTTGAAAAATGGATAGAAGCAGATACATAAACCACAAAATTAGATGGACAAATAAAAATCCATAAATGTTTCATATCACTTTTTCCTTTCATGCTCATATGTTTCAGCCAGGCTACACTGCCTGCCCTCTTCTAATTCAGCTAATTTGTCTGTCTTTCCCGATACGCAGGTTTTCAGCCATTGCCCTGGGCAAAAGCTGACTTTGTCAGCATTCAATTCTACACATATTTTCTTCAGTGTAGCACGTTTTCCCAAGATACCTATTTGGATCTGCTTCTGGGGTTCCAATCTCTCCAGATCCTAGGATGTCTAATCCTCTACTTGGAAATTATCCCCTTTTCCCTTTCTAGAAACTTTCTGTAAGGATGGTAACAACAGTTCACAAGGGGCAAAAGCAACTAGGACTGAAGTGGCTCTGCCAGCCAGTCCAGCATTGGTGTAGTCAGCTACTTGTGACACTTATGACTAGGGCTGGCCTGCATTCTTTTTGTAATTTTTAATCCGTATTATTATAAGTTACAATTAAGTAGCATTTTCGTGGAATAAGTGCTGAATTAAACCTAGATATTGAATGTACCTCACATAGATTTCCTTTAGAGGGCACTATTGATTCTCTGAAACCATGGAAACCTTTCTTCACGTTTCCTTGGTAAAATTGGCCAATTTTGAAATCTTATTGGGTTTCAAATCTACTCCATATAGTACAAAGTACTATACCCGTTACCCATTCCATACTTTGAAGATTGTCCATGTACAGAATAAGAAGTTACACCAGAATGTTGTTTGTTATGACAAGTCATCAACACAATACATATAATTCTATATTTGAAAACTTCAACTGGTTTATTTGCTTTTGAAATAAACCAGTTCAAATGGGAATTTCCTTTTGTAACTTGATGCAAAATTTAAATTAAACAATTCAGTCTTTTTTGTTTAGAAAGACAAATTACTTCTTTGGAAACTAATGTTTCATTCTAGAAATGGGTAATTATTTACATATATTTAGAAGAAACCATATTTATGGTATTTTCATTCAGACATTCATTAACATCTGAAGATATTCTACTAAAATTTTGTGGTCACATTTGTTGTGTTTTTTAGACTCTGCCAGTGTGTTGAATTTTGATAAATGCCGAAGGAGAATGCTTTTCTTTCTTCATTATTTAAAGTTAAGAGAATAGAACTTTGTAAATTGTCTCACTGGCAGTCTTTATCTAATTTCAAAATAATGGGAACCTAAAATATTCCAAAGCTCAGAAACATAATTTTTTGGACATAAATACATTCATACCATCATCTACTAAGGTTTACTTAGCTTTCATATAATAAGGTACTGTTCCAACCTACGCCAGTATCCTAGGTTAGTGGAAAGCAGTTATCTCGTAAGTGTTTTATAAACAAGCAGATTAACAGAAAGGTCATGCACGTTCCAAAGAGAAGAAAATAGGTTTCCACAGTTTAATGAATTACATACAAATTCCTTGAACCAGACTTTTAAACTCTTCACAGAATGGCCCCAGTTTACCTTCCTAACCTCGGCTTCCTCTACCAATAACCTAAGCTCCCAGCAAATGGCACCACCCACTATTATTCGGACATTTGTGCTTTTCAGTATTTCTCTCTTGACTCATCCAGTCTTTTACCCAGAGTGCTTTTGCATCCCCAAATGCAAATTGTAAAGGTCCCATCCACTCTTCGAGCAGCATTTTGAATACCACTCACTTAACTGAGTCCTCTCCAGGAGCTCCCCATCTTGTGAATTTCCATGGCTGGTTGAGTATAATTTCTGAGTTTATCAATTTTGTTTTGTATTTAAGTGGGTTGGATGCCTGTTTCCTCCCTCTTTCTAGATTGCAAATTTTTTAGAAATCATTTTGGGATCTGTATCAATTCTAGTGCCCAGCATATGGTAAGGGCTCAATACATATTTTTTTAAAATGAATTGGGTTAAACCAAGACATTTTTGCCATATGTCAAATGAGGCACGCTGAAAGCAGAACTTGGAGAGTGAGTGTGGGATCTGAGGAATAAGGATAAATACCAGAGACATTAAAAGTGAAGGGAAAGGCCTTGGAGACTTATTAAATGTGGAAAGCAAACACTCTTATGCTCTCTCTCTTATTTTATTTTAAATCACTGCACTTATATAACACAATTTGTAGCCTAGAATGAAGTTCTATATGGGAAAGAACTTTAATTCACCAGCATATCCTCAGCACATGGTCACTGGTGCAAGACAGATTTTAGGTGCCCAATAATATTTGATGAGTGAACGAATTAATTGATTAAAATGCAAAGCTGTCCAGCAAGAAGGACAGAATTATTACAAACAGATTAGAAACCGGAGGAGAAGGGATAACTTTGGAGAGTATGGTGACTTCAGTTTTTTTAGAGATGCATAGATGAGCATCCAAGTAGAGAACACAGACGAAGTAACTGAACATTTGCATTGGAATTTCATTCAAGAGTCAGACTCAAATATGCAGTTTTGGGACTTACAAATTAGCTATAATTGCTGAAGCCATAATATTCAATGAGATTTTGAAGAGGAAAATGTAGGGAGGTCTGTCCAAGCTACATCATTGGGGAGTGCTTCTGTGGAGGTACAGGGCTGAAAGCCCAATAATGAGACCCGCTCGTAAAAGTCAGGGAAAAAGCAAAGATATTTTATGTCCTTTTCTTGACTAGCCACTCTACTATACATGATATTATTGAATTTATTTTTTTCCTTGGTTTTGCCATTTTGTACAGGTCCTTATTTTCCATACTAAATGTTATAGATTTTTTACTTCCTAAAACATATCAGTATTTGATAGACTTGGATATGGACTAAAACAAGTAAAATATGGCATATGAAGGATTAATATAAAGCCCAGAGGCTGAATCACAGATTGTTATAGCTGTATGGTTCCTGCTTTGGATTCAAATAATTAATAGAATAAACTCAGATTGGATCAGATGGTTCTTAATAGTTGCTTATGCAGAAACTTCCTGAAAGAGTTTTAGTTAACTTAAAGTTGATATGAATGGCAGCTTTTGCTACACAGAGATCAAAGGAGCAAAGAGGTTTACTGGATTCTAGCCGGCCAAAGAACACTTGCAAGGAATGCAGGGTCTACTGTGGATGACTCATTTTAGAGGGATGCAAACAACCCCCGGGCCTCCAGGTAAGTATGGTGGGGCCGTGGGAGGAGTCGGGAAATCGTAAAGAAAGATTGAATAAACCGTCACCCTGAAGAAAAAAAGATTTAGGAAGAAGTGGGAGTTGTCCTTAAATAGTTGAAGCAGTCATGTATAAAGAATTGAATTTATTCCCCACTGCTCCAGAGGGCAGACATAGGAGCAGCTAGTGGAAACTACAGGAAGGCAGACACAAGTTAAGAAAAAAACTCCCAAATATTTGGATCAATCTGTATATGGAATGAGTTATCTGATGAGTTAACGAGCAACTGAATTAAGTGATCTCCAAGTTTCTTCATCTCTAAGAATTAATGATTTATGATCTTCCAAACCATGTCTAATTTATGTAAAGAGAACCACTATTAACCTGGTATGAACATCCTTTCAGTGTTTTCCATGCATATTGACATATATTATTTATTCATAGAATACATACTTTTTCTTAATCAAATAAGGAGTATTCTGTGCATACTACATTATAATCTTATTTTTTTCACTTAACATATAGTAAACATTTTTCTATGTCATTAAATATTTTACATCCTGACTTTTATAGGCCACATTGTGTGGATGCTCCATAATTATGCAACCAGCCTCCTATTTTGGGGCAATTACGTTATCTCTAATTTTTTAAGGATTATAAATAACCTATGTAATAAACCTTCATAATTTCTCTTCAGCAAAAATAGACTCATCTATAAGAACAGGTTTCATGAATACATCAAACAAACCAAAACTCAAACCACATAAGTGAACTAACTCACTCTTGACATTTTAAAAGCATTTAATTTTCCTTATAATTTCCTTAGCCTGAAAACATTTTGAGGCAGGAATTTTGGCTTTTAAATGTTCTATGCAGCAGGAAACATATTATTCATTATATGTGTTGGGTTTTTTTTTTTGCAGTTACAAAATTGTCCCCTTCGTGTTAAGATTACCTCAAGGTACAAGTACAAAACATAAACATTTAATTAAATATATAAAGCAGAACACTTGTCTGGCAGCATAATCAATGTTAGTGACAATATGAATGTATAATAATGATTTTTGAAAACATAGGAGAAAACCCTGGGTTAGTTTTTAGTATATAGGATATGAAGTATTTTAAATTACAGTTCAGCATAATAAGTAAGAGTACCACACATGACCGTACTAGACACAAATTGCATTATTTTAAAATAATGCCATTTATGTTCCCTAGTTATTTCATTCCACAATTCTGAGATAAGTGCACTGAAAGCAAAACGCTTAATTTAAGAGGGTTTTTGGGCCAAAGATCAAAAAGTAGGTGTGGGTAAGTAGGAACACATTTGAAATGGTTTCCCTTTGCGAATAATTATCATTTTTGTCAATTCAAGTCCCTTTATTTTTGTACCTTATGATTTAGTTTGACAAGTGTGTGTGGGAAATAATTTATTTGCAAATAAAGCCCTTTAGCATTTATAATGTAGGCATAAGCCCAAAGCTGGACCCAGTCTGATGTTTCCAAAGAATAAAAAAACAAATTAAGGCAGGCTACTCTTACAGAAATCTCTAAAGATAATTAAGGAAGACCAAAGACTCAAGGTGGCGAAATCTCCTCGTTTTCTGAGAGGCTTTCCCTGGTTAAGCATTCACTGAAGGAAACAGGGTGGCAAAGAAAGGAATCTCAAATAAAACGAAAAGACACCTGGGAGAGCTTTAAAAGGACCTATTCTAAGGCTGTGAGGCAGCCTTACCTGAATCACATAGTCAATTTATTTAGGGTAATTTAATATTTGTAAGAACTCTCATTATTTGAGACTATATGACCCAGAGTAAATCTTCAGCATGCCTACCCCTAGTGGAAAGGGGCAATCCCTGTGTTGCTGTGGGAATCAGACTTTTAGTACTTGGCTTCTGAGGTGACTTGTATTCCTTTGTGTATTTTTTCAACTCGAGGAGGAGACTGTCTTGCAAATAACATTCTCCAGGGTCCCGGCACCAGGAGATTTTCCCAGCATACTCTACGGCGTTTGTCAAACTTAGAATGAAGAGATGCCAGTGAGCCTGTTCTCAGTACATAGAACCCAGTCACTATGACAGTGACTGGACAGCAGCAGAGGAGAGGGTCTTCTGGGCATAGACTGTTTGGGCATAGATTTATACCTTAAAAATTTTGGAAAAGGAAGAAAGGACAGAAATAAGAAGAAAAAGAAAAAGGGGACAAAATGAAGAACAAAATATGTTACCTCAGGGTATAGTAATAAATTGCCCATACCCAAAGAGAAGACTGGCTTTTTCCTTGGGCCCTGGGAGGTAGTCTTAACCCCTTAGAATGTCACACCTTTGTCTACCTGAGGGACTTGGGCCACACCAACAGTCTAATAATGTGCTTTTGGTGGGGCTGGAGACTGAGGTCGGACACATGGGTGATCAACCAGGTCTGTGTGACTGAGCCCCAATAAAAACTCTGGGCACCAGGCCGTGGATGAGCTTCCCTGGTTGGCGGTACTTTGTGCGTGTTGCCTCACAATGTTACTGGGAAAGCGAATGCTGTCCATAATATGCTGGAAGAGAACAATCGGTTCTTTGTTGGGGACTTTTCTGGACACTGCCCTATGTGTCACTCCCCTTGACTGATTTGATTCTGTAAACTTTCATTGTGATAAATCAAAACCATGAATATAACAGCTTTCAGTGAGTTCTGTGAGTCCTTCTAGTGAACTATGGAAACTGAGGGTGGTCTCCGGGAACCCTGGAATTGCATTTGGTGTCAGAAGTGAGGGTGGTTTTGTGTACTGCTTCCTGACTTTGCACTCAGGATGGCAACTCAGTTCTCTCCACAGTGGAGAGACCCACCTGTGAGCTTTGCCACCTTCTTCTCCTCCACATCTCTTTGGCACCCACCCACCACTCTACAACCGAGCACACCCACTATTCTATAAGATTGTGCCACCAGAAGATTCCTCCTTAACCTCCCACCATCCCCCTCTAGGAGAAATTGTCTGCTGTAGCCTGGCTACTCTCCTTATGATTTCTCTCATACATGAATATATTGGATTACTCAGGCTGTTCCCTTGCTTGAAGTGTCCCCTCCTCCCTCATCCCATCTAAATCCCACCTGTATATACACTTAAGAAAGGGGAAAACGGCAATATCTTGGAAATTTTATCTGAAAGAAATCCAAGGTCAATTATAGGTCAATCCAAAAATAAGGTTGGATCCAAGGAGAGGTGCGATAGTCTACAGTGGGAGGTAATATCATAGAAGCAACACTGGGTATCATCAGCCAAAAAGTCTTCTGTCCTTTTCAGAAGAAATCTAAAGTGTTATCTTATTCTACTAAGGGTCTCATTACTCAAGTGATGAGTTTTGTGATTAGTCCTCTGTGCTCACAACCAGCGTTATCCTCGCACGTAGACAACTGGATGACAGTAGAAGAATGTTTGGAACTTCGCCTGTTGTATGTTAATATTTCAGGATTTGAGGTCTCTTTATTACAAAAGTACAAATTGATTGAAATATAATTTGCTCTACTGTTTTCTGAATGTATTATTTGCTTTTTTCCCCTTTTCATTAAGTACTCATTAAGTAATACAATGGAAATACAGATTTATGCAGTTGAAACTCAGTAATGCCAAAACATAGAAACATGCAAACCACCTAGAACCATCACAGTTGTGGGGTTGCTGATGGGACCATCATGATACTTCCTTGGCCACTTGCCATAATATGCACAGCTCTGTCCCTAGGGCTCAAGTGGGGCCAGTAACATCAGAGATTTTCAGTCCAGAGGATATACTGTCACTCCCAGCTGCACGCTGCTGTAAACCATCGTGTTATGGTTTTGTATTGTAATTTGGATATATAAGATATATTAAAATTATAGTTATAATGGTAGTTACAAAATGGATAATAACTTCAAGGGGTTTTTTTTTGTAAACAATTCCATATCTGGCTCGCTTTCAGTGTTTCGGTTCCTTAATAAATGATCTGTACTTATTTGTTCACTAGCAAAGGATCTTTATGATATTTTTGAAAGTCTTTTTTCACCTCTGTGGTGAAATGAAAGTTCTTAAAATGTCATGTTCTGGCTTTAATAGGATGTTTACAGATTTTTTTGCTGCCCTTTCATCTCAATATAGACAAGGCAGACAGACACCTAAAAGAAGGTTACTCTGCCTTGGATATACTGGAAGTTCTGATTGGCAGCTACCCCGCCCCTTGTACTTAAGCAAGACCCAGTTCCTCAGCCTGGAGAAGAAGCTGTAACACAGTACACAGCTCTTTCACCGCCTTGCACTTCAGAGCTGCTCCTGAGTTCACATGTCCTTAGGCAACTGTCAGGTTTATCAGATAATATATGAACAGCTGTCAGGTTTTTGCTTAGCTCACCATAGCCTCAAACACAGTTCAATCCTACTCTCTCTCCAGGGCCTTTTTCTATCATATTGCTTTCCCCGACCAGCATCAACTGCCCTCTTCCTTCTCCTGCACCTGGCCAGCCTCTTTCACACCTTTGACATCATGTTTTTCCCACCCAAAATGATGCCTTTTACTCACCCCTTCTAAAAAACCTAGCAGCCCTTCAAAGCAAGCCCTGATGACCTCCTCCATTAGGAAGACCCCTCTGCTAAAACTCCTTCTAATTTTAATTTCTTGCCTCCCTGACCTCCTGGTGAACTTACATTCATATGCTCATAAAGTGTTTAGTTGGAAGGACTTTGAAGGACTTTCAATTCAACATCCCTCTGAATGCAGTGCTTCATCCCAGCTCATGTCTGAATTGGAAAAGGAAACACATTGCCCTCCTAGACTACCAGTCTGACTTTGGGCAGCTCTCTTATTAGGAGTTCTCCTTTACATTGAGCAACAGTCTGCTACTCTGCAACCCTTGGTTTTTTTTCTCTACAGCAAAATCAAATACAATAGAGTCACATTTTTTTTGCAAGGGTTTGTTTTTAAAGTAATCAGATAAGATGGATTCAAAATTACTCTTGAAAATACCAGTCATGGGCTGGGCGTGGTGGCTCACACCTGTAATCCCAGCACTTTGGGAGGCCAAGGCTGGCAGAACACGAGGTCAGGAGATCGAGACCATCCTGGCTAACATGGTGAAATGCCGTCTCTACTAAAAATACAAAAAATTAGCTGGGCGTAGTGGCGGACACCTGTAATCCCAGTTACTCGGGAGGCTGAGGCAGGAGAATCACTTGAACCCGGGAGGTGGAGTTTGCAGTGAGCTGAGATCTCGCCACTGCACTCCAACCTGGGTGACAGAACGAGACTCCATCTCAAAAAAATAAATAAATAAAAAGAAAAAGAAAAGAAAATACCAGTCGTGTCTATGGCCATACCACGCTGAACATGCCTGACCTATGGAATCCACAAAATACCAGTCACTACCCAGAAATTGTAATCAACAGTTTTTTATATATAGTACCTTCTTTTAGAGTGTCCATCATGGTTAGTTTTTTCTCCATTTTTAGAACAGATTTCTATTTATTTGGCTGCATTGTAGATATAGTTATTGACTTGTAATTTAAAGGCTATTTATATATAAAAAACTTTTTTAAATACTATAATCATATTAACATAGAGAGGCTGACAAGATGAGAGGCAGGGAACTAAGGTCATTGAGGTAATAGCAGGTATATGTTCACTCCAGGAGACATCTACTCCCTCTCATACATTATAGGCTTCACATAACTAACAGTAGCTCTTAGCAATCCCCAATTATTTTTGTTACTTTTGACACTTTGATGATCTCCACTGTTTTGTTACTGCTCCTCCATGTTTTTACTCCTTTACCAGACAACTCTGATGTGGATGTTACAAACGTCTTGGTTTCCTGACAAAGGACATAGTTTCAGGTTTAGAGATGTCGAATTGAGGCGAAGAGTAGGATGATCAAGCAGAGATTGTCCAGGAGGCCAACAGGCAGTTAAAGTTCAAGCAAAAGATCAAAACTGAACATCTGGAATGTTGGAGTCACTCTCAGGAAGGTGACAGTCTTGGCCTCACGATTAAATTATGCAATTTCTTGGGCAGGGACTGCTTCATATATTTCTCAGTCCTCACAGTATGAAAGCAGCTCAGCAGGCCTTAAACAAATAGTTGTTGGATGACATTTCAATCTAAGTTCTAGGGAACCCAGAATATAAAAGCAAGTAATTTAGAAAGAAAGGGGGCGTATACTTGAGCAAGTTACATTTTTATGAACAATGCAATCACCTTTTTCTCCATCCCATCTGCAAACAGGCATGCATGCCTGAACATGCACAATCTGCCCGCACAGCCCTTGGAAACTGGTCTCTGCAGAATTCTTCAGGTGCAAGGAGCGGGGATGTGGTGAGGGGCAGATGAAGAAGTCTTCAGGCTCCCCACCCCACCTCCAGCACAGCAGCTCTGTTTTTAATCTCTTGTTCACATTGAACCTCCTGGTAAGACTTTCTTGGATGGAAAGGTATGAGAAGAAGGAGAGGACGGGTAAGAGGGAGGAGGAAGAAGTGGAGGAGCTAGAGGAGAAGGAGGAAACGATTAAAACCAGTGCTCTAGCCTACAGCAGAAGACCAATACAGAAGAGCCATCTGGGCACAAGAGGTCTCTAGGCTGGGACGATCCAAGCCATCCTTTTTAGGGTCAACAGCTAAAGGACTCAACCTGCTTCTTGCTTCCACTCTACTCATCACAATCCTCAATTTTTTTACATTTTATTATTCATATATACATTGTTGAACTGACAGCATTACCATAGGGCACCACTGCATGAGAGAAAGCAAGAAGATAGCTCTGTCAAGCCTATTTTCTCACTTTGGAAAAACTAAATGATTTTTCTCTTTCCAGGGTCTGTGTAATGGCAGAGAAGTCTTCAGAATATACCTAATCTATGGTTGCTGTTTAGCGACAATTCCAAATGTACCTTTTCAATATATACACAGAATACATACACACCAACTGGGATGCGTGGTGAGAAATGAAAATAGAAGATTAAGCATGTATGAGTAGAGGCAGGACCTGAGGGCATGGCTGAGTGCAGGCCAGGTGACCTACCCAGCTGGAGTGACAAGTGGCAGATAAAGCTGGAAAGTGAGCAGACATGGGGAGCCCCTGAATGCCCAAACGAACAATTTGGACTTTATTCCTTAGGCAGTGAAGGACATCAATTTTTTTTTTTTTTTTGAGACGGAGTCTTTCTCTGTCCCCCAGGCTGGAGTGCAGTGGCGCAATCTTGGCTCACTGCAAGCTCCGCCTCCCGGGTTCACGCCATTCTCCTGCCTCAGCCTCCCAAGTAGCTGGGGCTACAGGCACCCGCCACCACGCCCGGCTAATTTTTTGTATTTTTAGTAGAGACGGGGTTTCACCGTGTTAGCCAGGATGGTCTCGATCTCCTGACCTCGTGATCCGCCCACCTCGGCCTCCCAAAGTGCTGGGATTACAGGCTTGAGCCACCGCGCCCGGCCAGGACATCAATTTTTCTCTTTTTCTTTTTTCTTATTTAAGGAATAATCAGATGGGTGCACTTAGAGGATTAATCTGATGGAGGCCGGTGGGTGAGTAGGCCGACTAAACTCATGAGGTGTTTCTGTTCTTAACCTGCTTGAGCCTTGGTTTCCAAATCTCTAAGATACGGATAATGCTACTTTCATAGGATTGTAGTGAAAATTAAAGAGTAGCTGCTGTTGCCGTTACTGATCTAGAGACTATGTGGCGGGAAATTATGCATACAATCCCTGACATTAGACTGCCTGGGTTCAAATCCTAGCTCTGCTTGCAAACTCTATGACTTTGGGCAAGTTACCTAACATAGACATGATAAGAAGAGTACCTACATCTTAGGACTATTGTGAAGGTTAAGGTTAATCAACGTGAGGTGTTTGGTAAGTGCAATGCCATCGTTCAAGTGAGAGGTATAATTAGGATATTGCCAGTGGGAATGGAAAGGAGCAATTAAATTCCAGCAACCTTGTTGAGATAAAATATGATGACAATTGTTCATATGTGAAAGATAAAGGAGGGTTAAAGTAACAGTGTGATTATCTTCGTAATGACCGAGAGAGTGGTGTCATTAACAAGAACAGAGTCAGCAGGAGCACAAGCAGGCCTCGGAGGCCAATTCATGAGTTTGTTTGGGGGCTAATATTGAGTATACTTATAAGATATCCACGTAGAGCTACTTGGCAAGTGGTCGGTATTGCAGGACTAGAACTGAAGGACAAGGCAAAGTCCGGATACCTAGGACCAAGGTGTTTATGTGGTAACATCAGTGGTTGAAATTATGACCTTAACTAAGACCATCAAGAAGAGAATAAAGAAAAAAAAGTTATGGCAGAAGATAGAAGTTTTGGGAAGTTTAGAAAAGTCTCTTTTATATCTTGTTTTTAATGTTTACAATGTTATTTTTCCAGCTTATTTCAACAACACCTGGGTGGCTGGGAACAATGGCTCATGCCTGTAACCCCTGCCCTTTGGGAGGCTGAGGCCAGAGGATTGCTTGAGGCCAGGAGTTCAAGACCAGCCTGGACAACACAGTGAGATCCCCTCTCTACAAAAATGTTTTAAAAAATTAGCCAGGTTTTGTAGTGCACACCTACGGTCCCAGCTGGGAGACTGAGGAGAGATGATCACTTGAGCCCAGGAAGTTAGGACTAGAGTAAGTTGTGATATTGCCACTGCACTCCAAACTGGGTGACAGAACAAGAATGGGGAGCTAATTTTTAGGAACTTTTCAAGTTATAAAAGTAACTCTCATTTACTGTAAACAGTTCATAATATAGGATAATGCAAGAGGAGGAATAATAACGATTCCAAGCCCCACTATTAACATTTAGATGTATTTCCTTCCAAATAACTGTACTTTTTTCTTGCTCAATAGGAATTATACTATTTAAATAGCTTGTATTCTATTTTTTTTTTTTCACTTAGAAATAGTATGATTCTCCCATGAGAATTTTCTCCTGTCATGAAAGATTTTAAAGGAGTGAGGAAGCAGGATATTTCCCTGACCCCATTGTGGGACTCGGGACAGGGGTGCCTTGTTTACCCAGCCCGCTGCTCTCAACTCCTCGCAGGAGGAAGCACGCAAGCAACCGAGGTGGGAACTGGAGTGCACGAGTGCTGGAACCAGCTGACCGATTCAGTGCCAGCAGGATCAAACTTCGCTCACTCTGACCTGCCTCATTGCACCCCTTGCGGAAGGGAGCACACAGGTGAGTGGGCGCAGGAGCCACAGCTAGCACTTTTGGGCACCAGTGCAAGCAAACTCCATGCAGGCTCTGCAGCATCTAGTTGGGGGTGCCTGAGACCCCTGAAGCCCCAAAGGGTGTGTTACTGTGCTCTTTTAGCTCTGTCATCTGCAGATGGCTTAAGTGTTAACAGCTCAGTGGCCCTCTGCCTTTTTCACCTGAGGCAGCTGCCTTCCGCCAGTGAGGGCAAAGGGCCAGTGTGACAGCCTTTTGTATCCACACTCATGGCTCCTGAGCTCTTGTCCAGTGTCCAGGAAAAATGAGGTTGCATGAGCAAACTGAAGGATGGTAAGCACAGGGAATTTTATTGCTGATGGAAGTGACCCTCAGTGGGAAAGGGAGCTGAAAAGGGAATGGGACGGGTAGGTAATCTTCCCCTCAGGTCCAGAAGTCCAGCCATCTCTGGCTGGACTCTTCTCTGAAATTACACTGTCAAGCTGTCCCTCTGAAGTCGAGCCACTTCTCTCTGATGTCCAGCCATAGTCCCTGACATCCAGCTGCCTCTCCTCTCTGCTGGCTGAGTCTGGGGTCTTCATAGGCACACGATGGGGCAGGGCAGGGCCAGGGGTGGCTTAGGAAAAGGCAGTATTCAAGCAGGAAAACAGGGAGATAAATTCTCACTTTAGGCTGCAGTCTCAGGCTTTTTGTCTTGAGGGTGGGGCTTCACCAGGGACCTGCCCTTTTCTGCCTAGAATTTCTCTCACCCCTGTCCCTATCAGTATCATGATGAATGGTTGCATAGTGCCCACACACACATAATCATTTTTAGTTGAACTTCAGAGGGCAGAGTAGTAGCTGGGACTTCCTGCGATATTACACCTTCCATTTTGGGGCTAGGCTAAATCTCCCTCACTCTAAGGAAATATAATCATAATGTAAAACATTTAAACTGCAATTAAAAAGAATGGCTGGGAGGCCAGATGCAATGGCTGGTGCCTGTAATCCCAGCCCTTTGGGAGGCTGAGGCTGAGGCCAGAGGATTGCTTGAGGCCAGGAGTTCAAGACAAGCCTAGGCAACGTAATGAGGTCCCAACTCTTCAAAAATTTTTTTAAAAATTAGCCAGGCGTGGTAGTGCACAGCTGTAGTCCCAGCTATTTGGGAGGCTGAGGAGAGATGCTCACTTGAGGCTAGGAGGTTGAGGCTACACTGAGCTGTGATCTCGCCACTGCACTCCAACCTGGGTGACAGAACAAGACCCTGTCTGTAACCAAAAATAAAATAAAATAACAGCTGTCAACAAAATCAAGTGTATTATTCACACTCAATCTTTGCCAATTAGATTGCAACCCAGAAAAAAGTATTAGTGTTTGGAAGCTACATTATGTACTTGTAACAAAGGTGCTTTCTTGCTTTTTGGCCAAAAGGACTCTACCATCTACACATTAGTATTATAGTAAAGACTTCATCTCAAGGTGTCTTCATCCTGGCCAGGCACGTGTGATCACTTTTCATGTAATTTACAGCAGTACTATGTGGGAAAAAAGTGTTGATTTTCTTTATTATCAGAATATCACAAGCTAAATGGTCTATGCAGATGGGAGGAATTGATAAATGTATTTCCTTAGGCTTATAGATTTGCATTATCTGCAAAGGTATAATACATCAGCTTCTCCCATTAAGCCTCTTTATCAAAACGTCTTCCTTTGTTTACTCACCAGAAAACAGAAGAAGGTGGAATTAAAACTTTGTTGGTTTCTGATAATAAAACACACAGGCCAAACTATGGGAGGAGATGCAAATTCCCGTTGAATTCTGCTTCACCTGCCTGACAAGATAAATCTCTCAGCTAGCAAATGTGATGTGTTTTCCAAATTATTTCTCTTTAGTAGATGCTACAAAATTGCTCTGACAGCACGTAAGACTGGCTTGTCAAAAGAAGAGGAGAGAAAATTATAATCAGAATGAATTCAGAATCCAAGGAAATTATATTTCTCCATCTCTCTTTATCAATGTTGTATGGGATTCATGTAGCTTATTCGGTGCAGAAGGGAAGATGACTGTTTCAAAGAATGGGACACACCAGTGTTTTTAACTGAAGCATGAATTTGCTTCACGACCAAAGAATGTTTAATGGATAGTAATGTTTTCTCTACTGAAATTCCAATAAAAATACAAGAATTTAGAAAAACATACAAAACAAAAGGAAATAAAAAACTTAAGAAGAAAAAGCTTTACTTCAAAAGGGACATTAACATTTCCTTGTATTCCTGCCTTTTGCCATGAGAAGAATGTTCCTTGATTAACTGCTGGTCCAAGGAAGATGAGTGACTCGTGTAGCAGACCTGGTCCCAACCTGCAGCCTGAGGCAGGTCTAACCAATCCACAGGTGCATAGTGGGAAATAAATGCTTATTGTTGTAGAACATTGAGATTTTGTGCTTGTTTGTTATGCAGTGTTATTGGGGCAGTGGCCTGCTAATGCAGCATGTATTTACCAGTATTGTTTTAAACTCTTTTTACACATTAGGTCATTTAATCCTCAGAACAACCCTATGTGGTAAGTACTAGTATCATCTCTACAATGCAGAAAGCGGAGACACAGAAGGTAATGAACTTTTCTGATGCTCCATAGCAGTAAGTGGTGGAGCATTGGAAGGCAAGCTGCAGGCCCAGGGCTGGGGTGCTTGTGTGCTGCCCCCCATCACACACTGCTCATGCTTCCATTCCCTCTCAAAATTCTTACTCACCCAGAGCTCACTTCCCCCAAGTTAACAAGTGCTAAGTTTACCTTCTTTCTCTAATCCTTTACGTAGTGATCTACTTATTTGTCATATACCTTCTAGAAAATTTGAAGAACAATGGAATCACATGAAATGTCATTTTATAGGTTAAAACAGTCAAATGTCACCAGCCTCATTTGATTCAACCTACGCTGCCACACATTTTTAAAGTAATATCTAAACTTTTTCATTCTAGATTAAATTGTTATAAAGATGGTAACTTCAAGAATATTGAAAATTCTGAATTTTCCAACAAAAATCCATCATACTGTTAACGTATCCAATGGAACCTAATACCACAGTTTTTTAAATTGAGGTACAATTCACACAACATAAAATTCACCATTTTAAAGTGTATGGTTCAGTGGCTTTTAGTACACTTACAACATTGTGGAACCATCAACTCTGTCTAGTTGCAAAACATTTTCATCATCATCCCAAAAGAAACCGCGTATCTATTAAGCAGTCATTCTCCATTCCCTTCATCTCCCATCCCTTGGCAACTATAATCTGCTTTCTGTCTCTGTGGATTTGCCTATTCTAGACATTTCATATAAATGAAATCATATAACATGTGGGTTTTTGTGACTGGTTTCTTTCACTTAGCATAATGTTTTTGAGGTTCATTCATGCTATACTACCTATCAATACTTCATTTCCTTTCATGGCTGAGTAATATTCATTGTATAGTTATACCAAATTTTGTTTATCCATTCATCAGTTGATGGGTTGTTTCCACTTTTATTTATTATTAATAATGCTGCTATGAATGTTCATGTACAAATTTTTATGTGAACATATGTTTTCAGTTCTCTTGGGTGTATACCCAGGAGTGGAATTGCTAGGACATATGCTGAGACTTGGCTGCTTTTCTTGATTAAGTGTTCCCCTGGTTGTTGCAAGCTTTTGGTTACATTCTAGGTTCTGAAAAAGTTGATTCTGACAGTTGTGCCACTTTATGCATTGCTTCTGTGGAAGCACAGACTTTTGGAATTCATACTCTGCCATTTTCGCTGATACCTCACCTACCAGAGTAACCTGATGCCTATCTTCATCCATTTACAAAAATACATTTGTGGAAAAAAACTCAGAAAAGTCAGAAATTTTACATTGTTTCTTTTTTTTGTCTTGAACTTACATATTCATTCTTTATTCTCTGTAGAATTTTATCCTAATAAAATATATCTTTATGCTTAAAAGTCAAAAGTCTTATTAATTACTGTATAGTCTCTCTCTGGATATATATAAATTAAATTTTAAAATTCTTTGACTATATGCCCTTGCTACTGAAAAATTTCCCCTGGATTAAATTGTAATTATATTATTATAACTCATTGTTAATTTAAATATATTAAACATTTGATCATTCTTATCATATTTTTTGGAAACATCTGAAATGAATGGAGCACTCCCTTCCTTTCAGTTTATGTACCTTTGGATGAATCACTTATTGCTAAAATGAGGCAGGGCTCAGAGTGTGGAAATCTCATTTACGTAAATAAGTTAACAAAATAGAAAAAGTTTAATTATAACAACGTCACTCATTTCTGTAAACATCAGCTGTATTGGATCAGCCAAAAACACATTATAATAAATAATTATTTTATTTTAATTTTCTGTGTGTTGGATATCTTCTATTTATCATTCCAGATCTATACCATCCTCTTCTACCTTACTTCTCGCCTGGAGGCGGACCTGCATGGTCTATATCAGCATGCTTGCCTTCTTGCGTCCAGCTGGATTTTACCAATGAGTACCTCTTGGCAGGAGATTAGAGGAAGAGAAGAGATGGCTATTTATTCTCCCAGCTCCTTCCCTGAAAAATTACATCCCCTTTCAAGGTAAGCCTATCTATACTATCCCCTTCTGGGTCCTAGTAAATGCCCCCTTGTATCCCTTTAGGCCCAAAGATATTGACAACCTTCTTGTTACTATTCTCAGGGTATTACACTATCTTTGGTTTCTTTCCATCCTGCTCACATTTGTAAATAGTTATTTATTACACATATCTTGACCTTTTACCTAATGTATGCCATGTGTTTCTTGCCACGTGGCCATGGGTGGTTGCCATGATTAATTCAGTCCGTCAGTGGGCAATACAATTATGTTCCTCTTAAATACTGTTAAAAGAAAAAAAGTATATACCACCTAACTTGCAAAAGGATTTGTTGGACCAGCACTTGTCCAATATGGTAGCCACTAGTCACATTTGTCTGAATTTAAATTAACTGAGTGAAATAAAATTTGAAATTTAACTCTCAGTCCCATAAACCATATTTCAAGTTCTCAATATTCACGTGTGTCCAGTGGCTACAACATGGCACAGGGAAGACATCGGACATTTCCATCATTGCAGAAAGCAATGCTTTAGACAGTTATTTGTATAGTAAGTATGCAATTTAAAATCTACACTGGGACAACATTCATGGTTTTGAAAACTGTTTATAAAATGAAAATTATTTTTCTTATATTCATTATCCTATAAAATCATTCCATTCAAAAATTATTTTCAAAAATAAATTTTTTCTTAAAAATTATTAATAAATACTATATATCTGATCTATGTAGACTGAAGCAAAATTTTTGTAAAGCTTATTTATGTTGAGTATCTGAACATTAAAAATAATATAAGCATAATGTATTGGATTGATTTCAAACACACCTGCTATATTAGTTTCCTGTGACTGCCATAACCAAATACCACAAACATGGTGACTTAAAACAACACAAATTGATTCTCTCACAGTTCAAGGCCAGAAGTACAAAATCAAGATATCAGTGCTTCCTTCAGAGGCTCTAAGAGATTCTGTTCTTTGTCTCTTTCAGCATCTGACAGATGCCAGCATTCTTTGGCTTGTGACTGCATATGCCTCAATCTTCACATGGTTTTTCTTCTGCCTGTGTGGCTCTCCTTTGTGTGTCCCTTATAGGAACACTTGTCATTGGATGAGGGTCCCCCTAGATAAGACAGGTTGATATCCTCATCTCAAGATCTTTAACTTAGTTACATCTGCAAAGACCCCTTTTCCAAGTAAGGTAACATTCGCAGGTTCCGGGAATTAGGACATAAGCATTTATTTCGGGGCCACTATTCAACCCACTGTAAGGACCAAGAGTTTTTTGCATATCATATTTACTTGTGGCTTCTCTAATCAAGAGATGAGAGTAAACTGTATCTGGTCTGACCTTGGGACTTGTTTTGACCAATAGAATACAGCAGACATGACATTCTAGGACTTTTGGGTCCAGGCCTACAATGGCCACATAGCCTCTGCTTTTGATCAGAGGGAAAAACAGCTGCTATGTGAGGAAGTTCACTTATTGTCCTTAAGAGAGTGGCCACATGGAAAGAAAAAACCTCTGTTGCATGAGACACTATGGAGGGGTGTAGAAAGAAGCCCAGCCAGCCCCTGAACTACAGGTAAAAACTGGAAGAACAATGGGACTATTTATGGAAGTTAGAAGACCAGTAAGCAAATTATTATTGGAGGCTGGAGAAGAATGCCCAATATTAAGTAGTGAGGAAACATTTGAAAAAACTATTAGGTGCAGAAATATAAAGATAGAAAACACACCTAAGGATTTTGTGGATCTGGCTAAGCAGGTTTCCAGGCAATTTTTTTTTTTTTTTTTTTTTTTGAGACAGAGTCTCACTCTGTCGCCCAGGCTGGAGTGCAGTGGCGCGATCTTGGCTCACTGCAACCTCCACCTCCTGGGTTCACGTCGTTCTCCTGCCTCAGCCTCTCTAGTAGCTGGGACTACAGGCACTTGCCACCATGCCTGGCTAATTTTTTTGTATTTTTAGTAGAGACAGGGTTTCACCGTGTTAGCCAAGATGGTCTCGATCTCCTGACCTCATGATCCTCCCCCCTCGACCTCCCAAGGTGCTGGGATTACAGGCGTGAGCCACCGCACCTGGCCTCCAGGCAAAATTTTGCATGCGCAACTGGCTTCTGATATGGTTTGTCTGTGTCCCCACCCAAACCTCATCTTGAATTGTAGCTCCCACAATTCCCATGTGTTTTGGGAGGAACCTGGTGGGAGGTAATTGAATTATGGGGCAGCTCTTTCCTGTGCTGTTCTCGTGATAGTGAATAAGCCTCATGAGATCTGATGGTTTTAAAAACAGGAGTTTTCTTGCACAAGCTCTCTTCTCTCTTCTCTCGTCTGCTGCCATGTGAGATGTGCCTTTCACCTTCTACCAGGATTGTGAGGCCACCCCAGCCACGTGGAACTGTAAGTCCATTAAACTTCTTTCTTTTGTTGCAAATTGCCCAGTCTTGGGTATGTCTTTATCAGCAGCATGAAAATGGACTAATTGGTACCAGTAGAGTGGGATGCCATTGAAAAGATACCCAAAAATGTGGAAGTGACTTTGGAACTGGGTAACAGCAGAGGTTAGAACAGTTTGGAGGGCTCAGAAGAAGACAGGAAAATGTGAGAAAGTTTGGAAGTTCCTAGAGACTTGTTGAATGGCTTTGCCAAAAATGCTGATAGCAATATGGACAGGCTGAAGTGGTCTCAGATGGAAATGAGGAACTTATTAGGAACGAGAGCAAAGGTGACTCTTGTTATGTTTTAGCAAAGAGACTGGTGGCATTTTGCCCCTGCCCTAGAGAGTTGTGAAACTTTGAACTTGAGAGAGATGATTTAGGCTATCTGGCAGAAGAAATTTCTAAGCAGCAAAGCATTTAAAAGGTGACTTGTGTGCTGTTGAAGGCATTCAGTTTTATAAGGGAAGCAGAGCATAAAAGTTCAGAAAATTTGTAGCCTGACAATTCGATAGAAAAGAAAACCCCATTTTCTGAGGAGAAATTCAAGCTGGCTGCAGAAATTTGCATTCTGGAGAAGAAGCCCAGCCAGCCCCTGAACTACAGGTAAAAACTGGAAGAACAATGGGACTATCTATGGAAGCCTATTTATAGGAGCCAAATGTTAATCCCTAAGACAATGGGGAAAATGTCTCCAATGTGTCACAGGTCTTCATGGCAGCCCCTCCCATCACAGGCCTGGAGGCCTAGGAGGAATAAGTGCTTTCATGGGCGGGTCCCAAGGTACCTGTGCTGTGTCCAGCCTAGGCTGTGGCTTCAGAGGGTGCAAGCCTCAAGCCCTGGCAGCTTCCATGTAGTGTTGAGCCTGCCAGTGCAAAGAAGTCAAGAATTGGGGTTTGGGAACCTCTGCCTGGATTCCAGAGGATGTATGGAAACACCTGGATGTCCAGGCAGAAGTTTGCTGCAGGGGCAGGGATCTCATGGGGAACCTCTTCTAGGGCAGTGCAAGAGGGAAATGTGTGGTTGGAGCCCCTACACAGAGTTCCTACTGGGGCAACACCTAGTTGGGCTGTGAGAAGGAGGCCACCATCCTTTAGACCCCAGAATGATAGATCCATTGACAGCTTGTACCACGCACCTGGAAAAGCCACAGACACTCAATGCCTGCCATGACAGCAGCCAGAAGAGGGGTTATACCCTGCAAAGCCACAAAGGCGGAGGTGCCCAAGACCATGGGAACCTACTTCTTTCATCAGTGTGACCTGGATGTGAGACTTGGAGTCAAAGAAGATCATTTTGGAGCTTTAAGATTTGGCTGACCCACTGGATTTCGGACATGCGTGGGGCCTATAGCCCCTTTGTTTTGACCAATTTCTCTCATTTGGAATGGCAGTATTTACCCAATGCCTATACCCCCATTGTATCTAGGAAGTAACTAACTTGCTTTTGATTTTACAGGCTCATAGGTGGAAGGGACTTGCTTTATCTTAGATGAAACTTTGGACTGTGGACTTTTGAGTTAATGCTGAAATGAGTTAAGACTTTGGGGGACTGTTGGGAAGGCATGATTGGTTTTGAAATGTGAGGACATGAGATTTAGGAGGGGCCAGGGGCAGGATGATATGGTTTGGCTGTGTCCCTACCAAAGTCTCATCTTGAATTGTAACTCCCATAATTCCCATGTGTCGTGGAAGGAACCTGGTGGGAGGTAATTGAGTTGTGAGGGTGGGCCTTTCTTGTGCTGTTCTTGTGATAGTGAATAAGTCTCGTGAGAGCTGATGGTTTTAAAAATGGAAGTTTCCCTGCACAAGCTCTCTTCTCTTGTCTGCCACCATGTGAGTCGTGCCTTTCACCTTCCACCATGATTGTGAGGTCTCCCCAGCCACGTGGAACTGTAAGTCCATTAAACCTCTTTTTTTTTTGTTACAAATTGCCCAGTCTTGAGTATGACTTTATAGCAGGATGAAAACGGACTAATACAGCCTCTTATACCTACATATTATAAGATATTGCAAAAATGATATTGACTAAACAGGAATGATTCCATTTTCAAGTCAAATGTAGAGAAAATATTTCCAACTGAGGACGTGCTGAGTTGGAAAATAAAATATTTTCTCATTCCCACATTCTTGAGTTAGAAAAATGTTCTAAAAGTGAGAAAGGGCCCCAGGAAAAAGATAGAATTCAGGACATTGTCAATAAAACGTGGCCTTAGTGTAAAGATCAAATCAACAGTGTGGTTACAAGTTCCCTAATTTAACTCAGTGCCTCATCAACCTTCTTAGCTAGACAAAACAGCTTGTAAGAATTTTAAGAATATTGTTCCACAATGCTCTGACTCAAAGCCTGCATTAGAGAGGGGCTTGTCTTGAAGAGGTTTGTATGTGTGACTTTTTCACTTATAATAAGATTTATTTTGGATTTCGGATTTAGAATTTGATACACAGGAAGCACATTAAATTTCTTAAGGTATTATATCAGCTTGAACTAAAAAGGACATGGAAGGTGAAAAATGAAAAAAGGTCTTTTTTTTTTTATTTCATTTTTCTCTGGGTCCTCAACTTGCTTTGCAAAAGGTAGACTGGGACAGCTACATGATGGCAAACATGGAAAATTTCCTATGAACAAAAGAATATGATTCAGAGGGTGGAGCCCAGAGCCCTGCAAACAGAAGTATAAGCTATTAGAAGCAATGGATTAGGTAATCACTTCCATATAGCAAAACTGAACCTGAATCAAGAAACATTCCTTGCCTCCAGATTAGGGGACACGGATAAGATGAGCCTGGCTGTATTTCCGAATTTCTGTTGACTAGTGACTGCTTTGTGCCTTCATTTCTCCCTTTTATAAATCAATGTCTAATGTGGTTATTCTGGTCTGTGTTCACATTATATTGTTGGGCATGGAGGTACAGATAACTTGCATTTTTGCTTCAGAGTTGATATCAAAAGGAGCTGCACTTATGAAATTTCATGCACATCTGTATGATCCCAATGTAGATCAAGAGATACTGGGCATAGGATTTGATATTATAATTTGTTGAGACTTTGGGAGTCTTTGGAACAGTTGGCTATAGTTTGCATATGGAAGTAATGTGAATTTTTGTGGCCAGAGGGCAGACTGTGGGAGATTGTATGTAACTACAGCCAGTAAGAATTATTCATGCACTTGCCAGTTCTCTGACCAAGAGAGCACATCTGTTTACTCATACCTTGAATCTGCACTGAACTTGTGATTTTTTTTTTGACAAGTTTAATGCAGCAGAAGTCATATTCTTGGATTTTTGAGCCCAGACATTCAAATGTCATATAGCTTCTGTTTTCGCTCAGAGAAGAAACAAGCAGCTATATAAAGAATTCATGTAAAGAGAGAGCGTGTGCATAAAAAGAGGCCCCAGAGTATAAGAGCCTATGAAGGGAGAGATAGAGAGGATCAGCCAGGTCCCAGCCACTTCAGTCAAACATTTGAGAAACGTGACATGTGAGCAAAGCTATCATGGATTCTCCAGTCAACGCACATGTTGCAGAAATGAGCTTTCCCTTTTGAGCACTGCTTAAATTCCTGAACAGCAGAATTGTGAGAGTTAAATGATTGTTTTAAGCCAATAGTGTGACGCAGGTTCACTGTGCACTGGTTACCAACTTGTCTGAATCCAGTGAGATAAAACAGTCACATACAAGTTCCATGAAGCAGGCTTCTTACTTACAGATAGGGAGCAAGGGACAATAGAAGCCTAAGATTCGCTATAAGCCAGTCCCCTCTCTACAGGGGGCAGAGGGGCATCATACACCCATACCTAAGTAAATGTTTTATTTGAAAGAGTGCAGTTTACTGGGAATTACCAGCAAAGAAAAGAGAAGGTATTGAGTCCCTAGTAATTGTAGAGTTTACAAAAAGTAAATTGATGATTGCTATTAAATAAATTATGTATCACAAAACAACATCAAATAGTTGAATGAACATAATGACTGAGGAGTGACAGTGAGCAGGAGATTTGTGTCTCCGTTAAATAAAATAAAGATGATTTTTCTTGTAAATGGTCTTTTTGGAAAAACGATGCAAGTAAGCATAGACATTTTTGTCGCTTCTTCCTTGAAACCATGCACATATGCAACTGAGACACAGGCCATGATGCAGGTTAATAATGAAAATTATCAAGCTCATTCTCACTACTGAGAATCATAACGATAAAGAGAGAACACACATCTTAACCCATTGGAACTTCCTAGCATGGTTTCCAGTTAAATATTCTAGTTAAATAGATAAAAAACCTTTGATAAATTATTTCGTAAGTTTGTCACTTGTATAAAATAACACACCTATGCCTTCAATATTTCTTATTGATACTCTCTTTTCTTTTCCTCTGCCAATATGTCATATTTCAATTTTGACATTTTAAACCCTTTGGTTTGATGAGGGGTTTTTCCACCCTGGAAAAATGTATGTAGTTGGATTCAAGAAGAGTAAAAGATTTGTTCTTGAGTACATTGAGAGGAAGCTGATAGTGGTGAGAGATAAGAGGAGAACTACCAGAGGGTTATCCTGTAGGCAGGTGTGTTTTAGGAAAGAGAACATATGGAGGGTAAGGACCTGGATTCTTTAAAGAAATTATTTAATAATTTCAACTTTATTTTAGGTTTGGGGGTACATGTGAGGTTTTTTACATAGGTATATTGTATGATGCTGAGGTTTAGGGTATGAATGATCCCATCACTCAAGCAGTGAGCATAGTACTCAATAGGTAGATTGCTAGTGGTCTCCAGTGTCTGTTGTTCCCATGTTTATGTCCATGAGTATCCAATGCTTAGCTCCCACAATGCTTAGTTCTCACTTATAAGGAAGAACATGCTGTATTTGGTTTTCTGTTCTTGCCTTAATTCACTTAAGAACCTGGATTCTTTAAAGCCACCCCCTCCGACCCCACCCAACATGGTCTCTTAGGGCAAGTCGGCATGTATTCTGATATACCCAGACTCGTTTGAAGAGTGCTACTTTACATTATCTTACATTTGGTAATCAAGCTTTTTAGTTGTTTATCCACAATGGGTTAATAGCTACTACGCTGTCATAGTCTGCAGTGTTGATGTATTCATTTCTGCCCAGGAAGGCGAGAGTATTTTGTGTGATTCTCATTTTGTGACTTTAAATTAGATGAGACTTCAAATTTACACATTTTCTTCCATTGCTCTGTGCTTTATTACATGGTTAAGTGCTTTAAGATTTATTAAATCCAGGTGTTTTATTTCTCAGTAATCACCAGAACTCACCTGATTTGATTATGCCAATCTGTTATTTTTAAGAATTGTTTTTTTAAATACTCTTTCCCAGTTAATATTGTATATGTGGCTTTCTTGATTTAAAAATATATTAAGAAATGTTGTAATTTTATGAAAGATCATTTGAAAAAGTTTACCGAAGCATTTTTTTTCCTTATGCTATAACAAAGCTTAATAACAAATAATGTATTCTAGAGTAATATTTGGGGCAATTTCTAAAACACATTTCTTGCAGTGATCTCTACACTTTCCTCATGAATACAAAGCAATGTGTTTCTGTTTTTCTGGGCATAGAAGTGGATAGCGCAATGATGTAACTCCTTATTCACAACATCACTGCAGCTCCATATTAAAAACATTTTTGCTTAAATAATGAGCATTTTTGCTTATCCATAAAGAACCCACATGAGACACAAAAAAATGTTTTTCCCAGATGGTCCTTTTTGCATGAAAATTACTAACCCAGACATCAAAAGCAAACAATAAAGTGTTGAAATATATAATTTGGGCCAAAACAACAGAGTCTTGAACTTCCACGGGCTTTGTGATATTAAGAGAACAGCTGGGTGTGTGCAGGCAGTCAGCCCAGCTATGACTGTGCACCTCTGTTGTGTTTCTTTTTCTATACAGTCACTATGGGTACAGTTTCCTTCTTTTGGAAATGGAAGCATGGTTATAATCATTCTTGAACTTGAGAAAGGCATAGGCATTTGCTTACCTTTTATAAAAGGGGGAAATCATTTTTAGTATTTATGGTGTAATCAGTTGTTTTTGTTTGCCTGCTATTCATTTGTGTTTTTGCTGGTAAAATAACCAATATGTTCCTTGGGGAACTACCCCTTTCTCCACAGACTCAGCCATGGGTGTCCCACAAGACATATAGCCTCGATTTCAAGTTGTCTAGGAATCAGCCATATGTAATCTAATCACAACCTCAGTCATTTCCTCAGGATACACCCACAGCGCTGGAGGTACTGGTCCAAGGAAGTTTTGGTATCAGCTGTGCACTAAGTCCAGAATGAGTGTTTCCTCCATCTGATTAAGGCCCTGACACTGAATCAGGGTCACCAGTGCAGACTCTTCTCCCTTATCACAGATTCTATCTTTGGACTTAATTAGCTTTACTGGTCATCTTCACCAGGGCTTTGGAGGCCCATCAGGCCATTTTGACAACTCTGAACTTGAGAGTGGGGGCCTGAGTTGGACACTCACTTGAGGAGGGCTGTGAGACACCATCTACTCAAAGGGCCAGAGTCCTGGTCTAGATCCCACAAAGATCCAATTATCTCCCCTTATCAGCTCATGGACGGTTATTTCCTTTACATTTACATCACACCAGGAACTGTTTGGGGATTCCCCCACCCACCCCGAAAAAGAAGCCAGCTCCAAAGGTAAGCTGACATGTCCATTATCAGAGACAGAAAACTACCAACAATTTTTAAGGAATCTGTCACCAGTTTAAAAGAAAATAGTACTATATATACATATATATAGTGCATCTTTAAAAGAATTAGGCAGAGTATACATATTTAATTTTAAAACTATGATGATTGCTTCCTGCTCCTCTCCTCCTCTACAGCCTCCCTGGAGTCCTTGCAAGCTGACCAGGATGTCTCAGGCTGAGTTTGAGAAAGCCGTGGAAGACGTTAAACACCTTAAGACCACGCCAGGGGATGATGAGATGTGTTCCTCTATGGCCACTACAAACAAGCAACTGTAGGCGACATAAATACAGAATGGCCTGGGATGTTGGACTTCAGAGGCAAGACCAAGTGGGATGCCTGGAATGAGCTGAAAGGGACTACCAAGGAAGAGGCCATGAAAGCTTACGCCAACAAAGCAGAAGAGCTAAGGAAAAAACAAGGAATGTAAGAGACTGGGTTTGGCTGCCAGCCATGTGTTTATCCTAAACTGAGACAGAGCCTTGTTTTTTCTAATACTGCAGATGATGGAAACTAGGGAAAATAACCAGTTAACCCAGCTCCTCAAGGCTGCTCACCACAGGGCTCTAACAGATTAGAAGCTAAAACGATTACTGACCTTCCTTGAGTAGTTTTTATCTGAGATCAATTAAAAGTGTATTTGTGTTTAAAAAAAAAAAAAAACTATAATGAACACAGGTTTTGGATAATTAAGAAGCAACCTCGACAAGTTTCTGAGATCCATTATTATAGAAGTATGGAGTAACAATTAACAGGGCATTCTAGTTGACAGAAGCCTGAACACAAGATCATTTCTTGTATTTATTATGTATTTGCATGCACATTGCAAGAGCTGAAGAAATTCACTAAGTAGTCATAACCTTTGCTTTCTAGGAATCTCTAATACGACGTTAAAAGAACGGCATTTTCATGGTCACCCCAGTGTAAACCTGACACTCCCCATCATTACTAACATTCTTTCAGATAATGTCTGAATTTCCTCCCACTTTCACTGTGGGTATTGGGAGGGCAAAGAGTAGAAAACGAAAACAACGACTTAGGGAATGCACAAACATGGAATTGGGATTTGCAAATCATATTCAGGAAGAGACAGCTTTGGCTAGAGCAATGGTTTTAATGATTTAATGGTTTTTAATGTTTTTTTTTAAGGGCTCTGTTTAGATGTTTCGGGATTCTTTGAACTTCCCGTGGCACATGGGGAGTGGGCATCAAGTGGATAGGGCTGTGATGTTTTTAGATGCTACAATGAACTGAATGTTTATATTTCCCCCCAGACTCATATGTTCAAATCCTAACTCCAAATGTGATGGTATTAGGAGGTGAGGCCTTTGGAAAGTGATTAGATCATGAGGATGGAACCCTCATGAATGGGACTAGTGCCCTAAAGGAACCCCAATTACCTCTCTGGCTTTCTGCCATGTGAGGATACAATGAGAAGTCAGCTTTCTGCAACCTAGAAGAGGCTCCTCACCAGAACCCAACCTTGCTGGCACCCTGTGTCAGTCTATTTTTGCATTTCTACGAAGAAATACCTGAGGCCAGGTGATTGAAAAAGAAAAGAAGTTTAATTGGCTCACAGTTCTGCAGGCTGTACCGGATGCATGGTGCTGGCATCTGCTTCTGGTAAGGAACTCAGGAAGCTTCCAATCATGGCAGGAGGCAAAGAGGGAGCCAGTGTTATCATGTGTGAGAATGAGAGCAAGAGAGAGAGAAGGGGGAGGTCCCAGATTCTTTTAAACAACCAGATCTCACATGAACTAAGGGAGAACTCATTTACTACCAAGGGGATGGTGCTAAACCATTCCTGAGGGCTTCACCTCCATGATCCCGTCACCTCCCACCAGGCCCCACTTCCAACATTGGGAATCACTGTTCAACATAGATTTGGAGGGGACAAACTTTCAAACTGTCTCATACCCTGACCTTGGACTTCCAGCCTCCAGACTATAAGAAATAGATACCTGTTGTTTATAAGCCACCAATCTATGGTGCCCTATTATAGCAGCCTGAACTGGCTAAGACAGATGCTATTTTTTCCATGTTCCAGGTTTCTTGCTCACCATCCTCATAATTTGGCACCTGCTTTTCTAGTTACGGATATATTAACAGCATATACTAGGAGGCTGTCAACTTAGGGCCTATCTTTTTTTTTTTTTTTTTTTTTTTTTTTTGAGACAGAGTCTCGCTCTGTCGCCCAGGCTGGAGTGCAGTGGCGCAATCTCAGCTCACTGCAAGCTCCGCCTCCCGGGTTCACGCCATTCTCCTGCCTCAGCCTCTCCGAGTAGCTGGGACTACAGGCGCCCGCCACCACGCCCGGCTAATTTTTTGTATTTTTAGTAGAGACGGGGTTTCACCGTGGTCTCGATCTCCTGACCTCGTGATCTGCCCGCCTCGGCCTCCCAAAGTGCTGGGATTACAAGCGTGAGCCACTGCGCCCGGCTGGGCCTATCTTTTTAAAGTGACCCTGAATATGTTTTCCCTTATCTAGAAAGATCTCTATAGTGAGTTGTTTCAGATATATGGGCTCTAGAACTAGACTGATGGATTCAAATACTGCCCTGCCACTTACTTGCTCTTTTACTTTGAGTAAGTTAAATAACCTTTCTGTGCCTTAGTTTTCTCATCAGCAAAATGAGGGTAATATTAGAATCTCTCTCATAAGCTTGTTATGAGAATTAATGCACTAATACAGGAATTGGCAAATGTTTTCCGTAAAGAACCAGATACTAAATAGTTTAGGCTTTGTGGACTGTGTAGTCTCCTGTTGCAACTACTCAAGTATGCGCTTGTATTAAATAGAGTGGAAGCAGCCATGGATAATACCTGAATGACTTGGTGTGGCTACATTCCAATAAAATCTTACAAAAACAGGCAGTGGGCTGAATTTGGCCTGCAGGATGTAGTTTGCCAATCCCTGGAATACTTGTGCACCAATACTTAGGCCCATTGTAAGAACTCCAAAAATATTAGTTTTTTTTTTTTTAAATCATTGTGGTCATTGTCATCAGCAGCAGCAGCATCATCATATACTCATATACTCATTCAACAAAGGATAATAAATCCTATGTGCTAATTTTACTGTGTAGTTCTCAGTGTTGTTCAGACTTTCCTACTTCTATGCATTTCCTACACTCAGGGTTCAGGTTCTCAAACCTTCCACTAAACCTCCTCTACCGGCAGACGGAGTAAAACTTCATCCCATGGTCCTGGGGCTGGCAGTAGCCCTAAATGCAGAACGTGCCTTTCAAGTGTCAGATTTTATCTTAAAAATCCATGTAGTGTTTGCATTTTACTCCTTAGTATATTCGTGTTTCCTTTAATACAAAAAAATGACGACTGAAACCATTCATCATCATGTAAAACTGACCATGTTTACCAAGCATCTTCTGGTTTTCCATCACATGTACATTTATACAAATTTGAGAAACGATGCCTATGATAACAGGATCTTAAGCTTTGAGGTAGGTAATCTGCTTAGAGTTTAATAGCCTTGGTATTCTATGTGGGTATTAGATCTTTCTTAAACACAAAGAAAGGGAATAAAATTAGACAACATAGACACCAAAAAGTTCACTGAAAAATTTAGACAACTCCATTCATTGTCTTTCACTTGGCAGGTGACAAAGTACGGTGTCTGGACTCCTGCAGCTCTGATCTTACCCTCATGGCTCAGGAGTGTTGATGACATCCAAGAAATCAGCATGTGCCCATTAAGTCATATAAAAAATAAAATTATAAAAAAATATGAAAGAGAGTGTGTGTGAAAGGGACTATGAGTTGAAGCATATAAAATTTTCAATATTTGACCATTTGTGGCAGTTTCTATGGTTCAACCTAATACTTCTCCAAAGCTTGTTAACCAGCAATGGGCATAGCACTGATTTTTAAGTGAAATATTACCACTGTAGGTCATGATAAGAATAGCACTTTCGGGCTGGGCACGGTGGCTCAATCCTGTAATCCCAGCACTTTGGGAGCTGAGGTGGATGCATCAGGAGGTCAAGAGATCAAGACCATCCTGGCCAACATGGTGAAACCCCATCTGTACTAAAAACAAAAATTAGCCAGGTGTGGTGGTGTGCGCCTGTAGTCCCAGCTACTCAGGAGGCTGAGTCAGGAGAGTTGCTTGAACCAGAGGCAGAGGTTGCAGTGAGCCGAGATCGTGCCATTGCACTGCAGCCTGGCAACAGAGAGAGACTCCATCTCAAAAAAAAAAAAAAAAAAAAAAAGAATAGCACTTTCAGACTCTGTTTAAAAAGTGCCCCCAGTATACAGAATGTGGAAATAGAAAGCAAAAGTTAGTGGGTAATGCTGAAAACAATCAGAACAGCAGCCTAAGGGTTTGAATTGTGATCAAGGTTCATAGTCAGAATAGATATGGTTTCAGACGTTTTTGAGAAATGATCCTTGTGGGTGCTTCTTGATCCAGCAGGTGCTAAGAAATAAAACATCAGGACCAAAAGAATTAGCCTTGAGCATTGTATGAAAACACTTGGAAAGATGAAGTCCCCTGTGCCATAAGCAAAGCGCATTTCTTCAACCATTTTATCAGTGTGAGGTGAAGAGAAGCAGATGTTGTTTTACTCTTCCTCTGTTGTAATCAGTTGCCAGACAATACTCTGAAGACATATGACAAATTTCTGTTAGCATTTCCCTTAGTAGCCAGCTTAGCACCCACAGCAGACTTTTCAGACTCTTATATTCTAACCAAGATACATTCTTTCCTAACGGTCATTTAAATTCCAGTTCTTATCTCAAATCTTAAGTTTTATATAGTGGTGAATAAACTGGTGATGAAACCACACAGATAGAGAAAGTAACCAAACTCAGTAGCACCATTGACATATGAAGAGTGTAAGCATGAAATACGCATGAAATTTTGCAGGTTAGGGCAGATCAGCCCTATATGAGTCTTCAGATATTAAATTCCTGAGTCTAGATCTGGAGAAATAGAAGCTCAGAGTGAGAATTTGGGTAATCAAGGAGGAAAGCAGAGCATTTCTAAGCACATGTGAGTGTTTCTGCCTGTGGAATGGCACACTTTATGTAGCCTTGGAGTTTAGATTTGCTGCCTTCATTCTGTCTTAGATTGTATGACTTAAAGCTTCAACTGACAAGGCAGGGGGAGAAAAACAAAACAGTTAAACCGATTTCAGAAGAATATGTGAAAAACTAGTCAACATTTTCTGATGGAAATAACTGTCAAGTTGACAAGAAACTTGGCCTCCCACTATATCGAAAATTTGATCCAAATGGAAAACATTTTCTAATTAAAATTCCTAAACGTACACAGAAGTTAAAAAGGATAGTTTTAAAAACCCACCTATATTCAATTTTCAAAATGTTTCCCTTCTTGCTTTATCTACCCCTTTGGTTGTTGAGGTGTTTTAAAGCAAATCACAGTTGCACATCATTTCACTCCCATCCATACTTGGGTCTGCATTTCTTAAAAATTAAGGATATTTTCTTGTATAACTATATTGTCATTTGGGAAAAATTTAAAATGATAATTTATCACTAAAAAATGTGTACTGACTGTTTATCTTCCTCCTCATTGCAAAAATGCATGTAATAGGAGAAAAAGAAAAATAAGGGTAAGAAAGCAAAGTGAAGCCAGGAATAAAAGTATTGAATATCAGTGTATACAGAAGGTCCCATTCTAATCTTAAACCCAGTCGCTTGCTTCACCGGGACCAAGGCAGGAGGGAAACTCTGGCAGTCACAAGATTGAGTGTTTATGAAGGGGAATAGCATCATTTCTCTGGAGAACATAGCTTTTCCTGTCTGTATGGTGTGTGGGGAATTTCTCCTGTATGTCTTCATGAAGAAGACGGTATGAGATTTATTGGACAATATACTTTACAAAATCCCCACAATAAATACAAAAGAGGTTTTGTGCCACTCCTTGTTAGAGTGTGCTCGTTGCATACCAAGGTCTAACGCTGAATCCAGCTAAGTAAAAGCTGTCTGACAAGGGGCCAGAGCCGTGTGTCATGTCCGCCTGGTGGCTGCCATCCCAAGGTACAGCAGAAAGCCCATTCATTTAAAATAAGCTTTTAAATCTCCCTCTCAGACTCCCAGTGTCCCAATTCCCCCATTAATAATACAGCCCTAATTTTAAAAACTTGAATCCAGCTGTTACTACTTTTAAATGCTGTTATCCATTGCAAGTCAGTGTGACACCAAATGTGTCTCCCACGTCCGTTCATCATTTGTGAGTTTGGCCCAGCCACTGGATTTTTTCCTCTGTTGTTCAGGAGGGTTGCAAATGCCAAAAGCCATCAATCTATGAAGCAAATCAATGTGAACAGCTATTGCGGGGAGAGCTAACCCTGCAGCTATCTGCTATTTTTTTTTTTTTTTTTTAATAGAAGCTGAGCTTGTCTTTGGATCGAATGACTGGAATACCCATGGACTAAAGGGACTGTCTCCCTTCAGCTTTTAGAAAATTCTCATACTCTGGGCCAGCTTAGCCGATAGTTTCCAAGCTGCGGGAACAGCTTGAGGCTGAGGGCGGTGGTCCTGCTCCGTCAGTCGTGGGAACCAGGGGGCTCCCGGGATCCTCGGCTCTCTCACCTCCACGCCGCTGCTGCTGCATTGATCCTCGACTAGCGCTCTGACTCCTCAACACTCTACCACCTACCAGCGATATCTCTGAGGATGGTGCAAAATGGAATTTATCTGTGCCCTTGGTGTGTGTAACGTAGCTCATCATGCTTTTAAAGATCTTCTCCTGGTTTCTGCTAACAGCCTTTGCTTGCTTCCTGCAGTTCTGTTCATCACACAGCTAAATAAACCTGCTTGACGTTGCCATCTCTCAGGAGTCCAACCAGAAAACACACTGAAATCATATACTTAGGTGAGATGACATCAAGGAACAATGAGAAAAAACAACTCAATAACTAGGAAAAAAATTTTGAATGCACAAATATTTTCTTGTCAAACTTTAAAAAGAGAAAGAAAACAAAAATATTTTTAGAAATTTGAACATACCCACAGTGGTAAAATATGTCCTGCTCCCACATTGCATATTTTCCTGGGTATAACATTCCTATTTTAAAATCATAGCAACAGATTCAAGAAACAAATGTCTTTGAAAATTCCATTTCATGGAAGTGTCACTGTATGCATTTAAACTTTTTTCCTACTGAAAATTATTGCAAACAGCATGAAAAACGTCAACACAGGAAACAGAATAAAAGTAATGGATGATCTTAAAAAAACAGAGGGATAAAAATGTCCACGAAATACTATGCTCAGATGACTAATGTTAATATTTAGGTTAAATTATTCCCTGTAGGCAAGAATAGAAGTAAAGCTGCCCACAGAGTAATACATAAAATACTAGTAGCAGGGGAAATAAAGTTAGAAAAGTCAGTAATATATCCAGATCATTTTAGAAAGCTGACAGAGAGAATATCCAACAATCAAATAAAATTTGTTCATATTGCAAAAGAACAGAAAGTTTCAGATTGCTGTTGATTTTTCCACTATACCAAAAACATTATTAGATGTTTTATGTTGCTTTTGGCCTATAATATCCAGATTATCTGTTCTGTTTCCTCTGTCACTTTGCAGATGTCTTACTTTTAATTCTGTCACTCTCTCCAATGTATATACTCATTCACTTATTTTTAGATTTCTATGTATAATTAAACAGTATTCATTCATTTCCCTAAACACAGCCTTTTCTTTGGAATCTTTACCATTAAAAAGTCTGGATGTTGAATCCTACTTTTCTGTTTTCCCATCGACATTTGCTTTCCTAGATCCCAAAATAGCAAGTATCTCAAACGTACCTCACCATTACTCCATTTTAATTGAAGGCTTCTTGTTAGAATTATGTTCAGGACCCTGGGAGTTACAGTACAATGAAGAAAGTCACAATTAAATAAACAAAATAAAAAATAAAATAAAAATATAAAACAAAATAAAAAACTGGAGGGTAATATGTAGATATTTGTCTGCAGGAGGTGAAGTCCAAGCTCCCTGTTAAAGAACAGGAAGGATTTAAGTGCAGAGAAAAGGGGAGGCTGTTTCTATGTACCAGGCTATGTCACTGCTTATAGTTGCTTACAGCCAATTCCCATATTAATCTCCTCATATCTTTGTATGTATATCCTAATAGTCCTGTTTCTCTGGAGAACCCTAACTAATACAGAGAGTGAGCTGTTTATCATTATCAGAAGGGCCTTACAGTGACATAGCCTGGCACATAGAAAGGGTGTTATGTACACCACTTAGCCGCAGAGGGGAAACCTAGACACTAGAGGGATGCCTGGCAGAGAGAGGGATAGAAACAGTTTTTCTTTGCTTATGATCGATGATCATAAAAGCCATACTGCTGACAAAGTCCAGCGCCAGCTCTAGAAGCTGTTGTATCCAACCTGCCCTCTTTAGTTCCACTGGGAGAAAGCATGGTCATTTACTCACTAAATACACCCCAAACCACACCAGAAGAAATAGGACCCTGAGGTCAGGGCCCATGATGAGCCACTCCAGGGGAGCCCTGAGCATGATTACAGTGTTTGGTAATGAAATGTTCCACACTACTCTAGATGTTACGTTGCATGTTGACTACCCAGCTCTCAACACACAGAGAGCCCTTCTGGAACTCATCAGCATCTCCATCTACCATCGCTGAGTTTTTTTGATTCTAATTAAGGGTTTCCAATTCTTAATTGCCTAAATCTCTCTAGGGGAGTCTCAATACACAAGTCACAGATTGATTTGTTTGTAGTGGGACAAAATTACTGTTTTCCCCATAGTTTTAAATTCTCCTCTAAAGATCTATAAGAACCCTGTGATTGGGGTCATTCTTTATATAAAGTAGTAGTGTATTACAGGAGGGAAGATTCTGAAGAACCCAATCCATCTGTAGACTCACCATAGTACAGGATACCAAGGTTTACAACCAGGCTCCAAGAGTGGAATAAAGAGAGGAATGAAGATTCGAGAAAAGCCTTTGATTTTCTACTCAATATTCTAAGAAGTGAGGGTGAACATTCACTCTTTCTTTAAAATCAAGCCCAGAATCCTTCATATTTTTGTCAGTGGCCATAGAGTATATTAACATCCTGGAAAGTCAGTTGTTCCAAGGGCACTTTCTAGATCCTATTGGCCAGAAAACTGTCTTCCTTAAACCCAGAACCATGGCTTCCACTGCTCAATCAACAATAAATGGTTGCCTCCATTCTGGCAGAGCTAGATGTCTGTAGAACTGATTGTCATGAAGAAAAACCTTTATCATTTTTTCTCCAATTTTTCCAGCTATCCAAGGACATTTACATTCTCAGTTACAATGAGTAGCAAGGCATGGGGCTATTATTTTAAATTCTGGGCATCATTCTAGAAATAGAGGAATTAGGAATGATATTCTGTGGAAGGATGTCTAAGTATTGCAGGGGTTATTTGGACATCAGTGACAGCCTGGTACATACTTCTAGTTGAAATAGTTAAGAAATCATATACTAGCTTCCACTGAGTTGATCTAGCTAGGGCCTCATTTTCATATCCTACCATTTTGAGAGGTAGCAGTTCTTTAGAAAAAGATTGGTTCTAAGCGTCAGAAATGACAACTCATGTCAATCTGTGTGCTAACTTCCATCAGAATACCTCTTGTTTTAGTATTAGATATGGTTGAGTTGCACACAATTGTCATATGACTCAGTCATCCTAATGATTTTTCATTCATTTTTTCTTCTCTCTCTTTTAATGGTCAACTGATTAAAATAAGATGAACACAGAGCCTCCCGGCAATGAGTATCTCCGGGTGCACTCAGCTCCCTGGCTTCTGCTTTGGCTTATCATCTAACAATGCCTCTGACTCAGACTGTCTCCCACCAAGGCTGGATTTTGGCTGCCTGTTTCTACCGTGTGATCAAGACATTGGATGTGCCCAGATCCCAAGGGCCTTTCGCTGCCCTAGACACTCCTATCTAATCAGTATGAAAAATGTCCAATGTAGTAAATGCCACTTTAATTATAAGCTTGCTTCAACTGGATTAGAATCAAAATAAGCATGCTTAAGACAAAAATTAGATCTGAGAGAGCAAAATTAGCAAAAGAGCTTCAGGGACAGGAATCCATTTCTAGTTCATGATTAAGTGATTTTCTTCTGTAATTCTCATTTTAATATTCTCATTTCCACCATAAACCTACACCATCATCCAATACCATGCATTTTTACTCAAGTAATTGTATTCTTTTTACTTGCCTTTCTGGTATGACTTCAGGTATACTGCCTTTCTCCACTTCAGGGCACCCCTAGTTTTGGGCGCAGATGCTAAGCGTTAAAGCTGTAACAGTAGAGGTTAGTAAGCAGTGGGAACAGTGGCTTTAGAGTTAGACTTGATTTAAAATTCTGGCTCCAACACTTGTTAGCAGTGTAATCTTTCACACCATATTTACCCCTCCAAGCTTCAATTTCCTAGCTATAGAATAGTAAGAAATAATAGTTATTTTGAAGGGTGATTTTAAAGACAAATCAACCAATGTTGACAATGCCTTTGGCAAGAGGCCTGGCGAATGCAGTATACCGCCTGACAAATGCTACTTGTTGATATGAGTAGGAAGATGCTCACCAGATCCGTGTGTAAATCTGGAATCAGGAAGACTCAAGCTCAGACACCATCTCTAGCACTTAAGAGTTTTGAGGCTCTGGGCAAGTCGCTTAACCTCTCTTTGTTTTGCTGGCTCTTTTGCAAAATGGAGATAAAAACACCTGTCTCACAGGTGTCATTTCTGGGTGCTGTGTTGATTAATACAAGCTTCTTCCAAAAGTTAAGACTCAGCGGTATTTGTTTATAATGAATAAAGTGACCACCACCCGCCTTTGAAACACCCTGCTAATGAGAAAGAAAACATGATCATCATCTAAAGCTTTCCAGCGGCAGGTATTCTTGTTCTGTCCTCATGGCCATAAATAACACCTTCTATTCAGTTTGTCCAAATTGTTCCCTACCAGACTTCCGACTACAGGCCAGGATCTCTGGCACTAAAACAGGCAGAGTAATGAACAAAGTGTTCTCTGCTTTTTACGCATTCTACAGATTCGGAGTACAGTAGGAGGGTAACCAGTGCAGCTGAGCCTAGGTCAAGGATGATAAGAGACTCCAAGAAACCACAGCGGTCTATTGTTGAAAGTGTTGAAGAACCAGATACCTCAGTTGTTCTAAAAATAGGGGTCCTTTTTCTAAGCAGATATAAAAATACCATCTAGAATACCATCTAGAAACCAGCTATATCATAACAAGATATATAGAAGACAGAGTGTGATGGTTAATTTTACGTGTCAATTTGACTGACACATTAAGGGATGCCTGGATAGCTGGTAAAACATTTCTGGGTGTGTCTGTGAGGGTGTTTCTGAAAGAGAATGGCATTTGAATCAGTGGACTGAGGAAAAGAAGAGCTGCCCTCGTCAATGTGGGCAGCAGCATCTAATCTGTTGAAGACCTAAACAGCACAAAAAGGCAGAGGAAGAGTGAATTCTCTCTCTCTCTCTGTCTGTCTCTCTCTCTCTCTCTCTCTATGAGATGGGACACCCATCCTCTGCTCTGAAATACTGGAGTTCCTGGCCTTCTGACTCTGGGACTTATGCCAGCAGCTCCTATTGTTTCTCAGGCCTTTGGACCCAACCTGAATTACAGTCTGAATTCGGAGTTCTCCATCTTGCAGATGGCATATGATGGGAGTTCTTTGCTTTCATAATCATGTGAGCCAATTCCCATATTAATCTCCTTATATATGTATATCCTACTGGTCCTGTTTCTCTCGAGAACCCTAACTAATACAGAGAGTGAGATGTTTATCAGTAGCAAAAGGGCCTTGTGACGGGTATACTATTGTCCCTAATTATTTGCTGCTACTGTCTGTGAGAAGAGTATACTTCTCCACCCCATTGATGGCAGGTTTGGTCACATGACTTGATTTGGCAAGTGAAATATGAGCAGTATGCCACTTGCAAACAGAATCTTTGAGAGCCACTGGTAATTCCTTGCTCTTAGACATTTCTTCAAAACATCTTCTCTAATGATTTCCTTATGCAGACCAGAAGTCCCTGTTGGACTTAACTGGACTCTTCTTGAGAAGGTTGCAGAGATAAGCTAGTAGTATGCTTAGCATTTCACTTTACAGTGTGGGAGCACGTCGTCCTCAACTTTGGTTTTCAGTCAACACAAACTCACACACACACACACACACACACACCCCTCACATATATTTATGTTTATATATTCTAGACTGTTGAGTAAATTCTCTGTCTTTTGTTATTTTCTGTGAGATCATGTAACTTCTTAATGCAGTTGGAAAATGTGGTGCAAATGATACCGTCGTAAATGAAAGAACTTCATCAACCTCTAATTAGAAGTTGAATAACTATGTGAACAGCATAATAAAATAGCCCATTTTAGTAATCTACAACAGAAATTAGTTCAGGGAAGACTTATTGCAAGGATAAGACTAACAAGCCCTAATTAAATGCATTTTAAAAATATTTCCTTAACTTCTGGACCAACACTGTCCAGTAGAACTTCCCACAATGATGGAAGGATTCTACGTCTGTGCTGTCTGATATGGTAGCTGCTAGCCATATGTGGAGTACTTGAAATGTGGCTAGTGCAGCTCTGAAGATGAATTTTAAATTAATTTACATTTAATTAATTTACATTTAAATTTATATAGCCCCACATATGGCTAGTAGCTACTGAATTAGTGCACCAAAGAGCCTGCATTGAAGGAGTATCTTTTCCTAATAACTGAAGTATTCTTTATGTTACTATATTTGGAACTAAGAAGCTTATATGTATGTATATCTATAAGCTTATATTCATATACATATAGGCTTCTTAATTGTATGCACACACATACACATACAAACACACACATCTATGCATACCCATGTCTATATCTTTCTAGTTATCTATTTATGCAAGTACCAGACAACCTTGCCCTTTTTTGTTTAGGCAACCATTGTATACCATTGCAGAGCCGAGAAAGTATTGCCTGTTTTGTTCCAGACTTCCAGGGAGTATGGGTACTCCCATTGGAGAGCTAATCTAGCTTTAGGGAGGAAATCTTACAGAAAAGTATTTCCTCAAGATGAAATTTGCAAAAATATAGTACCACATTTTAGAATCATAAGTCAAAGATGTTCTTATTCAATCCATCCATTGACCTAGAAAGAACTATTCCCAAATTATCCTGACAATTTCCAATACTATATTAACAAATCTCTGTACTTTAGCTCCTCATCTTTTTACCAGAAATTAGTTCTTCAAATGACCAGATTTTAGTTGCCCCTAGTCCTTAAATTGAAAATGAACTATATTTTTATTTCACTATATAAAGGAAATTATATACCTCATTTTTAAGGAACACCACTGCAAAGGTATAAGGTTCTGAAATCTGCTGTAATTATAAGAACATGGGATTTGGAAAATAATTTGGGTTGTGAAGATGTAATTATTTGGGAAGCCTGGAAAGCTGGAGGTAGGTCTACTATCAGGGACATTTAGACACTGATGGTCTTTACTATCTGTGGATATGACCTTCCTGGTGGACTTTCTCAGGGAGCAGAGACCAGGGAAACCCTTGTTAGTCAGGCCGTATTGGTCCTGCCTTGGAGAGGTTTCTTTTTCCTTGGCTAATTAACTAAGACATTTAATCTATTCTTAATGTGGGTGTGGTGTGTTCTTTTTCACTTCATTATAGAGCATCAGAAAGACCTGATTCTACTTCCTAGTGTCAGTGCGAGAATTAATTCATCTATAGGATTTAGTACAGCAACTAATATCATGCCATCAATAAATAACTACTGATTTTTAAATTGAGTTTTAAAAGTAAAACGTAATTTTAACTAAAGAATAAAAATGCTTCTAAGAAACATATGATCTTTTGGAATAAAGTAAAGGGCTATTCATTAGAAAAAGACAAAGCTATACCAAGCATACTGACAACAAAGCCATCCCCAAATGTAAGATTTTTAGTTTTCTATTAAAAAATAGAATATAATGGAATGACTCAGTTCAAGATCAAGCTCCCTTCTATGGATAAGGTAGGCACTAACAGCATTGACCTTTATTAATATGAGAAAAGGAAATTAATGAATATAAAGCAGGAAAGCTGAGACACTCTGAGGTTTCCATGAACTGCTTATGATTGCTCACATGCCAGACTCTGGAATATTTCCTAGATGTCATCTCTAGTTTCCCTCGGCCCAGCTGAATGTAATTAATAAAGCTCTAAGCACCTGCAAGAAGCTCCCAGTATTGTTTTAGGGAACCTGCTCTGTAGGCTAGTGGGAGAGAATGCTAGTTATCAAGTCTTACCTCCATAAAGGAAGTAATGCCGTCAGTAGGATTAGTCTCAAATAGTCATTGTGACATCTTTCAGTTGGATTTTTCTCAACTTAGAAATCAGATTTTGAAAATGTTAATACACTTTCAAAAACAAACCTGAAGAAGCTAGTGACATTTTCCAAAGTAGCCGACCAGCATCATAACCTCGCTTAAGTAATGAAGAATTCAGACTTGTAGCAGAAGAATATTAAATGTGGGAGCAGCTATTTTTACAACGTTTAATGTAAAATGTCTATCAATCTTATATTGATTATGTCTAATGTTAAAGACAATACATCAAGATTATTTCTCAAAATGTAAATAGAGCAGCAATCAGAAAGAGCGGATTTATCAGGAATATGTTTTATATTTGTTGTGCCTTTATTCCCCAGGAAAAATAAAAAACTATGTGCAGCTAAAGTGTCTACTTGACTGCCTGATGATGATTAACATTTAAGAATTTGCTCTGGGGAAAATAAGGTGGAAATTTAAATAGTGTTGCAATTTGCCATTAGTGCTGTTTTTCACTGTCTATTTCCAAATGAGGACACAAGTAAAAGATAGTGGGGAAATCGCATGGACTATATAATATTCAGTCCAACTCTCTTCCTCTCATTGATTCTGTAGACACATGCTGGTTTAACTGCATAGATGACTTTGTTTTTAAGCTGTTAGTCTTTAAAGAAACTTTAAATCTTTCTTATTTAGCAAATATTCCTATAGTCTTTGGATGCAAAGTGTCTACATGTACACATAGACACAGAGATATATTTTATATTCATCAAACAGAATATCAATTCATTCCAAGTTGCAGAGTCACATCCTCTAAGAAAACATTGACTCTCCTGATAATATACATCCCTCCTCCCTTGACGGATTATACCATCTAGTCCCTTTACTCTTGAACCCCAGCAAAGGGTCTACTATCCTAAGAGATGAATCTAATTAAATTTTAGGGCATACTCAAGTGCTAGAAATAAACAAAAGTAAGACAAGAGCTCACATATAATAACAATAGTAATCCCCACAGCAGTCATTTAAATTAATGCTTGTAATCAAGCAACATAAACAACATAATGCAAAAGCAGAACTAAAATCAACATTCCACCCTATAAAACAGAGGGTGAGGGAGAGTGCTGGTAATATTGACAAAGATACTTTTACTTTACCCATGTAAACATCAGACTGTCTTGTTCTCCCTAGGCTTGCTTTTCATTCTTTGGTATGACAGTTCTGATTCTTCAGCCTCCCCATGAAGAAAAGAAAAATTCTCTTGAAGCTGAACTAAATTCATCAGCAAATGAAATTATATTCATTTGATAAAATGCTAAATGGAAAAGGCAGGTTTATTTTAAGCCGTCAACAGGCTGTTTTAGTTAATCATGCACAGCGCAGAAGACAGGAGTTTGGTTGCTAAGAAAATGTTTGGCATGTTTCCATGAGATCCATGTGACGTGAAATGCATCTGTTCATTTCAATAGTGAAATAGAAAAAAATAAAATAAACAGTGCAGGGTATATTTGGTGAGTCACTGTGGAACACAGGGCCAAAATAACTTCTGTGTTGTCAGTTTATTCTATACAACCTTATTGTTATGACGTTAGCCTTTTCTTATAATTCAAAAAAAATTTATTTTAATAGTGATGTTTTGTTAGAAAATTAATGCAAATTCATTGTAGATAAATCAGAAAATACAAAATAAGAAAATTAAAATCTGCTGTAACACACACACCCACACAAATACCAATATCTATATTGGTATGTGCATAGTAGGGGCTTAATATTTATTTGCTAATGAAATAATATATATTTTACTTATAAATATGAGATCATACTGTAATACTTTTATAACCTTCTTTTGAAATTAAAAGACATCATAAACATTTTTACCATGTTATTAAGTATTTTTCTTTAGCATAATTGTAATAGTTTTCATTATTATGGGACAAGTAAGTTATCTGTAACTCCTGCAAAATTTCTTCAGTAGCCAGGAACTAAATGCAAGCATCTTCCCAGTAAGACTGATACTGTGGTGCTGATACGATGAAATCTGAACATGTTCAACATTTTTTGCTGGGATGTCATACATATTCTCTGATTACTGAGCTAGTAAATGGAATCTCAGCTTTGCGTGTGTGTGTAATTCCGTCATTTCTACCACCAGATAGAGACCATCACTGCGTACATAGATAGCGTGCCATTCACATCCAGGTGTACTAATGTGAGAGAGAATGGCCAAAGATAGCAGTGTGCTTGGCACACCCTTGCACGCCATCGTGGTCCTCAGAGTGAAGTACGAATGGCTATTGTCTTCCATAACATCTTCAAGGTTGCTGCTGTGAACAAAGACGCCAAACAGAAGAGTATTAAGTCACAATGTGGAAGAATATATTGATCAATGAAGCTCTTAATTACGCAGTCCAGAAGGCTGAGAAGTTCAACACCCACAAAAAAAGGAGAAGCAGAGAAACGTAGTTGGTATCTCCTAAGAACGCACTTAAATCTACAGTCTTCACTAAGGACAAGGTGGAAAATAAGAAAATTTAAGGCCAAAGCAATGATGGAGGGCAAACACAAGATTCTTAAAGATTCAATAAAATCATTAGCTAGCTGAACAAGAACCAGCCTGCTGAGAAGAAGAATCTGAGTATCAGCAGAAAAGCTGGAGAAGTCTGCAAGACCATCATCACAAGCTGTTACCAAGGAGCTGAAGACATATCAAGAGAAATGGCTTACCAGGGGCAGAGCTCCTCTGTCACAAGGTGCCTCACGTGAAGCCACTATTAAAGCGGGTGACCATGCTGACCAGAAACAAAGCACATTTCACAGACCCGCTGCAAAGTTTAAATACGTGACTAAGTCATTGCAGTGGCAGTTGAAAACATATTTCAACATAAATTAAGCTGTAGATAAATAGATCAGAAAATATGTAATAGCTCAAACAAAACAGAAGTTTACTTCTTGCTCACTTAACAGTTGGAGGCAGGTGTTTCCTGGTTGGTGGACGTTTCTTCTCCACTTAGCAACTCAGGGACACAAATTCATTTTGCCTTCTCTTTGTCGGGGCTTCAAATTCATCATCTGCCTCCAGTCAGTGAAAGAAAAATGAGAGCTTGGAGGTGGAACACCTCCTGCTTTAAAGCTTTGTCCCAGAAATGGTATTCATTACTAGAACTCAGCCATGTGATCTAACTGCAAGAAGGCTGGGATATGTAGTCCAATTGTGTACCCAAGAACAGAAAATAGTTGGGTAGGGAGGGGAGAAACAGCAAACATTATCTGAGGTTGCTTAAATTTGGTCATATTTTGAATACTTTAATACATGCTGGCAGTGCTGTAAATAAGCAAAAACTAAAATCCGGCACCCGGATTCTGATTGCCACCAACTTCGTGTAATTTTTTTAAGGTATACAAAATTCATGCGTCAATGAATAAAGATCCATTTTAAATTGATACCATAAAAAACAAGTGGAATTTCTGGGTCAAATGTTCATGCAGAATTCTATGGCTTTTCATTAAGTCGTGTCTAATTGACCTTGAGAAACTGTTCAATTTACATTCTTACCTGCAGTAGGTGAGAGTAGCTGCCTTCTGTGCTATCATCCACATCATTGTTAACATTGCATACAGCATTCACATTTTAAAGTTTTTTAAGTGACACATTATGATATGGTAATTGAGAGCACAGACCCTAAAGCCATACTGCCTGGATCCGAATTCTACCTTGTCTTTTTTCTTGCTGAGACCTTTCTGTGTCTCAGTTGTCTTATCTGCAAAATAGGGTAATAATAGTACCTACTTCATTAGGTAATATTCTTCTTTGTGAGGATTAAGTGGGTTAATATGTAAAATGTCTTGAATAGCACCTGATGCATAATGTCTCATGTCTTATGTTTTGCTGTTATCATTTTTAATCTGTCATATATGTTATAAGCATCTGATGCGTAATAAGTCTTATGTTTTTGCTATTATCATTTTTAATCTGTCTTATATGTTACAAACATTTTCTTCTGCATATTGCTTGTCTTTTGTCTTTATTTATAAAGCATTGGTTTCCATACAGACTTTAAAATGCTTTTATGCAGTAAACAATATCTAGACTTTCCGTTATAGCTTTTGTACTTCCAATTGTATCTTATAAAGGTCTATCTCTCTCTCTTTTTTTTAAGTCATTCATGTCACATATATGTTTCTTACATTTTTTCTGACTGTCTTAGTCTGTTGGTATTGCTGTAAAGGAATATGGGGGGCTGGGTAATTTATAACAAAAAGAGGTTTATTTGGCTCATGGTCCTGGAGGCTGTACAAGAAGCAGGGCACTAGGATCCACTTCTGGTGAGTGCCTCAAGGAACTTCTACTCATGGTGAAAGACAGACAGGAGCAGGCATCACATGGCAAGTGAAAGGAAGAGCTGGGTGAGAGAAAGGTCCCAGGCTCTTTTTAACAATCAATTCTTGTGTGAACTGGTCGAGTGAGAACTCACTCACTACCACTAGGATGGCATCAAACCATTCATGAGGTATCAGCCCCATTACCCAAACACTTCCCACTAGGCCTCACATCCAACATTGGGGATCAAATTTCAACGTTAGATTTGGAGGAGACAAATATCCACACTATTTCACTTGTTTTCAATTATAACTGAGAGCACAGTTTTTGTTGATTGTTTTGAAGAAGTCCTATCATTCTTTCTCCTTAAAGTTTCTACATTAGGGGTTTGCTTAAAAAAACCCTTGCCACCCACTTACAGTTTAATTAATTTACTAACAATTGATATAAGTAGAGATATAACATTGCTTTCTAAATTGTTTTCTAATTATCCCATCATCATTTATTATTCTGTGCTCTGATTAAAGGGGCTCATTGAGGGTTGGTACCTCCCTCATTAACTTGACTGAAGCCACATTCCTTGTTTTGTTTTAGAGTCAGTTAAGAGATAGTTCTGTACGTACAGGCAACTCTCAACTACCAGCCCATAGATAACCCACTTTGGAGATCAATGAAATAAAAAACCAGACTGAAAAAATCATCTCAGCCTGGGCTCTTCACACTGCTTTCTACTGGGCTCTGCTCAGAAATGCCAGCTAACTTTAACTTTACATATGTCAGCTCGGAAGAACGATTTTTTAAAGGTATATAAATGTTTTACAGAGCTAATTACAAGTGAGTTTGGAAATTTCTGCCATCTAGCTATCTGTGCATTATGCTCTTCAATGATTACAAGTAATGGAAAGCTGAATGTTGTTTTTGAAAAAATGAAAACCACATGTCATTCCCGGAATCAGACACTGCTATGATTTTATAGAATAGAAATCAGAAGACAGAAGGGACTCAAGGAAATTTAGCAGAAACAAGTCACCCAAAGTAGACATAGATTTTTGACTCTGAAATGTAGAATTAGTCAATCAACAGCTCATAAAACTTTTTCTATAAGATCCCTCCTTTTCATGGAGGGCTCAAGTATTCACGAGTATTCTATGAAAAAGGAGTTCACAGAATCTCAGATGTCATCACACTTTTCTTTAATCCAAAATATCTTAACAGAGGTATGGACCTTGGACTTTGAAATGTAGTCTTGGCTTGGCACGGGGGCTCACGCCTATAATCCCGGCACTTTGGGATGCCGAGGTGGGTGGATCACTTGAGGCCAGGAGTTCAAGGCCAGCCTGGCCGACATGGCAAAACCCCATCTCTACTAAAAATACAAAAATTAGCCGGGCATGGTGGCACGCCTGTAATCCCAGCTACTCAGGAAGCTGAGGCATGAGAATTGCTTGAACCTGGAAGGGAGAGGTTGCAGTGAGCCAAGACTTTGCCACTGCACTCCAGCCTGGGCGACAGAGAAAGACTGTGTCTCAAAAAAAAAAAAAAAAACAAAACCCAAAAAACAAAAAATCTGGTCTTAAAATAATTATCACTCAGTTATGGTCTACATCAATGCTTCTCAAACTATCTAAGGTGAAGAACCAGGGTTTTTTCCCATCCAAAAGAGAATAGTTCTGTGAAATATAATATAAATTGCTGGAAAGGTGAAATGAAAATATAAACAAATATAAATAGAAGCCCATTTGTTCATTATTAGATTTAGCCAACATAAAATTACTATGTCAAATTGCTATAACAGTTTGTAAATCTAACTTTTAATTTCTGCTTTTATTTCATTGACAACCTAGTAACAGTTAGCGGGCTGTTATGGATCCATGTGTCACACTTTGAACAGCACTGTTCCATGCCATTTCTGGCCCCAAGCCAATGCATTTTTCAAAGCTAAAAGCTCTTATGACGTTAGAGAATGGTGAAGAGAGAACCCATTTAACTGTTGTATATGTAACTAGAACAAACGTTACAACTTCCTTATTCCTGTGATCTGTTTATAGAGTTTCCAAAACATGTCTTTTGACCTGATATTTGGTTCTGAATTGATAAAATTATGATACACTTGGAATCCCTCACTCTGTAAGTAATGTCTAAATCCTAAAGTGCTGCTTGTATCACATATTCCCTTTTCCAACTGTAATTTATTCAATATTTGTTTTCTATGCCTAATAACTTTTTAAAAAATATTCAATGCCCATGAATTTAGTGCCATGTGGAATGGTACATAAAATGAAGCTTTACATTCTGGTGTTACTCCAGGTAAGAATTCTCCAGATTCCCTTTGTTCTGTGGTTTCCTAAGTGAGGAGCTCTTGGCCTCTTAGGCACTGGCTCAGCCTTTCTCTTAAACACTGAAAGGACTCCTTGGACTCAAATAAGAGCATTCATGGAGATCATTTTACTGAGTTCCTTTCCTCTACCCTTACTCCTGCCCTTAAGCTTTCAGCATCTTTTGTTTTGCTTCTGATATATACCATTCAGTATGATTAGACTGGGGAGGATACTAATAACCAGTTATGTTATCAAACTGTAGGGAACTCCATTTCTTGACTCTCCTTGAAAAATATGGACTTAATCTTCCTGAGTAAAGAAGCATCCATTATTATATAGTTTATTTTACGCTATGACAATGGCATTTTACTGTTTAGACTTCAAATAGAAATTTTCTTCAGCAGTATTGCTTAATGTAACAAAATATTGGCCTTTAGAATATCTTTAAACATTTGTAGAGATGGAAAAAAATTAAACAATTTATTCATCTTAGAGTATAGTTCTTTAAACCATCTTTGATTAAAGCATGTTTAGAAAAAGTCAGTTTATGGTTAATATAGTAGGTAAAAGAATTAAGCAAAATGTTAGTGTTAAGTGTTCAGTAAAATGTCATTGCATACTGTTGATTTTATCACAATATCTTATCTCATTGACCTTACTGACAGCTCTATCTTAGCATTAACCTAGTAGCTGACCTTGGTTTTTTGTTAATTGCCATCCTCTTTCACTCCTTAAATTTGTTATATTATTATTTTAAAAAAGAAAAAGTCTGCTAATGTAAAGGTTCACATTAACCCAATAGATACCACTCTGAAAGCATTCATATGCTAATCAAAATATATACTATGCATGGTTATATGTATTAATTAACAACAACTATAAACAGATAATTTCTAAGCCCTACCCTAGATAAGTTTTAATTACTCACCAGAAGGATAAATTCCATTAATAGTCTTAAGAGTTTCTCTGACCGGGCGCGGTGGCTCACCCCTGTAATCCCAGCACTTTGGGTGGCCTAGGCAGGTGGATCACGTGAGGTCAGGAGTTCGAGACCAGCCTAGCCAACATGGTGAAACCCCGTCTCTACTAAAAGTACAAGAATAGCCAGGTGCAGTGGCGCATGCTTGTAATCCCAGCTACTCGGGAGGCTGAGGCAGGAGAATCACTTGAGCCTGGGAGGCGGAGGTTGCAGCAAGCCGAGATTGTGCCATTGCACTCTAGCATGGGCAACAAGAGTGAAACTCTGTCTAAAAAAAAAAAAAAAAAAAAGTCTCTCTTGGTCTGCTTCAGAGAAAAGGTTGTAACACCTGGAAGAAAGAAAAGCTTTCCCCTGGGATGGGGAGAGAGGATGAGGAGACCATGGTGGAGTCAACCACACATGCCTGGAGCTATTAATTAATAAAACTTGGCTCCAATGTCAACAATGTTATGACCTAAAAGGCTTCAGGCAAATGATAGAGCTTATGTCCAGTCCCAAGGCATCCTCCTGTTGTCCAGGACCTGTTCTACCACCTCCATGAAGTATCCCATCTCTTCTAGCCTCCTTCCTCCTCTGGGACCTTATTCCTTTCAATATCCTGGACACATGGCTGCATAGAAATCAAGCCTAGGAAGCATCACCATATTCTTTTATCTTGTTCATGAAAAAGTGAGAAGACCTCTAAAGCATTTCTAACCAATCCACACATCTTCAATACCTGGAATTTCACAAACGAAAATCTACTTCTCACATTCTTTTCACTAATTATCAAAACCTCTTGTGTTCGAGATAAAAACCAAGGCACGTAATAGCTGCCTCTGAAATTTAGCGTTTTGATTAAATGCTACCGAAAATCATTGCTGGAGTATGTATTTTCAATTCGAATAACCACCTGCCCTAGAGTCTGGATTAAAATGAAATAGAATAAGTATTTACACATAGTTTGTTTGTTGAAGCATTTTAAAGTAAATTACAGACCACATAGCACATTCCCTTTAAAAAGTCAAGCTTTGTGAAGCAGGATTACATTTAGGATGTTCTCTTGCTCATTTCCTATTCATTCTTAACCCACAGCTTTCCAGCTCCCATCCCTACTATCACCTTGAAGGCTCCTGACAAGGCCCTTTATAACTTAGATGCTAAATCCAGTGTCGAGGTCCTAGCACAGTTCCTGAGATATACTTTTAAAGTATCAATGTTCTTTTCTGTAATTTTAGGCAAAGTCAAATATGTCTCAATACTATTTTTCCCTTGCCACATACTCTCAATGTTTTAATTATAATTTTGAAAAACCTCGATTCAGGTACAAGACAGAAAAGTCTGGAAAAGTAATTAAGTGGAATACACTATGCTCATTATGCAGCAAATGAATTTCAACCCCCATGAAATGACCAAAAAAAAAAAAAAATCCCTTTATTTCATTAAATCCCCAGCTCTTCTGAAAGTGCTGAGACTGACAACCCAAACATATAAAAGCACATGAAGATAGTGATTAATAAACGCCTCTGGAAAAAACGTAGCTAGTAAAGATTCTTTTATGGGCAACTTAGGGTCCACATTTTTCTAGCAAAATTTGTAGAACAGAGTCTACTAATTGTTAACAACAAGATTCTTTCCTGTATTAAACGTATAATCTTTTCCTGTACATATCAGTTTTAACTTCTCTTCAAATACTCTAGACCGAATAAAAGAATTAGAAGGAGGTGGTATGTTCATAGAGGCATTTCTAGGCCGGCAATGGTTATGTTATAATACGTACCGTTCAGAAGCTGTCTGAGTTTTAATCGAATACAAACAGGAAATGCACTTTTTCCGCTCAACACATTTGAGTGCTTTCCTTCCCATAGAATGGAATGTTGGGAGTGCCTTTATTTTCATTCAAATGGGTAATATATATGTGCATGAGATGTGGGAAATGCCACTAGTAATAACTGAAAATTCAACTTGAGAAAAGCTTCAGTTGCAAGGAAATAAGAACAGATTCAGAGTGGTTTTGGGAAGCTGCCAAATCATGAGTAGAAACATGTTAAAAAATCCTTCTCCTATTTTTTCTGACACTCAGAATTTTGAAATCTCCTTTGATAATCTTTAAAGCAGCCCCATCATTCCCAGAAAAAACTGCAAGGAGCAGAAAGGATAGCTGTGTGAGTGAAGGTCATCCTTTAGGAGGGAGAGAGATTCAGGTTCTGATTCAACTAACATTTAGGGTGTTCCTGATAAGTTTCAGACACCATGTTTGGTGATTTCTCAAATACTAATATGTTATTGTGTACTATTGTCTACTTGTATTCAAATATCCCAGCTCAGGAAGGGAATAAAGAGAAAGTGTATAAGTGCATATATATTTATCTTTTTCTTTTAGATTATGTGCATATATGATATGGGCAGGAGGCAGAGAAATACTCAGTAGAGGCGGGTAGTTTCCCGTCAAAGGCCCCATTCTTGAGTCTGGAAACCCGCAGCCCTAAATGAGAAAAAGTATTCCTGTTTTCATGCCCAAATTTTGCCTTTTGTCCCACCACACAACTCTATTCTATACCCAAATAAACCCCAAACTCCAGGCTCCATGAGAAGACAAACAGAAGAAAAGAGTAGGGAGAAGGAGAGAAGAGAAGGAGCATCTGAACGCCTAGAAGAGTTCGGCTGGGGATGGTTGGAGAGCAGATCGGCCATAGGACAGCCAAATTTCAGGGGAAAATCATCTTCCCACCCCATCCCCTATTTAGCAACCCATCCATCCCACTGAGCACTCAATAAAACCCCCACATTCACCATCCTTCAAGTCCATGTGGGACCTGGTTCTTCCCGGACACTGGACAAGAACCCGGATATCAAGAGGGTGCTGAACTGGTTAACACTTCAGTCCTCTGTGGATGGCAGAGCTAAAGGAGCACTGTCACATGCCCACTGGGGCTTCGGAAGCTGCAGGCACCCATCCCTAGATGCTACCGTGGAACCGGAGCCAAAAAGCTCTTGCCCCGGCTCCTGCACCTGCCCATCTGAGTGCTCGCCCTCCTGTAAGGAGTTTGAGCGTGCGCGGTGGCGGCCAAACAGAAAAGGCACACCCCTGTTGCACGTCCTGTGAAGGAGGTCAGGAAACTCTCCCATTTCATATGTATATATATACAGATATGTATATACGTACGTATATATTCATTTAACAATTCCAACGATTCACCTATTGTGTTAATAATGAGTAAACACTACTGTGGAGTTTATACCTGGAATAGATTTAGTAAAATGTGGAGGAGTCCACTCTCCCTTGGCTAATCTCAGTTCCTAATTACTTCTCATATTGTGAGCATCTCTCTCTGTATACAGTGATGTGGGTGTTTCAAGAGAAGTATTTTTTCATATAACATGACCCTTAAACATCAGCCAAATTTCCCTCATATTCCCTACTGAAGAATTAGTAACTTATTATAATGCTGGAATTAAAACTGGTTGTGTGCAGTAGCCTGGCCTCTAAGTAAGAGGGTTTTTTTTCCCTAACATTTTGAGTTTAGAACCTAATTTTGATAAAAAAAAAAAAAAATTCTTCGCTGAATATCTGTTAGTTGAATTCTCACAAAAACCTCGTGAGGATTAAGAGGTCTGTTAACAGTTAATAACCATGTCACTCGATCTGTGGCAGTAGCCTTCCCCTTTCTTCAGGGAACTGTATCATCTGGACTCCAGCCTCCTGGTTCAGGTAAGGACTGGTCACTATGGGTTCCTGCTCTCTGGCCATAAGGAAGGTCGTGTGACTCCAGATGACCCAGTGAGAGTGACCTTTTAACCTGGTCCCTGTGACTGGTCCAGGGAAACACACATGCGACTAGGTCCCTCAGTGTCCTCTCCTAGAGATTTTCTGATTGAATTGACAGGAAAGAGTTTTTCTTACATCTCTGATGAGGTTCTGTGAATATGTTATCTTCAAGCGTCCGCATGCCATGTCCCCACCTGATAAAGATATCTGCATATATAAAACCATCACTCAGAGAGGAACAGAGATGTGAGAAGGTCCTGTCAGCATCCTGTGTGCAGTCAGCCTAGAGGCCAGATCCTGCCCTGCTCCTGCCCAAGGCTTATCTTGTTTTGTTTTTCATTCTTTATTTCAGAATCCTAATTATTGCCCCTTTGGCCTTAAGCTAGTTTCCTCCATGGATGATTCAGTATTGCCTCTGCTTCACTGGCGAGAAGAGCTTAGTCCATAGGTAATAGAACTTGCTCCATTCCCAAAGCTAGTAAATGACAGAACCAGTCAGCTACTAGAACGAAACCCATGTGAGGTACAACATCAAAGTTTACAAGGCTGAGATTCCCTGGTTATTAGTGGTTTTGTAGATTGGGACAAATTTTATTTATTTATTTTAAGGGAGAGAAACTCCTTTTCCATTTAGGCACTGGCAGAAAGTCATCTTAGAGGAGATCTTTTTCTGGGAAAAGTCAGTAAAGTGAGGCCCCTTCTGTTACGTAAATGACAACAATAAACACTATTTCTGGGGAAACATAAGACAGAAACTTTGGGACTCCATGAGGGCTTGATTTTGTAGACTCTTGTGAACCCATTTACGAAAGCCTAATGCTTTCTGAAAAGAAAAAAAATCGAGACCTAACACTTGCTCCCAGAGATTCAAATTTAGGAAAACTTGTTGGAGTAGATTGGAATGACCCTGACCAAAATCCTAGTCAGGAAAGAACAACAGGGCCTTTAAGTTGCTGAACAACAAGCAATTCCAGCTCTTCCAGATGTGACTAATTAGATGTATTCACTCAGCAGTTTTTCACTGAGATGAGGGGACAACTCAGGAGCAGCTCTGAGCAGTGCAGATCACCACCTAAGGGGAGGGTCATTTGAATTGACTGACATGCCGGCCTCCCTTCGGATCTTAAATGCCACCCACTGAAATCATTTTTCCTGGGATCTACCATGTTTAGGGGGCTGCCCAAACCCCCGGGTCAGTATAGGGAACCTAATGACAACAATAGACAGCAGCTAGTGAGTCCTTCCACGTGTCAGGCCCTGTGATAAGAGCTTAACATTAATGTTCACTACAACCATATCTATGGTATTATCCCTTTCACCCCCATCATTCTCACTCCCTTAACTGTGCTTTATGTTTTTCATAGCATGTATCCTTGCTAAAATTATATATTTATTTGTTTTATTTTTTGTTACCTGACTCAAACTAAAATGTGAGCTCTATGAAGAAAGAACTCTGTGTGTTAACCCTCATAGGCAGGTTGCTGGCAGACAGCGGATTTTCAATGATATTTTATTGAATGAATGATGGTATTATGTGGTTTTATTATAAAAACCTTATGGGACAAGTTTTTGATGGGTTAAGTAAATTGTACAAGATAACACTGCTGGCAAGTAACAGAATCAAGACTTGAATTCAAGTGTGTATGACTCCAAAGCCTTTGCTTTGAGCCACCAAGTTATTCTGGCTCCCACTATACAGAAGTGGTGGCTGGGGTACCCAGAGCATTTAGTAAGTAATGGAAGGAAACAATGAGAGAGGAAGATTAACTTTGCTCATGTTGGGGAGATAATATATTTTCTCCTCATTGCTCATAAATTTGTACTTGAGACAGACCCCTGTAACAAAAGACAGATTAACAAGAGAAAAATAAGCAAATTTACTAATTCATGAAGTACACATCGCATGAGAGAAATCCCAGTGAATAGTAACTCAAAGCAGTGGCTTGGAACTCTGGCTTATATAGCATCTTCAACAAAGAATGATAAAATTAGAGAGAAATGCCAGAATGAAGGAAAGCAGTTCTGGGCTTCCGGAGGCCAGAAACTGTGAAAGATAAATATATAAGAAACTAATGAAGTAACATTTGATTTCAGATTCCCCTGGCACTGTATCTAGGCTAAGAGTTGTCTCCTGTAAGGGAGAATATCTATACTGTTTTTAGGCAGAAAAGGGGAAGATAGAGAGAGCTCTTCATCTGCTGCTTCATAGTTACCTTTAGTTCAAAAACAATTTTTATATCCATGAGGCATATTTGGGGGTGATATATTCTGGTTTCCTTCACCTACTTCACACCTCCGCCCAGTGACTGGTCTTGCCACCAATATTTACTAAAGCATAGGCTTTGAGGTTAAACCCGAGTTCTAGGAGGCCAAGGCAGGCAGATCATAAGGTCAGGAGATCGAGACCATCCTGGCTAACATGGTGAAACCCTGTATCTACTAAAAATACCAAAAATTAGCCAGGCATAGTGGCAGCGGGCACCTGTTGTCCCAGCTACTTGGGAGGCCGAGGCAGGAGAATGGCATGAACCCGGGAGGCGGAGCTTGCAGTGCTCTGAGATCGCGCCACTGCACTCCAGCCTGGGCAACAGAGCGAAACTCCATCCCCCCCCCCGAAAAAAAAATCCGAGTTCCATGCCTGAGTCTCCCTACCTAGGGGAACTTAAGACCACCTAACGTCTCAGAATCTCTTTCTTCATCTGCTATCTCCTAAGGGTTGTAACAAGATTTAAACATGATAATGATGACAATGAATTTAGAACAGTTGCTGACTCAATAAATTCCAAATAAATAGTAGCAGTGATCCCAAGGACAGAGATTGGTTGTCACACAAGGAAATAGCCCAGCTCTCTTCTGCCTCCAGCCTGCACTTCGCTGGGTTCCAGCCAGTACTGTTGACGGTCATTTGCTGACTGATCAGCTACACCATCCACTTATATTAGATCCTTTTTAAAAATTCTTCCTGTTTCCTGACGATGCCCCTAGATATGCAATAAGATCCCAAATGTGAATACTTGAAAGGGCCTTGCTTAGAATGAATATAATTCTGTCACAACTGCCCAGTGGAAGAACTATTCCTTCTGTGAAGGCATGCCAGCCCTCTGCTCTGCAAACCAAAAAAAGTTTTAATATGTACTTTCAAGTGTCTATGGAAAACATCTGGGGCTTGAACTATTTGGAGTCATTTACTCAGGGCTATCACAAGGAGCCAGGAGAAGTACACAGTCTTCTGACAATTAGTTGAGGAGGCATTTACTGCTGTTCTTACAAACTGTAACAGAAGAGGTCACCATTCATGTGTCTATTTCCCTTGCTATGTATCTTCTCTAACTTTCAATCATGAGGACCTCTTCCTGATGTCAAGAAATATTACGTAATACAATCCCTCCCCAAAAGCAGTGGTCCATTGACAGAGGAAATACATTATGAAAAACTGCTACAGTGAATTAACTAAGAATGGAAATTTTATAAATCACATTAACATCTATGTATATTTGGAAAATGGTAGTGAATTTCTGCGCGTAACATTTTAGCTATGCAGTAAACAGCCATCCAGGAAGCTAAGAATCCCTTGCATTAACATCCTGGCGCCACAGAGACCTACATCCTGCAGGCTGGGAACCAATGTCTAAAGGTATTTAACTGAGAGTTTGGAGAAGAAAGTACCACAAAGTTAAGTTAAACATTATCTTTCTGAGTGGTCTATAATTCTACTAATGACTGCTGAATTTAAAAATTAAAATAATGATAGGCTGACTGTAAATAGATTTTTGTTTTTGAAACAGGAAAAACATGAATTTCTAGTTGCTTTGGAGTCTAATATTTGACTACGGTAGACTGATCTAAGTCTTGGCAGGATACGAGACATAATTTGAAACCATGAAAGTATAAGCCCAAGGGAACAATGTGTATAATGCTTGAATTATGTTCAAACTGATCGGGGGGATGGCCAGGGGGATTTCTTTATTAAAATTATTGAACAGGAAAGTGCCTTCAACCGCAATACAAAAGGCAATTTGCAATTACTGTTCTACTTTTCCTCCACTTTCCATTTTATTTTAGTACACAAGCAGTTTGTGGTAAAATCAGCTTTTGCGTCTTTTTGGACTTATATTTTTACAGAAAAAGATTTACTTTAGTTTTCACTTTAATGCTACCATGTAACAAATTGCTCTAAACCTTAAAAAAAATCTGCTTTCTGGTCTGTTTACTCCCTTTTTGTCATTAAATGATTAGGAAGACAACATTGTTGACATCCTAAAGATTCTGAGGATGAAACATATATTTATGCCACATTAGGGAAGTGAAGCATTTCTTGAATCAGTATTTTAAAAGCGGAGTCAAATAAAATTTATTTATTTTAATCTCTCAGTTGATACAGCTCTGGGCTATCCAGAAATGAATTTCTCAATATGAGAAATAGTCAGCTGTTTAAAATAAAATTATGACTTTGAAAATTACATACTACAAATCCTAGAATATAGTGGCACTCAAAAAATGATTATTTTTCATGGACTTGGGGATAAAAATGCTACTATTTGTTCATTTAGTATTTTTTTCTTTACTTCAAGACTTTTGTTTTAGAATTAAAAGTTAAGTTCTAGAAAAAATGTTTCACGAATGAACAAGAAGCAAAACAGTGTATGATAGTACTTTGTAACTTAAAAGGTAATATTGAGCCCATATCCACCAATATTTTAATGAAAGCCTATATCACAAATAGGTGTTGACATTCATTTATTCCTTCATTTATCCATTCAACAAGCATTTGTTGAATCATAGGAATTCTGCTGTGTGCTTAGGATTCAGTTCTACACAAGGTAATAGAGAAGCCATGTGTTTTAGGCTCTGGAGCCTGCATTTGAATCCTAGCTTTGTCCCTTACTTATTGTGTGACTTTGCGCAAATTATGTGACCTTTCCATGCCTTGATTTTGTCTTCAGTGAAATGAAGATATTAATGACATTTAACTCGTAGAGATGTCCTGGAATGGTGGTTTATAACCTACCTTGGCCGTGTGTTAGAATTACCCAGAGAGCTTTTTAAAAATACCAATACATTCTTCAGCCACTATAGTTCTGGTGAAGTGATAACAGAGATTTGGACTCTGACAACCAACCGATAGTGTCACCTTGAGGACACCTAGTTATGGTTTTTCCTGACCCCCTCAAGAGGAGCCCACTATAGGCTTGCAGGTGGAGTTTTGACCAATCATAACTTTCTCCATATTATCCTAAAAGAATATGAAAGGGCCGTAATCTTTAGATCAGGCCACATCACATAATGAGGAGCAAAAGAACCTGGTGTGTTTGTTATCCTGCCATGAATGATAGCTTGATCCAAGTAGACGTGAGAACTATTTCATTAGATATTCCACCAGAGGAGAAACTTACCAAGGATTCAGTGACAATTCGTGTGGAAGATTTATGTCATCAAATTCAGGATGCCACCATGGCAAATATCACCATTGCTGACTCAAAACCCATATTTTGGCACCAAGAAATTTCTCAGGTCTGCTCTGACACAGAAATTGCATACAACATGTCAGGTTCTCTGGACAATGGTACTGATGTCTGAGGGATAGAAGTAGAGTGTGAGGAAATTAGGTATGCAAACTCACCTGTGCAACACCCTTGACTCACAGGTTCAGAAGCAAAAGCATCTCAGGATGTCTAAGTCAAGCTCATTGCAGCTGGGGGAGAAAATGGCTCCATCCTGAGCTCTGAGTGAAGCCTCAGTCTTGAGTAACTGATTCCCTAACACCCTTAAATCTGGAATGACCAGGCCCGAAATGACCAGAGTTGCTGAGAATTCTGTGAATGTCTTCCTCTGCTCATGGGTATATGGTGAGGCATTGAATTTGTTTCCTATGTTTGCTGAAACAAATTACCACAAACCTAGTGGCTTAAAACAAAACAAATCTATTATTTTATACTTTTAGAAGTCAGAATTTAGAAAATGGGTCTTACGGGGCTAAAATCAAAGTATTGGCATGGCCACATTCCTTTCAGAAGCTCTAGGGGAAAACCCACTTCTTTGCCTTTTAGAGCTTTACAGGCTGCCCACATTCCTTGGCTTGTGGCTCCTTTACATCTTCCAAGAAGCAATCACATCGGAACCTGTGCTTCCACGGTGATGTACCTTTTGATGACTCTCCTGCCTCCCTCTATCCCTTATAAGAGCTCCTGTAATTGCATTGGGACCACCTGAGTAATCCAGAATAATCTCCCCATTACAAATTCTAAATCATATCTGCCAAGTCCCTTTTGCCACTTAGGGTAACACATTTACAAGCTCTAGGGATTAAGATGTGGACACAGGCATCATGGGACAAAACATGGAATCACAGAGGTCAAGGCAGAGTTAACCCTCAACGCTCAGGGAAGAGTAGGGCAGGGTGACTTGAACTTCTCCCTCCCCCTCCTTTGCCAGATGTTGAGTTTCGTATATTTAGAATGCACAGCAGATAAAAGAATTGTTAGTCTGTAAATGCCAAGAGACATACAGCTTGATGATTTATAGAAAAAAAATCTCTTAGCTTTTATAATATTTAATAGTTCTTCATTTTTATCATTGAGAAGCAGGTTAAATTCTTCTTTCTTTTGGCTCCTATAGAGGCACACTTCGCCCTAGAAGCAAAGTGCAGTTATAACCAACACGGGCCTTCTCTTATCACTCTGCTTACTCCTGCAGAAACTTATTGAAGAAAGGATTCCCCAAACCTGTTGGGTCTGAAATACAGTTGAACCCAAACTGTATTTGAAAATAATCCTTACCTGAGAGTAGGCGTGTCCTTGCCTGTGCCTGCCAGTGATGCAGGGTATTTTCTCAACCCCTTCATAGGACTTGCGGCAAGGGTGCCTCATTTACTCGGCCTGCCCTGCTCAACCCCTCTCGGGAGGGAGTGTGCAAGCAAACGAGCGTGGAATCAGAGTGAGCAAGCGCAGGAGCTGGTCAGCGGCCCAGCGGGAGCAAACTCCATTCACTTGGGTTCACCAGGCTCCACCTGTTGCGAGAGGGAGGGTGCGAGCAAACAAGTGCAGGAACCAGCTGGCTGCTTCAGTGCTGGCAGGAGCGAACTCTGTGCAGGCCCCTGTGACCCCAAGGCCCCAGAGGGTGTGTCACAATGCTTTCTTAGCTCCGCCGCCTGCAGACAGCAGTGTGCTATCAGCTCAGTGGGCCTTTTGCTTTGTCACATGCGGTGGCTGCCCTCTGCCAGCAAGGGCAAAGGGCCAGGGTGACAGCCTTTTTGGGTGCTCATATGTGGTGCATCCCAAATTTTTGTCCAGTGCCCAAGAGGAATGAGGAGAATTTTATTGAGTGATGAAAGTGGCTCTCAGCAGACAGAGAAGCTGGGAAGGGGATGGGAAGGGCAGGTCCCTCTCCCCTGAAGCCAAGCTTCCTCTCTGCCTCTCTCTTCCAAAGTCAAGTTGCCTCAACCCGCCACTGTCTCTGAAGTTAAGTTGCCTCACCCAGATGTCCAGCCACTTCTTCCCTCTGCTGGCTGAGTCTGGGATCTTTATAGGCACAGGATGGGGGGCAGGGCAGGCCATAGGTAGTTTTAGAAAAGGCAACATTTGATTGATAAAAAGACATTATCCAGAAAGAACCAATCAGGAGAGAGCATGCACACACAGGGATGGAAATTCTTCGTTTGGGCCATGGTGGCTTCAGCTTTTCAACTTGAAGGTGGAGCTTTGCCAGGGAGCTGCCCCTGTCTGCCCAGAGTTCTCTGCCTCAGTCACAATTACCAGCACCAGGGAAGTAGGCAAAACAAATGGCAAAGCTTTTCCAACCGTTCCATGACTTTTAAATCTGCTGTTTTAGATATTCTTAATACAAAAGTACTGATTTGTTTTAATTGTTTCAAGCCTTCCTTATGAGTGAATAATTATACTGTGGATTGTCTTTTGAACCAGGTAAATACTGTCCCAAAATAGCCTAGTTTCAAATATCAGGCTTTAAATCGTTTTGTTTTGCTTTTTAAATGAATCTTTCTCTGCTGAGCCATAGAGGTCAGGACAGAATAGCTATTTGAACCAGCTATCCTGAATAGCTATTTGAATAGCTTCAGAACTAATGTGCTTTTTCTAACATCTTTAGGGAAGCAGTGTATTTTACTCTCTGCATGTGGTATGCTATTGTGCACTGTGAAGGCCTGGATTACAATTCCTGGTTCTCACAGTGCACAATAATATTTGCACACTGGAATTCATCATATGTGGGGCACAAAACAGCCAAAGAACTTGGCAGATACCATCCAACTTGTGAAATAGAAAGAAAAATCAATGTAAAACACTCCAGCCTATTTGTTTTCTCCCATCCCCCAACATATGATTGATCCTGATCCTGACTGATTCTTACTCTATAACATTGGGCAGCACCTCCCAGATCTCAACAGCCTGTGAATCTGTGTACATGACCCTCCTCCTGCTGGGTCTAGGAAACCAACCTTGACATTCATATTATTTCTTCTTTGAGATTCTGAGTTGACCTTGAAAAGTCCAGAACTTGGGCAGTCCTCTCCCAGAGCCACCCTGGGCATCTGTTCTTTGCTAGACAAGCCTTGTCAGTCCAACCTGCAGAGGAAGGCTTTCAATCCATCCCTGAGTTTGAACCACACTCTGGCTTCCCACACCCAGGATCTTGGCCAAGATTATTTGAAGACATCTAGTTGTTTTTTTTTTTAACTTGGAACTCAAGTTGCATGTTTTTCTTATTGAAGTTTAATGTTTGGTTTTATCTGCATTCTCAGAAACAACATCATCCTCTTCTGGTTGAAAAATCCCTGATTTGACTTAAAATAATGTGTGCATTAAAACATAATAATTATGGAAGCCAATGGAACAAAAAATGTGTTTGTCCTATCCAAACTTTTTTCTTAGAAACCTAGCTGGGACTATGATTTTCTTAGCAAATTCCTAAGCTCAGAGAAGTTAAGCGTGTGCATGACGGCACAAAGCCAGGGGCCCAGCCCAGCAAGATAGAGGGGGTGTTTTATGGGATAGTATTTCAATGAATGACTGAAGCCTGGATATCTGGCTCCATGGGGTGCAGTTACCACACAAGACAGTGTGTCTGAGTGGAAGAAGGAAGGCTGGATCCAGGCCTCTGTGTGATGCTCAATGTGGTGTTATTCAGCCGCTACTAAGGAGTACCTACCTGCCTCCTGGGTGACAGAACCTCCAGGGCTTTGCCAAATCACAGCTGCAGAAAGGGCAGTGCTTGGAGAGTTGGCAGCATTTAAAAAAATTGTAATAGATGCCTATATCTAATACCAGGCATTAAATAAGACAGAAATGTCACCCAATGTGTTTACAAACCTTTGTTTTTTGAAGGATTTACAAAGTATATTTTTTAGTCATAACTTTTAAAAAGGTTTTGAAGATAACAAGACCTGCTTAGCTAAAAATCCCAGGGCAAAAGTGCATTGCTGGCCAGCTGGTAATGGTTGAAGAAAGACCAGAGTGTAAGTAGGTGTAGCAAATTAACAGCCCAGGTGATGTAATAAAACTTAAAGAATTGCTAGTAAAGCTACTCAGCTTCGACTTGAACTTGTCTTTAATTCTTGACATAACTTTATGAAATACTTACATTTTTGCTCTAATTATTCCTTCTTTCCCTTTCTTCCTCTTCTCCCAATGAAGTAATCAGTTCGATTGTTTGACCAAAATTTATATTTTGAAGTATTGTATGTAAATAATGAATTAAAAGTTGCCCACACAATCCAGACAATGCAGTGACCTACCCTTTAAAGAAATCACTGCGTATGATTTTGAAACAAAATGCAGGTTCTTCAGGGCAAGTGACACCGTCATTGAACGAGATCGTTGTGACAAGTAAATAAAATGCTATCCTGTAAAAGAAATTCCTCTGTGTTGATATAATTTTCCCAATTATAAAGCCTCAAGTTGATATTAGGGTAGAAAATTGGAACAAAAGAACAACATTTCTGTAATGTTTGCATTCTGACCACCTGGAAGAAAACTAGATTCAAAACAATGATTTCCAGGGAAATGAAATTAATTGAAAGTTCTCAGGAAAAACTATTTAATGGTTGTTCTGTGAGAAAGCCATTATTAAATCTTTAAATAAAATGGTATTTTTATTTGAAGGTCATTATAAAAAAATAAATAAAAAAAAGGATTTTACCAAAGAGAAAGGTAAAAATATTGATAAGGTTCGGGCATGGTGGCTCACGCCTGTAATCCCAACACTTTTGGAGGCTGAGGTGGGCAAATCACTTGATGTCAGGAGTTCGAGACCAGCCTGGCCAACACGGCAAAACCCAGTCTCTATTAAAAATACTGAAAGAATTAGCCAGGTGTCGTGGCGCGCACCTGTAATCCCAGCTACTCTGGAGGCTGAGGCACAAAAATCACTTGAACGCAGGAAGTGGAGGTTGCGGTGAGCTGAGATTGCGCCACTGCACTCCAGCCTGGGTGACAGAGTCTCAAAAAATTTGTTAAGATAGTAATAAGAAATAATCACATATCAGATGATGGAATTCTTTTTCTGGTTTTAAGTTGGGCTTCACATTCATTAACTTCTCTGTTCAGCTGCTGTTTTATGCCACTCTCTTCTCAACTTGATTGTTTTTTCATTTAGCATGAATGGCACTGTCTGATTATTTAGCACCAAAAGGCATTTTTATCTATTAATCTGTAGATAAAAAGTATTCTAAGTGCAGACCACTAAAATTTGTGTGCATACGTATATTGGGGTTATGCATTCAGGTAATTTTGTTAAAATTGTTTCTCTGGATTCAGAGTTGTGTCGGGAAAGGCGAAGAAAAATCACATAAGCATTTAAATAATTCTCAAGGATTTCAAAAGAGAAATCATGAGGTTCCCTAACTGCTATGATGGAATTCTGTGGGCATGAAAAATGTCAGGAAAATACTGGGTAGATGTGGTACCATACGAAGAGTACTACACTAAATAGTGTAAATATGGTTTACATTATTATTATTACATTATTATTGAAGAACTATTATAAAGTTCTTCAAAAAACAATCATGCTGCATGTTCCTTATTTTTTTCAAAGAGTTTTTTTCTCTACTATCATCAATGTATAAAAATTCACGTTTCCATTTTATAAGGTTTGAGAAGTTGCCTTGTTTCAAACATATTTTTCTGGCTTCCAGATAACTAGTGCAAGGCCAGCATGCCTTTTACATGGCCTCAGCCACAGGTGATCACACTTTATGAGGTCAGACCTTGGGTCTCAGACTGCACAGTGCCAAGTGGTTATAATAGGTCCTCAACCCAAATTGTGCTCCCCTGTCCCATACTACAACTTCCTTCAAAATTCTTCCATCACCCTTTCACCTTCTCACAAAGTCAGGGATTTTATTGGAAACCCTTACTTCAAGCAAACCATGCAAAGGCACAATCATCAGTGGTGCTGAAAGTAGTGGTAGGGAAAACAGCCAGGACTCTTTAATGGCATAAAAAGCCCTGCCTCTCAGGGGCTGGAGCCTCTTCTTCAAGCTGGGTCATTGTGAATGGAGAGCTCACTCTCTATCTGGGTCTTGTCGCCTGGAATTAAGATGTAATTACTATCCTGGCAGACTACCCCTTACCAAGGATAAACAGGTGGGTGCAGTTGGCAGTAATTATCCCTTTTTCTGACTCACAAATAACCTGGCACCTTCCCCACCATGGTTAGCAAATCCGAGAAGCCCTAATCATCAAGTAATTCTTTGATTGAGACTGGATTAGTCCTCAGAGCTAGAAGTGTCTGATAAGAAAAGGGATATACAACTCGGAACTAATTATTTTCCTGTTATAGTTAGCATTTCAGCAGAAAGAAACCCAGGGTTTAATTAGAATGTTAATGAAGAGACTTTTTCACCTGAGTCTTAATGAGACTAACAGGTTCTACTCTCCCACTACGTCTTTCTTTTGCCACACAGGTCTTACCTAGAAGTTGGTGGGTATTCACTGTGTGGTGAGGACAATACAGGTTCCAGAAAGAAAGCCTGAGCGTTAAACCTGCTAGACTAGGAAAACAAGCAATTATCTGAAAAATTCTGACCCTTAATCTTTTGTTTCCTCAAATAACTCAGGTAAAAAATGGGGCTTCTAAATTGTCTTAAAATTGCCTCGATTTCCTTCTTTGCTAGTGGCAATTTCCTTTCATTTTGCTTTTTCAGCTGAAAGGTATCTCAGACAACAACGAGGCTAGACATTGTCTTTGCGTCAATAGGGTGGGCGTGGGTTTTCTGAGAGATTAATGTGATTGCATGTGTTTCTCTTCTCACTGATCCTTGCTGTCAAACAGCCCCAGGATGCTGATGCTGGTACTGTGGCCTTATCTCAGCTTGGCCCTAGACAAAACTGTTATGGAAGAAGAGAGCCTGGTGAGAAGAGAACAGAATCTGTGGTCAGATAGACCCAGGTTCCTATCCTGGCTCTTGTACCAGTTTCCTGAGTGGCCTGTAAATTCATTCATCCCTAATTCAGTTGCTGATCTGTGAGGACAAGCTAGATAGGGTTATGGTGACAGCCTGATAAAATAGCATAGATGCAAGCAGCCAAGAGTATCTAGGAAATGCAAGCAATTAATACCTGATTTCCCTTCTTTACTACTTGGGAAGGATGGCCAAACGTCCTTGTTCTCCTGTTGTGTTGGAGTAATTATTAACAGCGCCCCAAGTGTCCCGGTTAGGATGATAAATTCCGTGGTTACACTACACCCAGGTAAAGTTGGGTTTTGATCGTGTTCTAACCCTCTTTGTGATAACACCCTCTACCTTTGTCAGAGAACTTGAGTGGGAAGGAGTGAAACTCCCCCATCTAGCTTAAGCAACCAGTGGAATTCATTGGAAAGGTGCAGAAGTGTTCGCAAAACAGTCAGGCTTCATGAGAGGCCAGAACTCAGAAACTAAAGTTATGTTTTTATCTCCCCAGAACTGCACGTTCTCCTGATTGCTTCTCTCTGCACATCTGGTTTTGTCTTTTCAAAAACTACTGGCTTTCACTGCTTTAGCATGCATGTGGCCACCATGATCTCCAGCTTTATACCATTCACAAGTCCATCAGACACTGACTAACGTCAGTTTATAACTCCAACTTTCATACTCCTAAATTAAAGAATGCCTGGGTTTTTTCATGTACACAAATGCATTCCACACACACTGCCTTGAGTGTGGTATCCATCTATGGTTAAGTCAGCTGTGACTGGAGAGGAGATGAGGTCTCACATGGTTTGCTACCCCTTTCATAGATCTCTGAGCATTTTCTCTGAGAAGGGAGCATGAGAAAGTTCTTGAAGGTTTGCAGGGTGAATAAATGGATAATGAAGAAGAAGATGGCCTTTTAGTAACCCTGCCCCACACATACAATATTCTGATGTCCCACTGAAGCCCTTTCCCACTGTTACTCAACAAGTATGATTTGTATACACCCAGAATTCAAACTTCTGCTTCTGGGGTTTGAAAATACTTCTCATAACTTCAAGTATTTTCTCTGTGCTGGGTGATGTCTAAGCTGTTATCTATCCTCAACAGCTCACATTTTGCAGTGGTTGTAAATGTTCCCTCACCACTAATAGCCAACATGTGTTCATTTTACCAGAGGCTTCCAGGGGACAGGGTGCTGGAAGCTAGCACTTCTCAAATTTTTCTAACAAAGTGGCCCTTATAGTAGAAAGAATTCCTATGCTTAGGGTTCTGAGATTGCAGTGCAAGGTAAATGTGAAATTTCTCACATTTTAGCTTTTAAACTCAGGTCAATTTGCATCTTATAAAACATTTGTACTTGTTTTGATATAACTTCTCTCGAATTTTGGAGTGAAGCCACTGTTCTCAAACAATGTACCATGATTCTCCTGTCGTATCCCAGGCATACTGCCACGTACCTACTGGGCTGTGCAGGCCCTGGTTTGAGACACATGGATCTAACCCAATGAAAGGGAAATAACAATACTGGAAATTTAGGCATCAGAATAAGTCAGTGGGGGATCCATTTTGGAGTGGATTATTTTATTTTTGTTTTTTTGGCATCTCAGGTCACCTAACATTTGAACACCTGGATGTAGGGTTGGGTCTGAATGGCACTCATATTGTCTTCCACTTTCTAGAAATAGATGTGGATTTTAATCCTGGTTCTACCTGTGTCCTCCCAATCCTCCAATTAACTAGCCGTGAGATATTGAGCAAGTTGCTGCAGTTCTCTTTACCTCAATTTTCTTATTTATATATTAGAGAGGTTAGTAAAGGACTCCTGTGAGAATTGAGTAAGGTACCGTATGGTGTCTAGCACATGTTTTTTCTCCTTTTATCTTGCATTCCTTTCTTCCATATGCACATAGATTGCTTTCTTCCCTCCTTTCCCAATAACTTACACCCTTCTTTAGTCATGTAAGTGCACTCTTGTCTCTTCAGTTAAAGTCTCTACTCTGGGCCTCAGGAAAAAAGAGGGACAAGCAGGGCCTAAAGTCAGCCTGGATTTCTGCAGTTCTGAGAGTTGCTACTTGCTCATCTCCTTCCTCTGCCCCCACATAAGGTGGAATCCCAAGGCAGAGGGGTAGCAGGGATAATAACGACTTTTAAAAGGGTCAATATCACAGCATATATAGCAAGTGTCTCTGTTTATGATAAACCAGGCATTTGTTAATCAGCTTTTGTCACAATAATGCAGCATAATAAGCCACCCCACTGTTCAGTGGCTTACAATAAGAAGCATTTCTTCTCACACTCATGGGTCTGGAGATCAAGTCAGGCTCTGCTGATCGAAGCTTGGGCCAGCTAGGCTTGGCTTCAGGCTGCAGATTGGGTTGAAGACCTGCTCCACATTGTTGGTTCTGAGTCCTAGAATGAAGAGGAAGTGGCTATAGGGAGCACCTTATGGTGGATGACGGGGGCTCAAGAGCTGAGCCAAATTGAGCAAGCACATTTGAAGACTCTACATGAACCACATCCACTAACATTTCATTGGCCAAAGCTAGTCCCACGGCCAAGCCTGAAGTCAATGAGGATAAGGAATTATACTCTATCTCAAGAAGGAGCATAAGTTGAGTGACTATTTTCTGAACAATAACCCTTTGTGCCACACCAGGTTTAGGCATGTTTGGTTCCCATGACCACCAATTCACTCAACACTAAAAGCTGAGAGTTGGAGGGAAAGTGAATGGTCAGCTAGAACAAACTGCCCTGCACAACACAGGGACACTCTCCACAACATTTCTGAGAGGTAGTGATGGAGCTTCAGTTTTAGCATGTCCACTTGACTTAGAATTTTCACTATCTTTGAGAAAGAATTTTGTGAAGTTCCCATGTAGAAAAACGTTCCTTAAATAGTACATAAATCTGCTTCCTTCTTTCATTCCTGGAGTTTGTATCTGGATCTGGAGCCACACACAAATATTTGGTCCCTTGTCCAGAGGGTGGCCTTAATAAGGGTCTGCCTAAGCAAGCCATGGGCTCTGTGGTAAGCCTCACTAGAAATGGGCTCTAGAATCCAGTTCAAATCCCAGCTTCACCACTTAGAGCTGTGCGTGTTTACCATGGGTCTCCCTTTTATTCATCCATAAAATGGAGATAATGATATCTGTACCATACAGACACTGTTAGGCTTCAACAAGATAGTGCCTGGAACACACTAGAGTGAGGCCTTGATAAACATTGGCTGTTATACCACAGGGCTGAAAAAGAACAATTATTACTTCAGTCTTCTTCAGACAAAATAGCCTGTGTTCTTTCTACTGTGTTGTGTACGTTTCCTTTTCCCCATCCTCTAATTTAACACTGTCAGCCGTGACTCCGTGAGGCACAAGGGACACCATCCACGTTCTCCTTCACTTTCGGGACAGCCAGCTTCTCAGTACATGCAGCCCAAAATAGTGTCAGACATTCTGCTGCCTGCACGTTATTAACTCACCCAAGCACTCCCTCTTCCCAGCCCTGTCTGGCTACTGCCAAATGGATTGTTAGCAAGTGGTCTCCCTTATAATGTCTTTCTACAGGAAACTTTTTTAAAAAATTAAATGAATGTCTTTAAATGTATTTTGACTAAATTTTGCCTTTTACTTTGCCTACTTTTTATTCTTTTAACATCCTTTTGAATCCTGGGTCTGTTGTATTTTTCTGGGTTTTTTAAACCTCTGTAATTTTGATGAGTGTATCTTTATGATTTTATTCAAATCACTAATAAATATGTTGAACAGGGCAAAGAATCCTGCAGGATTCCACTGAAGTCTGTCCTGTGGGTTCTCTCATTTAATCTTCAAAAATGCATTAAACATATCCTAAATACCAGACTCCTTACAAGGCAAGCTCATTGCAAGACACAGGGTAAACAATGCTGAGAAAAACAGCCATGGCCCCTACTCTCATGGAGCTTCCAGTTTAGTAGGGGAAATGGACATTCATTACACTCCTAAGTGCATAATTATAACAGGCAATAAATATTTTGGAGGAAAAATAAATGATGCTGAGAGGAGAATCTGGCCTGATCTGAGGATTCAGGGGAGTTCCCTGAACAGGTGCTGTTTGAGTTGGGAGTCAACAAGGTAAAGAGGGGACAGACAATGCAGGCAGGGGACACAGCACAGGGAGAGGCTTAGCTATGAAGCCTTGCGTGGTCACGGTGTAAGTGAAGGCCAGTATGGCTGGCCCACAGATGCTCAGGGGAATGATGCCAGACAAGAGTCTTTATTAGAAGTTGGATCTTTGTGGAAAGAGCAGTGGAAAGCTTTGTAAGGCTCTAAGCAGTGGGGTAGCATAGTAAGATCTTCATTCTTAAAAGATCACTCAGTGTGGAGAGTGATTAGAGAGAGGCAAGAATGTTTATGGGGAGACCATTATGGAGGATATTGTAGTAATTTAGGCGAGTGATGAAAGCAGTTTGGACTAGGGTGCCAGCAGTGGAGATGGAGGGAAATTGATGCATTCAATAGGTACTTAGGAATATAATAGACAGAACTTATTGATATAGGTATGAGGAGTGAGGAGAAGAGGTATAAAGGATAGCCCTTAGTTTCTCATTTTTATAACTGCATGAATGGTGGTGTCCTTGATTGTGGCAATGAATACTGGAAGCAAAGCAGGTTTGCAGGAAGGAGTGGGATAGATTTGATTTCAGACATGCAGTGTTTGAGTACCATTGAAACATCTAAATAAAGATTTTGAGAATTAATAGTAACAGCAAGCCATTATGTGTCAGATGCTGTTCAAAGCACTTTGTATATATGAATTCATTTATTCTTTAACCCTATGTGATAGGTATTATTATTATTAATGCCATTTTATAGAGGAGGAAACAAAGGCACAGCGAAGTGAAATGATCTCCCCACAGTTGCATTGCTGGTCAGTAGGTGTATTAGTCTGTTCTCATATGGCTATAAAGACATATCTGAAACTGGGTAAATTATAAAGAAAAGAGGTTTAATTAGTTCACAGTTCTGTGGGTTGTACAAGCTTCTACTTCTGGGGAAGCCTCAGGAAACTTACAATCATGGCGGAAGGCAAAGTGGAAGCAGGCACATCTTCACATGGCTGGCAGGAGAGACAGAGAGAGAGAAGTGGGAGGTGCTACACACTTTGAAACAACCTGATCTCATGAGAACTCTATCACGAGAACAGCAAGGAGGAAGTCTGCCCCCATGATTCAATCACCTCCCACCAGGCTCCTCCTCCAACACTGGGAATTACAACTTGACATGAGATTTTGGCAAAAACACAGAGCCAAACTACATCTTTAGGGGATGTAATATGCAAGTTTAGAGCTGAGAAGAAAGGTCTGGACTGAAGTTACAAATTTGAGAATCATTGCCAAGCATTAGGTATGGAAAAAATTGGTCCAGTGAGAAAGCATAGAGTACAAAGAGCTGAAAATTGGGAAAGAAAAACTATCCACAATCTGTAAATAAGGCCAAGAGAATGACTACATGTCCTTTCAATGTCATCATGAATAATTGTCAGGCCTACTCATGAATTATTTGATTTTCTAGGAAAATATACCATTGTTTAACTTTGCTTTTTACTATTAATTAAGGGCTTTGATTCTGCGACATTCCCTTCACTTGTACATTTGTGTTTGGTAGAGATGCAAATGATTTCTATCCTGTAGAAAAGAAAATCCCAAAGGTTAAAGCTAATGAGAACATTAACCAGTTTTGTACCCAAATTGCAATCTTAAGCTAACTTTCTTTTATTAAAAGGACTACATAAACCCCAGTGCCTTAAATATTCTTAGAATCAGCTGTAGCATTTCGCTGGTTCCATCATTAGTGACTGAGTTGAATAAAACCCTTGACACATGTTTATTCTCTATTTATAAGATAATTTATGTTTTGACTTCTGAGAATTGCTCAGTGAAAGAGTGAGCAGTGAAAGAACTGTGCCTTGAACATCTTCAGCAGTCTTTGAGACGGTCATTTTCCTGGCCACAAATCCACCCACTATTACCCTGCCTGCATTTCTCTTTCTTTGCATTTATCTGTTCTTTAAAAAGTGTTACTGGAAAACTATTTAGTACAAGGCATTGTGTAAAGCTCAGGGCATGGGAGAGAGAAGTTGAAATGTGAAAACAATACCATTGAGATACTAAGGGGCTATGGAGGGAAACAGACAAATTGAAAGGAAACCATAATATGAAAAATGCCACCCAGGAAGAATGTTAGGAAGTATGTAAGAAGGCTTGGCACTAGGCCCTGAAAGATGACGGGGACTGTGGGAAGTGGAAATGAAAAGGAAAGATGAAAGGAATAAAACAAACAAAGGTGAGACGAGAAAAAGAAGATATTATGGGAGATTTTCTTAACGCTTTGGTGACATTCAACTATTCTTTGCTTTGGTAGTCTCCACTCTGCCAGTTTAGATTCTGTGGGAATGAATCCTTTGCTCATTCCTTAGCTCAGGAGCCCAAGCAGCTCACAGTGCTTCCTGCTGTCCTTCCTGAAGGCATAGAAATGTTTTATGGTCACAGAATCTCCTGATTGGTTACCACCCTCCCCATTCTAGAACACGGAGGCATATTACATTCAGCCCAATCCCTGCATCTGTCCCTTCACATTGTTGTGGTCATGCCATCTGCTATGGTCTGAATGTTTGTGTCCCACCAAAATTCTTACGTTGAAATCCTAATCCCTAGTGTGATGGTATTAAGAGAAGGGTCATGACAAGGTGATTAGGTCATGAGGGTGGAGCCCTCATGAATGGGATTAGTGCCCATATGAAAGAGGCCCCAGAGAGCAGCCTTGCCCCTTCCATCATGTGAGGACACAGCTAGAAGCACCATCTATGAATCAGAAAGTGGGCCCTCAATGGACACTAAATCTGCCAACACCTTGCTCTTACACTTCCAGTTTCAGAACTATGAGGAATAAATTTATGTTTTTTATAAGCTACCCAGTTTATGATATTTCGTTACAGTAGCCAGAATAGACTAAGACAACATCCATATGAGATTTATGTGTTAAGAACTGAAGTTTATCTTAACTGTTGAAAAAGAAAATTAATAACTATAAAAACAGAAGTAAAAACATAATTACATCTGGGTTTCTTGATATGTTTTTCTGAGAAGGTGCCTTTGAAACTCACACATAAAATGGACAAGCCAACCAGCCCAAGTAGGCTTTAAAGATGATGTTCCTAAGTGAGTCTGTGCTAAATCGGCTGGGGCAGTCCTTTTTCATGCCCTGCTCAGTGCTAAAAGGCTCTTACTTTGTACCAGACATTGTGCTAGCTCCTTTCACCTGCTCATTCTTAATTCTCACAATAGCCCAGTAGGATTGTTCTTTCCATTTTACAAAAGAGCAAAGCAACTTTCATAAAAAGTATGTAGAGTGCTAAAGGTCATGGAACTGGGGTTTTAACCCAGACCTTCCAAGTTAAAGTGCACAAAAGTTGTACTTTGAAGCAATTAGGTGGCAGTGCTATTTCCTGTTCGGGCTTTTGGGCTCCATTGGTAGGTTCCTGTGCCTCCACCTTCCTCGTATGCATTGGGGATTACCGGCCACATTCTTACGGTGCCAAGAGGAGACCCTGGAGCTCCAGGCCTTTTAATATGATTTATTCCTTAGCCCCAGTCCAGGGCCTTTACTCTTAGAACTTCCTACTAACTCCTCAAAGTATCTTATTTAAAATCTTCTTTGTAAGATGGCATCTAACTAGATAGTGCCATTAATATAACTATGTACTTAGTCAGGTACTAGAAATACGATTCCAATCTACAGGGGCCAGATCAGAGATCTTCCACAAATCCAGATGACCCTTTCCTTGCCTCCAGAAGGAACCTGGTGTTTTACATCTACACAGTTCATTTTGTTTCCACAAATACTTATCGAACGTGTGTTACGTGCCAAGCACTGCTCTATGCTAGAAATCACCAGGGACGCTAACATATAAAAGACATAGTTCCTGCCTCAAGATTATGTTTCCTAGCATCTACTAGGGAAGGTCAAACATGTGCAAAGTGCCACTATTTGAGGGTCTGAGGACTCTGTGGGAGTCTAAACGGGAATAGCCTGTTTGGAGGACAATTTGGCAATATCTACCAACATTTAAAATATGCATATTCATTGATTTAGAAATTTCACATCTATAAATTTATCCATTGAAATGGTCACCTACATACATGAGGATATATTTAAATGTGCATAGCAGGTTTTTTAAACAATAGAATGTCAGAAAACAAATGTCCATCTAAATATTACATTGAAAACAACAAATTACATATTTATGTACTGACATGAATATTTGTCCAAGCATAATCTTCATAGATAATTCCAAAACAATGTAGAGTATGATTTCACTTATTTAAAAAAATAACTTGTATCATATGTGTGTGTACACATGCATGCATGTGTGCAAATGCCCAAAGAAAGCTCTGGGTGAACACACACAAAATTGTTGACAGGACTTGCTTCTGGAGACAGAAATAGGAGTAGAGTTGGGGTAAAGATGGTCTTTCACTCTTCATTATACATACATCTATGTAATTTAAATTATTTTTCATTACCTTAAATATTCATTTAAAATAACTGAAAAGTTGCCCCATGAGAAAAGCACGATGTGCTATAGGGCTTTGGAAAGGTGAGAGCAGGAATCCTGGAAAAATCTCACAGCAGGTGAAGAGGTACAATTAGGTTAGGCCACAAAAAATGGGGAGAAGGGGTTTACATAAGAAAGTATTCCAGGTGAGGAAATGGAGTGAGCAGAAGGTATGCCATGCATTCTGCCAAGGGCATTTTGATGGCAGCTAGTAGAGGGCTTGGGTGCTCAGGGAGTCCTTAATTACCCGGCCAATTGTTGAAGCAATAGCATCTCTGAGAAACTTGCTGTGATTCTCCTTTTTGATTTGATCTTTTATGTGTTTGCCCATTGCTTGCATTACTGTAGGTGCCTGACAAGTTTTGTGATAGAACAAGAGCAAACATGGAGTTCTGCTTAAAACAAGAAAATAAACCTTAAAACAATTTTTTTAAAAGCAACTGACTTTAGTGGTAGCTGAATTTATGCCCAATTGCCTCAAGAAGTCCAGGTATAAAACAGAAAAGTTTTGTCTTTTTATAACCTACAAAGACCAAGGGAATTGAATTATCTGCTAATTCTTCAGTGCATAGTATTGTGTGCACATCTCATCATAGCACCTACTAAACTTACTAAACTCCACTCTAATTGTCTCCCTAACTCGACTATAAATCTTTTGGTGACAAGAAAGATGTCTTTTTTCTTTCTTTCTTTTTTATTTTTTAATCTACTGGGTTTAGTAAACAAAATAGATGATTCAAGAAATGTTGAATAAATGAATATGCCAACAAATGAACCAATCAAGGTCGAGATGAGAATTAAATAAACAAACAAATAAAACATTGGTATGGTTTAGCTATGTCCCCACCCAAATCTCAACTTGAATTGTATCTCCCAGAATTCCCATGTGTTGTGGGAGGGACCCAGCGGGAGGTAATTGCATCATGGGGGCTGATCTTTCCCGTGCTATTCTCGTGATATTGAATAAGCCTCACGAGATATGATGGGTTTATCAGGGGTTTCCACTTTTGTTTCTTCCTCATTTTTCTCTTACTGCCAACATGTAAGAAGTGCCTTTCACCTCCCTCCATGATTGTGAGGCCTCCCCAGCCATGTGGAACTGTAAGTCCAATTAAATCTCTTTTGTTCCTACTTTTGGGTGTGTCTTTATCAGCAGCATGCAAATGAACTAATACAAACATAAATAAGTGAAATGAGGCATGGCACTCAACTGTTCACAGCTGGGAATGCCAGACTAAGGTGCTTGGGCCTATTCTGAGGGCAGTGGGAAGCCAGTAAATAATAATATTGTATAGGTAACAATATTATTAGAACTGGCTTGGAGGATAGAAAGAAAGAAGAGTTAATGAGCTCTTCAAATAGTCAAGAGATAGAGTAAACATTAAATTACTCAAATCAGGTCAGAGTTGATTCAGTTGGCAGAAAAAAGCAACAAGGTGGGAACAAAAGGCAGCACACAACACGTTTTGATCAGCATCCAGATGGGGGAGTGGTTCAGCTTTTTTCTTTAGGAAAGGGTGGGAGAGAAATGGAGGACAGTGCCGTCGAAATGTATGAAGGGAGAATAAACAGGTAATGGTGTGCTCAATGACAAAGATCACCCGGTTCTCTACTTCCCAGGGCAGCTTCTTTCTTTCAGATCTGCACAAACTACTGCTGATCTGTATGACTGCCTGCTTACATTTGCTACTTCTCAAGGATACTGGTTTAAGAAAACTATGAAATAATGAAAGACTCTTGCTCATTTATTTTAAGATAATATAAGAAAGCAAGACTTAGGGGAGCCTTTGTTATTTTAACAAACAGTGTTGTCGATGGAAAGAGAGGTGGAGAATTAGAAACATAAATGCAAGCCCGAGCTACTGAAGCACAGAAAGTTCCTGAGGTCTCTTACACCAAATGAGCCCATTCCTGCTGTTGCTGCTGTCTTCACTATGTATTTCAGAAAGGAAATAAAATAAAATTGGTGCCAAGTGAAATATTTACTGTTTTGACTAAAGAGGACATGAATAATTGGAAGCTCTTTATACTAATAAATTCTAGGGACCACTTCCTGCTGTCAGATTCCAGTGGTAGCATTTGGAAAAGTCATGCATGAAGTGGCATACTACGGGGTCACCCAAAGAGAAATCCTGGAATACCCAAGGGAATAAAGGGAAGGAAGAGTTACTTGGTGGGCCTGCTTCAGTCAAAGGCCTTTGACAGAACAACAAAAAACATTCCCTTTCAAACAAGGAAATGAACTTTAAAAACGAAAATAAAAACATTTTTTAATGCAAGTGACTTTAGGGTTAACTGAGTTCGTACTCATTTTTTCTCAAAGAATCCAGGTATTAAAACAGGAAAATATTTTCTTTTTATCACATAAAAAGACACATTGTTCACGTCCTACTTAGCTCAAAGTGGAAAATGGGATAAGTGTAATGGTCAAGTAATAGGATCGACTTTTCAGGTAAGCATTAGAATCTAAGCAGCCAGAATTTAATGGAGTAGCCAGATGAGGGCTCCTCCTTTGGGCCACTCAATCCACTTCTCCTGGCCTAACACCAGGAATGGGGCCATTGCTCAGACCGGGATGGAAGGTTCTCTGTAGGAAATGACTCAAGAGTCAACTTACCAGCCATGCCAGAAAAGCAGCCCTGTAGCTTTACAATCCCACTATATGTTTTCTTTGGTTGATACACTATTAATTTTTTGTGAGGGTCGCTATGGTTTTCTTGGGAAAGCTCTGGTACTTTCTGTAGGGCAAAGGGGCAGGGGAAGAAAGGAGAGCAGCATTTGGTAATTGATTCAACAAAATAGATGCTAGATAAAATGCTAAATATTGGAACAATATGGCAAGCAAATGACATGTTCTAAAGGAGCCAGCTGAGGTCCCTTACATGTGATTTCTCTGTAGTGTGGTAAATTCAGAGGAGAAACAGCAGTGAGTCAGCCAGCCAGTCAGCCTCTAGGAAGCAGACCCTCTGCTTTTGTATCTGTGCAGTTAATACAGCAGGCCCACGACTACTCTCCTTGCAAGGTTGGCCCTTGGCTGGCAGCTGGGGACTTATATTTTGAGAGTGTTTCCATAACTCCCTAATGGATAAGGGTGTTTTAATGAGGCTCAATTGCTTGTACAAACAATGTCATTTATGCAGAACACCTGCTGCTTTCTGGGAGTCTGGAATTTTGGTATGTGCGAGGCAGAGGGTGCCTAAATGACCAGTGTCCAATATAAACATTGGGCATTAAGTCTCTAATGAGCTTCTCTGATAGACAACATTTCCCATGTGTTGTTTTATCTTGTTGCTGGAAGAATTAAGCATGTCCTGTGCATCTCCACTGGGAAAGGACTTTTAGAAGCTTGTGCCTGGCTTCCTCCAGATTTCACTCATATGCCATTTTCCCTTTGCTGATTTTGCTTCATATCATTTTTGGTAATAAGTTATAGCCATGAATCCAACTGTATGCTGAGTCCCTTGAATTCTTCCAGCCAATCACCAAACCTGGAAGTGGTCTTTGGGGATTCACTACTCTATCTTTACTGTAACCTATACTTATGGTCAAGTTGCCAAATAAGTGCTATTTTCAGAAGCTCATTCAATGGGACTTTCTGAAGGCAAAGAGTATCAGGGTGAATTTTGAAACAGAGGAAAGAAAATGAAGTTTATCCAGACCTCACTAACTCTTGGAGTTTAGTATACAAAGCTTTTATTGCTTTTGTGTTTTCTTTAATATTATTTATTATGACTGTAGTTAAAGCTTGGTGTGTGCTTTTTGTAGTGTCATCTCCTATGTTTCTGATATTCAGAAGATGACAACTAAAGTTCATGCATCTCGATAATTACTATCAAAATTGTGTTTGTTCAAGTGCTGAGTTCTCCAAAATCCAGTTGGAACACTATTCAACGGCACTTCAGTTTGCTGAGTTTATCACTAAAGCTCCTTTCAGAGTTATTTTCCCTCATTTTAAATGAAATTTCATTTGTGGATCTCTGCATCTTTATTTTTAACAATAGAGACATCTACAATGCAGTTATGTGCTTCTTCTAGAAATTAAGTATATATGTGTGTGTACTTGTGTGCACATATACCTATGGGTACATGAGTACCTGAAGAGAGGGGAACAATTCATGTTGTTTTAGTTGGGTATTTTTGCTTTATTCCTTTTCTTTAACCTACAGACATGTCTTTCTTTTCTACATCTTATTGGTTCTACTATGCCTTCAGATGCAAATATGAGCCCTTTCAAGAGGCCCTGAAAGTTTTTGAGAAGGAGGCAGGAAAATAGGGGTCATTATCTGCATTACCTTCAGAGCGCTAAGCACATTTGATGACTCTTTTTGGCAATAAACATGGCAGATACTGGTGGTTAGTATACCCTATAGCCAAACACTTTCTTCTTCCTCCTTTGCTAATAGAATTTGATTTGAGGTAAATGGCAACGTACTAAGCTCTAGGAAGGTAATAATGATTGGTCCAAGGTGCTTCCCTTCTCCAGTGGTTGTTCAGGGATGGTCATATGACCCAGTTTTGCTGAATATGTCATAAGGGAAGTCTGCTGGGGGCTTCTAGGAAAGACTTTCCTTTCCTTCTTTTACTTCCCTTCCTCATTTTCTTTTTTTTTTTGAGACAGAGTCTCGCTGTCCCCCAGGCTGGAGTGCAGTGGCGCGATCTCGGCTCACTGCAGGCTCCACCCCCTGGGGTTCACGCCATTCTCCGGCCTCAGCCTCCCGAGTAGCTGGGACTACAGGCATCCGCCACCTCGCCCAGCTAATTTTTTGTATTTTTAGTAGAGACAGGGTTTCACTCGACCTCCTGACCTCGTGATCCACCCGCCTCGGCCTCCCAAAGTGCTGGGATTACAGGCGTGAGCCACAGCGCCCGGCCTCATTTTCTATTTTAAACAAAATTGGGCAAGGACTTGATTTATGGAGGTGAAGCAGCTACATTGTGACCATGAAGTTACAAATCTGAGAATGAAAGCTAACATCTCGTAACAATATAATGAAAAAATGGAAAGAGCCTGGGCCTTTAATGACTTCATTGAACCACCACGCTAATCCTGGGGCTACCCTCCTGGACATTTTTTTTTTCACTTTCATAAATGTCCTCATCATTTAAGCCTGTAGATCAGATTTTCTCTTTCTTGTCTCTGAATATATCTTAATACAATCATAAATGCAGTTTGACTCGAAATAATATAACATTGATAGGGTACTGTGGATCTCTGTCTAGCTCTGCTCTTTGTGTCCTAGGCACCCAACCCCCAGCTGCTGGGAATATGGGTTGTTGATGGCTCAAGCTGTGATATGGAATTGTTTCTCTCAAGGATACAGCCCCAAGCAGGGGGTGGCTGATGTGGAGAGATAAAGCCCTGACCCTCTCCCCTCAATTTGAGACAACTCTGAAGGGCTATCTATAGGAGAATGGCTGTGTCATGGCATCCTAATTACTTTTTATGTATCCATATAGTGAAGGCTTGAACCATAGCTTATCTGAGTCTTGGAGAAATGCCTTGTGATCCTCCCAGAACAAGAGAGGATGGTAGGCCTGTAAGGAACTACTATGAGGCCATCTCCCACTTGCCTCCCTAGTTCCCTCGGGAGACTGTTTTGAGTTGGTTGCTTATTGCCTCCTAGGTTCTGATGGAGTGTGGGGCTTTCTACCCCATTCCCCCCAAAGCAGGGCTGCAGGTGATAAAGCCACTTTGCTGCAATCTAGAACTGGTTTCTCAGCAACTGGGTATCCCACAATCCACGTGTCAGTCATCCAGTCCCTTTCATTTCAGTGCCATCCTTTGTGATGTGTGGGACAAGGGCCATGGGGACTGGAACCTTGGGCTTATTCTTCTTTTTGTTATCTATGTAGGTAATAAAGTGTCTAAATCTAAGTGGCTCATTGAATCTTTACCAGCACCATCATCAGCTTTTGGCCTTTGGCCTCTTCTTTTATGTTTCAACTTGACACCCATCATAGTTCCCAAGGTTTCTGAAGGATTGGCTGAGGCCTCAGGAACAACTGCATTGCAGGCCAGCTTTTCTCTATGCCCAATGTACCTTCCTCTCTTCCCTACACATGTTTCTCCCAAGAACATTTCCCAATGAGCCTGCACACAACTCTCTTAGTGTCTGTTTCCAAACCTAAGGTAATTGGTCCTAGCAGTGGCCCTAGAAAGTAGACTGTAAAATAGGAATTTAAAGATGGATTATTCACCCACCAGCTGGCAAGCAGGACCTCATCACTTGTGATAGACAGACCTCTGACATGCTGTAAAGGTGCAGTTGTTAGAATTTTCACCAATGGTGAATTGAGATGGGTGCTCACAGAAAATATGTACTGGATGAAGCAACATTGCTGGTGCTTGAGAGATAAGGAGGAAATTGTAACTAAAAGACTGGCATTGGGTGGCTGTTGCTAACTGCTATTGATTTGTCAAAGATAGTTCATGACAGGATCAGTGTGATTAATCATCAATTCAAAGCAAATTATGAAAGCCAGAGGGCCTCCTTAATAAACCCTAATCTTCTATATCTAGAGAGCAAATCTAGAGGAAGACTAAAGCCAGGAATGAATTAGATTAGCAAAGCTTCAGAGCAAGTTGAAATCTTCGCCTCAGCATATCTCTCAGGCCAAAGCCAAGGCCCGAATGAGGCAGGACTGCCACCCTGAAATCTGGGGCTATCTGGGTAAAGGCATTTGAGATCTTGAAATGCCAGACTACCCTGGACCCACTGGGCTTGCAGAAGTGGTTCATTTTTGGAAGATAGTGATACTCCTCCCCATGCCTTGGGAAATAAACCTTACCAAGTTTCAGGGGCTTGTCAGGGAAGTTTTAGGAGTGTAGTGATCTGGGCCATGCCAGAATATCTCCTACAAAGTAAAGAAGAAGTTATTGCATCTTTTCCTTCCTATGATCAAGAAAGATACACAGCTCTTGGCAGTCTTCATCAGTTCTGGGGGCAACATATTTAGAACTTAAGAATACTGTCTTGACCTAATTACCAAGTGACATGAAAGGCTACTGGTTCCAAATGGGGCCCAAAGCAAGCCAACCCAAGACACAGCCCTGCTGCTTCAGCCATGTAATTTGGCAGACCTTTAGGGACTGTAAGTATCTGCAGTGGGGAAAGATGCCAGATGAAGTTTACGGTAGTCCATGTTCATAGGTCGGGTAGGCTCAGTAGCATCACTGTTGGATGAAAGTGGTACATCTGCAACTGGGCAGTAGCGGGGCCACAGGACATTAGTAAACTGTGCAAACGGAGACTATGACATTCACCACGGTGGTCCTGATACCTCTGCAGCAGCCCACACCTATGCCTGCAAGAGGGATCTTGAAAAATGCTTATAACTGAGTGTGTCATGGGCTGAGTTGTGCCCCAATCCCCCAATCATACGTTGAAATCCTAACCCTTAGTACCTCGGAATGTGACTGTATTTGTAGATAGGGTCTTTAAAGATGTAATTAGGTTTAAACGAGGTGATTGAGGTGGACCCTAATTCAGTATGACTTGTGTCCTTATAAGAAGAGGGGGTTAGGACACAGACACAGACAGAGCGATGATCGTGTGAAGACACAGCAAGAACGCAGACATCTGCAAAGCAGACATCTACATATTTATTTGTTAACACATATGTAAACGTACGAGGAAAGAGGCGTCAGAGGAAACCAAACCTGCCAACACCTTGACCTTGGACTTCTAGCCTCTAGAATTATGAGAAAATAAATTACTGTTTTTTTAGCCACACAGTCTGCAGTATTTTGTTACAGCAGCCCTGGCAACTAGTACAGAGTGAAAAGGAGAATAATATGGCAGTAGCTGGAACACAGTACAAGAGTCAGGACATTTTTGTCAAATTTTATGGACAAGTTTTAAGCATATTTCTTTGCTGAAAGAAGAGTGGAGCAGGCCTAGACTCCAAGGCCAGGGTGGGTTTTTAAATAGTTATCTCAGGGCTTCATCTCATATGTGTCTGTTTCTTGATTTGGCAAGAAATTGATCATATTAATTTGACTATGGCAATGCAGTTGTCACTGCCTGATGGGTTCTTCCTGTCTGCTGTACATAAAATCAACTCACTGAGACCATGGCATTAAGTAAAGAAAGAGTTTAATTGATGTGAGGTGGGAGACTCAAATCAATTTCCTCAAAGGCTTGGAGGTTAGGGGTTTTTCAAAGATAATTTGATGGGCAGGGGGATAGGGCAGGGGGCATGCTGATTGGTTGGGTCAGAGGTGAAATCATAGGGAATCGAAGTTGTCCACCTGTGCTGAGTCAGTTCTTGGGTGGGGACCACAGGACTGGGTGGCAGGTCCTGGTGGAGCCATCGGTTGTCAGAAATGCAAAAACCTGAAAAGGTGTCTCAAAGACCAATCTTAGGTTCTGTGATAGTAATGTTATCTCCGAGAGTAACTGGGAAAATTGCAAATCTTATGACCTCCAGAATAATGGCTGGTAATTATTTAGAATTCAAGCCCCTCTCTTCCTCCTGACTTGGTGGCCTTTCATTAGTTTCACAAGAACAGCTTAGTTTTGGGGAAGGGTTATTATTATTTAAACTATAAACTAAATTTCTCCCAAAGTTAGCTTGGCCCACGCCCAGGAATAAGCAGACAGCCTAACCTGTGAGGCTGGAGGCCAGATAGAGTCAGCCATGTCAGATTTCTCTTACTGTCATAATTTTGCAAAGCCTGTTTCACAGTAAGCATTTGTTCATCGAGAGAAAGTGGCCTTTTTAATCTTGAAAATTCAGTCCAATCAATGGGCGGATTCACCCTTGAATTGGTAGATAGGACCTAATGGCCTAAGGTAAAGAAAAATTTTCATAACCAAACTCATTTAATAAGAGTGTGTTGGCCAGGCGTGGTGGCTCACGCCTGTAATCCCAGCACTTTGAGAGGCCGAGGCGGGCGGATCACATGGTGAAACGCTGTCTCTACTAAAAATACAAAAATCAGCTGGATGTGGTGGTGCCTGTAGTTCCAGTTAATCGGGAGGCTGAGGCAGGAGAATCACTTGAACCCGGGAGGCGGAGGTTGCAGTTTGTTGAGATCGCACCACTGCACTCCAGCCTGAGAGACAGAGTGAGACTCCGTCTCAAAAAAAAAAAAAAAAGAGTAAATGTGTTAATTAAATATTTTCATCATATTTACGATCGACTGAAATTTTTCAGGTTCCCAATTCATTTTGTGTTGAGTAAGCAAAATCATTTTTACTTTAATATTTAATCAACATTATTTTAACTTTAATTTTCTTTGAGTTAAGTAGATTCTATCCGTGTAGCGGCATATGGTTTATTTTCATAAATGGGCCACATTAGAATCCACTCTCAATCTAGCTCAGTTCAAATCTATAGTCAAAAAAAACACTTTCAAAATAAGCATTAAAATATGTTTAGATATTAGGATTTCCCAGAAGTTCAGTGATTTTCACTGTGGCGTCTACACATTCTAAGCTTCAAGTTATATTATACTACCTTGTTTCATTTTGGTTGTGTTTTCTGTTTGTTTTGCTTTTAAATTATGCAAAGCGTGACACATACATTTTGAATACATTCAGCACAAGAACCCACACTTTTAGTGCCCTATATATATTCTATTCACATGAAGAATTTTGAGTATTTTTAACTTTTATTTTAATACACATGTAAAGAGGAAAATAATTTATATTCATTTAATGCAAAACAAAATACCCTACACTATGGTGTTATGTACTATGGTCACTTTCAAAACCAAGCAAAAACAAATTTACTCAGCATAAACTTAGTTATACAACATAAATGTCAGTTCAACTCTGTACGTCAGTGAGGCCTGAGGAATAATATAAATTAGAAAGTTTTTAAGCTGTCGTGTTTATTACATTCTCCATTGTGGAATGGGTAGAGAGAAAGGAAAGTAAGCTGAAAATGCTAAATATTTTGATTGATGTTTATTGTTCACATATATTTTATGTCACAAAGTATTTTAAAGTATTCATTAAACGAGCTGTAGGAGTGGAGGATAAATGCTTTCTGCTTTACAGGGAGTGTTTTCTGATATAGGAACCCACAAATAACTGATAGGCAGTTGAGCATACTCAAGATCCTTTTTTACAGCCTCTGTCAGGAGTTTCAGATTCATATCTTCAATAGTTTCCTCATACTCTGATTTGAATTGGGTTTGACTAGAGGTCAGGAAGCAGGAAAGATATCTTACAGAAAGGTCTGTCTTCACAACCATAAATATTGTCCAAGGGAAGCTGGGACAAAATTGTATTTCTCTGCTATTGCTACAATTTACAATTTTATTCCCTAACCCTTTCCCCTCCCCCAAAACACACACACTTGAATCATTTACTCTAGTATCCAGGAGACTGTGTCAAGCCTCCAGGCCACCCCTGACCTCTTACCCTAATGTTCTCACTCTTTTCCTCCACTGCAATCAAGGAAACCACTTCCTCAGAGTTTTTGCTTAATTCTTTAATTCCAAGTGTGTTTTGTTTTTTCTTTTCATTGTTGGTATTCCCTCTATGAATTGTCTGGCACTTTGTGTCTCAAAACTCTCTCAAATCTGAGCTCACCTCCAATCTTAAGTTTCCTGAAGCACAAAGAGAAGAGCCCTCACACTTGTTCAATGCAAAGCAACAAAGTAAACACCATCCTGCAAGAGAAAGGCTCAAGATACAGTCTCAGCTGTCTCTCTTTTAGTTATGTGACTCTAGGCAAGTCACTCAACCTCTGTGGAACTTGGTCAGCCAACAGCAATTTTACAAAAACGTTTACAATTTGCAATTTATAACTTTTATATTTTTATAATTATTGTAATAAACTTACAATAATTTTACAATCACTGCTATTTCTAATATTTGTTAATGGATAACAAATTTTTGACACTTTTCTCAAAAATTCTAATTTCCCTTGGCTTTGATATTTCCCCCAGTGGATTTTTATGTGCTTTGAGTTGCAAGAACTACGACTAATTTTCTTTAAATGATTAATACCTCCTGTCTGGCAATTGCTTTATATTCCAATAATATTTGCTGAATGAGAAAATGAACAAATTAAATAAAAGTAAATAATGTGTGTGGCAACAATGTTCCAACATTAAACATGCTATACAAATGTGAGCTGTCATTTTTTCGGTCATTCATTAAACTAACAATTCCGGAGTGCTTGCCCTGTGTCAGGCACCGTGCTTGGCAGACAGGAGAAGTCTCTTATCCATAGCAGCAGTTCTTAACATGGCAGAGTTTATTACTGAGTACTCGCAGAAGAGCTACTGTAACTGGATAGTGAAGCATGACTGGAGGGTAAAACATCTGAATAGTAAGAAAGAATAACACTCTGACTTTCTGAGAGCGCTGATGATTAGTAATGCAAACAACAATCTAAATCTAATATTTAATTAATAAGAACATTTTACCCAAATGTGTCCCTCTCCTTTTCCTGTCTTTTTTTTTTTTTTTTTTTACTTTGCAGTGGATAAGTTCACATTTTAATATTTTATTTTCTTTAAGGAATCAGATCAAATCAAAATACACACCAAATACGTATTGAGCCCTTAATTTTTGCATATCATCACTTTTTTAAAATAAGAGAAGAATGTAGCCTTTTGAAACTTCTTCAGTGATAGTCAGTGGGCAAATAGTTCTTTCTATGAAAAATATTGACACTAAAAAATACTGAAAAGGGCTAGTTACACAATTTAATTCCCCAAAATGTATTAAAATTGTACTAAATACTGGGCCCGTTTCTGAAGGCCATACCAAACTGATTTACATATCACTGCTGCCTTCAAGGAGCTTAACTTTAGTAAAAGAGGTAAGACATGCATTCAAATATCCAGACATAATTGTGGAAAACATATATTATAAGGAAGGAGTTAATTTATGCAATGTCAAATATTCAGAGAGAAATTGCCGTTATTGTAAATGGATCATAATGACAGCCTCACAAGGTGTTAAAATTGCCTATAGAGCCTTGAAATAATTAACAAAGTGTGTCCAGTGGAAAATCAGTCATTTCCTAGTTATTACCCAAGCCTTTACTAATCTGATTGCATGCGTAATTCAGAGGCTTTTGTGTAGTAACAGTAATTCATCTTCTACTTTATGTAGTCTTTTCAGGAACCATTGTTTGTATCTCTAAATACAGTCCACACAGACTCAGCTTTTCAATGCAATATTAATGTGGCATGTGCATAGAAATGTTCTCATTTACCTGTCTTTGCTGCTCTTATTCTAGTACTTTAAAAGCAGTTTGCAGCTGAGACATTTGTTCCTCTTATCCTGTGAGATGGGCTTATAGCTCACACATAGTGGAGGCATAATAGCTAAACAGTTATTATTTTAGCCTGGAGGATCATAGATCTGCCCCCTGGGATTTATGCAGTAGTTTCAAAGCCCAAGCTAAGTGAGATGTGTATTGTCAGACTTGCTTTACTATTCTTTCAAATGAAAGTTTAATCAACTTGACATTTACAGTAAGGAGCGTCTTGGTGACAGCATTTATGCAGCATACAGCAATCTCTATCCAAAAGTAAATATGAAAATATGGAATGAAGAAGGGAGGTTTGAGTGTCTAATTAAGACTCCAAGTCTAAAAACAGTCTTTCAAGGGCTGAGATATAGCAGAAGCCATATCATGATTTAGAGGCCATTCTTTTTCCTCCACAGAGTTTTCAGGTTTTATGAGGGGGGGAAAAAGGATAAAGAGGTCAAATAAGTTTGGGAAACACCTCTGTCAAACATAGACAAAAATTATTCAGAACTTCTGAGAATATTTAGTAGGTTAATGCATAATTTTAATTTCCTTAAAAGAGATATGTTGTGCACTTTCCAGAACTTTTATGATCACAGAAACTTTTTTTTTTTTTTTTCAGGAAACAGCTTTTGAGACAAACGTTCCATGGAAGGTGTTTTAGTGCCAAGGAATTTTGCTTCTTCCCTGGGGGTTGTTTTACCTTGTCATTTTCACAATAAAGACTATTTTTCTTTATTTCTCTTCTCTATTTTCCTCTTAGAGCTTCTTGAAGTTTCTTTAAAACTTTATTTTAAAAAGCTTCTATTTCAGAAGTTAACAGGTAAGATTCAAGTAAATTCCTATTTTATAGAATTTTGATATGCCAACATAGATCTGTTAAATAGGTTTATATGATTTTGGTTATACTGTGGTTCTGAGACTTGATTTATCATTCAATACACTGTTTATAGTTCATGAAAGTGCAATTATTTGAACTAACGATTTCACTTACATGAAGTACCTAGAGTACTCATAAAACTCAAAGACAGAAAGTAGATTGGCAGTTGCCAGGGGCTGTCGGCGGGGCATGAGGAACGGGGAGGGGTTGTTTAATGACTATAGAGTTTCAGTTTTGCAAGATGAGAAATTTCTGGAGATAATTAGTTGCTCAACAATGTAACTATGCTTAACACTAATGAGCCATATATTTAAAAATGGTTGAGATGGTAAATTTTATGTTATGTGTATACTACCACAATTTAAAAATTATGTGATTTTCAATATAGTACTTTATTAAACCTCATTAAATGTAAAGACAAAATTGAATCATTTGACTATTTGAAATTATTTATCTCTTTATGAAAAAAGAAAACTGGACTGGTAGAGAAAAAAAATCTCTACCAGAGATTTTTGACTAGAATGGAAATCTAAAACTTTTGAAACAGTCTCCTCAATTAAGACAGAAACTAACAACGCAAATATTTGGTATTCTGGTAAAACTTCAAAATTTTATGGATTTTAAAATAAAAAATACTTTAAAATTTCAAGTTGTTTCCTCAAATATACATATAGAGATTCTTATTAATCATATTTGAATCCATATTAATTGTATATTTCTAAATTAACTTCTGTTACCATGCATTTAGATATTTATTCCTAAATTTTAACTTTTGGTGCTCCAAACTGCTATTACCATTATTATATGATTTCCTATCTAACTGATTTTTGGCTAGATTTCTGGAAACATTTGCCATCATTTAGGAAAACTATGTACCCTACAATGAGGAAAATACATTTCTATACTCCTTTCTTCTCTAGCTCTGTTCTAAAGAACCATTTGGCTTCTTTGTTCTGTATAGGTGGTATTTAGTAAAATTATAATTCCCTCAAGAATTTAAGGGCACATGGGAAGTAAATACAAACCCCACACAGTACTTAATAATCACATGTAGCAGTATTAGAAAAGCACAACACATACAGCAGCAAAAACCCCTCTCATACCAAGAGTATTTGCTGCCTGCTCCCCTTTTATGCAGCACCAGGCAGGTGCTCCAAGGAAATAGATATAGGGTTTTCAATTAATGAATGACAAAAGAAACATTAATATTCCTGCCACACAGCCAAATCTATGCTGTATGAAATAAGACTGTATTTACTGTGTACATGTAGAGTGGTAAATGCACACAGTGAGGTGATAATTGAAGAGGGAGTTGGAAGAACTCTAGCTGAAGAGAACTGCAGGTGTACTTGCCATTTATCTTTCTTCAAGTCCCAGAATAGAGTTTTAGAACTATTTGTATTATTAAGGAAGGAAGCCTGTGGAACTGTTATAGGGTCAACATTTCAGGAGCAAGATGAGACTTGGAGGCAGGGTTGGTAAAGAAAATGAGACTAGAACAACAGAAAGGCATAATTTAAGGGAAGTGAAATTATCCCTGGAGAGAAAAGTGTCATCTCTTCATGATCAGAATGAGAATGTCTCTCATGTGCCCAAAGGTACTAGAAATTTCCATAGTACCCAAAAGTATGAGTGATCAATGTTGAGATGTGACCAAATTCACACTTTGTTACATAGGCCTGGAGGACATGAGACTTAAGGTTGGTGAGGAGGCTGCAGGAGAGAAACAGGGAAACAGGATGCCCTATGTGTTCCCACCTATTGTACCATCCCTGAATCTTCAGAATATCTACCTGGAAAGAGAGTCCCATGGGGATGAGAATTGTACCTGTGAGGCAGGGGAGAAAGAGCCTTGATTTTAACCTTATGTCCAACAATGTTAAAAACGCAGAAAATAATCATACAGAGACTTCGTCAGAATAATGCAAAGATGCAGTCCATGAAGAAGTCAGGAAAAGGAGAGCATCCCCGCATACAGCAGAGGATATGACAAGGTAATCATTGTGAGAGCTTTTGGAGAGGTCTTAAAGCTGTCAGTGATATGGGAGAGGGGCAGGGAAGTGCTTGGGAGAGAAGGGTGGGGTCCCTGGCGAGGGCTCCACCCTCGGGCCTGTGCCCACAGACCCAAATGAGGACAGGGATTTCTGTTTTCACACCCAAAATGTTGCCTTTTGGTCTGCCACACCCCCCATCCTGTGCCCACAAAAACCCAGGACCGTAGCGGGCACACACACACAAACAGCTGGATGTTGAGAGGAGCAGAAGAGCACATCAACAGACACCAGCAGACACTGGCAGGCCATTGACAGCAGGATGACATGAAATTCAGTCAGGGGTTATCAGAGGAGAGTCTGGCTGCTGGGTGGCCCAACTCCAGGGGAAGACCACCTTCCCACTCCATCCCCCTTCTGGCTCCCCATCCACCTCACTGAGAGCTACCTCCACCACTCAGTAAAACCTTGCACCCGTCCTCCAAGCCCACGTGTGACCCAATTTTTCTGGTACACTAGGGCAAGAACCTGGGATACAGAAAGCCCTCTGTCCTCAGGATAAGGCAGAGTGTCTAACTGAGCTGATTAACACAGGCCACCTGCAGATGGCAAAGCTGAAAGAGCACAGTGTAACACACGCCCACTGGGGCTTCGGGAGCTGTAAACACTCAACCCTAGATGCTGCCGTGGGGTCGTAGCCCAAAAACACTCTCCACGACCAGCCTGTCTTCATGTTCCCCCTAGAGGTTTGAGCAGTGGGGCACGGAAGAAGCGAGCCACACCCCTGTCACATGCCCTGTGACGGGGATAAGGCAATTCCTCGCATTTCATCAGCATCTCATCACTCATTGTTTTTATCCCCCACCCCCTACTTCATACAGTATTTAGTGCAAAACACTAAAATAAACAGGGTATATGATTCTTCAATTCTGGGTCAAAGAACAACCAGAAAGCTAAGGAGGTTGTATCCTAATTACATGTACAGTCTTTAGAGTGACAGCAGCTGGAGAGAAGGGAGGGAATCCGCCACATCCCTGAAGCCTGGAGGGCATAGGAAAGCCTATTTGGGATAGAGCAGTGGGCCAGTGGTTTTACCCAAGAGAGATCCCACACAGACCCTCACTATCAAAGCGACTGATTGAAACTTATATATTTATTATTTTTCAGATGAACTGCTACAATGAGACTATAACAGAATAATTTCCACTAGATGCCCAGATGTATTAATACAATTTATTAAGCAAAGATGTAAGATGGCAGAGAAAATAATTTTTTTAAATCTCCCTTGTAAAGCAAAAAGAAGGGGAAATCCTAAGTCTAGTCACTAAATCATTTGGTCTTTTTTCTCTAATAGTAAATCATTTGAACTAAGAGTTGTGCCTGAAGAAGTTTTTAAAAATACCCTATTTAAGTCTAAGAAACACCACTAATTGTGTCATCTGAACTCATAATTTCACAGAACCCAGCCTGGATTCTTTTATCTTGTGCACACTTGATTTCATATCAGTAGGGACCCAAGGTTAAATGGCATGATTATTTTCTTCAGTTCATAGAGTTAAAGTTTGTTCTGCCTCATTGCTTCCTGCTGAAGCATCTTTTTACATCAGTTCCCACATTGTGTGATTTGAAGGCTCTGCCTCCATGGACAGTTCAGAACACATCGTGCTGCTTCCTGCAGCAGTTCATGCACAAACTCCCAACTGCTTGAAAGTGGCTCTCAAAACTTTCCAGGCACAAAAATCACCTGGATCTTGTTAAAAATGCTGACTCCTGGTTTTACATGTTGAAATCAGTTTTCCCAATGGTTCAATTGCAGATGATTCTCAGATCCTGCTTTGACAAACACTATTTTATTTTTCCTTGTCCTGTCTCTTTAATGAAGCTTTTCCAAATCCTGTGCACATGGATTTCTTCCTCTGTCTATCTAGGGTGATATATTGACCCCTGATTTAGCCCTGGACAGTTTATCTTCTTGTATTGTTGCTTATTTCATGTGTTATATCTCAGTTCTGAAATATACTGAACACTACAGGGAGGAATCCCATGTCTTAAGTGACCATATAATAATATATAAGAAGCTTTAAGTAATATTGGCATGGAGTGCCCATGGAACAGAGAACCTTTAATAGTGAAAGAATGGAGTTATTTATATCCTTGGAGATAAATGGACAAAGAGGACCTGGGAGAAAGCAGAGGCATTAGATGAAGAATGTACTGACACATGGGCAGTGTTGCAGCCTAATCCTTTGGTGCCACTATAGACATAAGAACGTGAGGCAATCCATACACAGGGTGGGGCACCACAGAGCCAGGAGACCCATGGACAGGCTCTGTCTTTCCTTGCTATGTTTCTTGGGTGTGTCTTTTTTCTAAACTTTAGCATACCCAACTAGAAAATAAAATTGTATTACGTGTTGTTGAAGATCCCTTCTGATGCTACAGAGTTTAGAAATTTTTTTGTATCTGGGGAAAATACCAACTATAGCAGAAACATTGGTGTTATACAAATGAAGAATTTTCTGGTTGTTAAGTTGTCACTACCTTTGCTCTGAGTTTTCTTTTTTTAATTGCAAATTATTTTCTCATTTAAAAAATCTTTACAAATATTTTCTCCACTGTTTTACATCCCTTATAAATTAGAGGCAATGCTATTTGATATTATATGTAATTATTCTGATTCTATATGTAATTATACTGAGCCTTTTTAGCACGCTGATATTCATTTCTGCCGCTTCTATGGGAAATGTCTTCTTGGAATATTTTTGCATCTGAGAACCTCCCTGAGATGTTCTATTTTATTACCCTGTCTTCCTTTTGCCAATATCATCTGTAAAACCTTTTTCCACTTCATCTCACAATTTATTTCTCCTTTCCATTGCTCTGTAAAATGTGCATTTCATAATATAACTACATTATACAAGTCCCAGGCTCCTTCTAGACCTAAAAGAATGTGTGTGGTTTTATAGGTAAGGTTTTTGTAAGTTGATTTCTATTATTTATAGATGATGTACAGGTATCATTTAAGTACCTTTAGTTTTACAACAGAAATGATAATAGGCAATTAGATTATTTTCAAATATCCCATATAATTTCTACTAGAAGTATTTAAGATTATATCACTTTTCTATCTTATGTAGCATAATACATTTCAAATATTTAGTTCCTTTAAATTTTGTTTAATGCTAAACATTATCACTTTTTAATATTTAGGTAAAATGACAAAAGTTAAGAAAAAATTTAAAGGAAAATATTAGGAATAATTCTCTTAATTTACCATAAAACTTTTCATTCGTGAATGTTGAATTAATCATAGCATAATGCCATTTTGTAATTATTTTTACTTGCTGATATATCATAAAAATTATCACATAATCATTATAATTTTTAATGGTTGCATAACATTTCCTTGAATTAGTGTGACAAATTTCCCATCATTTTGCACGTTTAGGCTTGTTTTCTATTTCTTTATTATTTTTTGATACTGCTATGATTCATGCAAATAGCCTTTTTCTACTTTCAGATTATTTCTTTACAAAGAGGATAGCTAAGTTTAAAGGTAGGAACATTTTGTGGGTTCTGAGGAAAATTATTATCATATTGCTTTCTAAAATGTATTGTTTCACTTTTCATTGCCACTCTCAGCATTAGTGAAACACAGCTTTATCCTAAACAGGAAGTATAGCAAGTGTTATTCACTTTTTAAAACATTGTGGTACCACATATACAACATAAAATTTACCCTTTTAACAATTTGTAAATGTGCAATTCATGGCATTGAGTACATTCATAATATTGTGCAACCATCACTACTATCCATTTCCAGAGTTTTTCATCATCCCAAACAGAAACACTGTATCCATTAAATAATGTCTCCCCATTTTCCCCTTCTCAATCCCTGGTAACCTCTCTTCTATTTTCGGTCTCTATGAAACCTATTGTAGGTACTTCATATAAGTGGAATCATATTACATTTGTCTTTCTGTGACTGGTTTATTTCACCTAGCAGAATGGTTTTAAGATTCATCCATGTTGTGGCATGTATCAGAATTTCATTCCTTTTTAAGGCTGAATAAAACTCCATTGCACGTATTTACATTCTGTTTATCCATTCATTGATCCATGATTATTTGGGTTCTTTTCCACCTTTCGGTTATCATGAATAACGCAGCTATGAACATTGGTATAAGAGTATTTGAGTCTCTACTTTTCAATCTTTGGGGTATATGTGGAGAAGTGGAGTCATTGGATCACATGGCAATTCTGTTTAACTTTTGAAGAGTGTTATTCTTTCATGGTCAATAAAATGTGCTTTGATTTTTTGCTTGTTTTCTACTTTTCATGTTTGCTTTGTTTTGGCACAACTTTTATTTTTTTAAGTCTCAATATTTTCCTTATCTGTATTAATTTATATCGCATCTTCTATAATTATCAGTTCATGTCCTCTGTCCGTTTATTGATTACCTTTTTTCTGAATGTTTTTCTAAAAATCTGAATGAGACCCAGCAGGGACATCTCCTTCTTTTGCCTACTCAGAGTCCCTTCTCTTTTATACATGGATTCTTCCTTTGGGAATTATCCCTCTTCTGCTGCAGACTACACAGCATCAGACATGTGCCCACTCCCTGGCCAATTAAACACTCCCTGGTACTTGAATCCTGAAAAGAATGAAACAAAAACAGAAAATGATGAGAGCCACATCAAGATGCCTGTATCTTTCTGAAAGTCTGCCCAGCCATTAGAGTTTCTCACATTTATATGAAATTTCCCTTGGTTCTCAGTCATACCACGAACTGATTTTTTTGTCTTTAGTTTTACAAGGTGTATCACATAATTTAATTCAAAAAATTCTTCTTTTTAAAAAATAAATTATCTAGAGTTGATTTCTATTGTTTATAATTAGACTTGATAGAACAGTTACCCATATTATATAATCAATCCTTAGTCAAACTTATATATTTTTCCCAGTTTGTTGACTCCTTTTTGTTTTTTCACTTTTTAGAAATGTTTAATTTGTAGAATTAAATCTCTAACTTTTTATGTGACTTTTTTGCTCAATTCCTTCAAAGCTAAAAATTAGCTTCCCTCCACCAGTTTAATAATTAATCTATTCACTTTTTATTTTGACTACATCTAAATTATTCCAATTTATGCCCAATTTTTCATTATTCCTAAATATATGTATTTTTAATGCTTGCTAGTAGCAAGTGACTTTAGGTTGATTAATATGTTTTTATGTAGCTCCAACTCTCCAAGTCTCTTAACCTGTTTGATTTTATATATATAACAGATACTTCTCACTTGTTGAGGAATCCATTCCAAAGCTCCTAAGGGTAATGATGTTCTATACATACTATATTTTAGGAAAGAAGGAAGTAGTGGAAGCATAGGCATAGCTATTCTTTGTTTCTCTTCCTAGTCTCAGTTCGTCTTTTTTTTCTTATCAGTGGAGCAAGGATGACAATTCTACATGCAGCAGGAGAGGCTCTGGATTATAATCCAGCAGGGAAGCAAAAGCATGTGCTGGGAAGAATACCCATCAGAAGCCAGGGTGAAATGGGGAAATGTAGAACATGGGAGAGTTAACTAAGTGAAAATGACATAAAAGTATTGGAGGCTCACTCTTGGCCTCATGCAAAAAGGACTAACCAAGCACTTAAAACAGAGATGCAAAAATAATAACAAGAATGTGAGACTCAGCTGGGCGCGGTGGCTCACGCTTGTAATCCCAGCACTTTGGGAGGCCGAGGTGGGCGGATCACGAGGTCAGGAGATCGAGACCATGGTGAAACCCTGTCTCTACTAAAAACACAAAAAATTAGCCAGGCGTGGTGGCGGGCGCCTGTAGTCCCAGCTACTCGCAGAGGCTGAGGCAGGAGAATGGCGTGAACCCGGGAGGCGGAGCTTGCAGTGAGCCGAGATTGCGTCACTGCACTCCAGCCCGGGTGACAGAGCGAGACTCCATTTCAAAAAAAAAAAAAAAAGAATGTGAGACTCTTATTACATAAAAGCCTTAACACAGATGCTTACTATCTACAGTAGGTACTGATGGTGGTGGTGGCCCATCTGGAGCAGCTGCTGTGGAGACACCTGCTGCAGCAGGGAGGGCATAGCAATGGCTGCATGCTTTGTGGAACTGGCAGGGGCAGGATCAGGTGGGACCCCTGCCCCCTACCGAGTTGGCAGGGCAGGAGCCCCATACTCCTGGGTGCAGCTTTAGCTGCCCAGCCATGGCTCCAGGTCCCCGCATTCCTGGGGCTTTCAGGGCCCAGGAGGCCCCATGCCCCTGCAAGCTTGAAAGTGCCCTGCTCCCTGGCCTCTCCCAACTCCTGGTGCCTGCTTGGGATGGAGCAAAGTTATGGACAACCCTGGGCACTGTCACAACCTGGCCAGGTGTGCCCGCACTTAGAGTGGTGCTGACATACCAGCCCCCTGCCATCTTGGCCCCCTCTGGACTTTGGGTGCCAAGGAGTGTGGGACAGGAGGAAGAAGCAGGGAGGGCGGTTGAGGGCACTTCTTGGCATGGACATCCTGCATGCTGGAGATGGTATGTTAAAGGACATGCTGCGTGCTGGAGATGGCATGCTAAAGGCCCACCATGGGGGCTGGACTGCCAGTACTGGGCAAAGTCCATGGCCAGGAGTGACATCTTCATTGATGACCACTCAGCCAATTGGATGGTGCTTTTTCCAGGCCTGCCTGTGACTGCCCATGGATCAATCAGCACACACTGCCTCCATTCTGAGCACATAAAATCTCCAGACTCAGCCAGACTCACACTCGTTGGGATGACCTGCCTGCAAAAAGGAACTACCCACTGTGGGTCTACTCTCCGCTGAAAGCTGGACACTCATCAGCATGATCTGCCTGCAGAAAACAGCTATCCACTCAAGGTGGATAGCTCTCCATCAAGAGCTGAATACTCACTGGGATGATCTGCTTGTGGAAAAGAGCTACTCTCTATGGGCCTCCTCTCTGCTGAGAGCTGGACACCTGTCAGGATGATCAGCTTGCAGAAACGAGCTACCAACTTTTGAGTCTCCTGAGGGCTATTCCATCACTCAGTGAAGCTCCTCTCTGCTGTGCTCACCCTCCAGTCGTCCAGGTACGGCATTTTTCCTGGAGGCAGGACACGAACTCCAGACCTGCTGAATGGGACTGAAAAAGCTGTAACACAAACAGTGCTGAAACACACCCCCCATTCACCATGTTGCAGGCAATGAGAAGGAGAGAAGAGCTACAGTCCTTCGGGGATCCCACACCTAGGGGCTCCCCAAGCCAGGGCTGTGACACCCTCTTTGGGGGTCTGCGGTTCATGGTGTCTCCAAGCTTCTGGGCACCAACTCATTTCCCTTGCCCAGACATGGGTACCCACATCAGAAGCTGCTTGCAGTACATCTGATCCAGCCACAGTCTTGCACAGAGCTGGCCCCTGAGCCGGTGCCCGTGGTGGCACTTGGAGCTGCCTGCACTGTCACAATGTGTCCAGAATTGGTGGGTTCTTGGTCTCACTGATTTCAAGAATGAAGCTGTGGACCCTTGCGGTGAGTGTTACAGTTCTTAAAGGCGGTGTGTCCGGAGTTTGTTCCTTCTGATGTTCGGATGTGTTCAGAGTTTCTTCCTTCTGGTAGGTTCATGGTCTCGCTGGCTCAGGAGTGAAGCTGCAGACCTTCCTGGTGAGTGTTACAGCTCTTAAGGCAGCGCATCTGGAGTTGTTCGTTCCTCCTGGTGGGTTTGTGGTCTCACTAGCTTCAGGAGTGAAGCTGCAGACCTTCACAGTCACTGTTACAGCTCACAAAAGCAGTGTGGACCCAAACAGTGAGCAGCAGCAAGATTTATTAAAAAGAGCGAAAGAACAAAGCTTCCACACTGTCGAAGGGGATCGGAGCAGGTTGCAAGTGCTGGCTCAGGCAGCCTGCTTTTATTCTCTTATCTGGCCCCACCCACATCCTGCTGATTAGTACATTTTACAGAGAGCCGATTGGTCTGTTTTACAGAGAGCTGATTGGTCTGTTTTGACAGGATGCTGATTGGTGTGTTTACAATCCCTGAGCTAGACACAAAAGTTCTCCACGACCCCACCAGATTAGCTAGATACAGAGTGCCGATTGGTGCCTCCAGAAACCCTGAGCTAGACACGGGGTGCTGACTGGTGTGTTTAAAAGCCCTTAGCTAGATACAGAGTGCTGATTGGTGTATTTACAATCCCTTAGCTAGACATAAAGGTTCTCCAAGTCACCACTAGACTCAGGAGCCCAGCTGGCTTCACTCAGTGGATCTCACACAGGAGTCGCAGGTGGAGTTGCCTGCCAGTCCTGTGCCTTGCGCCCGCACTCCTCAGCCCTTGGGCGGTCGATGGGACCACGCACTGTGGAGCAGGGGTCTGTGCTCGTTGGGGAGGCTAAGGCCGCGCAGGAGCCCATGGCGGCCGGGGGTTGGGGGGGGCTGGGGAGGAGGGGCTGGGCAGGAGGTGCTGGGCGTGGGCAGGCAGCTGAGGCCCAGGGAGAAATCGAGTGCAGTGCCGGTGGGCTGGCACTGCTGGCGGACCCAGTGCACCCTCCACAGCTGCTGGCTTGGGTGCTAAGCCCCTCACTGCCCGGGCCGGTGGGGCGGGCCGGCCGCTCTGAGTGCCGGCCCGCCAAGCCCACACCCATCCGGAACTCTAGGTGGCCCTCAAGCGCTGCACGCAGCCCCGGTTCCCGCGGGCGCCTCTCCCTCCACACTTCCCGGCAAGCTGAGGGAGCAGACTCCGGCCTCAACCAGCCCAGAGAGGGGCCCGCACAGCACAGTGGCGGGTTGAAGGGCTCCCCGAGCGTGGCCAGAGTGGACACCGAGGCCGAGGAGGCGCCAAGAGCAAGCGAGGGCTGCGAGGGCTGCCAGCACGCTGGCACCTCTCAATAGCAGCCAGCATGCCTGGCTGTGAGCAGTGGCCCATGCTCACTCGCTCCCAAACCCTTTGCTACTCTATGCCTGGCTCAGCCTTGGCAGGTGTAGGATTCAGGCCAGTAGCACAAACTGAGCTCAGCCTGCCAGGCCAGGTGGGTAGAATGAGTCCAGTAGGTCCAAACTCAGGCAAAGGTGCCACTGGCCACAGAGGTTTCTGGCTGGAAAAGCTACACTTAAGGATCCTGTGACAGTACCAGCAGAGTTGCTCTGATTGTAACCTAGCCCATCTGATTCTTCTTAATCTGCTATGATTCCTGTGATACTCTGGGAACTCTAGGGTTCTACAGGACAAGATTTGAAAACCACTGGTTTAAAGAATAAGAGATGTCATACATCATCATAATTTGTGCCCTGGAGAAAATGGCTGACAGTAGCTTAAATAACACCTCTCTTTGAGGGAGTTTTAGTTGAAATAGGGATTAAAGTAACTGAACCCCATAGAAAAATTTCATAAATCAGAGTGAGTGGGAGAATTGGTAATAAGGGAGGTGGCAGACACAGAACCAATTCAATTGCTCTAAAATCATGTTATTCATCCTGTTACCTACTCCCTGGATGAAGTGATGGCCACAGGCAATTTATTGTGAGTTATTGTCATTAAAGACACTCGATACTTTTTGAGAAGCACACTGTTCACACAGATTAATCCTAATCCTACCAAATAGGCCACTTTATAAATATACCTAATAATAAATAGGCATTTGAAATGACTCCCAAGAAAGACTAGTAGAGAAGACTAAAATTCGAATACAATGATGGCAAATTAGAAAAAAGAATTTAAGTTTTTTCTCCAAGTCAATCAAACCAGGCTGACACATTTAAAGGGAAAATGGCAAGTGGTGATGATTTAGTGCCTGAGAGCCTGAGGGAGGGTTTTCTTTGTAATCTCAACCGAAGAACTGAATGTTCCAAAATGTCACTGAAGAACAAAATGTCATCTAGTGGAATTGATGGCTGACAAAATTAGAGCAAGTTGAAGAAACTATTACTTTGTGCCACATATAGCCAACTTGTGAAACCCACTGCCACAGGAAGTTATGGAGTTGAGAACCATAGTTGGATTTAAAATGGAATGAATAACTTTATGACTAATAAATGTCAGTGCCAGCTCTTCATGCTAAGATAAAAGGGGTAGTCAGAGTACATGTTTCAGAGCACAGGCCAAGTGCTGCAGGGGTTAGAAGTAGGGACCTTTCCCTTGTAAACACTGATATATAATTAGCCATTCAGAACACAAGAAACATTTTTACCTCTCTGCCAGAACTGGATACTGCCTCCTGCAGAAGTAGGGGTCTAGGAGAGGGGCTGCTGTGGAGTTAAGTGTGGAAGGAAGGATCCTCAGTAAAAGGCCTGTGCTGAGCTTGCACAGCCATGAGCTACCAACAAGCAAGCAAACAAAAAAAGTTGAGACTGTTCTCCTGCCACCCTCAGTTACCTCCTCCGCCACCTCAAACATTTTCATGCCGAGCTTGCGTCCTACTGACTAAAATCAACATTGGGCGACCACCTTCTTCATCAGCTGGGTATCCTGGTGGCCCCATTCTGCTCTCCTCTCTTCAGCAAAAGATGTCTCTATTTCTGAGTGTCTGCTCATAGTTCCCATGCATTCTCCCATCTTGATAATCTGGACTGGATCATGAAGAAACATGAAGATCCTTGAACAGTTTTCTTGGTGCAGGTGTTCACAATTCAACAGCTTCGAGGGTCAAAGTAGGTAATGTAATTGTGTGCAGAAGCCCAAGTATAAGAACGTTTAACTTCCAGAAATAGAATCACAGTCTTTATTTTTACTAAATTAGAACTAAATTAGAAGTGCATGGCATAATGTAAGCAGATATGATATTTTGGATTATATATTAAATTCAAAATAAAAAGATGAACTGAAAATTTTCAAACTCCAATTCTTCTGATTTATAATTAGAAAACTAATCTTTTTTCTATATAACATGTATTGGACTTTGTATTTCTCTTTAAAATAGACGTGCAGAATTTGGCCTTGAATCCCTTAAATGAGAAGAATATTTTGTTTTATTTTAGCTCATAACAGAGAACACATGTTTTCAATATAGGTACTTGCAAACATAGTTTGCTTGTATGTTTAGAGTAACTACTTTCAAGACATTGAAGACATCTAATTTTCTAACACCATCATATTTTGCTATCAGTATCATATTATAATGCTACTTGGTTTATTTGATAACTCTTCATTCATTCTATCAGTATTAATTGTGAAAAACAAAGTGAAAAACATTTGTTTGTTTTTAAAAAGTTTGAAGTTAGAGAACTTTGTTTGGAATTAGGTCTTCAACTCTGCAATTGGGGAATTCCTGTAATTTCCAATTCTGAAAACTGAGTCTGGTTTAAAAAGTGCGGTAGATTATTTCTTGCCAAAGAAGCAATTCTTTCTAAAAATAAGATAATCAAAACATAAATTTAAAAAAATTTTATAAGCTCCCTTGCATTAAAAAAACTAATAATTACTTTTCATGGTAGCATTACTTATTTGATTTGCTTTTAAAATAGAACACCATTGAAATTTCTGTTGTTTCTCTCAGCTCGTTAAATTCTCATCATGCATTATCTTTCTGTAGTTTGTTCATAATGATGACTTCAGTTGCATTCTTTTGACAAAGACATACTTTGTGTATTAAACATGTGAGAGTTGTCTCCAATTGTTTTCCTTGTAGAGATCTTTTATTTAACAATAAATAAGCTAAATTTATCCTTAGGTTTTTCTTAAGTTATTGTAAATGAAGAGTGCCTTCTTGATTTCTCTGTCAGCTATTACATTATTGATAAACAGAAACACTACAGATTTTTGTATATTTTTTTAGTTTCTTTGTATATTTAGTTTCTTTGAAAACAACTTTGTTCTCTGCTACTTTTCTTGAATTATATTGTTTTTGCAGTCTCTATGTCATTTTCCACTTTTGCTACAGACATGGAGTCACAAAATATTGCCTGACTACAGAAAAATAACAGCACAACTATAATAAAAATGGAAACTAACATGATCATTGTCACACTCAAAAGATGTGACTCTAGTAAATTGGAGAGAACATGCCATTCTAAAGAGAGTGGCAGTTACACAGTTCCAGCCAATTGCCACCTTGTAAGACTGAGGCTTAGTGTTGTGAGAACATCTGGATGATTCCAGAGAGTTCAAATACCCAGAAAACTTTCTCCCAAGTTTTAAATGTAACCAACTTATTGAAATACTTTTATTGATATGTAATATTTGTGTATTTTTATGGGGCTCATGTGACATTTTCTTACATGCACAGAATATATAACCATCAAGTCAGGGCATTTAGAGTATCCACCACCTCAAGTAGTTATCATTTCTATATGTTGGGAACATTTCAAATTCTCTCTTCTAGCTATTTTGAAACATATGATACATTATTAACTATAATCATCCTACTCTGATAATAAATATTCATTCTGTCTAACTGTTTCTATCCTTAACCAGCCTGTCCTCATGCCCTTCCCACACACTCTTCTCAGCCTCTGGTAGCTATCATTCTACTCTTTATCTCTACAAGATCAACTTTTTTAGCTCCAATACATGAATGAGAATATGCTATATTTGTCTTACTGTGCCTGGCTTATTTCACTTAACATAGTGATCCCTAGTTCTGTCCAAGTTGCCGCAAATTATAGGATTTCATTCTTTTTCTAGTCAAATAGTACTACAGTGTGGGTATATACCACATTTTCTTTATTCATTTATCTGTTGTTAGACACTTAGGTTGATTCCGTATCTTTGCTATTGTGAATTATACTGAAGTAAACATGAGGGTACAGATATCTCTTTGATATACTGACTTCCTTTCCTTTAGATAAATACCCAGTAATGGGATTGCTGAATTGCATGGTAGTTCTATTTTTAGTTTTTAAAGAAATTCCTATACTATGTTCCACAGTGGCTGTACTAATTTACATTCCCACCAACAGTGTATAAAAGTTCTTTATTCCCTCTACATCTTCGTCAGCATCTGTTATTTTTTGTCTTTTTAATGATAATAGCCATTCAAACTAGGGTAAGATTAGATTAGTAATATTGAACTTTTTTTATATACCTGTTGACATGTATGTATGACATACATATATGTCAACATATATGTATGCCTTCTTTTGAGAAATATTTTTTCATGTACTTTGTCCACTTTTCAAATGGGATTACATGCTTTCTTGCTGTTGAATTGTTTTAGTTTGTTGTCTTTTTTGGATATTAGTCCCTTATCAGATGAATAGTTTGCAAATATTTGCTCCCATTCAACAGTTTGTCTTGTCACTCTGGTTATAATTTCTTTTGTTGTGCAGAAGCATTTTAGTGTATTATAGTCCCGTGTGTCTACTTTTGATTTTGTTTCCTGTGCTTTTGAGATCTTAGTCGTAAAATCTTTGCATAGACCAATGTCCTGAAGTATTGTTTTCTCCTAGTAGTTTTTTATTTTCAGGTCTTATGTTTAGGTCTTTACTACATTTTGAGTTGATTTTTGTATACGGTGAGAGATAAAGGTCTAGTTCACTCTTTTATGTATGGGTATCCAGTTTTCCCAGCACTATTTATTGAAGAGCATGTCCTTTCTCCAGGGTATGTTTTTGGCGCCTTTGTTGAAAATAGTTGGCTGTAAATACCTGGATTTGTTTCTGGGCTCTGTATGCTGTTCCATTGGTCTATGTGTCTGTTTTTAATACCAATACCATGTTCATTTGGTTACTATAGCCTTGTAACATATTTTGAAGTCAGTCAGTGTGACACCTCCAGCTTTGTTCTTTTTGTTCATAATTGCATTTGCCATTCGGGGTCTTTTTTGGTTCCATACAAATTTGAGGATTTTTTTCTTTCTGTGAAAAACGACATTGGTATTTTGATAGGAATTTTGTTGAATATGTAGATTGCCTTTATTAGTGTGGTCATTTTAACAATATTAGTTCTTCCAATTCAAGAGCATGGGATGTCTTTCCATTTGTTTGGGTCATCTTCAATTTCTTTTATCTTCTTTTCTTTAGAGACAGGGTCTCACTGTGTCACTCAGGCTGGAGTGCAGTGGTGTGATCATAGCTCATTGTAACCTCAAACTCCTGGGCTCAAGAAATTCTCCTGCTTTAGCCTCCCAAGTAGCTAGGTCTATATAGACATGTGTCACCATACCCAGCAAATTTTTTTCTTTGAGAAAGAGGCTTTTGCTATGTTTTCTAGGCTGGTCTTGAACTCCTGGACTCAAGAGATCCTCCCACTTCAGCCTCCCAAAATGTTGGGATTACATGCATGAGCAATGACACTCAGCCCGCTTCAATTTCTTTCATCAGTGTTTTGTTGTTTTCCTTGCAGAGATCTTTCACCCCCTTGGTTAAATTTACTTTTAGGTATTTTTAAGCTATTGCAAATGAGATTGCCTTCTTGATTCCTTTTCAGCTATTTCATTATTGATAAATAAAAATGCTACTGATTTTTGTATATTTATTTTGTTTCCTGCAAATTTGTTTGATTTATTATCAAGTCTAAGAGTTTTTTGGTGGAGTCTTCAGATTTTTCTAAATAAAAGATCATGTCATTTGCAAAAAGAAACAGTTTGACTTCCTCTTTTCCAATTTGGATACCTTTTATTTCTTTCTCTTGCCTAATTGCTCTGGTGAGGACTTCCAGTATATAAATATAAAACTCACTGGTAGAGCAAACACACAAATAAGGAAGAGAAAGGATTCATGTTACCACTACAGAAAACCACCAAACTATGATAACAAACAATAAAAGAGAAAGAAAGAAACTAAGGACATACAAAACAACCAGAAAACAATTAACAAAACTACAAGAATAAGCCTTCACTTACCAATAATAACCTTGAATGTAAACAGATTAAATTATCCACTTACAAAATATAGACTAGCTGAATGGGTCCAAAAACATATGACCCAATTGTATGCTATCTACGAGAAACTCACCCCACCTGTAAAGACACATATAGACTGAAAGCAAAGGAATTAAAAAAAAAATTCCATGCAAATGGAAACCAAAAGTGAGCGGGAGTTGCTGTACTTATATCACATAAAAGAGACTTTATGTCAAAACAGTTAAAAAAGAGACAACGACGGTAGTTAGATAATGATAAAGGAGTAGATTCAGCAAGAGAATATAATGATTCTAAATACATATGCACCCAACACCGACGCACCCAGATGTATAAAACAAACATTATCCAAAGGGAGAGATAGACCTCAATGCAATAATAGTTGGGGACTTCAACCCCCGTCAACACTAGACAGATATTCTGACAGAAAATTATCAAAGAAACATTGAATCTAAAGTGAACTTAAATTTCACTTTAGATCAAATAGACCTAACAGACACCTACAGAACATTTTATGCAACAGCTACAGAATATACATTCTTCTTCTTGGCACATGAAACATTCTCCAGGTCATATGTTTGGCCACAAAATGAGTCCACAATTTTAAAAAAATCAAATTTATACCAACTATCTTCTCAGACTATAGCGAATTAAAACTAGAAATTAATAAAAAGAGGAACTTTGGAAACCATGCAAATACACTGAAATTAGGGTCATTTAATTAGGGTCATGCAAATACACTGAAATTAGACAACATTCTCCTGAACAACCATTGGGTCAAGAAAAAAATTAAAAATAATTTTTTTAAATTTTAGATTTTTTAAATTTCTTCAAATTTGTTATGTATCAGGAGTGACTGAAATAAAAAATATAATCGAGTCCCATCATCATCACCATCATCATCATGGAAATGGCTTTAAGAGAAAACTGGTCAGATGAATATTATTGCTTCTCGTTTTCAACCAGTAAATAGTTGCCACTGATAAATTGACAGCCAGTAGTCTGTCAAGAATGCTCAAGATATGTTATATAATACAACATACCTGCTCACAGGGGGAAAAATCCTAGGAAATACCTTATGTGTAGTTCTTGATTTAATCATACAAGACAAGCACAAAAGCACCACCTATGCCTCTGAGAACACTGGACCATGCACCCTTGAGAAAAGCTTTGCCCCCTTCATCACGAGCAATCTTCCTCCAGCAGTCAAGCATGTCTGTGTACATGAGGTCAGTTCCTTTGCACCCTGACTGCATCATCATGCGGGGGCAAACGGTGTCAAATGGATAGGAAGCCAACCCAGCAACAGCAGTGACAGTCTGTGCGGTCATCCAGCTGATGACAACGTGAGTGTTCTTGGGATCTGGAAGCGTTCCGTTTCTAGTGTCATAGATACCAAAGTAGGCAGCTCGGTAGATGATAATAACCTGCACAGACACGTTAAAGCCTTGATACGGGCCCTTAATCCCATTAGATTTACATATCTTAACCAGGCAGTCACTGAGGCCTCCGCATTCCCTTTTGCTTCAGCTTTACCCACATTGGCTGCTAGACCGGTACGGGCAAAATCAAGAGGGTACACGAAACACAATGATGTGGCCCCAGCGGCACCGCCTGATGCCAGATTCCCTGCAAAGTAGAGCCCAAACTGGGTCCTCTTGTCCACCCCACCCAGGAAGATCTCCTTGTATTTACCTTTGAAGGCGAAGTTGAGAGCCTGGGTGGGGAAGTATCTGAAGACATTGGCCAGGTTACTGCGCCAGAAGGACAGGACTCCCCTGCGCCTTGGGAATACGGACCACGCAGTCTATAATGCCCTCGTATTGCTTATCTGCGGTGATCTGTTTGCTGGCATGCTGCACCTGCATCAGCAGCTTGACCTGGTCGGTGGGTGCTACCGCCATCTTGAAGATGGCTGCGGCCACTCCACCGGCCAGGAAGTCCTTGGTGAAAGACAAAGCGACATCTGTCATGTTGAAAGGAAAGAGCAGGCAGGCTACTGCGGGACGGGACTGGGTCGGCAACCGGCTTTGACTCCGGAGCTGCGGGAGAAAAAAATTTAAAAAAATTGAAACGAATAAAAAAGGAAACACAACAAGCCCAAACCTGTGGACTACAGCAAAAAAAGCAATGTTAAAGGGAAGTTTATAGCAATAAACACCTATATCAAAAAGATAGAAAAATTTCAAACAATCTGATGAAGCACTTTAGGAACTAGGAAATCAAGAACAAGCCAAACCCAAAATTAGTACAATAAAAGAAATAATAAAGATCAGAGAAGAATTAAACAAAATATAGGTGAAATAAATAACATAAAGGATCAATGAAACAAAAAGTTGTTTGTTTGAAAAGATAAATAAAACTGATAAACCACTAGCTAGACTAATAAGAAAGAGAAGACCCAAATTTTAAAAATCAGAATGAAAAGGAAATATTACAACTGATACCACAGAAATACAAAAGATCATCAGAGATCTTTAACATGAACATATCATATGAACAGCTATATGCTAACAAACTGGAAAATCTAGAGGAAATGAATAAATTCCTGGATATATACAACCTACCAAGATGGAATCTGGAAGAAATAGAAAACCTGAACATACTGATAACAAGTAATAGACTGAATCAGTAGTAAAAAGTCTTCCACGACAACAAAAAAGCGACAGGACCAAATGCCTTCACTGCTGAATTCTATCAAATGCATAAAGAAAAATTAACACCAATTTTCTCCAAAGTATTCCAAAAATTTGAAGAGGATGGAATTCTCCCTAACTCGTGCTATGAGGCTAGCATTACCGTGATATCAAAACCAGACAAGGACACAACAACAAAAAGAAAACTAAACCAATATCCCTGATGAACATAGAGGCAAATATCACCAAACGAATACTAGCAAACTGAATTCAACACCATATCAAAAAGATAATACACCACAATCAAGTGAAATTTATCCCAAGGATATAAGGATGGTTCAACACATGCAAATCAGTAAACATGAAACATCACATAGACAGACTAAAGGATAAAAACAATATGATCATCTCAATGGACACAGAAAGAGTATTTGTTAGAATTCAATGTCTCTTCATGATAAAAAGAAAAAACCTCTCAACAAACTAGGCATAGAAGGAATATACCTCAGCATAATAAAGGTCATATATGATAAACCCACAGCTAACACCTTACTGAATGGGGACAAGTTGAAAGCCTTTCTTCTAAGAACTGGCACAAGACAAAGATGCCCTTTTTCACCATTCCTAGCCAGCTGATCCTGGCCAAGCTGGGTGCCTTCAAAATTTTAAAAATACAATCATATCACTACACACCCACTATAATGGCTATAATTCAAAAGACAAATAAGTTTTGGTAAGGATGTGGAGAAACTAGAACCCTGATAACATTGCTTGTAGGAATAGAAAATAGTACAGTCACTTTGGAAAACAACTTGGCAGTTTCTCAAAAAGTGAAACTTAACAACAATTCAACAATTCTACTCTAAGGAATTTACCCAAGAGAAAGAAAACATATGTCCCCACAAAGACATTTATACAAAATTTCATGATAATATTATTCATAATAGCACCAAACTGAAAAAAGCTCAACTATCAATCGGTAAATTAATAAACAAAATGTAGAATATTCATATAATGAAATATTATTCAGCCATAAAAAGAATTACCTTCTAATATATGCCATAAAATGAATGATCTGCGAATCATTGTGCTTAGTGAAAGAAGCCAAATTCAAAAGAGTATATATTGTATGTCTCCATTTATATGAAATGTCCAGAATGGACAAACCTATTAAAACAGAAAATTAGATAAGTAGTTGCTTATTACCTCAGAGGGTGGGGAAACTGAAGGAAAATGGGGAATAACTGCTAATGCATATGCAATTTCTTTTGGGGATTATAAATATGCTCTAAAATGTGGAGATTGCTGCATAACTCTCTGAACATACTGAAAGACATTAAACTATATACTTCAAATAGATCAATACTATGGTATGTGAATCATATCTCAGTAAAGCTGTTGTTATTCAAAAATGAAAAATGCAGTAGAAAATGGGAAGCTAAGCTTTAGGAGAGCTAACAAGAAGAAACAGAACAGAATGGGAAGAGGGTCAGGCGTGAGATAAGGAAGCTGCGCATTATATATTGGAGTCTGGTGAGCAGAGGGAAGGTCTGGAGTTGGTGGGGTGAATGACGGAGGGATTCATTCCTGAGCCTACCCAGAGCTGAGTGCTTAATGACTGTTGGAAGATAATGCTCGATAGCATCAATAGGGGGCAGAAGAACAGAGCCAATACCGGCGACCAGCTGTGACTAACCACTACCTACTGGGTTTTCTGGATTTACATGATCTCATAGAGAGAGGGAGGGATCCCTAACGATCAGGGACATTCAATGTCCCATTATTGATGAGAGTGGGATCTCAGTGTGGATTAAATTTGATTCAGATAAATACTGCAAGAAAACTGGCTGAAGTGGGCATGATGATGATCTCATTGATATTCATTCCCTTTCTTCCCATTTGTGTAGTGACCATGAAGTCTGGGGAGACTGATCTTCAAGGACATGCCCTGAATAGTATCAGTTAGTCAAAGTAAACCCATCTCCTTTGCCACAGTACAGATCTACATCCCATAAAATGTTCTGCTTTTTGCTATAATGGTTCTTAAAAAGTCAGATCATTTTCAGACAATTCATTTTTTTCTATAGGGCTTTTCCTTTTTACCCCAAAACACACTAAATGAAAAATAGAAGTAGTAGGAATAATAAATAATTAAAATAATAAATATTATTTTTGACATTGACACATCCAATTTACTCAAAGCCATGTTCAATTTACTCAACACAACATTTTCTAGTCAGACAATTTCATATGAATCTAATTTGAATTTTGAGCAATGTCTAGAAAACCACAAAACAATGACTTTGCATATGTATGCCAAATAAGAGAGATAGAAGATTTGCAGCTTCCACAATGGTTAGTATGTTGTAAACCTACACTATTTCCACGTTTCAAAGCTTTCATTTTCTTAGCTTTGATTTTATCCCAAAAGTATTTTTGTGTGCTATAATTTTTCAGTGTAGTTTAAGAGCAAGATCACCAGAGTCCCAAAAGGTTTAACAAGTGATGAAGAAAATGGGACAAAAATAAGACAAAGAATAAATCAGTAAACCCTTAGGATATTCTAATTTATGCCTAAACTTGAATTTTTGTTTTCAAATTATTGGATTTTTAAAAATTGTGTAAAGTTATTTGAATTGTTATATAAAATTATCAAGTACCTTGAGTTGGGACTAAATGCATCACAATTTTTCTTTTAAAATGAAAAAGTATTTTTTGCACTTAGCAACAGAGTTTTCAGGAAGGAATTAGATATTAAACAAGGAATATGTTTTAAATAATTCAGGACTAAATTAATCAAAGCATGACATTTCTCTTATAGGATTTGGTTCAGTGGTTGCCCATTGGGAACCATATGAGTCAGAAAACTCATATGATGGTTAGGGAAGCGTTCCCTCTCTTCTTGATTGTGGACATAAAGTATGCAGCTCTGTGGATACTGTTACCATTTTGTGACCATGTCAGAGAGATAGATAGCTTTGGATTGAGGCCTATATGACAGGCAGAATGAAGAGGCAGAAAGAATCTATGGCTTTGAGGATATGATTTAGCTGCCAAATTAAACTAAACAGAAAAATCATATTTCTTGAGTTTCTACTTATGTCTCTGCTGTTTACAGTTTGTTACAGCAAACTGATTTGGGTTTTTTTTTTTTTATACATTTCAACCAAAAGTGTCATAAAATGGGTTTTTAGTTTCCAAAAGTATGGCAGAATACATGTGCAGAGAAATCCTTCCAGGAGTAAGAAAAATAATATTAAGTAAAGACTTAAAAATTTTTTTCAGAACACTGCTGAACTGGAAGTAAAGAAATGAACCTAGAGGAAACAAAATGAGAAAGTATGATTCCATGAGGATTAGCTGAGCTCTAGAGCTTGCATTATCCTTGAGAATATCTGCTAATTATTATAGCTTAAAGTCTGGGTTTTAATTGGCAAATGTTTGAAGAACAGAAGCAAAAACAGGTGCCAGAGTAGAGTAGAGAAAGTAGGATCAGAGATACCTACATGAAACCAGGACCACTCAAAGCGTGTCACTCACAGTGGGTAAACAAGAGACAAATGTGACCCACAGCAGGAAGGATGTTCCTTCTCTTTGCATGGAGCAGAAATAAAGAAAATAAGTCCCCCCTGAGATGTCTTAACCACAAGCCATATTCCCATCATTTTGCCACTGAAATTGATATTGCCTAAAAAAATTTAAACTAGATGTTGAGTTTGAAAGTTGGTAATGCCCCAGGTACTATTGTTATGAAGAAATGTATTTTATTTGCAGGCCTCAAATAAAATATTATGAACTCACAATAAAAATGATTAATACACATTAGTGTATTAATACACATTAATACACATGGTTGCAAAGAAGCAACCATGAATCAAAAATTTAGCATAAATAACAATCATAGAAGCAGCTGTACATTAATAAAAATAAAACACTTCAAAACTTTTGGAACATAACCAGTAGTCTTTATAGGGAAACTTAAAGCCTAAAATGCTTGTATTAGGAAAAAATCAAAACATGATTATCTAAGCATTTATCTTAAGACATTAGAAAAAGAAGAGCAAAAGTCAGTCATTCTTCACTTCACTCGATGATGATACATGCTGAGAAATGCATTGCTAGGCAATTTTGTCATTGTGCGACCATCAAAAGGTGTGCTTACACAAGCCTGGATGGTATAGCATACTCACACCTAGGCTATATGGGATAGCCTCGTGCTCAGAGGCTACAACCTGTACAGCATGTTACTGTACTCAATATTGTAGGCAATCATAACACAATGGTATTTGTTTATCTATACATATCTAAATATAGAAAAGGTACAGTAAAAATACTGTATAAAAGATTTTAAAATGCTACACCTGTTTAGGGCACTTGCCATGAATAGAGCTTGCAGGACTGGAAGTTTCTCTGGGCGAGTCAATGAGTGAGTGGTGAGTGAATGTGAAGGCCTAGGACATGACTGTTTACCATTTTATAAACACAGTACACTTGGGCTACACTAAACTTATTTTAAAATATTTTTCTTCAATAATAAATGAATCAGCTTACCGCAACTTTTTTACTTTATAAATGTTTAAATTATTTTTAACCTTTTTACTCTTTTGTAGTAACAATTAGCTTAAAACACAAACACATTGTACAGTTGTACATATTTTTCTTCATGTTTTTATTCTACAAGCTTTTTACTATTCAAAAATTTTTTGGTTTACTTTTGTAACTTTTTTGTTAACTAAGACACAAACATTCACATTAGCCTAGCCTCTACAGGGTCAGAATGAACAATATCACTGTCTTCCACCTCCATATCTTGTCCCATTGGAAGGTCTTCAGGGCAATAACATGCATAGAACTGTCATCTCCTGTGATAACAATGCCTTCTGGAACACCTCCTGAAGGACCTACCTGAGGCTGTTTTACAGTTAACATTTTTTTTCATAAGTGGAAGGAATACACTCTAAAATAGTAATAAAAAGTATAGTATAGTAAATACATAAACTAGTAACATAGTCCTTTATCACCAAGTATTATGTACTATACATAATTGCATGTGCTATACTCGTACATGACTGGCAGCAAAGTGGGTTTATTTACACCAGCATCACCGCAAAAGTGTGAGTAATGTGTTATGTTACAATGCTAAGAAGTCACTGTGTGAAAGGAATTTTTCAGCTTCATTATAATATTATGGAGGGCATCATATACGCACTCTGTTGTTGACTGAAATTGTCATTATGTATCGCACAATTGTAAACCCAGAAAATGTAGGAGTAAGAAGAAATAAAATAATAAAGACAAGAGCAGAAAAACATAAAGTAAAAAACTTCGTAATTTTGAATCAACAAAACCAAAAATGATTTTCTGAGAAACTAATGATTTTGACGAACGTCAGGCAAGATCTATTAAGGAAACAAAAGAGACAGCACAAAAGATTAGGAATGAATAAGAAGGTGTAACTAAAGACGTGGCTGAGATCAAAATGACAAGAAAATATAAGTAACTTTAATGTTAACACATTTGAAAAATTAAGTGAAGTGAACAAAATACTTTTAAAAGTTACCAAAATTGACTCAAAATTAGTCAAGAAATAAAAACCATAAGGTTATCTGTAGTACATAATTCTCCCTTGAGGAAAACAGCAGATCCATACAGTTTTACAGGAGCGTTGAAAGAAACATTCAAAGAAAGGTAACTCCAAACCTGAACTTCCAGTTGATAGAATAAAAGAGAAGGTTTTCCAATTCAGCTTACATATTTAATTTATTTTGTTATCAAAAGTAAAGAGAGTAAAGGAAAGGGGAAAAACGGGCCAATCTTATTAATACAAGGACAAAAAAAATTCTTTTTTTCTTTTTTTGAGATGGAGTTTTTCTCTTTTCTCCCAGACTGGAGTGCAATGGCACGATCTCAGCTCACTGCAACCTCTGCCTCCTGGGTTCAAGTGATTCTCCTGCCTCAGCCTCCTGAGTAGCTGGGATTACAGGCGCCCTCCACTATGCCCGGCTAATTTTTGTATTTTTAGTAGAGACGGGGTTTCACCATGTTGGCCAGGCTGGTCTTGAACTCCTGACCTCAGGTGATCCACCTGCCTCAGCCTCCCAAAGTGCTGGGATTACAGGCATGAGCCATGGCACCCTGCCAAAAAAAATCTGAAAAAGGAAAAGTATAAATTGAATTCAGCAATGTATAAAAAGATGATATATAATTACCAAGTATGATATACTCTAGGAATGCAATTTTAACATTATAAACATTAGATTTAACATTATAAAATCTATTAAGTAATGTATCACATTAATATATTAAAGGAGAAAATATTATGTTAATAGGTATAGAATACACAGTTGATAACATTTAATAATTTTTGATACAAAACCCCAGTGGACAAGTTATAAAAATGAATTTCTTTAACCTGAAAGAGTTATGCATGGAAATTTTATAGCAAACATTATAATCAATGGTGAATCATTATAATCATTCACAATATAACTATTGCTATTCAATATTGGATTAAATATCATAGTGCAATAAGAAAAAAAAGAAATGCTATAAGGATTGGAAAGTAAATTATTATTATTCAGAAATAACATGGTTTTCTACAAAATAGGAAACCTGAAGGAATTCTGCCCAAATTATTATAATTCATCATTTGGGGAAATAATGCAATAAATGTGTCAAGTTTCTGGCAAAGTTACCAGTTATAAGATTAATAACTAAAAGTCAGTGGCATTTTTATATAGCAGCAACAGCTAGAGAAAAATTTAAAAGCATACTATTTACAATAGTTAAAAAAAAAAAAAAAACCCAGTAAGATTTTAACTGAAAGTATATAAAAACATGTTTTTCTTTAGTTGGTTGTTTTTGTTTGGGTCATTTTGAGTGTGTTCCTTAAGACAAATCAAACAGAAACCTAGGCTGTCATTTTAGTGGGGTTTCTAAAGGGAGTAGAGGTAAAATGGATATTTTTAAAACAGACTTGCATCCAATCCTTTTTTTTTAAGTCCTACCTGTATCCTACTTCCAGAATAACAGGGGTCAAGAACCCTGAAGCTTTGCAGATTCTGCAATGGCAATTATTGTGCTTCTAAATTTTTCCCACTAATGGCTTTATTCAGATTTCATGGATCTGCTAAATCAGTTACCACACAACCATCCACCTTTCAGATTCCACTACCTTCTCCCCTCTCATCCCTTTGCCCTGTAGCATTTCCACTTCCCCCACCACTTTCTCTTCCCTTCAATCCCTGACAGTTGTTTGAGAGTTTCTGGGAGAATGTAGAGTTGAGTATGTGTGTTTAATTCTCCATTTTTACCACCGGCCCACTCTAACTTTCTACAAGCATATCTCTGAAAGAAATCAGGTATTCACTTGGAAATCAGATTAATCAAGTATTTATTTGGTAATGGAAGAAAAACCATGCCCTTTTTTCCCAGCAGGACTGATTGTTCCTGGAAACTCTAACCGGGGGACAGCAACACACTAATTGGCTTAGCCTATATGCCAAGTTTATTTAAGCTGGGTTGAGAGTATTACCAGCGACTGAGTCAGGCTCAAGTATAATAAATGGTTCCAGGGGGATACCAAAATTTTGCTCTTTGGGGTCTGTTTAAACGTAGCTTTCCTCTCAGGAGTAGGGCGAGAAGAATCTAAGGCACCCTACCAGCTCCCCCAAAAAGCAGAACTTTGATGCTTTTGTGAGGCCAAAATAAACAAGGCATGACAGCAGTTCTTTATGCCTTTCCCTCTTCTCGTGGCTGAGAAGAAAAGATATACAGTAATGTAATGACATGCCTTTCGGACTTGCCCTTTTGCAACTGATGTTTAATGTGCACTGGTTGCTACTGCTGCGCTTTCTCAGATTTTTCATATTACACTTGTACCTCAAGGTGATTGTTCACAACTGACATAGTTTTAGAAATACTTTTTAATTATGATTTAAAAGATAATAGTTATAAGAACTTTACTAATTTAGGCTGTGGATTCTTATCTATAGCTGAACAAAATTACACTCTAATTTCCATCAAAACTTGTAATTTAGCACAGAATCAAATCTTTCCTTTCATCTTCAGATCTTCTGCCTAGTTTCCAAATCCCTAGAGATCAATCTAATCCTCTAAGATTCTCTTCCTTTTAACTCTTTCCTTTTCGGGATCTCAGATCATGAACCCTCTTTTCGAAACCTATTGTCGAGGGACTGGCATCAAATCTAGGACAACATTTAAAATGTTGAACAATTGATCTAATGACCACTGACCTAGGAGATTTTGTTTCTATATTCATCACAGGTGCCCCTGTATCTTTGGAAAATACCTTAACCCCAGCTTTTCTTTGTAAATGAAAATTATAGTATTTGTAATCAGTGTCTTTATGCAGAGGAAGCGTGTATAGAAAGAAAACATATATAAAGGTATCAGTGTGTACTATTGTTCCCAGTTTTCTATGGTTAGTACTGAAATAGTATGAAAAAGAGAATAAAATAAAAGTGAAAGGAGAAACAAGAAAAAAGAGAATAATGAGAATTATATACAAGAATATACAGTGATTCTTTTAGAGGGAAATGTAGACATAGATTTCTTCAAGAAGCTTCTGCCCAAATAAGTGATGTAGGGAAAATCATCATGAAGTATATATAACGAGCTTAATAGAAAAACTAACAAAGCAGTGAATAAAAATAAAAGGAAGACTTTGTTATCTCAGTTGGAGAAAATGGGAAGTGAGACGTTTATTTTGTAGAAATATTATTTTAAACAAGCCTTAAAAAGATATTTTTTAATGTTCAGAAAAGAAATGTCATGCTGCTGTATTTATGCCTTAAAAAAATCATCTGCTTGGCTTTTTAAAAATTGAACCTGCACTTGTTTCAACATTATATCCCCCTTGAAGCCTTTCCCAATTTCCAAAACAAAATTAATTACTCTCCCCTTAAGGTCTCATAGGACTTTGAAGTTACTTGTCTTGTAGCATTGTAGTTAACATTTTCTGTGTTATTCCTCCCCCTTAGGACGTGAGCTGCTCTAGGAAAAAAGTAATATGACTTATTCTTTTGAGCCCAGGGCTGAGATCCATAATACGAATAAAAGAGAATGTTCTTTCTTATTCTCTTCCACTATGTATTGCCTATTTAAGGTGGACATTTAACTGGACATTCAAACTTGTTTATGATAATGTCTCTTCACACTCATTTACAAGATGCCCTTTCTTTTACTTAAGATGTAAGCTCTTTCTAAAATTGTAATTCCATTACACCAAATATATATTTTATATAAAATAAAATGGCAATAATATCTATCTGCATTTGGTGATGATGTTTATCTTCCATATAAGCAGACAGAATTTCTTCATCAGTGTATTACTATAACACAGTTAAATGCCTTAGTAGAATTTTTAAAAAGTCACTTGTACCTGACTGCAAGTTGTTTCCATGCAGGACTTGGCCAATGACAATACCCTGTTTCATTGAGTAGTTTTCTAAATTTGAGGTATGTCTTGTCAGAAACCAGCGGAGAAAAAATATATAATTATTCCAAACTTTCAAGACACAGTTGACTCTTTTACAACCTCCCCTTACTCCCCAAATAATTGTCTAAATGAAAGGAATAAAAACAGTAGGGTGGTTTTGTTTTGTTTTGCTTTGAGATGCTTGAGTTAATCACTCAAGGGAGAAAAGAAAGTAAATGATACAGTATAACTCCACTGACAAAGGGACAAAGTATGGGTTAGGCTATAGATCTGAAGATTTCCTGTTTGGTTCCCATTTCAACACTTCTGTCATTAACTGTATACCTTTGCCCATAACATTTTAATCTCTCTTAGACTAAAAAATACACAGGACAATATGATAGCCAATCCTCTTTCCAATACTTCTGCAGTGCTCGCACCTTATAACAAAGCCTTTTTCTATTTCCGTAAACAAAGTACGTTGGTTGGGATTAAATCCTGACCCACCCCATACAGAATTCCAGTCTACACCAAGTAGCACTGCAGGGAAGCTCTAGCATGCGTGCGTACATAATCACACTCCATGCCCTCAGGGTTGGAAATGTGGTTATATCTGATGATATAAAGCAGCTTTGAGCTGGTGATAGGTTAACATTAAAAGGATTAAGGCTTGCTTTGACATGGGCTGACATACAAAAATTAGATTTAATGCTAACAGCTGGAATGCTGAAGAAAATAAAGAGTAAGTAAGGGAAAGACAAATGGAGTTAAATTAGAGCAAGTGGGTGTTAAAGGCGCGCCCAGGATTATTTTCAACTCAGTTTTAAAATGTTTCAGTCAATGTCTAAAAAAGGTAGAGTTGGCATTAATTCTCATCAATGATTATAAAATATAGAAAAAAAAGTCTCAGGTGGAAATTTTCATCTTGCGAGGTAAGTATTGTACCACTGCAAACTTTTTTTAAAGAGAAGTGACTAATCCTGGAGCTTTTTAAGTACTTTCAGCTTCACCACACTTGAAAAACATGCTAATATTTTAAAATCTAGAAGACCTGTTAAGTCTCAGGAGGCAGATTTATTTTTCTCTCAGCATATTAGCCAGAAAATTAACTCAACAGGTCTGAGCCACACAGGTTTACCTTGATTACAGAGCTTTGGATAGCTGACGTGGAGTGCACCTCAAGGTATATTTGCTGAGCTGCAGGTGGTTGATAAGAACCAGGACATAAGTATGCATAAATTCCATTTCACCTATATACCTCTGCGCTCCGTGGACTACCTGTGTCAGAGTCATGGGGCTAAGGGTAGGGCTTATTAAAAACGCAACTTTTTTGCCTCCACTCCAGACCTACTGCAGCAGAAACTCTGAGAGTGGTGCTTAGCAACAAGCACCCCAAGTGATTCTCATGCTTACCAAAGTTTGAGAACCATTGACCTATTTTCTGACTATTCTCAATATTCTCTACAGCCGATCTCTCATCTTATTTTTACTGGAAAAAAAAAAACGAAACAAACAAACAAAAAAACATGCTTGCTAAACATTATCTTTCTCTGGCTTGGGTGGTGGGCATTACTAAAGTTTGAGGTCTTCACTTTAGAAAGTCTGGTAGATGAGACAAACATGAAAACAAAATGTGCCCACGGTGTTGACTTTGCCTGAAGTGCCACCATCATCCCTTCCCCATATAGCCTGCTAAATTCCTTCCTTTTCATTCTCAAGACTCAGTTGCTATAGCTCCTCCTACTGACTCTGAAAGCAGAGATCATTATCTCCTCCTTTGGGCCATTATTTCACATTACTGTGAAATTGACAAACCATAGAAGTGCCATTACAGTGTGACTGAAACTGTCTCCTCTGTAAAACTGCTCACTTGAGGGCAAAGAGAAAATTTCTTATTATTTTATCCCCAATTCCTAGGTGAGTGTGTGGAACAGAATTAATGTTCCATCATTCTTGGTGAATGCATAAGTGATAAAGAGAGTCCACAGGATGTGGGGAGGTGATTAAATTTTCAAAGCAGCATGAATTGTGGTGAGATACTAAAATTAAAACATAATACAGTAATCTTCAAAAGTTATAGAGACCCATATTGCCTATAGCAAACACTTTACTGGATATTGGTAAATTTGCCCCTTCTATGATAAATTAAAGGGTGAATCTGGGAAGTTCAAGAACGGAAGACAGAAGCTGGATTTCCTTCCCTTTGGTGGTTCTGGGGGCTTGGTAAGGGCAATTAATTAGCTGTTGGTTAACTCAGTTCCATTAAGAATGCTTATTTTTACTTTCAGCTATTACCATCTTAAAGCCTCTGACAAGTGTAAGGATAAAGATTTGTGGGTCTCTTTAACAATTATTTGATGCACGTGGTTATGTGCATAAAACATAGAATGTTTTTTATGCTTTTAGAATTGAAAGTCTAATATCTTTAATTCCAGATGCTAATCCATCTAGTTTTACAAATTCCTCTATCTCTGGGCTTTACAGACTATAGATTATATTTTATGCTAGTAAGTATCATTAAAATGCTGATAAATTATCATGTCACGGATTCTAAGATTTACTTTTTTAAATATTTCACATGGCAGAATTCAGGATTGTCTTAAAACTGATGATGTCTTATTTTAAATGAAATATTGTAGCTTTATTCCTATCAATAGTAACACTAAATAACTACAAGGGGTATCAAATGCTATAGCTAAAGCTTGTAAAAATATATAATTAAATATATACTTAGCACATAAAGAATTTGCCTGTAAGAGAATTGAAAAACAAAATTAACGAATTTCTGTATTTAAATCCTTCAAGAGTAATAAAGAAGACACAGCACTTTATTTCTTAAGCTATGAAACAGAACTCGAAGTTTAATGTATATCTTTATCTTTTTCTTTCTCACCTGAAGCTATGACTTTGTGAATTGTATGTCTTCAGAAATTAAAGACTGACTGAATGTTTATTCTAAATCATGCACATAGAGAAGTACTCTTTGGGCTAAGGAATGTAACCTATGTTAGAAATACAAGCATACCTTGGAGATACTGCAGGTTTTGTTCTAGACCACCACAATAAATTGCAATAAAGGGAGTTACACGATTTTTTTAGTTCTCTAGTGCATATAAAATTTATGTTTATACTATACTGTAGTCTATTAACTGTGCCATAGCACTATGTCTAAAAATAATTTGCATACAGTAATTTAAAAATACTTTATTGCTAAAAAATTCTAACCATCATCTAAGCCTTCAACAAATTGTAATTTGTTTTACTGGTGGAGATTCTTGCCTTGATGCTCATAACTTCTGACTGTTCAGTAAGGAGGTTGCTGAAGGCTGGGGTGGATGCGGCAATTTCTTATAATAAGCCGTCAGTGAAGTTGGCTGCATTGATTGATTTTTTTTTTTCACAAAAACTTTATCTGTAGCATGTGATGCTGTTTGATAGCATCTTACTCACAATAGAACTTTCAAAACTGAAGTCAATCCTCTCAAACCCTACCACTGTTTGATTATAAGTTTGTGTAATATTCTAAATTCTGTTGCCATTTCAATAATGGTCACAGCATCTTCATTAGAAGCAGATTCCCATCTCAAGAAACCACTTGCTTATCCATAAGAAGCAACTCCTTATCCATTCATGATTTCTTATGAGATTGCAGCAATTAAGTCACATCTTTAGGCTCCACTTTTCTAATGATCTTGCTATTTCCATCTAATCTTCAGTTACTTCTTCCACTGAAGTGTTGAACCCCTCAAAGTCATCAGTGAGGATTGGAATCAACTTCTTCCAAACTCCTGCAAATGTTGATATTTCTACCTCCTCCCATGAGTCACAAATGTTCTTAATGGCATCTAGAATGGTGAACCTCTTCCAAGAGGTTTTCAATGTACGTTATCCAAATCCAACAGGTATGGCAGTTATAGTCTTATGAAATGTGTTTCTTAAATAATAAGACTTGAAAGTCAAAACTACTACTTGATTCATGGGCTGCAGAATGGATGTTGTGTTAGCAGGCATGAAAACAACATTCATCTCTTTGTATATCTTCATCAGAGCTCTTTGGTGACCAGGTAAGCAATAATATTTTCAAAGGAGTCTTGTTTTCTGAGCAGTAGGTCTCAACAGTGGGCTTAAAGTATTCAGTAAACCATGCTGTAAACAGAAGTGCTGTCATCCAGGCTTTGTTGTTCCATTGATAGAACCCAGGCAGAATTGATTTAACATAATCCTTAAAGACTTTAGCATTTTTGGAATGGTAAATGAGCATTGGCTTCCACTTAAAGTCACCAGTTGCGTTAACTCCCAACAAGAGAGTTAGCCTACCCTTTGAAGCTTTAAGTCAGGCACTGACTTCTCCTTTCTAACAATGACAGTCCTAGATGGTATCTTCTTCCAATAGAAGGCTGTTTCAACTCCACTGAAAGCTAGGTGGCCTTTTTGTTAGTTGGCTTTAAAGAAGAAGTAGCTGATTTGTCCAGACCCTCACTCTTAACCTCTGTAATCTACAGTCCTCTACAGCCATTTCCTGTGAACCAAGGTAGGGAGTAAATTTGATCTGCCTCCAACAATGAGGAGGAGGAGGTTGTGACTGGTGAGTTTTTCTCTTTAGTGAAGGCAACAGAGCACAAATGCAGAACAGGGAAATGAATGTAGGGCCAGAAGGTGTTTCTTGTCAACCTTTCTTTTTATTTTTAAGCCCATGGAAAGAAACATGATTGTGGTCTTTCTACAAGTAGAGGTGTACCCACTGGTTCAAAATATCTTCAGAATTAACACAAATACGTCCTTAAAACTCTTCTGGCTTCAATTTATGGGAAGGAGCATTATGAAAGTAAACAACTTGGCAGTTTTATAAAAAGTACTCAGAAAAATAATTCTCTGTGTCTCAATTGGGTACATTTTAAAACTGATGTTGATGAAATATGAAAACAAGTACATGAGTAAAATTTTGAGACAATCAGCATACCTTTTATTTTCTATAAAATAAATATGGTTGACTTGAACAACACAGTATTGAAGTGCATGGGTCCACTTATATGCAGATTTTTTTCAATAAATCTATTGGAAAAATTTCTGGAGATATGTGACAATTTGAAAAAATAGATGAGTCTTACAGCCAAAAATATTGAAAAAATTAAGAAAAATTAGATATGTCATGAATGCAAAAAATGTTACTAAATATTATTCTACTAGTCACTTACTACCATAAAACCTACACAGATCTTATATAAAAAGTCAAGATTTACCAAAAGTTATGCACATACAGCCTCACAGGGTACCATTTGCAGTTGAGAGAAATGTAAGCAAATATAAAGATGCAGTATTAAATCATAATTACATAAATTAACTGTAGTATATACTGTACTACTGTCATAACTTCATAGCCATCTCCCCTTGCCACTGTGGTGAGCTCAAGGGTTGTATCTGCTTAAGACACCATGCGATGCTAATCATTTCCACATGAGCACTTCATCTTTCCAGTAAACTACATATCCCAATAAAGAGTGATCCTCACAGTTTTTGCATATTTTTTAATCGTGGTTAGTGCAATACCATAAACCTTGAATAATACCATGGGACTAACATGAAGTGCCACTAGTGGTGGTGGAAGTGCTCCCAAGAAGCAGAGAAAAAGTGGCATTATAAGAAAAAGTTAAGGGGGCAGTTCCAAGATGGCTGAATAGGAACAGCCCCAGTCTACAGCTCCCAGTGTGAGCAATGCAGAAGACGGATGATTTCTGCATTTCCAACTGAGGTACCTGGTTCATCTCACTGGGGCTTGTCGGACAGTGGGTGCAGGAGAGTGGGTGCAGCCCACTGAGCGTGAGCTGAAGCAGGGTGCATCGCATCACCCAGGAAGTGCAAGGGGTCAGGGAATTCCCTTTCCTAGCCAAGGGAAGCTGTGACAGACAGCACCTGGAAAATCAGGTCACTCCCACCCTAATACTGCACTTTTCCAACAGTCTTAGCAAATGGCACAACAGGAGATTATATCCTGTGCCTGGCTCAGAGGGTCCCACGCCCACAGAGCCTTGCTCGTTGCTAGCACAGCAGTCTGAGATCGAACTGCAAGGCAGCAGCAAGGCTGGGGGAGGGGCTCCTGCCTTTGCTGAGACTTGAGTAGGTAAACAAAGCAGCCAGGAAGCTTGAACTGAGTGGAGCCCACCACAGCTCAAGGAGGCCTGCATGCCTCTGTAGACTCCACCTCTGGGGGCAGAGCATAGCTGAACAAAGGCAGCAGAAACCTCTGCAGACATAAATGTCCCTGTCTGACAGCTTTGAAGAGAGTAGTGGTTCTCCTAGCACAGAGTTTGAGATCTGACAACAGAAAGACTGCCTCCTCAAGTGGGTCCCTGAGCCCTGAGTAGCCTAACTGGGAGGCACCCCCAAGAAGGGGCAGACTGACACCTCACATGGCTGGGTACCCCTCTGAGATGAAGCTACCAGAGGAAGAATCAGGCAGCAACATTTGCTGTTCAGCAATATTTGTTGTTCTGCAGCCTCTGCAGATGATACCCAGCCAAACAGTGTCTGGAGTGGACCTCCAGCAAACTCCAACAGACCTGCAGCTGAGGGTCCTGACTGTTAGAAGGAAAACTAACAAACAGAAAGGACATCCACACCAAAACCCCATCTATACATCACCATCATCAAAGACCAAAGGTAGGTAAAAACCACAAAGATGGGGAAAAAACAGACCAGAAAACCTGAAAATTCTAAAAATCAGAGCACCTCTCCCCCTCCAAAGGAATGCAGCTCCTCATCAGCAATGGAACAAAGCTGGACAGAGAATGACTTTGACAAGTTGAGAGAAGAATGCTTCAGATAATCAAACTTCTCCGAGCTAAAGGAGGAAGTTCAAACGTATTGCGAAGAAGCTAAAAACTTTGAAAAAAGATTGGATGAATGGCAAAGTAGAGTAACCAGTGTAGAGAAGCCCTTAAATGACCTGATGGAGCTGAAAACCATGACACGAGAACTACGGGACAAATGCACAAGCTTCAGTAGCCAATTCGATCAACTGGAAGAAAGGGTATCAGTGATTGAAGATCAAATGAATGAAATGAAGCCAGAAGAGAAGTTTAGAGAAAAAAGAGTAAAAAGAAATGAACAAAGCCTCCAAGAAATATAGGACTATGTGAAAAGACCAAATCTACATCTGACTGGTGTACCTGAAAGTGATGGGGAGAATGGAACCAACTTGGAAAACACTCTGCAGGATATTATCCAGGAGAACTTCCCCAACCTAGAAAGGCAGGCCAACATTCAAATTCAGGAAATAAAAAGAACACAAAGATACTCCTTGAGAAGAGCAACTCCAAGACACATAATTGTCAGATTCACCAAAGTTGAAATGAAGGAAAAAATGTTAAGGGCAGCCAGAGAGAAAGGTCGGGTTACACACAAAGGGAAGCCCATCAGACTAACAGTGGATCTCTCAGCAGAAACTCTACAAGCCAGAAGAGAGTGGGGGCCAATATTCAACATTCTTACAGAAAAGCATTTTCAACCCAGAATTTCATATCCAGCCAAACTAAGCTTCATAAGTGAAGGAGAAATAAAATCCTTTACAGACAAGCAAATGCTGAGAGATTTTGTCACCACCAGGCCTGCCCTACAAGAACTCCTGAAGGAAGCACTAAACACGGAAAGGAACAAACAGTACCAGCCACTGCAAAAAGATGCCAAATTGTAAAGACCATCGAGGCTAGGAAGAAAATGCATCAACTAATGAGCAAAATAACCAGCTAACATCATAATGACAGGATCAAATTCACACATAACAGTATTAACCTTAAATGTAAATGGGTGAAATGTTCCAATTAAAAGACACAGACTGGCAAATTGGATAAAGAGTCAAGACCCATCAGTGTGCTGTATTCAGGAGACTCATCTCACGTGCAGAGCCACACATAGGCTCAAAATAAAGAGATGGAGGAAGATCTACCAAGCAAACGGAAAACAAAAAAAGGCAGGGGTTGCAATCCTAGTCTCTGATAAAACAGACCTTAAAACAACAAAGATCAAAAGAGACAAAGAAGGCCATTACATAATGGTAAAGGGATTAATTCAAAAAGAAGAGCTAACTATCCTAAATATATATGCACCCAATACAGGAGGACCCAGGTTCATAAAGCAAGTCGTTAGAGACCTACAAAGAGACTTAGACTCCCACACAATAATAATGGGAGACTTTTACACCCCACTGTCAACATTAGACAGATCAATGAGACAGAAAGTTATCAAGGATATCCAGGATTTGAACTCAGCTCTGCACCAAGTGGACCTAATAGAGATCTACAGAACTCTCCACCCCAAATCAACAGAATATACATTCTTCTCAGCACCAGAGCACACTTATTCCAAAATTGACCACATAGTTGGAAGTAAAGCACTCCTCAGCAAATGTAAAAGAACAGAAATTATAACAAACTGTCTCTCAGCACACAGTGCAATCAAACTAGAACTCAGGATTAAGAAACTCATTCAAAACTGCTCAACTACATAGAAACTGAACAACCTGCTCCTGAATGACTACTGGGTACATAACAAAATGAAGGCAGAAATAAAGATGTTCTTTGAAACCAATGAGAACAAAGACACAACATACCAGAATCTCTGGGACACATTTAAAGCAGTGTGTAGAGGGAAATTTATAGCACTACATGCCCACAAGAGAAAGCAGGAAACATCTAAAATCGACACCCTGACATCACGATTCAAACAACTAGAGAAACAAGAGCAAAAAAATTCAAAAGCTAGCATAAGTCAAGAAATAATTAAGATCAGAGCAGAACTGAAAGACAGACACAGAAAACCCTTCAAAAAATCAATGAATCCAGGAGCTGGTTGTTTGAGAAGATCAATAAAATTGATAGACTGCGAGCAAGACAAATAAAGAAGAAAAGAGAGAAGAATCAAATAGACACAATAAAAAATGATAAAGAGGATATCACCACCAATCCCACAAAAACAGAAACTACCATCAGAGAATACTATAAACACCTCTGTGCAAATAAACTAGAAAATCTAGAAGAAATGGATAAATTCCTCAACACATACACCCTCCCAAGACTAAACCAGGAAGAAGTTGAAATCCTGAATAGACCAATAACAGGCTCTGAAATTGAGGCAATAATTAATATCCTACCAACCAAAAAAAGTCCAGGACCAGAGGGATTCACAGCTGAATTCTACCAAAGGTACAAGGAGGGGCTCGTACTATTCCTTCTGAAACTATTTCAATCAATAGAAAAAGAGGGAATCCTCCCAAACTCATCTCATGAGGCCAGCATCATCTTGACACCAAAGCCTGGCAGAGACACAACAAAAAAAGAGAATTTTAGACCAATAGACGAATATCCCTGATGAATATTGATGTGAAAATCCTCAATAAAATACTGGCAAACTGAATCCAGTAGCACATCAAAAAGCATTTCCACCATGATCAAGTGGGCTTCATCCCTGGGATGCAAGGCTGGTTCAACGTATGCAAATCAATAAACATAATCCAGCATATAAACAGAACCAAAGACAAAAACCACATGATTATCTCAATAGATGCAGAAAAGGCCTTTGACAAAATTCAACAGCCCTTCATGCTAAAAACTCTCAATAAATTAGGTATTGATAAGACGTATCTCAAAATAATAAGAGCTATTTATGACAAACCCACAGCCAATATCATACTGAATGGGCAAAAACTGGAAGCATTCCCTTTGAAAACTGGCACAAGACGGGGATGCCCTCTCTCACCACTCCTATTCAACATAGTGCTGGAAGTTCTGGTCAGGGCAATCAGGCAGGAGAAAGAAATAAAGGGTATTCAATTAGGGAAAGAGGAAGTCAAACTGTCCCTGTTTGCAGATGACATGATTGTATATCTAGAAAACCGCATCATCTCAGCCCCAAATCTCCTTAAGCTGATAAGTAACTTCAGCAGTCTCAGGATACAAAATCAATGCGCAAAAATCACAAGCATTCTTAGACACCAATAACAGACAAACAGAGAGCCAAATCGTGAGTGAACTCCCATTTGCAATTGCTTCAAAGAGAATAAAATATCTAGGAAAACAACTTACAAGGGATGGGAAGGACCTCTTCAAGGAGAACTACAAAACACTGCACAATGAAATAAAAGAGGACACAAACAAATGGAAGAACATTCCATGCTCATGAGTAGGAAGAATTAATATCGTGAAAATGGCCATACTGCCCAAGGTAATTTACAGATTCAATGCCACCCTCATCAAGCTACCAATGACTTTCTTCACAGAGTTGGAAAAAACTACTTTAAAGTTCATATGGAACCAAAAAAGAGCCTGCATTTCTAAGACAATCTTAAGCCAAAAGAACAAAGCTGGAGGCATCACACTACCTGACTTCAAACTATACTACAAGGCTACAGTAACCAAAACAGCATGGTACTGGTACCAAAACAGAGATATACATCAATGGAACAGAACAGAACCCTCAGAAATAATACTGCACATCTACAACCATCTGATCTTTGACAAACCTGACAAAAACAAGAAATGGGGAAACAATTCCCTATTTAATAAATGATGGTGCTGGGAAAACTGGCTAGCCATATGTAGAATGCTGAAACTGGATCCCTTCCTTACACCTTATACAAAAATTAATTCAAGATGGATTAAAAACTTAACTGTTAGACCTAAAACCATAAAAACCCTAGAAGAAAACGTAGGCAATACCATTCAGGACATAGGCATGGGCAAGTACTTCATGACTAAAACACCAAAAGCAATGGCAACAAAAGACAAAATTGACAAATGGGATCTAATTAAACTAAAGAGCTTCTGCACAGCAAAAGAAACTACCATCAGAGTGAACAGGCAACCTACAGAATGGGAGAAAATTTTTGCAATCTACTCATCTGACAAAGGGCTAATATCCAGAATCTACAAAGAACCCAAACAAATTTACAAGAAAGAAACAAACGACCCCATCAACGAGTGGGCAAAGGATATGAACAGACACTTCTCAAAAGAAGACATTTATGCAGCCAAAAGACACATGAAAAAATGCTCATCATCACTGGCCATCAGAGAAATGCAAATCAAAACCACAATGAGATACCATCTCACACCAGTTAGAATGGCAATCATTAAAAACTCAGGAAACAACAGGTGCTGGAGAGGATGTGGAGAAATAGGGACACTTTTACACTGTTGGTGGAACTGTAAACTAGTTCAACCATTGTGGAAGTCAGTGTGGTGATTCCTCAGGGATCCAGAACTAGAAATACCATTTGACCTAGCCATCCCATTACTGGGTATATACCCAAAAGATTGTAAGTCATGCTGCTATGAAGACACATGCACAGATATGTTTATTGCGGCACTATTCACAATAGCAAAGACTTGGAACCAACCCAAGTGTCCGTCAATGATAGACTGGATTAAGAAAATGTGGCACTATACACCATGGACTACTATGCAGCCATAAAAAATGATGAGTTCATGTCCTTTGTAGGGACATGGATGAAGCTGGAAACCATCATTCTCAGCAAACTATCACAAGGACAAAAAACCAAACACCGCATGTTCTCACTCATAGGTGGGAATTGAACAATGAGAACACTTGGTCACAGGAAAGGGAACATCACACACTGGGGCCTGTTGTGGGGTGTGAGTAGGGGGAAGGGATATCATTAGGAGATACACCTAATGTAAATGATGAGTTAATGGGTGCAGTACACCAACCTGGCACATGTATACATATGTAACAAACTTGCACATTGTGCACATGTACCCTAGAACTTAAAGTATAATTAAAAAAAAAAGAAAAAAGAAAAAGTTGAATTGCTTGATATAGATACCATAGATTAAGGTCTGCCTTTGTGGTTTCCAGTCAATTAAAGATAAATCTAGCAAAAGAACCACTGTAAGAAAAAAAAGAAGAAAAAAAACTTGTGAAACTGTCACTGCAGCTATGCCAACAGGATAATACTTTGAACTTTTTGTGAAGTATTTTTTATCTCGTATTGAAAATGCAGCTTTATGTGGGTGCAGCATTGTTATAAGAAAGGCATACCTATCGGCTTAAATATGATTCAAGACAAAGTGAGGTCATTATATGAGAAAAAGGGAAAATAAAGTGAAGGATCTAAATCTAGAGACTTTAATGTCAGCAAGGGATGGTTTGACAATTTAAAAAAGACGTTTGGCCTTAAAAATGTGAAGATAGCAGAAGCAACTTCTGCTGAACAAGAGGGTGCAGATGAGTCCCCAGACACCATTAAGAGAATCATTAAAGAGAAAAGGTATTTGCTTGAACCCGTTTTTAATGCAGACAAAAGTGCCCTATTTTGAAAAAATGCCATGAATGACATTAATTAGTAAGGAAGAGAAGTGAGCACCAGGATTGAAGGCAGGAATTGATAGGCTAACTCTACTGTTCTATACAAATGCAGTCAGTTTTATGATAAGGACTGCCTTTACCTATATAGCTGCTAACCCCCAAGATTTGAAGGGAAAAGATAAACATCAGCTGCTAGTCTTTTTTTGTACAACAATAAAGCCTGCACACTGAGAATCTTTTTCTGGACTGGTTCCACTGATGTTTTTTCCTGAAGTAAAGAAGCACCCTGCCAGTAGGAGACTGCCTTTTAATGTTCTTTTGATAGTGGACAAATTGAACAATGCCCCTGGTAACCCAGAACCCCATGAGTTCAATGCCAAAGGCATCAAAGTGGTCTACTCACCCCCCAAGCACAACATCTCTAAATCCGGGGGCATAAGGACGTTTGAGGCTCATTACACACAGTACTCTATGGGGAAAGCATTATCAACACTGTGGAAGAGAACTCTGACATGGAGAACATCATGAAAGTTTGGAAAGATTACACCATTGAGGATACCACTGTTATTACAGAAAAAACATGAAAACCATCAAGCCTGAAACAATAAATTCCTGGTGAAGAAAACTGCGTCCAGATGTTGTACATGACTTCACAGGATTTATCACAGAGCCAATCAAAGAAATCATGAAAGTGATTGTGGATATGACAAAAAAAGATTGGGGGAAAGGGTTTCAAGATATAGATCTTGGAGAAAATGAAGAGCTAATAGATATCACACCAGAATTAAAAGATGATTTGATGGAGATGAGTGTTTCCAAACCTGTGACAGATTATGAGGAAGAAGATATAGAAGGAGCAATGCCAGGAAATAAATTGACATTAGACAATCTGGCAGAAGTGTTCTGATTATTCAAGACTGCTTTTGACTTCTTTTACAGCCTAGACCCTTCTATGATAGAGGCACTGAGACTAAAATAAATGGTTGAAGAAGGATTGGTACCAGATAGAGACATTTGTAGAGAAATTAGAAAGCAAAAAAGTTAGACAGAAATTAAAGAGGATTTCTGTAGTTACACTGAGTGTGACCTGCCTCTCCTGCCTCCTCTTTCACCTCCTTCATGTCTTCCACCTCCACCACTACTGAGACAGTGCAATCAACCTCTCCTTCTCTTCCTCCTTTTCAGCCTAGTCAACATGATGACAAGAGTGAAGGCCTTTATGATGATCCATATCCACTAAATAAATGTAAATATATTTTTCTTTTCCTTTTGATTTTCTTAATAACATTCTCTTTTCTCTAGCTTACTTTATTGTAAGAATATAGTATATAATACATATAGCACAAAAATATGTCTCAATCAACTATTTATGTTATTGGTAAGGCTTGTAGTCAACAGTAGGCTATTAAAGTTTTTGGGAAGTCAAAAGTTGTACGTGAATTTTTGACTGCACAGGGGGTTGGCACTCCTAACCCTGCATTGTTCCAGGCTCAACTGTAGTCTATACACTTTCTCATCTAAGAAGACCTTCTAGATTTTTCCAAATAGAATTAACTTTGTTCTCATTTCTGATTCTCATAAAATTTGGTTGTATGCTCATTTCAGCCTTCTCAGTACTAATTACTTGGATATCTATATCCCCCAAAAGATTGTGAGTTCCAGGAGACAGGATGTCTGTTTAATAATAATGATAATAATTATTACAACTGACATTTAAATATTATATAGTGTACAAACAATGCCTACATACATTTTCTCATTTTTTCTTTTTTCCTCACAAGAGCCTTGTAATAGCTTTGCATTCTTTTCAGCACCGCATATAATACTTTGCATATAGTAGGCATTTGAAAATATTTTGGGGCTTAATTAAAATTAAAACTGGATTGTGTGGGTTGAATTAAAATGCTGCCAATTCTCTGAATTTTTATGTCCTGTAAAGCAATTAAGAGAGGGAAAGAAGATTTTGAGTAATTTCACTTTTTCATTTGTATACAACCAATGTATCCCTAAAACAAAAATTAAGAAAGTATTCATTAGACCATTAAAATTAATTATGACAACATCTAAACAAGGCAGCTTTTAAAATATTTATTTATTTATATATTAGGTCAGAACATCTCTTCTTTTTCCTGCCCCCTTTGCTTGTTCACTTGAGTCTTGGTCAGTATTCTGTAAGCTCCACATACAGCATGTACACTGGGGAAATGGAAAGTCACACCAGGCTTCAAGAAAGTGATTCTGTTGGTAACTAGGACCAAGCCAGTTATGCCCATTCAACCCATTTTCTTTTAGAAGACACAGCTTCTCATAGCCCTTTGGGGCCTGCTTTAAATTCTGACATTTCTCTATTGGAAAATGAACTGAAGTTATCAACCTACATTTCACTACACAGATCACTAGTAACTACAGCTGAATTATAATCTCATATGATAACTATCCCATGAGACAAAAGCTTTCTCACCATTATGCACTCGAAGTAATCAGGTTTCTCTGCCAAGACTCTTCTATTTTCATGAGCAATTTAAAAATCACTTACAACTCAGAAAATAGGTCACCACTTATTTCATTTTTTAAGATAGTTACAAGCAGTGTCTACCCCATGTCCAAAACCACTTCTTATTTTCATGGGACTCAGATTGCCAGTGGCTCTCTGGAACAGAAAGATCATTCAAAAAGAAACGGAATGAGAGGGTGGCTAATATAAAGAACTAGGCCTTTTTTAGAAATGAAAAACAAAACCTGAGAAGAGCACTTAGAAACTAAATACTATTAGAATGAGAGGTAAGACTCCTGGAAAAAGAATAAAAACAGAATAGAGCTGAGAACCAGAAAGGAAAGCAATGAATTAAGAAATGATTAATGGTATTTGCATGTAGAGTACATGCAAGAAGAGCAAGAAATAAAATAAATGGTTTTGGAATTCCACCTACAACTCAGACATTTTTCCAGTAGGCACTCAGAATGTATTAAACAAAAGTAAAACTCTGCCAACAATAATGGCTGTGTTTCCATGGTCCTTTGATGGACCAGAGCTTGTTTTAGGGAATAAGGAACCAACGAAGGTTTTTGTGCACATGGTGACATGGACTATTTGTGCTTTAGAAGGGCCCCTTCTGGCAGCATTATAGAAAAATTATTGGAAGGGAAAAATCAGAATAAAGAGTTGGAAGATACTGCAATATTCTAGAAATGAGAGAAGAGTCTAGAATCCAAAAGTGACATTGAATTACAAGGAGATAACGAATAGAAAAGACATTAGGAGATAAATTCAATTGAACTCAGTAACTCCTGGGCTACGGAAAGTAAAAAGGAATAAGGTGAAGCTAGGAAGAGAGTTCATTATTTTACAGTGCCTTGGATAGATGGTGGGATGGGTGTTGACTACATTAACCAGAAAATGGAAGAAAAGAGAAGGAGATAGTGCCTTGAGAAGATGAGCACACTCGATGGAGCAGAGCTGCACTCAGTTGCAAATCACATCATCCACGTGAAGGCAACAGTTGAAATAAAAGGAGTGTCCATAATATATTAGAAAGAGTAACACTTTAAAAAAAATTGTGGAAACACATTTATTCTAATTGATGGATTGCTGTTACAATAATTCAATTCCCATTATTCATTAAGTATATAATTAACTTCAGAGGCATTAAGATATAGTGGATAGGTGTGTCCTGCTTTACCAGCTTAGAGCACAGGAAACTTCTAACATTCAGAATGTTACGACTGAGCACCTACCCATCCTCCTTATGACAAGAATGTCTATTTTCCCTCCTCACCACTGAGTTCTAGGGATCTGTCTTTCTTGCTGACCTTCACTGAGAGAAAAATGAAAGCACCTAATTAATCTACCTGAGGCCCCCTTCTCTGCCACACCGCACTACTCTAGAAGGCATTAACAGTTATGCACCCTGGGCTGGCCTCCACCATGGAGAGAGAACCCCCTCAGAGGCCTGCCTATCTGAAACGAACTAAGTTGAAGCTTCAGGGCCCCTCAGCTGCAAGGGCCCCTTCATGTCCCTGGAATGGGTCCTAGCAACTTTATATTCTGAATTTTGTATTATTTGATTTTTAAAGAAGGAACCTAATATGTTATAAATTCAGGTCCAACAACACCTGAATTGGCCCTTTCTCACACTCTCACTGCTGCTCTGAGAGCAGCTCCTCCACCCTGGGGAAGGAAGAAGCAGTCTCCTGCCTCTCTGTCCAGTTTATGGTTGTGCCATAAGATGGTAGACCTGGGCTTCTCAGGTACAACTCTTCAGTGACAGCGGTGGAGTTTAATCATGGACAAATGCAGGAAGCATGCACGGCCCTCACCTAAGATGCTTAGATTATTGCACATGAGCTGTGATCTGATGCAGTGTTTCCCACATCACCCCAGGCTCTGGTATGAGTGCCAGGCACCAGTTCCAGCTTTTCCTCTTCCAGAAGGGTTCCCCTAAGTGTCTTCTGTGGTTCTTACTGCCAACTGGTCTTAAACTAGGACACCTCAGCAACCAGACATGGTAGTGACATTGAAACTCAAAGCCTCAGGGTCTCCTTCCCATTTCTCCCCAAAGTCTCCTTGGCCTTTATGCAAATTTGAGCAACTTATTCATCACCAGAAACCTTCAAGTGTAATATTTTTAAGGCAGAAAGCCAGGCACCACCTGCCTTCAGAACTAAAGTTCCATGCCTTATAAGCCTAAGAGGGAAAATGATATTAACACCTTTCCTTCACAAAAAATGATGCCCATTTCATTCATATAGTTAAAATGAGCCATTAAATTTTTTCCAGAACAAAAAAAGGCAGCTTCCATAATATATTTTTCTAGATAGAGGTACATATGTTTTGCAACCTTTAAATAGCCTCATCTCATTCTCGTCATTTTCTTTCTCTCTCTCTCTCACCACACTTTGCACCATTAAAATTCTGCTTCATTGTATTTCCCTCAAAATAAGTACATGGGAATAAAATATTTATTTAGAAATTTACCTGATACAAACTGGGGTTATCCACCACCCAGGGCAAGCCTTTATGGTTCTGGGACTTATAAGATCCTTTTGAACTCCTAAAATATTGCTTGATTTTATCAAATACACAGTGGAAATCTCTAGTTGTGAATATACTGAACGTAGCCCTTTTAATGCTTCTGTAAACCTAATGGAACCTAAACTGAAAGCTGCCACCTTGATTTAAACCTTTGGAGGAATGTGAATAATTAAGGAGGCATATTCAGGATTTAACTTTATTTCAGAAGGATAAATGTATCACATATTAATTTGTCTTCTAATTCAATTAACTTAAATGATGTAACAGTTCATGTTTCACTGAAATATGATTTTTTCTACTATTTTGATTTTTCTGGAAAAAATTCAAAATATTACAATATTCTGCTTTTTAGAAAATTATTCCAGCAGCAATTTTAACTTTTATTTTCCTACCTTCAAAAAGCCAAGTTGGAGTTTATTTTATGCATTATTTTTAAAACTTGGGGATAAGTAAAGTTTTTTTTTTTTTTTTTTTTTTTGAGACGGAGTCTCGCTCTGTCACCCAGGCTGGAGTGCAGTGGCGCAGTCTCGGCTCACTGCAAGCTCCGCCTCCCGGGTTCCCGCCATTCTCCTGCCTCAGCCTCTCCGAGTAGCTGGGACTACAGGCGCCCGCTACCACGCCCGGCTAATTTTTTGTATTTTTTAGTAGAGACGGGGTTTCACCGTGGTCTCGATCTCCTGACCTCGTGATCCGTCCGCCTCTGCCTCCCAAAGTTCTGGGATTATGAGCGTGAGCCACCGCGCCCGGCAAGTAAACTTTTAAATAAGATATCAAAAAGACAAAAGACAGCAAAACTCTCTAAGAATGTTTTAAAAATGAGAAGTGAGGGGGAGACTAACTCTACAAACTATTAAAAAACAGGTAACGTTAAAGCAGGAGCAGTGTGAAGAGGCGAGAATGACCCCAGGACCCACCAAAGCCCGCGCTGGGCAACTACATTCTGCCGCCATCACCGCCACCATGCCCAAGAGAAAGGCTGAAGGGGATGCTAAAGGAGACAAAGCCAAGGTAGGCACGAACCACAGAGAAGATCCGTGAGGTTGTGTGCTAAACCTGCTCCAAAGCCAGAGCCCAAGCCTAAAAAGGCCCCTGCAAAGAGGGGAGAGAAGGTACCAAAAGGGAAAAAGGGGAAAGCTGATGCTGGCAAGGAGGGGAATAACCCTACAGAAAATGGAGATGCCAAACAGATCAGGCACAGAAAGCTGAAGGTGCTGGAGATGCCAGGGGAAGTGTGTGCATTTTTGATAACTGGGTACATCTGGTGACTGTATAGTTTGAAATACTATTTTCATCAAGTTTTATAAAAATGCAGAATTTTGTTTTACTTTTTTTTTTAAGCTATGTTGTTAGCACACAACACTTCATTGTTGTTTTAGGGGGAAGGGGCATATGTCACTAATAGAGTGTCTCCGAAGCTGAATTGATATGGGGAAAACCTTTCTCTTCTAGTTTTGAGAGACCTCCTCTTGGCTACCAGGAGAAGAGATTCCCTGACTTTGACACACATGGCCACCTTGGAACAAAAACCTTGTGGTATGGAAAAACAAATTCGTTTTTACGTCCTCTTCTCCTTTTCCACCTTTCAGCATAGACTTAACTCCCTTAAACCCAGACATCTGTTGGGACGTGACCCCCAATAGTTGGTTACCAGTGCGTCAGGCAATCTGGACTGTCCAGTGATGCCACTGAAATGGCACCCCTCAAAAGATCAGTGGTTCTGTTTCTAGATTGTGGATCTTCAGATAAATTCTGCCAGTTTCATTTCACTTCCTGAAAGTCAGGGTTGGCTTGTGAAAAGTTATTAAACAACATGCTAAATGCGAAATGTCAACCCTCACTCTAAACTTTCCCTGGTTCAGAGCATCAGATGAAGGCTTCTCTGGATTTTATGGTGGCTTTCTGATTTTTGGTAGTCCATTGAAGAAGGGAGTTTGAAAGTTGTTGTATACTGTTAGAGATTGCCTACCCATGTTCTGCCTGACATACATACCGTGATTGTTTATGGAAAGTATCTTTAATAAAGCTGGATACAATTTGGCTTGAAAAAAAAAAGTTGAGTCAGTTTGACAGTAACAAAAGCATATCATTAATTAAATCCATATTGGCTATTATTTTCAGTGATAATGTTACTAAAGAGACTTCTTATACTCATCCCCATCCCCTAAAGCAGCAGTTAGTCACCTAAGGTATCTGAGTCGCCCTTGTCAGAATTCTCGGTTTACCAGATAGCATGTTTGCGTTCACCCAGGAATAAACGCTTGAGTGGCCGCGTCTGACTCAGCTCTGGTGACGTGTCTGCAGGAGCCTCCCTTGCTAGGATCCCCTTGAACTCCTAAAATACTGTTTGATTTTATCAAATACACAGTGGAAATCTCTAGTTGTGAGTATATTGAACATAGCCTTTCTGATGCTTCTGTGAGCCTAATGGAACCTAAAGTGAAAGCTACCACCTTGATTTAAGCCTCTGTTGTAAAATTCTTTTGCAGTTCTCCTGTGGAAATTCACTTTTGGAGGAACTGCTTTTGCTTCTGTATGAGTCCCTCAGCGCTGTCGTCTCATCGGTGATCTCTTTGCCTCTGCTTTCTCTTTTCCAGAAACCCTCGCTGTCCTGACCTGCAGGTGGGTCCTCCTAGATTTCCAGAGTTGCTATGTGTTTTATTTTTAAAGTTTATACTGTCATTTCATGGGATCTTGGAAGAAGGAGAGGGCTCTAAAATGTGGATATAGTCCACTTCGTTGAAGAACTCTTTTTTTTTCCTTATACTTTAAGTTCTAGGGTACATGTGCACAACGTGCAGATTTGTTACATAGGTATACATGTGCCATGTTGGTTTGCTGCACCCATTAACTCATCATTTACATTAGGTATTTCTCCTAATGCTATCCCTCCCCCAGCCCCCCGCACCCTGACAGGCCCTGGTGTGTGACATTCCCTGCCCTATGTTCAAGTGTTCTCATTGTTCATTTCCCACCTATGAGTGAGAACATGCAGGGTTTGGTTTTCTCTCCTTGTGATAGTTTGCTGAGAATGATGGTTTACAGCTTCATCTATGTCCCTGTAAATGACACGAACTCATCCTTTTTTATGGCTGCATAGGTTTCCATGGTGTATATGTGCCTCATTTTCTTTATCCCGTATATCATTAATGGACATTTGGGTTGGTTCCAAGTCTTTGCTATTGTGAATAGTGCCGCAATAAATATACGTGTGCATGTGTCTTTATAGTAGCATGATTTATAATCCTTTGGATAAATACCCAGTAATGGGATCACTGGGTCAAATGATATTCGTAGTTCTAGATCCTTGAGGAATTGCCACACTGTTTTCCACAATGGTTGAACGAATTTACACTCCCACCAACAGTGTAACAGCATTCCTATTTCTCCACACCCTCTCCAGCATCTGTCATTTCCTGACTTTTTATTGATCACCATCCTAACTGGCATGAGATGGTATCTCATTGTGGTTTTGATTTGCATTTCTCTGATGACCAGTGATGAGGAGCATTTTTTCATATGCCTGTTGGCTGCATAAATATCTTCTTTTGAGAAGTATCTGTTCATATCATTGGCCCACTTTTTGATGGGGTTGTTTTTTTCTTGTAAATTTGTTAAAGTTCTTGGTAGATTCTGGATATTAGCCCTTTGTCAGATGAGTAGATTGCAAAAATTTTCTCCCATTCTGTAGGTTGCCTGTTCACTCTGATGGTAGTTTCTTTTGCTGTGCAGAAGCTCTTGAGTTTAATTAGATCCCATTTGTCAATTTTGGCTTGTGTTGCCATTGCTTTTGGTGTTTTAGTCATGAAGTCTTTGCCCATGCCTATGTCCTGAATGGTATTGCCTAGGTTTTCTTCTAGGGTTTTTATGGTTTTAGGTCTAACAGTTAAGTTTTTAATCCATCTTGAATTAATTTTTGTATAAGGTGTAAGGAAGGGATACAGTTTCAGCTTTCTACATGTGGCTAGCCAGTTTTCCCAGCACCATTTATTAAATAGGGAATCTTTTCCCCATTTGTTGTTCTTGTCAGGTTTGTCAAAGATCAGATGGTTATAGATGTGTTATTTCTGAGGCCTCTGTTCTGTTTCATTGTTCTATATATCTGTTTTGGTGCCAGTACCATGCTGTTTTGGTTACTGTAGCCTTGTAGTATAGTTTGAAGTCAGGTAGCGTGATGCCTCCAGCTTTGTTCTTTTGCCTTAGGATTGTCTTGGCTATGAGGGGTATTTTTTGTTAATGGAACTTCGTAAAGTTCCATATGAACTTAAAATAGTTTTTTCCAATTCTGTGAAGAAAGTCATTGGTAGCTTGATGGGGATGGCATTGAATCTATAAATTACCTTGGGCAGTACGGCCATTTTCATGATATTGATTCTTCCTACCCATGAGCATGGAATGTTCTTCCATTTGTTTGTGTACTCCTTTATTTCCTTGAGCAGTGGTTTGTAGTTCTCCTTGAAGAGGTCCTTCACATCCCTTGTAAATTGGATTCCTAGGTATTTTATTCTCTTTGAAGCAATTGTGAATGGGAGTTCACTCATGATTTGGCTCTCTGTTTGTCTGTTATTGGTGTATAAGAATGCTTGTGATTTTTGCACATTGATTTTATATCCTGAGACTTTGCTGAAGTTGCTTATCAGCTTAAGGAGATTTTGGCTGAGAAGATGTCATTTTCTAAATATACAATCATGTCATCTGCAAACAGGGACAATTTGACTTCCTTTTTTCCTAATTGAATACCCTTTATTTCTTTCTCCTGCCTGATTGCCCTGGCCAGAACTTCCAGCACTATGTTGAGTAGGAGTGGTGAGAGAGGGCATCCCTGTCTTGTGCCAGTTTTCAGAGGGAATGCTTCCAGTTTTTGCCCATTCAGTATGATATTGGCTGTGGGTTTGTCATAAGTAGCTCTTATTATTTTGAGATAAGTTCCGTTAATACCTAGTTTACTGGGACTTTTTAACATGAAGTGTTGTTGAATTTTGTCAAAGGCCTTTTCTGCATCTATTGAGATAATCATGTGGTTTTTGTCATTGGTTCTGTTTATGTAATGGATTACATTTATTGATTTGTGTATGTTGAACCAGACTTGCATCCCAGGGATGAAGCTGACTTGATCATGATGGATAAGCTTTTTGATGTGCTACTGGATTCAGTTTGCCAGTATTTTATTGAGGATTTTCACATCAATGTTCATCAGGGATATTGGTCTAAAATTCTCTTTTTTTGTTGTGTCTCTGCCAGGCTTTGGTATCAGGATGATGCTAGCCTTATTAAATGAGTTAGAGAGGATTCCCTCTCTTTCTATTGATTGGAATAGTTCCAGAAGGAATGGTACCAGCTCCTCTTTGTACCTCTGGTAGAATTCGGCTGTGAATCCATCTGGTCCTGGACTTTTTTTGGTTGGTAGGATATTAATTATTGCCTCAATTTCAGAACCTGTTATTGGTCTATTCAGAGATTCAACTTCTTCCTGGTTTAGTCTTGGGAGGGTGTATGTGTTCAGGAATCTATCCATTTCTTCTAGATTTTCTAGTTTATTTGTGTAGAGGTGTTTATAGTATTCTCTCATGGTAGTTTGTATTTTGTGGCGTCAGTGGTGATATCCCCTTTATCATTTTTTATTGCATCTATTTGATTCTTCTCTCTTTTCTTCTTTATTAATCTTGCTAGTGGTCTATCAATTTTGTTGATCTTTTCAAAAAACCAGCTCCTGGATTCATTAATTTTTTGAAGGGTTTTCTGTGTCTGTCTTTCAGTTCTGCTCTGATCTTAATTATTTCTTGTCTTATGCTAGCTTTTGAATTTTTTTGCTCTTCTTTCTCCAGTTGTTTGAATTGTGATGTCAGGGTGTCGATTTTAGATGTTTCCTGCTTTCTCTTGTGGGCATGTAGTGCTATAAATTTCCCTCTACACACAGCTTTAAATGTGTCCCAGAGATTCTGGTATGTTGTGTCTTTGTTCTCATTGGTTTCAAAGAACATCTTTATTTCTGCCTTCATTTTGTTATGTACCCAGTAGTCATTCAGGAGAAGGTTGTTCAGTTTCCATGTAGTTGAGCGGTTTTGAGTGAGTTTCTTAATCCTGAGTTCTAATTTGATTGTACTGTGGTCTGAGAGATAGTTTGTTGTGATTTCTGTTCTTTCACACTTGCTGAAGAGTGCTTTGCTTCCAATTATGTGGTCAATTTTAGAATAAGTGTGCTATGGTGCTGAGAAGAATGTATATGCTGTTGATTTTGGGTGGAGAGTTCTGTAGATGTCTATTAGGTCCACATGGTGCAGAGCTGAGTTCAAGTCCTGGATATCCATGTTAACCTTCTGTCTTGTTGATCTGTCCAATATTTACAGTGGGGAATTAAAGTCTCCCATTATTATTGTGTGGGATTCTAAGTCTCTTTGTAGGTCTCTAAGGGCTTGCTTTATGAATCTGGGTGCTCCTGTGTTGGGTGCATATATATTTAGGATAGGTAGCTCTTCTTGTTGAATTGATCCCTTTCCATTATGTAATGGCCTTCTTTGTCTCTTTTGATCTTTGTTGTTTTAAAGTCTGTTTTATCAGAGACTAGAATTGCAACCCCTGCTTTCTTTTTTGTTTTCCATTTGTTTGGTAGATCTTCCTCCATCCGTTTATCTTGAGCCTATGTGTGTCTCTTCACATGAGATGTGTTTCCTGAATACAGCATCCTGATGGGTCTTGACTCTTTATCCAATTTGCCAGTCTGTGTCTTTCAATTGGGGCATTTAGCCCATTTACATTTAAGGTTAATATTGTTATATGTGAATTTGATCCTGTCATTATAATGTTAGTTGGTTATTTTGCCCGTTAATTGATGCAGTTTCTTCATAGCATCAATGGTCTTTATAATTTGGCATGTTTTTGCAGTGGCTGGTAACAGTTGTTCCTTTCCATGTTTACTGCTTCCTTCAGGAGCTCTTGTAAGGCAGGCCCGGTGGGGACGAAATCCCTCAGCATTTGCTTGTCTGTAAAGGCTTTTATTTCTCCTTCACTTGTGAAGCTTAGTTTGGCTGGATATGAAATTCTAGGTTGTAAATTCTTTTGTTTAAGAATGTTGAATATTGGTCCCCACTCTCTTCTGGTTTGTAGAGTTTCTGCTGAGAGATCCGCGGTTAGTCTGATGGGCTTCCCTTTGTGGGTAACCTGACCTTTCTCTCTGGCTGTCCTTAACATTTTTTCCTTCATTTCAATCTTGGTGAATCTGACAATTATGTGTCTTGGGGTTCCTCTTCTCGAGGAGTATCTTTGTGGTGTTCTCTGTATTTCCTGAATTTGAATGTTGGCCTGCCTTGCTAGGTTGTGGAAGTTCTCCTGGATAATATCCTGCAGAGTGTTTTCCAACTTGGTTCCATTCTCCCCATCACTTTCAGGTATACCAATCAAACGTAGATTTGGTCTTTTCACATAGTCCCATATTTCTTGGAGGCTTTGTTTGTTTCTTTTTACTCTTTTTTCTCTAATCTTGTCTTCTCGCTTTATTTCATTAATTTGATCCTCAATCACTGATATCCTTTCTTCCACTTGATCAAATCAGCTATTGAAGCTTGTGCATGTAGCACAAAGTTCTCTTGCCATGGTTTTCAGCTCCATCAGGTAATTTAAGGTCTTCTCTACACTGTTTATTCTAGTTAGCCATTTGTCTAACCGTTTTTCAAGGTTTTTAGCTTCCTTGCGATGGGTTAGAACGTGCTCCTGTAGCTTGGAGTAGTTTGTTATTACTGACCTTCTGAAGCCTACTTCTGTCAGCTCATCAAAGTCATTTTCCATCCAGCTTTGTTCCGTTGCTGTCAAGGAGCTGCAATCCCTTGGAGGAGAAGAGGCAGTCTGGTTTTTAGAATTTTCAGCTTTCTGCTCTGGTTTCTCCCCATCTTTGTGGTTTTTATCTACCTTTGGTCTTTGATGTTGGTGATCTACAGATGGTGTTTTGGTGTGGATGTCGTTTTTGTTGATGTTGATGCTACTCCTTTCTGTTTGTTAGTTTTCCCTCTAACAGTCAGGACCCTTAGCTGCAGGTCTGTTGGAATTTGCTGGAGGTCCACTCCAGACCCTGTTTGCCTGGGTATCACCAGAGGAGGCTGCAGAACAGCAAATATTGCTACCTGATCCTTCCTTTGGAAGCTTCATCCCAGAGGGACACCCACCTGTATGAGGTGTCTGTGGGCCCCTACTGGGAGATGTCTCCCAGTTAGGCTACACAGGGGTCAGGGACCCATGTGAGGCAGTCTGTCCATTCTCAGAGCTCAAACATCATACTGGGAGAACCACTGCTCTCTTCAGAGCTGTCAAACAGGGATGTTTAAGTCTGCAGAAGTTTCTGCTGCCTTTTGCTCAGCTATACCCTGCCCACAGAGGTGGAGTCTATAGAGGCAGTAGGCCTTGTTGAGCTGCAGTGGGCTCTGCCCAGTTCGAGCTTCCTGGCAGCTTTGTTTACCTACTTAAGCCTCAGCAATGGTGGATGCCCCTCCCCCTGAAGAACTCTTTTATGTTATATAATCAAATCAATTATCTCCCAAAATGAGTTTTTTCTTTGATATTTACTTCTATTTTTCTTTGGATAATATTTGGCATTTTATATATAAATCTTTAATTAGCTTGATTTTTTCCCCAAAAATGTAACCTATTATCCTAGTAACATTTATAAAATTGTTAATCATTTTCTCTTTTTCCCTTTAAGAAAACTCATATATCCATATTTACATAAAAATATATCTAAAATATAATGATTGAAAAAAGAAGTTGCAGATAAATTAGTTTATGTTTGGAAAAAGGAGAGAATTTTATATATAGTTCACTATATATTATGCATTATATATACTTGTGTATAAATAGAAACATTACGGTAGACTGGGAATCAAACTGTTAATTTCTTTTGGAGAATAGAAATGGGAGAAAGTCAGAGGTGAGGGAATCATAATTTCAAGAGCAGAGATAGTGTGGACTAAGAGAAACAGCAGCCAACAGCTGTTTGGCAGAAAAAAAGGCTAGGACCAGCTGACTCTAGCGTTTGCTGAAAAATAAAATCACTAGTGCACATGTTCACAAATTGAACATTTAAAAAAATAGCTAACATGTATTGAAATCTTACTATATGCCAGGTACTGTTCTCATAGCTTTAGATGTACTGATTCATTTACTCCTCATAACAAACTTATGCAGGTAAGCACTACTCATCACATTGTAAAGACAGGGAAACTAGAGCACAAAGTGGTTAGGTAAATTTTCCTGTATATACTGTGTATGGGACAGCCAGGACTTGACTCCAGTTGATATGGTATTAGAGCCCCCCCTTAATTGCTATATTCCATTACACAGCCTTAACCATCACCTCCTGAGACTGAAGCTTTTCTCACACCCTGCTTACAGTCACCAGCGCTCCTAAAAGCAGAACCTTTATTCCAACCATAGAAATGAAAAGCTTCACTTTGAAGAAATGAAATATACTCTAAAGGTAAATACTATGTTATTTAAACATTCATCTTAAAGCGTAGTCTGGAAATGAGTCAACAAGTATTTGAGAAAAACCTAGAGCGAAGAAAACATAATTCCAACAAAGAGATTTAACTCCCAAGAAAACAGAGTTAACATAGAAAATAGAATAAAATAGCCAAACAAATATCTCTGAAGGTTTCCTAGAATTCTTCACATGGGACATGAGACTTTTAAAACTAGATCTTTGACTGCCTATTTAATTTATTCTATTATTGCTTATTTATTTAGGCTTCTGTTTTGTTTTGCTTGTATATGACAGTAAATTTATGTTTTACAAATATATCTGAAATTCTGTTAACTCTAGGGTAAGGTACAAAGTAATCAAGCTCATTTACACATTCAGATGGTTACAGCTTTAATGAAGCTCTTATTTAACAATTAATTTTGACACCAAAATATAAAAACATATGGAATCTGCTATTCTTCTAGCTTGTCACAGATATTAACCAACATCTGGCTTGTGTTGAGACAGGAAAACATTTTTGTCAATTAAAAAAAAAAAAAACTTGTTCGCTTCCATTTTAATCTTTTAAATGGTTATTTCTTTTTGTAGTGTTTCTATTCTTACTGCATCCTTTATTTCTTTTTGTTAATGGCAGTAGTACATGGACACAATAACAAATCAAATAGTAAAGGAAAAGTGACACCCTCCCATCTTATCACTCAGTCCCTACCTACAAGCCCTAACTCCTCTTTGTGCCTTTTTAAAAAATTTTTTTCTGGTCATAATGCCAAGTAATATGTTTATACCTCTATTCCTTATCTCCCTGACATGAAAGATGGTGATTTAGTTCAATTATGTTACCTTCCTCAATATTACTATGTTCTTTCCTCTCTGCCCCAAATTTGATATCTGTAACATAGCTTTAGCTCTACTAATAGTTATCTTAATCCAATCAACCTTGGCAGGTTTTTTAAAAATAGATTTTACTTTTTGGAGCAGTTTTAGGTTCTCAGCAAAAGCAAAACTGAGCATAAGGTACAGAGATTTCTTATATATCCACTTCAATAGAGTACTTTTTTATTCCACAGTTTGTAAGAAGGAATATTAATAATCAATTATAATAGTGATCCTAAAACCAAAGACGCAGGGATTATTGTCTTATATTACACGAATTGTTTACAATTGTGCCTTGTTTTCTTTTTAATATTCAGATCATGGCTTCCTTATCACCTTTCTTTCTTCTCTCGTTTTGCTTCTGTTTTAGTCTGTTTTGGCTACTATAATAAAATATGAAGTGGGTGGCTTACAAACAACAGAAAATGATTTCTGACAGTTCTGGAGGCTAGGAAGTCCAAGATCAAGTTATCAGCAAATTCAGTATCTGGCAAGGCCTCTTGGTTCACAGACAGCTATAGTCTTGCTGTGTCCATAGCAGAAGGAAAAGGTTGCTCTCTGGGCCTCTTTTATAAGGGCACTAATCCCAATCATGAGGGCTCTGCTCTCATGAGCTAGCCCCTCCCACGAATACCTTACACTGGGAGTTAGAATTTAGCAAACATTCAGTCTGCAACACATCATATCTCCTTATTACATGATGCTCTTTTTTTTATACTTTTTTCATCATACCACCCATTCTCGAGTTCCCTATCATTTTCCTGAAGATGTCTCTCCTGGGAATCTATCTACCCATCCTCTGTTCCTCTCTGCACTGGTTGCTCTTCAGGCCTGTTCTGCAGTTGTTTTCCAAATATCTCTCTTCACTGCCCTCCTGGGCCGAGGCTTCTGTTTGCTGAATTGCATGCTGTCTTCTTCTTGGTCGGTTTGCCCCTGGGCATGGAGCAGGCAAGCTAGCTGGAGTTCCCAGTTGCTAAAATAAGAAGGGATTTTCTGGCCTGGCACAGTGGCTCATGCCTGTAATCCCAGCACTTTGGGAGGTGAAGGTGGGAGGATCACTGAGGTCAGGAGTTCAAGACCAGCCTGGCCAACATGGCAAAACCCCGTCTCTACTAGAAATACAAAAATTAGCTGGGTGTGGTGGTGTGCACCTGTAATCCCACCTGCTCAGGAGGCTGAGGTAGGAGAATCGCTTGAACCTGGTGGGCGGAGGTTGCAGTAAGCCAAGGTCACGCCACTGCACTCAAGCCTGGGAGATAAAGCGAGACTCCATCTCAAAAAAAAAAAAAAAAAAAAAGAAGAAGGAATTTTCTGTGACAGTGGCTATCCTCCCTCCTGGACAGGGCTTTTTTATTCCTTTAGTTTGACTGCATTCTCTCTCAGACAGCTGTACCCTCCTCAGAATTCTATCCTAGCTGGTGTATAAGTTTTCTTTGGCCTGTATCTTGAGGATTTTAGCTTTAGGTTAGTGACGCCTTTGCAATTCAGTTGTTGGGGCTCCTATTCTAATTAAATTATTAATTATATTTTTATTGCCCAGTGCTCTGCTCAGTTCCTGGTATTTCTTCACTCTATTTTAGAATTTCAGTGGATTTTGTCTTATCGTCTCAGTAGTTTCCTCATGTACATAACGTATTTTGGGTTTCCTCAACTCTTGTCAATCCAAGCCCATTGATTTTTTTTTCTTTGGGTGCACCTCACAATTTCTGGTTTGCTGATAGTGACTTTTCTTGCTTGCTAGTGCCGATATGGCTATACATGACACACAGTCTGTAAATGTAAGGGATTTGGGTCGGTATTTACATAGACATCAAATTCATTCCTCTGGTTTATTTATTCTCATAGAGGTCATTTAAGCTAGTCATTTGGTGGGATAGTTTTAATTTCTTGCTTCAAGTCACAGTGTTATTGCCCTGCCCTGAAAATATTACATTGACCTTTTTTTATGTGAGCAAGTGGTTCGTACTTACTGGGCAATCATACTTTCCAGAAATTTTAAGTGTCTGAACCTTTATATTTGCACATGGCTATTGCTCTATGTATAGTTGTATTTTTTGTGTGTAATTAATAAGCCACCAGCCCATGATGCTAAATTCTAAGAGCAAAGCCGTCTTCAAAATGAAACTGAATGCTTTAACTTTCCTTTGTAGCACTTTGTATCATCATAGACTCCTGAATTGTTTCTTCAACATGATAGCCTTCAACCAAATAAACATGTGACACCTACTGACTACGTTTATTTTTCCACTTTGGAAAGACCCATCATGGTAGAAGGGGATGTTAATAGACTTGCCCAGTGGAGCTTAATAAGTTAGTTCTTAAAAGAGGAACTGAATGGAATGGTAATAACACAGATTCTCAATAGCTCAATGGCCCTCCCCAGCAGAGAAAAGGCTGACCTCATTTCTGGATTACTCTCTGACATAAATTTCTCAGTCACAGGATATTTCAGATAATTTTACATGAAACGCAGGAAAACCACATTCCACCCACATTTGGTCTTGACAGAGACTCATGTTGTGACATATATACTTTTCTATTATGTATACTAGAAAAGAAAAATCTCAGAATGGAAATTTGGGAACTTGCTGGGCTTACCAAAACTGAAAATATAACTGTGGTGGGTTCTTGTAGAACTGAGTGATAAAGAAATTGTCTTTTATAAGTTTCAGAAAAGAGATGGTATTTTTATGTGGGTAACCTTTGAGAACCAGCAAATCACTAACATAGAAGATACCCAAATTCCCCATCTTAAGAATATAGTAGAAGTGTAATTTTAAGATTAAAATGCAAGTCCACACATATGTAGCTAAGAACACAAGTCCTCTAAGATGAGCCAAGAAAAAAAAATTACTGATGTTTGACTCAGTTAGCTATTCTTTCTGACAGGAGATTAAAGCCGCCTGTGAGATTTCTTTGACTCGTGACTCATTTAATTCGTTTAGACATTGCCAGCAGAGCAAGCTACGACAAAGCAGATCCATCTTAACAAGCTCACTCCTGGTTGTTCTAATAAAGAAAAATAATTGAATTGCTGATTTTGATTTTTCAAAATGCACTCAGCATTTGAGTATTTGGCTTCACACTCCAAATAAACACAGAAATATTTATTACATCATCTTCTTCCCCAGAGTGAATGGGAAAAAAAGCACACACACAGAATTAGCTCCAGGTAGCCTTTAAACTAGTGTAGCACTGAAGTATGTTTGCCATGTTTAGTTTATTATAATTGAATTTTTAACTTAAAATCTTACTGTCTTATTTGGAAGAAGCATCAGTTCAAAGCACATAGGTCTATGTGGATAAATGAATAACGCTGATGTTAAGTACATTTATTATGAATGTTATTTCTCAAGATGCATCTGCTGCAGTGGAGAAGAATGAGTCCTGGTCAAAGTGAGCAGTAGGTACAGCTGAAGCAGCAAGCTGGTGGTCAGACATATTTATTCAACCTGAACACTGTTTTAAAAAAAATGCATAAACATTTGAAAATCAGGAGACTCCACATAAAAATTCAGACATGCTGTTCCCTTGCAAATTTATAGGAATTAGCAACAGGAAAGCTCATTTCCAATCCTCAGGTGCTAAGTAGCAGTAGATTCCTCCATTGCTTGCAGTGTGGGCACACGCACTTCACCAAGCTGGCCTCATTCGTATTTCCTGCCTGATCCGTAACACAGGTTTGGGACCACTGATAAAGACAGTAAAGCATAAACCTTAGAATTAAAAGACCTCTATACTCATTCCACTGTTAGCACCGAGACAATGCTCATTTGGATGTGGCTAGCATCTAGACAGCTAGATCTTATCCAGATATACTGAGGATGGGCTGTGTATCATCATTAAGAGGCAGCTATATCACAGCTATGTCCAATGCACAGCAAACTTGCTCAATTAATTACTTTAAGACAAAGTGGATGGTCTCTGTATCTTGACTAGGATGAGAAGGGAGAGGGTTATAATTAAGGTCTTATCTAGAACCTGGAACTTTAGATATTATCTAATTTAAACTTCACAATAAGGTCAGGAGGCTGGTGTTTTATAGATAGAAAAACAAAGTTAAGGAAAATAAGCTGACTTGATGTTAAATAATTACCAAGTGGTAGGGCAGCTATTCAAAGCCAAGTCTGTGTGACCAAAAAAAAAAATCTACATTTTATCAATTTTATAACATCTCTTTGGAGACATACCCCCTCTCAATAAAATGAGGAGAATGTTAATCCTTTGACTCTCAGAGATATGCACTATATTAATATCATTTCTATGTTTGTGATTCTATGGGGGGATATTAGCTCATATTACCAATATTTCAAGCTTTAAAGTATAGAAAACTTTAAACAGAACCCTTTTATACAACCTCCCAGTGAGCAGTTATCCTCCCTTGTATGAGTTTGGCAGCAGCTATAATAGAGAGTCAAATTAGCAGTGGCTCAAACACATTAGAAATGTATTTCTTGGAGTTTCATACTTTCTGTGACTCCCACGTGCTTGCACATTAATAAATTTGTATGCCTTTGTCCTGTTAAAAAAATGTATTTCTCCTCACATAATAGTCTGAGATTAAGCATTTCACAGCCAGTATTATGAGTTCCAAGTGGTTAGGACTCAAGTTCTTTTTAATCTTCTTCCACTGACCTAGAGTGATGTTTCCATCCCATGGTACAAGACGGCTTGCTACCACATTGCACACATTATTTTCACTCATATCTCATTAACAAGAATGTAATGAAATAACCACATCTACATATGAAAGAGTCTGGGGAATGTAGTTATTGTCTAAGGCACCCTGTGCCTCGCTAAATTTTATTATCATGGAAGGAGGAGGAAACCAGTACTGTGAGACAATGACCCATCTCAGGCAGACCCTTTAAAACTTACACGTAAAGTACAACCACACCACACTTCTCCCTTCTGATGTAGATGCCTGTCTCTACTACTAACCACTTGACTTTTCCTTCTTTCTATTTTTGTGTCACTGTCAAAGTCCCGAGTCTTTAAAAAGTCCTCCTGTTTGGTTTGATTAAAATTAGGAGATGATGAAAGTATGATTTCATGAATCACATGATTTATTGCCACACCAAGATAATTTTTTTCTTAGGTTGGCAATGCTTAAAGAGGGAGAGCATAGCAAGAACAAATCTCAGAGGAAATATGCTGGATAAACATGGTACATTAACCACACAGTGAATGAGTTCCAAAATTGTTAAAGTTTAGTTGATCAGTTATGATGGAGGCAGACCTCTGTGGAAAGTAAAGTCTAATGAAAGTTTGAGGTGTACCTTTATGCAAGTGGCTCTTGAGAGAGGCTAGCTTCACCAACAAGATGGAGGAAGACCACCAAGGTTGATGAAGACACATAAGTTCCCTCCATGCTAGAGGACAGTGCTGGTGTTGGATGGTGAGGTTTCAGAGATTAACTCAAAGGCTAACAGGTGTGGCCCTGTCATAGACTGAGCTCTCAGTCTTCAGACAAGTGACTAACAAGAGTATAGCCCTGTAGTAGACTGAACTCATCAAGTGTCTGTCAAACTCTTGGGCTTATATGTATTTTGAAGTCCAATCGTTGAGGTCAATAGCTCGTATATGGGGTCTCATAAAGTGTGATGTCTTATTCTTGAGGAGAGGGAGAATTCACTCCAAGTTCTTGTCACAGCAAAATATATGTCACCCAAGTTGCAAACTATGAATCATTTCACAGCTATCTAATACCTCCCTAGGTTAGGTCTTATGTCCACACTTGATCACATCAGATTTCTTCCTGTTCCATTTGTCAGTGTTTCCCTCTCCCAACCCTGTATATTTTCTGGTGGTGTTCTCATTTGGAAATTACTAGCCCTCTATATGTCAACAAGTGTCAATCTTCCTCCAGGTTAACTTTAAAATACAAATTTGTAATACATCTTTGTGGAGGTAGGATGATTTTCCTAGGCGGGGATTTCTTTTCATATTCAATGGTGTACTATTTTGACTGGAAAGGGCAAAACAGTATATGATTACATTTCTTTGGTAGTATCAGGTATATAGATATGCACTTAACAAGTAACAATCAGCTATAGTCATGATTCTCATGTTTTGTACAGCCATTGGGTATCTATTAGACAGAAACAACAGCAATAGTCATCATCAACAATTAATAATCCATAAATTAATCTATAGATTTAATGCAATCCTAATTAACACCTTATCAAGCTTTTTATTGATGTTGACAAGCTGATTATGAAATTCAAATGAAAATGTCAAGGACTTGTAATAGCCAAGACAAACTAAAAAATATTGGAGGACAACTAATACCTAATTTCAAGTCTTATTAAGATACAGTGATTCACACAATATAGTATTAGCATTAAATAAATCGCTGAAACATAACAGGGAATCCAGAAATAGACTCATACATTTATAGACAACTGTTTTTCAACAAAAGTGTAAAGGAATTGAGGGGAGAAAGGATAGTATTTTCAGTAAATGGTAATGAAAGAATTGAAATACATATGCAAAAAAATGAACACTGATCTACACCTCACATCATATACAAAAATTGACTTGAAATATAGACAAATGATCAAAAGCATGATCCATAAAGCCACAAATTGATAAACCGGACTTCATGAAAAGTTAAAACTTCTGCCTTCAAAAAACACTGTTAAGAGAATAAAGAAACAAGGCACAGACTGAGAGAAAAATATTTGCAAATGATATATCTAGTTAAAGCACTTATATCCAGAAAGTATAAAGAAATCTTGAAACTCAATAATGAGAAAATAACCCAAGTCAAAAGGGTGGTGTGTTGAGGGTTGGGGGGGATGCCGGGAGAAAGGCAAGCAAAAGATTTGAACATATTCTTCACCAAAGAAGGTGATGAATAGGCTCATGAAAAAATGCCCAACACCATTAGTCATTAGGGAAATGCAAATTAAAACTACAATATGATATCATTATGAACCTATCAGAATGGTTAGTATTTAAAAGTCTGACAATACCAGATATTAGTGAGGATGTGGAACAACTGCTGGTAGGAACATAAAATAGCATACTTTGGAAATTGCTGTGTAGTTTCATTAAAAGTTAAGCATACGCTTGCCATATGATCCAGTCATTCTATACCTGGATATCTTTTCCAAAAGAAATGAAATCATATATCACTTGTACATTAAGGTTCATAGCAGCTTTATTTGTAAGAGTCCCAAACTGCAAACAACTCAAATGTCCATCAAGAGATGAGTGAATAAACAAATTGTGTATATCCATACAATGCCAAACTATCTGCAACAAAATGAGATGAGCTATTTATTGATATATGCAACAACTGATGAATTTCAAAATAATTATGCTGAGTGAAAGAAGTCAGACAAAGAGTACATACTATATAAGTCTATTTATATAAAACTCTAGAAAATGCAAAGTGACATAATGCAGAGTGACAAAAATTAGGTCAGTTCTTGCCTGGGGTGGAATTAAAGAGAGGGGCTCATCACAAAGGGGCTGCAGGAAGAAATATTTCGGAGTGGTAGAACTTTCCTGTATCTTGATTGTTGTGGGGGTGGTTACATATTCTCCTTGTCAAAGCTCACAAAACTATATTGCCTCTAGGATAGTATAGCTTAAGATTACCTTTCAATAAATGAATTGATAGGCTCTTGGTATATACTAGAAATAAAATTGATTTTTAATAAAGAAAATGGAATCTAAAATATCCATTAATTTTCCTCATTGTTTTCCTCCATGCTGGGCTATAAGATAACACAAAGTGTAACTGTAGTTAAAAAAAATTATTCATTGTTTATTTAAAATTCAAATTTAACTGAATGCCCTAGTTGTTGTTGTTTTTGCTAAATCTGGCAACTCCAATATATCTATATCTATATCTATATATCTATATATCTATATCTATATCTATATCTATATCTATATCTATATCTATATCTATATATCTATATCTATATCCTATCTATCTATCTGTCATTCTGTCTTGTGTAAGTGCCATGTTTATTTTTAAGCAATTTAACTTTGTGAAGAATCTTCCAAGATAAACTGTGTGCAAACTATTTTCCCAGGTAATAAAACACAATGATCAGTGATTTAAAGTTATCTGATATAAATCAATCAAGTGCTGGAGGCCAACTACCAAAAATGATTATTTTCATTTAAAGTAATTAAAGCATTACCATTGGCAATAATAGGCTGTCAGACCAGTTTTCTCTGAGGCCACTGATAGTTCAAGAAAATAAAACATCATTAGCATATATTGCAAAGCAGTTTATACAAAAGTGGGATAAAATCACCAAGCCACAGGGTAAAAAAGGAAGACATTAGAACAAAAACATTTCCCTGTTTTACTCTGCTAAAATTAATGTCTTGTAAACTAAGATAAGATTCTAGGAAATGATTGCTGCTACCCACCTTTCTACTAACAACTCCAGGATACATGTCTATCTTGAGCCAAACAGCAGTTTAAACCAATGCAGAGCTAGGTGTTAACATGGCCTTGGGTTCTGGGGGTACCCAGGGGAGAAACTGAGGTGAGGGCTTCCCCTGGGGCTGGGCAAGAGCCTGAGACCTACATCAGATTACCCAGGAAGAGGATCAGTAAACAAACAAGATTTGGAAAAAGCTTGCCCCTCAGGGATCCACTTACCATGGAAAGAAGGTAGTATAAGACCCATATTAAAGTCACTGGCTCCCTACCCCCTAAAAAAGCCAATAAATTGCTGAGTAGTTATGATAAGTCCTCTGATTCCTGAGGCTAGAGGAAAAGTTTGGGAACCTGGAGGCTTCTTCTAGTAGCTAGAGACTAGCAACTTGCCTGCCATTGCATTGCCAGCCTGTGTGGTGGAGTGCCACCATCCTTCACTCACCACACTGCCAGGAGCTTAGGTGCTTCATTAGCTAGCCCGGAACATGTTAATGCTGTAAAAACCCTGCTAAGGGCTGGGCACAGTGGCTCACACCTGTAATCCCAGCAGTCTGGGAGGTTGAGGTGGGTGGATTGCTTGAGGCCAGGAGTTCAAGACCAGTCTAGACATAGCGAAATCCCATCTGTACTAAAAATACAAAAATTAGCCAGGCATGTTAGTGCACACCTGTAATCCCAGCTACTTGGGAGGCTGAGGCAGGATAATCACTTGGACCCGGTAGGTGGAGGTTGCAGTGAGCTGAGATTGTGCCACTGCACTCCAGCCTGGTTGACAGAGCAAGACTCTGTCTCAAACAACAACACCTACAAAAACCCTGCTAAGGGCCCACAACCCAGAGAGACAAAGATCACTCTGGACAAATACAACATTCCTGGTAAAAAAAGAACTGCTGTAAGAGAAACATAAGGGAAAAGTGTTCAAGAAGATGCAGGTGATATACATATGCACACACACATATTTTCTGGTGCTAAAACAAGCCATAATTTCCCTATGAAACAACTTAGCACATGAATTGAAGGAGAGGATGGTCATCACAGAGGTTAAAAAAAAAAATGGCCTGAAAGACTATGGAAGAAATAGTTCAAAGGACAGTCATGTGAAATCATGATACAAATCATGAGAGGACAGAGAAGAAGATTTGGGGATAGATTTAGTAGACATAACATGTAGTAGAAATAGAAAGAAATAAATTATAAAACTGATAATATAAGAAAATTTCTGGGAGCTAAAGACCCAAGTCTACAGACTAAAAGAAATTGCAGAGAAATAGGCAGTGTTAATGAGGAAAGAACACACACTTAGGCATATCCAGGGAAATTTTTGAAGCCCCAGAATAAAATAAAGTTGTACAAATTTCCAGCCAGTAGAAGCAAATTATCTACATGAAAAATGACAGTACAGGAAAAGGAAATAATAATTCATGGAATTAATTAAACAAATGTAATGGAAAAGTAGAGTTGAATATTTACATTAAGAAGGGAAGACATGGCCGAGTGCGGTGGCTAACGCCTGTAATCCTAACACTTTAGGAGACCGAGGAAGGCGGATCACCTGAGGTCAGGAGTTTGAGACCAGCCTGGCCAACACGGTGAAACCCCATCTCTACTAAAAATACAAAATTAGCCGGGTGTGGGGGTGCATCCCTGTAATCCCAGCTACTTGGGAGGCTGAGGCAAGAGAATCGCTTGACCCTGGGAAGGTGGAGATTGCAGTGAGCCGAGATTGTGCCATTGCACTCCAGCCTGGGCAACAAGAGGGAAACTCTGTCTCAAAAAAAAAAAAAAAAAAAAGAAGGGAAGACATGGCACAAATTGTAAGTTGATCAAATCAGCAGAAATGAGAAAAATGAAACAGAAGAAACATTGTAAAAAAAAAAAGACATAAAGTAAAATAGAAAACATAAAAGCAAGTATATCAATCACAACATTAAAGAAAAATGGGCTAGTTTCTTCCATTAAATGTCAGAGATTGTCAAATTTGTTAAAATACAAAACCTAACTGCAAACAACTTAGAACAAAGTGGTTTAAAAAAAAAAAGATTAAAACTCAAGAGATAACCCTACAATAGCCTCTAAGTGTTTATGTAAAAGGAAGCATCTCACTTCTCTCACCTTAAATCAAAAGTTAGAAATGATTAAGCTTAGTGAGGAGGGCGTGTTGAAAGCCCAGATAGCCCAAAAGCCAGGCCTTTTGTAACAGTCAGCCAAGTTGTGAATGCAAAGGAAAAGTTAGTGAAGGAAATTAAAAGTGCTATTCCAGTGAATACATGAGTGACAAAGTAAAACCACTTTATTGCCATAATAGAGACAATTCAAGTGGTCTGGACAGAGGATCAAACCAGCTACAACATTCCGTTAAACCAAAACCTAATCCAGAACGAGTCCCTAACTTTCTGCAATTCTGTGATGGTTAAGAGAGGTGAAAAGGCTGCAGAAGAAAAGTTGTAAGCTAGCACAGGTTGGTTCATGAGGTTCAAGGAAAGAAGATATTTCCATAACATAAAAGTGCAAGGTGAAGCAGCGAGTGCTGATGGAGAAGCTGCAGCAAGTTATCCAGAAGATCTGGCTAGGATCATTGATGAAGGTGGCTCCACTAAACAACAAAAACTTTCACTGTAGATAAAACAGCCTCCCCTTGGAAGAAGACACATCTAGGACTTTCATAGCTAGAGGAGAAAAGTCAATGCCTGGCTTCAAAGCTTCGAAGGATAGGCTGACTCTTGTTAAGAGCTAATACAGCTGGTGACTATAAGTGGGAACCAATGCTTATTTATTATTCCAAAAATCCTATAGCTCTTAACAATTATGATAAATCTACTTGGCCTGGGTTGTATCAATGGAACAACAGAGCCTGGATGACAGCACATCTGTTTACAGCAAGGTTTACTGAATATTTTCAGCTCACTGTTGAGACCTATTGCTCAGAAAATAAGATTCTTTTCAAAATATTACTGCTCGTTGACAAGACACTTGATCACTCAAAAGTTCTGATGGAGATGTACATGGAGATTAATGTTGTTTTCATGCCCGCTAACACAACATTCATTCTGTGGCCCACAGATCAAAGGGTAGTTCTAATTCTCAAGTCTTATTCTTTAAGAAATACATTTTATAAAGCTATAGCTGCCATACATAGTGATTCCTCTGATGAATATGGGCAAAGCACATTGAAAACCTCCTGGAAAGGATTCACCATTCTAAATGCCATTGAGAACATTCATGGCTGGGTGCAGTGGCTCATGCTTGTAATTCCGCTTTGGAAGGCTGAGGTGGGCAGATTGCTTGAGCTCAGGAGTTCAAGACCAGCCTGGGCAACATGGCAAAACCCCATCTCTATTAAAAATTAGGCAGGTGTGGTTGTGCATACCTGTAATCCCAGATACTCGAGGGGCTGAGGTGGTGGGATCGCTTGAGCCTGGGAGGCAAAGTTTGCAGAGAGCTGAGATCACATCACTGGACTCTAGCCTGAGGGACAGAGTGAGACCCTGTCGCAAAAAAAAAAAAAAAAAGAATATTCATGATTCATAGGTAAAAGTCAAAATATAAAATTAACAGGAGTTTGGAAGAAATTGATTCTAACACCCCTCATGGATGATTTTGAGGGGTTCCAGACTTCAGTGGAGGTAGTAGCTAGAGATGTGATGGAAATAGCAAGAGAACTAGAATTAGAAGTGAGGCCTGAAGATTTGACTGAATTGCTGTAATCTTGTGATAAAACTTGAATGAATGAGGAGTTGCTTTTTATAGATAACCAAAGAAAGTAGTTTCTTGAGACAAGATCTCCTGGTGAAGATGCTGTGAACATTGTTGAAATAACAACAAAGGACTTAGAATATTACATGAACTTAGTTGATAAAGCAATGGCAGGGTTTGAGAAGATTGATTCCAATTTTGAAATAAGTGCTATTGTAGGTAAACTGCTATCAAACAGCATTACATGCTAGAGAAATCTTTCATGAAAAGAAGAGTCAAATGATGCAGCAAACTTCACTGTTGTCCTATTTCAAGAAATTGCCACAGCCACCCCAGCCTTTAGCAACCACCATCCTGATCAGTCATCAGCCATGAACGTGGAGGCGAGACCCTCCACCAGCAAAAAGATCACAACTCACTGAAGGAACAGATGCTGGTTAGAATTGTTTAGTAATAAAGCATTTTTAAATTAGGGTACATACATTGCTGTTTTTAGACATAATGCTTATTTCCAAAGTATGCACGTAAAGCAAAAATATGAGAAATGCAAGGAGAACTTGATAAAAATACAATTAGAGAATTAAATATATGTCTCCCAGAGTTAACTACATCTAGTATACAAATCAGTAAATTCAATTTACTATATTTCTCCCATTGATTCAAGAAACATTTACAAAATTAATCCTGTATTTGGCCAAAAAGGAAACCTTGACAAATTAAAGTTGCCAAAAATAAAATAAAGAAAAATGCATGTTTTTAGGGTTATTTTCCTAATCACACTTCAATAAAATGAGGTATAAATTATAAAAGTTCTAACTTTTGGAAAGTTAATCGATTAATCAAAAAAATAAAAAATAAAAAGTGAAATTACCAACTACTGAGAAAGCAATGAAGTGGAACAGCAAAAGCTACACTCACAATGAACTTATTGCTTTAAATGTCTTTGTTATCAAAGGTAAAAGAGAAAAAAATTAATCACCAGAAACTGGGAAACGAATGATGAAAGAAACTAAAAAGGATTGGCTTAATATAACTAGAAGCTGAAATTAATAAAGTAGAAAACCAAAACAAGCCAAAATAAAGCAGAAGGGATAAATAAATCTGAAAGCTGTTTTTATTTTTATTTTTTTGAGACCAATAAAGTAGATAAACTCTCTGTGAACCTGATTAAAGAGAGAATGCACATGGCAAACACAAGAGGTCACTTGCAAAAATACGCAAGATTAAAAATGAGAAGGAAACAAAAACACAGATACAGACATGATTCAAAGAATTATAGGAGATTACTGCTTGCAATTCCATGGCTACAAATTTGAAAACACAGAGGAAGTGAATGATTTCCTAACAATATAAATTACCTTAAATTGCCAATCACTGTAGAAGATGTTGGGCTGGTGATTAAGAATCTATCACGAAAAAAGGCACAAAGACCAGATGGGTTTAATTTTTAAAGAACAGATGATTCCAATGTTATGTAAACATTTCCAGGCCATTGGAAGAAAAAGGGAAAAATCCCCTCAATTCAGAAGCCAGATTAATTTTGTTTCCAAAGCCTGATAGGCTATGCTAGACCCATCTCACTTAAAAATGCACATACAAAAAATTTAAATGTTATCAAATGTACCTATGCTTCCATCTCAGCTTAGGTTCTCTAGATAGACTGCAAGGTAGAGATATTATGCATAGCCAAGGTTTACTGGGGAGTGCTCTCAGGAACAACATCTGTAAGAAAGTAAGAGGTGGAGGACTAGTGTGGGGAGAGTTAAACTGTAGTACTGCTACAACAGTGGCTAGCATCTATCCTATTCCATGGAGAGCTGCGAACCAGTCATAGGCTGTTCCCTGACAAGAAACTGCCATCAGCAATCCTCAACACTTGGGACAGCTGTGGTACTAAGAGTCTCCTGCTGAAGGTGGTATCTGGGCAGCACACCGCAGCATCCATCAGACTTGAGTGACAAGAGTTTCAATTTATACCTGATTACCAGTGTGGTTACCAGTGTGGTTTGCTATCAAGAAATTGAGCATTATAATAATTTTTTGTGTCAAACTTTTAAAAACGTATTAAGACCACATAATAATTAGATGCCGAAAAGGTATTGATGCATTTGTTAATTCATCAGACACTTCTGATACCTCTGTAGTTTTATATAGCGCAGTTTATATGAATATACATCCTGACATGCGCATGTGCAGTCTTCTTTTCCTTTCTCTTTCTTTCTTGGCTTTCCTTCTCCCTCTTTACTGTTATCAACCTCAGTATAGTAAGCAGAATAAATAACTATAATATACTGGCCCTAAGTAGAAACAGATTTAAATTGTCCCAAATTTGTTTCAGCAAGAAGCAGTCTGCATTACCAGGTCTCCTTTTACACAGGCATGTGTTAGAGAATTTTTAATTTGATTAAACACATCTTTCTCCAGAGGCATTCTCTAGCTCTCCATTGAACACACCACCAATATTCCCTGGAGATAGTTAACTCTGACAGGATATAAATGAAAATAAATAAGTGAAAGCCAAAAAAATCATCAAAATGTGACCATATGTTTAAACAGAAAGCATGCATCTTGGTAGGAGGACTGTAAGTGTAGATGTAAATCAACACCTGTTTGTCAGGGAATTGAAACAGATCCATTCAGAAATTCCCAGCTAATCCACCTTTATTAATGGCAAATACTCTCCCAAAAAACAACCCCCCTCCCCTGCCCATAATAAGTGATTTAAAATTAAAAATCTAATTTTAAAAGTATAAAATTTTAAATTAAAAAAGTTTAAAATTTTAAAAATTAATAAAGGTATAAAGACCAGGCACAGTGGCTCACACCTGTAATCCTAGCACTTTGGGTGGCTGGATCACCTGAGGTCAGGATTTCAAGACCAGCCTGGTCAACATGGTGAAACCCCATCTCTACTAAAAATACAAAAACTAGCTGGGTGTAGTGGTGGACACCTGTAATCCCAGCTACTCAAGAGGCTGAGGCAGGAGAATTGCTTGAACCCAGGAGGCAGAGGTTGAAGTGAGCTAAGATCATGCCATGGCACTCCAGCCTGGGCAACAAGAGCGAAACTCTGTCTCAAAAAATAAAAATGAATAAAAAATAAAAAAATAAAGGTATAAAATCTTAAGGATGAAAAAAATAGATTCTAGGTCTCTTTCAGACATACTGTCACACGTATCTGAAATTAATATGGACCCCTCCCTTTGCAGATCCTGTCTGGTGGCTTTATAGGTAGAGAATCTCAATCATTGGGAGGACTCAATCCTTCTAAGACAGAGGCACATCTATTCTCAATAATTTCTGGAACTGTGGTTCCTCATCTGTAGGATTCACCAACTCTGGGCACTCACCCACTCTAGGGGCACCTCAGAGGTGTACTCCCTGAAAGAGAGTAATGGCTGAAAGAGACTTAATGGCTGAGTAGTTTAGTGTTTGGTTGCCTGAGGCACATTTGCACATGCCCCCATCCAGGCGGGGAGCTTTGGAACCATCAGTTACAGTTAGGGAGTGGGACTGGTATCAGCTGTTTCCCATGCACCACCCAGAGCCAAAAGAATTTCTGGAGGTTGCTCTCCCCTACATTTAAGTTCTAGATAAGACTCCAATTTAGAATTTTATTCTCTGTTTGGAGTAATGTTTATGTTCTTGTTGCAGGCAGCACTGCATGGAAATTCAAATATTAATAATAGAAGTTATCTTGATACATATTCATAAGGGGAATGGCTGTGCTTTAGTCAAGAGTAGGCCGAGTTGGACTTCCAGCACAGCATGACTTAGTACATTTGGAGCGCAGGTGCACAACCCCACACATTATGTAACCACGTCATGTGAGGTGCATTAGGTAACTACTCATATGAGTTCATGCTTGGCTTGGAGCCACTATTGTCTGTAAAAGGTATAACTACCCTGCTGATGCTGTACATATGGCTCACTCATGCCCAGAGAGAGAATAAAGCCATGTCAAAACTATCTACGATTCCTTGAGTGTTTTTCCAGCTACCTGCCACTTGCCCACCCACTCCCCTCAGGTCTCAGTTAGAACATGACAATTGGGCTCATGAACAGGATCCTGAGGTGAGTGACCCTTTGGTCCCCACTGATTCCGGGTCGGCCATGAGGCTGCAGCGTGGGCTGTGGTACCCGGTAGCAGCTGTGCTGTTTGGATGGGCTTTGGTGGAAACCTGGATGGTGATAGATGGGTCCCCCGCAAGCATGGAGAAGGCACTGAAGCTGCTGGAAGCACAGAGCACCGAGAAGGAGTGAGGTTTTGCTGGTAGAGTTGGATGGGCATTTTGACTGTGCTATGAGAAGTACATACCCAGTCCCTGAGGGATGCAATGCAGGTAAGGGCCCTTCAGACACAGGTGGGGCACCTGGAAGCCCAGCTACAGAGCTTGGAAAAGGAATTAGAGGCTGCTGTGAATGTAGGCCTGGTCCATTGTCTCAGCCAGAGATCCCCACTCAGTCTGATAGAGAGAAAGAAGAACTCCTATTGTGGGCTCGCCTAGTGGGTCTATCAGAAAGTAGATCATGAACAGCTGTCGGGGCCCCAAGAGAAGGCTTAGGGACCCCCTCCCCCACCATAATGCAACATACTTCATATACTGCCCATACCCCAACTGAGTTGTGGGAATTAGGCAAGCAGTGCTGCCAGCATCCAGGGGAACCTCTACCTGCCTGGATGCTTTATTTGTGAGATGAGAGAGCAGATAGTATCTCCTTTTCTGCCTCTGAGATGGAAAAGCTGGCCTCTATCATGACTCACCCCTCCCTCTGTCAGTGGTTGCAGGTGAGCAGGCAGTTGGCACAAGGGCAAAGTTACCACATCCTGATTGAGTGGCTATGGGCAGTCATACAGACTGTGTGGAACAGCGCTGATGAAATACCCGAACCGTGAGGAAATACCAGTCTATGCTGATTTGGTACAAATCATTCGGGAGATGGGTATGCGGCAGGCTATGTTTGACCTGAATATCCGGGGGCCAGGTGATGAATGCTTCACCTACCACATGGGAGAATCTTGTGTTGGGTTCTGCACTCCTGAGTGCCTTTGACTCCCTAGCTACTGTCCTCAACCTGTACATAGGGCACCACATACATGAAGTGACCACTGCTATGGTGACTCTCGGGGAAGCAGAAGGCCATTGGCAGGACCGAGGGGTCCATACTGTAAAGAAGGGAAAGATACCCCACCCACAGGGGGTCCCCCCATGGTAGAAAAGGGGGCACCAATGAGTGACACACTCCCGGACATGTATAGATTTTATTTTGGCCGGGTTGACTGAGAGAAAATTGATAAACAACCCAATGAAGTACTTTTAACTTTGTGGAGACAGTTGTCTCTGGAGGAGCAATTCCAGAAAATGCCCAAGGGGGAGAAAGACATTGCTGTGTGACCTGGTCCTGCCCAGGCGCTTCAGTTCAAAGATGACTTGCTGTAGCCAAGTGGAAATGTAGAGCCTTTTTTGCTTGATTAGGGAACTGGCCAAGGTGCCCAGCTTGCGGGGACACTAAATGACTGGAGGCCACATGTGGAATTAGTGATCCACCAGTCCCCCACCAATGTACGGTGGGTGCTGGTGGATACTGGCACAGATTGCAGCCTTGTTTATGGGAACCCGGGTAAGTTTCTGGGCAAAGCTGCTTACATTGACAGTTATGGCAGCTGGTCAGTTAAAGTGAAACCTGTATCTCTACACCTTCGCACCACCGTTTGGCTCCCTGCTTATGAGCTGTGTATGTCTCTCCTGAACACATTCTGGGGGTGAGTGTTTAACAAGGTTTGGCAGCTGTCTCATCTATCATGGATTTGATAGACTGCTAGGTGATGGAATTGGAACAATACCACTACATGGTAGACTTGGCTAATGCATTCTTTTCCAGAGAGCCAGGAACAGTTTATCTTTATGGGACGGCGACAATGGATTTTCACAGTGTTGCCGCGGGGCTATATGCACAGCTGCACCATATGTCATAATCTCATTGATGATAGTATGTTAACCTCTGATTCTCTTACAGATTTAGAAGCAGTAATGCCTCTCTTGCCTGGGATTGGGATGGTGTGGCTGAGATCGCCTTACTGGCAACCAGGTGAGCTATTCAGCAGCCACAACCCCTACAAGTAATTAACCAGGGGCACCCGTTTGAGCTGGATGTGCGTGTGGCCACAGATGGTTTTGGTTGAGGCTTGCAGCAATGCACAGAGTGCCTAAGAATGCCAGTAGGCTTTTGGTCCCAACTATGGAAAGGAGCTGAGCTCCGGTGTTCCTTGATGAGAAACAGCTAGCAGCTGTATATACTGCCCTTCGGGCTCATGAGAGCATGACAGGACAGGCTGCAGTCATCATATGGACAACTTACCCGATAACAGGATGGACGCATCTATGGGTAATGACCACCTGGACTGGGATAGCACAGACGTCCACTTTGGCAAAGTGGGGTGCCTCCTTGCAGCAGTGGAGTAAGCTGAGTACAAGTCCCATAGCAGTAGAGTTGCAAGAGGTCTTGGGACATGTAGTCCTAATGCAAGGTAAGGCCATGAGGCCTGAGGCACCCCTAGATCCTGAGTCTTCACCATTTAAGGAAGGGCATCCCAGTATTCCTGATGGGGCATGGTACACAGTAGCTGAGGTGCTACTGCTGCCTGGACCACTGTTGCAGTCCAACCTAGTACTGACACCATATGGTTTGAAACTGGGTGTGGACAAAGTAGCCAATGGGCTGAACTCAGAGCAATGTGGATGGTGATCACCAAGGAGGTAATACCTGTGGTAATCTGTACTGATAGCTGGGCAGTCTAACCTTGTGGTTAACTACTTGGAAAATACAGAATTGACTAGTCAGCCACAGACCCATTTGAGGCCAAGCCATATGGCAAGACCTTTGGGAAACAGGTCATCAGAAAGAGGTAACTATTTATCGTGTGTCAGGCCATATACCTTTGGCCACCTCTAGTAATGATGAGGCAGATGCCTTGGCCAAGGTCAGATGGTCAGAGTCAGCACCAACACAAGATGTGACCTTGTGGCTACACTGGAAACTGGGACATGCAGGGGGTAAACTGATGCAACAATTCAATAAGTGTTGGGGTCTGTCCCTGCCCAAGCAAGACATTTGTGAGGCTTGTCAGAAATGCCTGGCATGTGCTCAGGCCTATCCTAAAAAGAGGCAGCTGCCCGGTGTCATGCAATAAGTAACAATAGGGTGAGTGCCCTTGACCAGGTGGCAAGTAGACTACGTCGGGCCGCTGCCGAAGTCGCGAGGGTATACGCATGCACTAACGGCTGTAGACACGGCCACAGGCCTGTTGTTCACCTACCCTTGCAGGGTGGCCAACCAACAGAACACCATCCAGGCCCTGCAACACTTATGTTCCCTGTATGGTTGTCCTCTGGCCATTGAGAGTGATAGGGGAACACATTTCACTGGACAACAGGTACAATGATGGGCACAGCGAATGGACATAAAGAGGGGATTCCATGTGCCATACAGCCCACAAGCTGAGGTATGATTGAGTGATATAACAGGATCTTGAAGAATGGATTACGCTTGCATGTCAAACCCCTGTCTTTGCGGAGCTGGAGTTCCAGGCTGGACCTGGTGCTCCAAACCTTAAATGAATGGCCACAGAAAGGTGGCCCGGCCCCAGTGGAGGCTTTGTTTCACTGGGCCACCACCCCCATTCAATTGGAGATACATACCAAGGATGACCTACTCCGACCAGGTATGGGGACGAATGGTAACCTGTTGTTGCCTGCCCCAACACCCCTGAAGGCAGGGGAACAGAAAACCTTGCTGTGGCCATGGACCCTCCAAGCTCTCCACTGCCAGTGGTTGGCCATCATAGCTCCCTGTTGGGAGGGCCTACAGTATGACTTGCATGTCACTTTTCGAGTGTTCAATACATGGCTTCCAAGGTTGACTGTTTGTAGAGGAACAGCCAGGGAAGGAACCCTCCTATGAGGGATGTATGTACTATCTGATGGGCCTATTATGAGCTACGCTGTGACTTTGGCATGGATACCAGACTCAAAGGAAGCATGGAGATTTGAGAAGGTGTGGTATCATCGCCCAGGGCAAAAGCTCTTGGTGGCTGCATTGTTATCCAGGGATGGAAAGTTAGCCTATATTTTGCCGAGGGATGTGATTTACCTCTGTTAGTACCTGTGCCTGCTCTGTCATTTCAACTGTAGGTTAACATGCTCCAATTGCATTGTGGACTGACCCCACACCTATGCTGAGGTGACCAATGTTTCCAACTATTGGATCTGCACTGCCTTTCCAGCAGCAGCTGCAGACAGCTTGCCCTGGCACATACATCCCATGTCTGCAGAGAACTGGACAAGGCTGGAGGCTTGGGATCCCACGGCTGATGCCTAGAACACAACGTGGCAAGCTTTGGACAAAGGACACAGCAAGACCCATGGGTGGACCATAGCATTTGTGATGAGTGGGGCTGGCTAGTAGGGGAACATATAGTAGCCCAAGCCCAGGCATTGCAGTGCACAGAGCAACATTGGGGTAACAGGATGGGTACCTGTCACAGCCTGTGCAAACATAACACATGTCACCACACCGAAGGTATGGTGGAACAAGTGGCCCCACCAAGGTTGGACCTCAATGGACTTTTTGCCCCTTGGGAGCTTATAGGTCTATGGGGACACAGAGTAGCCTTTCCTATCAGCAAACTGGACTGGACGTTGTACCTGGGGGTGGCCTTATGTACCTGACACTCTTCTCCCCACATTGCCCAGATGCTTGTATAACTGGGAGGCACTGTGCTCTCAGTTTTTGCGAGCGTGACAAGCCCCCTGGTGTTTCTACCCTTTGGCAATGACTATCCGTGGAGCAGGTGTCATAATTGTAGAAGCACAATTTACTGCTCTTGCAGAGCACACCGCTCAGGCTCTGAATTACACCTGAGTGTCCCTCCTCCTGTTAATGAATGAGGTTGATCAGATCAAAAAGCTGGTGTTGCGGCCGGGTGCAGTGGCTCACGCCTGTAATCCCAGCACTTTGGGAGGCTGAGGTGGGCAGATCACGAGGTCAGGAGATTGAGACCATCCTGGCTAACACGGTGAAACCCCGTCTCTACTAAAAATACAAAAAATTAGCCGGGCGAGGTGGCGGGCGCCTGTAGTCTCAGCTACGCGGGAGGCTGAGGCAGGAGAATGGCGTGAACCCCGGGGGGCGGAGCCTGCAGTGAGCCGAGATTGCGCCACTGCACTCCAGCCTGGGTGAAAGAGCAAAACTCCATCTCAAAAAAAAAAAAAAAGAGGTGGTGTTGCAAAACCAAGTGGCCTTAGACGTAACTGCTGCCCAAGGAGCCACCTGTGCCCTTTTAGGAACACAATGTTGTACCTTTATCCCTGACAATCAGCAGAACATAACAGCAGCCCTGCAAAGGTGTCTTACAGGAGATTAAGGTGACTGAGAGCCTCACTGTCAACCCCTGTAGAGATGGTGAGCATCCCTAGGTTCTGGTGTACATTGGGCCCTAACAGTCATGAGTAGCATAGCTGAGATCCTAGTAGTGAGCTGTTGCTCTCTATATTGTGGGTTACAGATTCAGGGCTCCGCCATATAGGCACGTGTCCCTGCCTGGAGGACGCCCTCAGCCTAGGGGGTGTAGTGTAAGGGAAATGGCTGTGCTTTAGTCAGGAGTAGGCTGAGGCAGCCTTCTGGTGCAGCATGACTCAGTGGGTTTGGAGTGCAAGCACACAACCTTGCTTGTTATGTAACAACCCCACATGAGGCACATTATGTAACCACTCACATGAGCTCGTGTTTGGCTCAGAGCCACTGTTGTCTGTAAAAGGTATACCTTGCTGATGCTGCACATATGGCTCGCTTGTGCCCAGAGAGAGATTAAAGCCATGTTGAAACTGTCTACAATTCTTTGAGTGTTTTTTCAGCTACCAACCACTTGCCCACTGACTCCCCTCAGACCTCAGTTGGAACCTGAGTGTTGAATCAGAACAAAGGACCAATTGAATTTCAAGTTTAATGACTACAAACTAAGTCATCCTGATGTACTGTTCTCAAAACAGACATAAGATGCTCAATGTGATCTGAGTAGTTCAGGCCTGGCAACTAAGATGGATGGCAACTGAATGAGCACCACTCAGATTTTCTTCTGTAATTTTCCTTTTTCAATGCTTTCAATTCTGACTAATCCTCCTTTAATTAATCCATATATAGATATATATATCAAGCTAAATTAATGTCTGGGCTGAATGTGGTGGCTCATGCTTGTAATCCCAGCACTTTGGAAGGCCAAGGCAGGTGGATTGTTTGAGGCCGGGAGTTTGAGACCAGCCTGGCCAACACGGTGAAACCCCATCTCTACTAAAAATGCAAAAATTAGCTGGGCATGGTGGCACATGCTTGTAGTCCTACCTACTCAGGATGCTGAGGCATGAGAATCACCTGAACCTAGGAGGTGGAGGTTGCTGCACCCAGCCTGGGTGACAGAGCAAGACTCTGTCTCAAAAAATTAATCATTTAATTGATTGATTAATGGCTGTTGGGAAAATTTTAGTAAAATGCTGCTGGCCCAATCATTATCTTAGTATCGATATTATGTGGAATAGAACAAAACAGACCTAAAACTGTGTCTGAAATATGTAATTTCTGAAACAAAGTTTTCTTTAAAGAAATCTTAAGAATCAAAGAGAAAAACAGATCGTGACCTTTTGTTTTGTTGTTTGCTTATTTTTAGAAGAAAAAAGGAAAAGGAAAAACACCTTGCAAAGTAGACATGAACCACTTTATTTCAAGCAGTTGAGGTAGTCATCTGGTTAGACACAGACGACCAGGCAGGATGAGCTCTTTGGACTCTTCTAACTCTATGTTAGATGGCTCGTGTGCCCAAAGATACCTCTTCACATAATGTTCTTCCACTGTCAGCGAGAACTTTTCTCAAATATAAATAATTCTGAAGTGCAACAGATCTCTAATTCTTCATAAGAAACAGATTTTTTAGATAGAGATAATTAATTTCATATTTTCCATCCATTTGTTGCTATTTTCCCCAAGCCTTTATTTCTTTTCATTTTAATTCTCCACAGATTCTTTGGTGGAAAACTGCAATTACATTTAACTACAGAGAGGTAGTTAGATGATGTATGCATATATTTTATGTTTTAATGATTCTTTTATCCTCTTGTGAAATCGGAGTTATATATCTCTATTCAACTGGTCTAGTAACCAAGGTCAGTTCAGTTAGGGTGTAATGTTAAAACAACCAAAACCACATTATATTGAATACTTCTCATTAACAACATGATTGCCTTTTGTCTGTATTTTATTCCTTTTGACACAAATACGCACATACACAAATAATATCTAACATTCCCAATTAGAAGAATAATTTTGAGTGGCATTGAATTAAGAAAGAATAATCTAGGTGGAGATTTAGCAGTAGCAACCTGCAAACTTCCCTAATGCAATTTGGCACTAATGAGGATATATATTTACTATGTGTTCTGGCCTCCAAGAGCAATACCATCCTAGGAGTGACTCCGTGGCTTTACCTCCACAGCCATAACGAACTAGAGAGTGAGATAATTTTATGAGTCCTGATTACTCAAAACTCATCAGTGGTTGGGTTTTATTTCTCTGTTCAAATTGACCACTTTTCTTTCTACTTGTGCAGATGCTTTGCCCTGTCCTTTTTATTCAACACCCATTCCTTCCACCCGCACTACAAATATAGCGGATTTCTTCTCTTTGGCAGTGGCAGAATTTTTTTATCAAAGAAACTTATGAAAAGCAGTCTGCTTGGAACCGGGAATGGCAAGGACAAAACACTCTGTTTTAGTTAGTTGTATGTTAATTGAAGGTAGGTTTATTGGGATGATGGAGGATGCTGAAGTAAGAGAGACCTCATAAGCTAGAAATCAAGATTCCTGAAGAGAAATAATATCATAATTTGAGCTGAGACTACCAGGGTAGACAATAACTAAAGCTGGGGTTATAGACAAAGGAGAAGAATATGGAGTATGGTTGGTGGGAAGCACAGGCTTCCAGTAAACACCTCTGAGTAAGGCGCACCCTTTTGGCAGATATTGATGCCCATTAATACTACAACTGGGAACCAGACAAGGGAGATATCACAAATAAGGAATTCTAAGCTTCAGTACTGAGAAACATGTCTACTTGAGTTTCTTTCTAACATTATCCTAAGGATCTGCCATGAAACTGATGTGTTATAGGGTCCTTTACCCATTTCTAGTAATGACATGGAAATCTTTATGTGGTTTCCAAGGTGCTTCCCAAATCATTTTGCATAATTGACAGTAAAATAGAAGCTTCCAGTGTTAGAGGGAAATGAAGAGAAGAGGTGCCCTTTCTATATCCCTTTTTCACATGGTTTCCTTCAATATGATAGCTTCACTATTAAGATGCTGAAAATGTGCTGCTTTCCTTTCACTTTGCTTGAATATTTCTCTTGCAATGTGTTCAGAGCTGTGGCCTAGAAGACATGTCATGGGTCCAACCTGCCTTTCTTTACCTTTTAAGAGGCAATATGATATAAGAGATATATGTCCTTGGACTGAAAATCAGCAGTACTAATTACCAGTCCTACTTCTACTATTTTTTTAAATGTGTAACTTCAAACAAGACACTTTACCACTCTAAGCTCCATTTATAAAACGGAAGAGTTAACTAATTCTCTGGTTTGCCAAGGTTTTTTTCTTTTTTCTTTTTGGATTAGAATCCTTCTTTGCAAGTGGAATTTTATTTTTAAAAACCCTAACATAAAAAACAGAGCAAAGTGGAATTCCTTAATTTGAAGAAGGTGGGTGGCATGTGGAGCCCTGTCCGTTTGATCCCATGCTCTCCTCTCCCCTTCCACTCTGTTAGCCTCTGAGTCTCTTCTGTGGAACCCAGGAGATGTGAACCCATTTTTAAAAGCACAACTCTAGATGAGCCTTTTGAGTCCTAAATTCTGTGATTCAACAATAAGTTACCTCACTCTTCTCTGCTTGGATGCAGAGCATCTGGCTCAATTTCAGTTAGTGTGTGTAATGTCAGAGAAAGGGAAAGTCAGGAAGTACAAACTTTGCAAAAAAGAAAAACACAGCCAGGAGAAAATAGACTTCAAATTTATATAGGGATGTTTGTTAAATCGGTTTGAATTCCATTGTTACATCTGCTGGCATCACTTACTGGGTTTCGATCTGTAAACCTAGCTTTGTGGAATCAAGGCTCTCTCTCAATGTGAATACGAGGACAACCTCTCCCTACAGACTCAGACTTGCTCTAGTTCCCTAGCCCTCCTCAATGGAGGAGGAACTCATATTGATAAACTTGCCTTGCCCCTACCTGCCATTTCATCCTGCAGCCTCGAGAACTGTCATCCAGAATCCAGTGACATAACCAAGGCCCATGTATCTCCACAGGTCTTCTCTATGGCCGGCCAAATAAAGGGCTTAAAGCAGTATGAGGTGGGCAGATCACTTGAGGTCAGGAGTTTGAAACTAGCCTGGCCAACATGGCGAAACCCCATCTCTACTAAAAATACAAAAAAATTAGCTGGGCGTGGTGGAGGCGCCTATAACTCCAGCTACTTGGGAGGCTGAGGCAGGAGAATCGCTTGAACCTGAGAGGTGGAGGTTGCAGTGAGCCAAGATTGCACCACTGAATGCCAGCCTGGGCGACAGAGCGGGACTCTGTCTCAAAAAAAAAAAAAAAGCGGTGATGCAAAGAAATCTTGAGCACTAATTATATGCCAGGTATTATGCTAAGAGCTTTATTACTATGCACATTGTATGAACAATCCGGTACGGTGGTTTTATTATCCCCCTTCTCACTAATGAAGAAACTGAGACTTGGAGGTTTTTTTTAGAAACAAAGACAATATCTAGTACACCAAGAATGAGACCCAAGCACCTTCACTGTCTTCTTTGTGGCCTCCGCATTGTTACTTAGGATTGGGACACCAACCTGCTCAGCTGAGACCCAGAAATTCCAACAGACCCTTGCAACTCTGGTTGACTGCTCGAGTGCAGCTGACAATTGATTACGGGGAGTCCATTAACCAACATAGGCCATTTACTCATAAAATAATCTAATGTTTAAAATGCCACTACATGTTTAGAAAATATTTTAGATCACTGACTACAGTGGAAGGTAATTTACATTATGGAAGCAATCATTTAATCATTGCAATTTGCCAAGGTATTACCTATTCAACTAATTATCTTTTAATTATGTAGTTTCAAAAATTAAACACTATATTAGCCAATGCCAAAATCTTATTTCATAATTTCCCAGTGAAAAGTATAATTTACTATACAGTACAATGTAATTTCCCACAGAAATTGTTTCATTTTAATTACAGGATAAATATTCCTATAATTGCCATAACCTGTACATAACCAATGAGGAATCTTAGCCTTTAGGAAAATGCAATTGTAGAATTGTAGAAGGTAAAACAAAAGCAGTCAATTAGGTTTTTCCAGACATGTTAAGCAAGCACTGACTTTCCATACAAAAACAACTGATTAGCAACCTAACAGTAGTTCTCAACTGGCTGCACCTTAGACTACTCTGGGGAGCTTTAAACAAACAACCTGATGCTCAGGGGTTACCCTTAGGAATTCTCATTTAATTGTTCTGAATATGTGTGTGTGGGGGGGCAGGGGGTAGGTTTTTTATAAATCTCTGCAAATGATCCTCCTGTGTGGCCAAGGTTGAGAACCATGGAAAAAGTAATTTTAGCCTGTGCTGCCTTTAGTTTTATTTGTTTTGAAGGAAGTTGCTGGTAGACAGTCGAGAAGCATATGTTGGGCATGTAGGGAGCAGTAAAGAGGGAGTTTAAGGATGGAAGTAAGAAGATCCAGAAAACTATCCTGACTATAGGTTTATAAACTAGAGAGTTAGGAGTTTGCAGTGTAGAAAGGTGAGATGTAAGGTGCCGGCCAAGATTCTAGGTAATCACGCTCTGTTGCCAAAACATTCCAGTATCATTTGTCAGGGACTTGTGAAAGGTCAGGAACTTGAGTAGATCATTTACCTGTGATGGGACCACGCACCTTGGATCTGAAAGCAAAAGTAACCTGAGTTACAGGCTCCTTATAAAATTCTGGGCCACCCTTACTTTGAATTTAAAGTAAGAATTTAACAATTCTTACTTTTAAGAATTTAATATATGAAGCTTTCTTTGATTTTTTTCAGTTATCATAGAGAAAAAAATTATCTGAATAAAGTGAATGCCTTTGTGGCTTTGTTAGCTGGGACAAGGCCCACAACCTATGCCTCTCCTCTTGACCCCTACTTTGCATTAAAAGAATATATTTAAAGATTTAATACATGAGGGTTTCCTTGATTTCACCTCAGTTCTCACAGAGATCAAAAATATTATTTGAATAAAAAAATTCTCGGCCAAAGTAAATCTGTTAGTAAATACAACAGCCACAGTTTAGAAGATTGTGGGCTGGAGTGAAGGTAGTGAGTTATTTCAATTGATTGTTCACGGTCAATTACAGATTGAACTCCTTTTTCTACTCTTTCGCCTACTGAACTTGACTAGTCCAAAAAGGAAAAAAAAAAGAAAATTGTGATTCCACTCAATTCATTTCAGCATACAAATATATACTTGACACACCTGGTCCTGGGTAAGACACTTCCAGGATCACAAAGGTGAATGATGGCTATTTTCTGCTCCATGGGACTCATAATCTTAGATTTCTTGTACTTTCTGAAATTGCCAAATTGGGGTGGCATCACGGAGTAACAAAAATGGAACCTCAGTGGCAAAAATGGGAGAAAGGATCGAGGAGCCTTGACTACAGGTGGGTTCAGTCCCGAGTGAGAGGGTGGGCATGTTTGGAAGGCTGTCTTCAGCCACCGAAGATGTTTCTATGATGAAGCTCAAAGATCATGGTATTTCATACACTAAACAGTTAACTGAGGACTGAACTCTGACCCTTTCTTTTTCCTGCTTGAATTCCTTTCTAAGGGGCCTGGGGATTCATGCCTTACCATAAATCTTGTTAAACAGGTTTTTTTTGACTCATTATATTGTGGCTTACTTTCCAACCTGATTGTGTATAGCATCACATAACAGATAACAGACCTTTTTATCTTAATTTAAGCATTCCTTTCTACTGACTCCAAGTTTTTAGACAAAGCTTAAGTCTTTCAAACAATTGCCAAATAAAGAATCCCTAAACCCACCTATGACTTGTAAGCCCCAGTTTTGAGATGTTCTGCCTTTTTGGGCCAAACCAGTGTATATTTCCCATGTATTGATTTATGATTATACCTGCAATTCCTATCTCCCTGAAATGTATAAAGCTAAACTGTAACCTCATCACACCAGGCAGACTTTCTCAGAACTTCTTAAGACTTATTCCCCTAGGCCACGATCATTCATCTTGGCTCAGACTAAACTTCTTTAAGTATTTTGGCAGAATTTGGTTTTTCCATCATCATAACAAACCTGACAGCCTCAAAGGTAGCCATGTATTAAAACCTGAGCCCAGACTCAAAAGGGGGCATCATGTGTTTGTTCTTTTTTAAAAACCAACCTTATTGAGGCTGTTGATCTAAATAAGAAAGCTGAAGCAAAATTAATATAGAGGGTTTATTTGGGCCAAGGTTGAGGACTGCAGCCAGTCCTCAACCTTGGGACTGGGTTGCACACTGGGAAATGCTCCAGAAAAAGGAGAGGCTTGAGTTTTTAAAGTAAAAAGGGCGAATCAGGAGGGGGGTGATTACAAAAGTTGTTTTTCAGGAATTCTCAATGGTTTACAGAAGTAACATTGATTAGTGATTGGCTATACACGGTTGAACTACAGAATATGAGTTATAGAGTCCAGCATGTGGCATTGTTAGGTTAACTTGCAGCTACTTGGCGTCAGTCACTCTTTTTTTTTGAGAAGGAGTCTCGCTCTGTCACCCAGGCTGGAGTGCAGTGGCGCGATCTCGGCTCACTGCAGACTCCGCCCCCCGGGGTTCATGCCATTCTCCTGCCTCAGCCTCCCGCGTAGCTGGGACTACAGGCGCCCGCCACCTCGCCTGGCTAATTTTTTGTATTTTTAGTAGAGACGGGGTTTCACCATGTTAGCCAGGATGGTCTCGATCTGACCTCGTGATCCACCCGCCTTGGCCTCCCAAAGTGCTGGGATTATAGGCGTGAGCCACCGCGCCCAGCTTGGCGTCAGTCATTCTATGGCCCACATAGCAAGTGGCTTCAAGTAGATCTAGAGGGAGTGAGATGTGACTGCTGTCACATTTCAAGGTCTCTCAGGGTCTGATCATTTAAAGGAGGCTTGTATTCCTCAGATAAAAAGTTTCTTTTCCTTCTCGACACAATTGACACACAATCAGCTGCAGATATTTGAAATGTACAATTTGATAAGCTTGATACTCCTATGAAATCATCACCACACTCAAGATAATGAATATAGCCAACGCCCCCCAAAATTTCCTCTTGCATCTGAAGGTGTTCAGAACACACCCCTCCAAAATATGCTACTTGAACATATTGACTAGTTTAGCTGAATGCCCTTGAGAAACAACAGACGCAGGAAGGGCTTTCTGACCATCCCTTTTCTACTTAAAAGTAGGTTACAAAATTTCCCATGAAAAAGGTACCCTCCCTGTACAAGGAAAAGAACATTCTTATCACCAGAGATTGGGAGAGTTGAAATGGACCTATAAAAACAAACCTACAAAATAACCCTTATCTTCCATTAGTTTCCTCCATACATTTCCTAGTCACTGTTCTACAATTCACTGTTCCTAGTCCAAACCGCTCTGTCTTATCACATATCTACAATTTATTGTTTTTTTTGTAAAAACGTACATAAACTTTTGGGTCTAATGGCTTCTTTGGGTTCTCATTTTCCTTCTGAAGATTCTGCCTACATGTAAAAATATTAAGTAAAATTTGTATGCTTTTTCTCCTCTCAATTTGTCTTATGTCAGTTTAATTCTTAGGCCATGCCACAAAATATAAGAGTAGAAGGAAGTTGCCTTACAGGTCTTTGTCATCCCCCTCTTCATTCTGAAGCAACTGCTTATCTGCTTTCTGTCACTATAGATTAGTTTGCATTTTTAAATAGTTTTTTGTAAATGGAATCATGCAGTATGTACTATCCTTCAACTGGGTTTTTCAATTAGCTAATTATTTTGATATTTGCCAGTGTTGATGGTGTTGATGTGTGGGTCAATGGTTTACTCCCTTTTATTGCTGAGTAGTAGTTCATTGTATGCATAGACCACAATTTGTTTATCCATTCCCCAGTTGATTGATATTTTGAATATTTCAAGTTAAGTTCCCATGAGCATTCATGTACACATCTTTTATAAACATATGCTTTCTTTTACCTTGGGTAATAAGGGGAAAATGACTATGAGCCTGTGGCAGGTGTAGGTTTAACATTTTAAGAAGCTATCTAACTATTTTCCAAAATGGTTGTACCATTTTACATTCCCATTTATGAGACTTCCAGTTCCTCTACATTCTCACAACCACTCAATATGGTCAGTCTTTTTAATTTTAGCCATATTAATAGGTATGTAGTTGTATCTCATTGTAGTTTAAACAAGCGTTCTCGTAATGACTCATGGTGTTGAGCATCTTTTCATGTGCTTATTAGCCATTCAGTTATTTCCTTTGATAAAGTATCTATTCAGATCTTTCACCTTTTTAAAAATTTCATTGTTGTTTTATTGTTGAGTGTTGAGAGTGTCTCATGTATATTCTGGATACAATTCCTCTATCAGGTATATGATTTACAGATATTTTCTCTCAGCCTATGAATTATCTTTTTATTTTCTTACTGTTATTGTTCAAAATTTCTTACTTCCAAGGTTTTTCACTGAAAATTGGGGTTGCTAAGAGTTAAAATTATAAATGAAATAGAGTTAAAATTACTAGATATAGGAAACAATGTATACAGAGTGTTAAAGGAAAGTAAGATTTTATAAAGTATGAGGATGTGTTTTATTGAGAAAGAGAATGATTTTTGAATAGTTTAGAGATTATTTAAAGGTTTTTTTCAGAATAAATGAATGAAGGAAAAATGGTATAGATAAAACTAAGTGGACTTAAACAGTGGGGAAAGGAAGATAATTAAAAATTGTAAGAGATTATGAAAGTTTATGGAAATTTTATTTTGTGTGATCAGTGCTGACAGAGATTAGATGGATTGGCTTATAAGGCTTTATTAAAACTAGCTTTAGTATTAAAAGTACACTAATACAAAACTAGAATTTGGTTTTCTCTTTTAAACAAAATTTCATGTAGCATTGATTTAAAAAAAAAGAGATTTTATTGACCTTTGGAGTAAACTGCAAAAAAGGGGGGGAGGGTGAGAAAGAGAGAGAGAGACAAACAGATCTGTGAGCCTCATGCTGTCTTTATTAAGTTCTTTGCTTATTTGGAAAACCGAGTATCTTCTCTAGCAAAGAGAAAAGAATTTTGCTTTTTGAAACCTTTTAATTATCACTTTGGTTAAATGAATGCCTATTACTTCACAGTGATCCATGTTCCTATATCAATCAAGAGTTTTAAACCTTTCCTATTTTGTTCAAGTGTGCTAAACCTTTGAAATATTTGACATGCTTACCAAAACTCAAAGTGCAAAATCAAAATTAAGTCTTCTTGACTTCAGACTAACTTTGGGATGTTACAGAGGGCTCCTGAAGCATCCAAAAGAGAGATGATAAATAGGCTTATTAGATATGGTAAATTATATCAAATCATTGTAATAAGAAATGATTTTTTTTTTCTTTGAGAGGGAGTCTCGCTCTGTCGCCCAGGCTGGAGTGCAGTGGCGAGATCTGGGCTTACTGCAAGCTCCGCCTCCTGGGTTCACGCCATTCTCCTGCCTCAGCCTCCTGATTAGCTGGGACTACAGGTGCCCGCCACCACGCCCGGCTAATTTTTTTGTACTTTTAGTAGAGACGGGATTTCACCGTGTTATCCAGGATGATCTCCATCTCCTGACCTCGTGCTCTCCTGCTTCGGCCTCCCAAAGTGCTGGGATTATAGGCATGAGCCACTGCACCCGGCCAAGAAATGATTTTTAACCTTTTAGGAAAGTTATATGGAAATGTTATTGACATATGTGTTCCAAAATTGTATGAGCTTCCTAAAAATCTGATGTGTTTTGATTTATGTTATGTCTCAATTATGGCTATTATATTAAATTGTAGGCCCCTGAAAATAACCAAATTTCCTTGCCAATTGCATCATTAACTATTGCCATTTTACAGTTAATTGCTTTATTCTGATGCCTTTTTTTTTTCCTGAAAACCATTTGCAAATCCTAAAGTGTTGTATCTTCAGGGAGGTTCATGGAAAGAATGAAAATAACTCTGATAAATACAGGTTTCTGACAACTCTGAGATTGTATCATTGGCCTGGGAAAAATTTCCAGAACTCATCTGGAAAAAAAAAAAAAGACTCATAAAATTGCTAAAGACTCATAAATTGCTGAAGACTCATAAAATTATTTTTAATAACTTTTTTGTTTGAAACATTGTTGATTGTTTTTTATGTTATGCTTTCCAGAATTAAGAAACTTTTTTTTCTCTTAACCTTTACAACAATTGGGTAAAGTATACTATTGCAAACAATATTTGATATGGTTTGGCTGTGTCCCCACCCAAATCTCATCTTGAATTGTGGTTCCCATAATCCCCACGTGACATGAAAGGGATGCAATGGGAGGTAATTGAATCATGGGGAAATTTACCCTCATGCTGCTGTTCTAATGATAGTGAGTGAGTTATCACAAGATCTGATGGTTTTATAAGGGGCTTTTCCTCCTTTGCTCATCATTTCTCCTTTCTGCCACCGTGTGAAGGAGGACATGTTTGCTTCCCCTTCTGCCATGATTGTAAGTTCCCTGAGGCCTCCCCAGCCCTGCAGAACTGTGTCAATTAAAGAGTCCCAGCACTTTGGGAGGCCGAGGTGGGCAGACTACCTGAGCTCAGGAGTTCAAGACCAGCCTAGGCAACACGGTGAAACCCTGTCTCTACTAACAGACAAAAAATTAGCTGGGCATGGTGGCATATGCCTGTAGTCCCAGCTACTCAGGAGGCTGAGGCAAAAGAATTGTTTGAATCCAGAGGTGGAGGTTTCAGTGAGCCGAGATTGCAGCACTGCCCTCCAGCCTGGGTGACAGAATGAGACTCCATCTCCAAAAAAAAAAAAAAAGAGTCAAGTCAATTAAACTTATTTTCTTTATAAATTACCCAGTCTTGGGTATTTCTTCATAGCAGTGTAAGAATGGAGTATACAATATTTAAATATTTACCTTTTCTCTACCTAATCTCACTAGAATTCGGAAACTATTGGTGCATATACTTATTTTACGGCATGATAGTTTTTTGTGTAAGTTCAATGAAAACCTGTTCTTTTTGTAAACACAATTGGAACACAACTGGAAATACTGGTTATTTTACCGAGGTTATGACTGAAATGTCATATTTTCAGACCAGCCAGCTTTAAGAAACTGAGGTTGCCATTATGAAGCCAATAGAAACCCTTGGAAAAACCAGACAGACAACTTAAATATATGGTTCACATGGTCATCTTAGAGTAAGTAAAAAATGTCACTTTCTGACAGGCCCAGGAACCTCAAGATATTTCGAGGACCTAAAGAAGAGATGGATTCACCCAATTCCTGAGGGTGACAAAGTCTGAGGGTGAATCAAATCCTTGGTTTGGCTTTCCTTGTCCTGAAAGGCTTTTAAAAGTCTAATCTGAAATACAAAAGATCCTCAGAGACTACTATGAGCATATTTATGCACACAAGCTAGAAAATCTAGAAGAAATGAATCAATTCCTGGAAACATACAACCTCCCAAGATTGAAACAAGAAGAAACAGAAATCCTGAACAGATCAATAATGAGTAATAAAATCAAATCAGTAATAAAACACCAACCAACCAGAAAATGCCTTGCACCAGATGGATTCACAGCTGAATTCTACCAGACATACAAAGAAGTGCTGCTACCAATCCTGCTGAAACTATTCCAAAAAATTGAAGAGAGACTCTTTCCTAACACATTCTACAAAACCAATAAAATCCTGATACCAAAATCTGGCAAAGATACAACAAAGAAAAGAACACTACAGGCCAATATCCCCAATGAACATAAACGCAAAAATCTTTAACAAACTATTAGCAAACAGAATCCAGCAGCACATCAAAAAGTTAATTCACCACAATCAACTGGGCTTTATTCCTGGGATGCAAGGATAGTTCAATGTATGCAAATCAAGAAATGTGATTCACCACATAAACAAAATTAAAAACAAAAACCATATGATCATTTCAACAGATGCAGAAAAAGTATTTTATAGAATCCAATATATCTTCATATAAAAACCCTTGACAAACTAAGCATCAAAGAAACATACCTCAAAATAATAAGAGACATCTGTGGCAAAGCCACAGCCAACATCATACTGAACAGGCAAAAGCTGGAAGCATTTCCGCTAAGAACTGGAGCAAGGCAAGGATGTCTACTCTCACCACTCCACAACATAGTACTAGAGGTCCTAGCCAGAGCAATCAAGAAAGTGAAAGAAGTAAAAAGCATCCAAATAGGAAAAAAAGAAGTCACATTATCTCTCCTTGCTGATGATATGCTTCTATGCCAAGAAAGCCCTAGAGTGTGCCAAAAGTCTCCTAGGCCTGATAAATGACTTCAGCAAAGTCTCAAAATACAAAAATCAATGTACAAAAATTGCTAGCATTTCTGTGCACCTATAATATTCAAGCTGAGAACCACATCAAGAATGTAATCCCATTTATAATCGCTGCACAACAAATAAAATTACTGGGAATACATCTAACCAAGAAGGTAAAAGATTTCTACAATGAGAACTGTAAAACACTGCTGAAAGAAATCATAGATGATACAAACAAATGGAAAAGTATTTCAGGCTCATGGACTGGAAGAATCAATATCGTTAAAATGGCCATACTGCCCAAAGCAATCTATAGATTCAGCTCTGTTCCTATCAAATTACCTGTGTCGCTTTTCACAGAATTAGGAAAAAATACAATTCTAAAATTCATATGGAACAAAAAAAGAGCCTGAGTAGCCAAAGCAATCCTAAACAAAAAGAACAAAGCCAGAGGCATCACATTACTCAACTTCAAACAATACTACAAGTCTATAGTAACTGAAACAGAATGGTACTTGTACAAAAATAGACACAAGGCCAATGGAACAGAATGAAGACCCCTGAAATAAAGCTTCACACCTACAACCAAATGAATTTTGACAAAGTTGACAAAAATAAACAGTGCCACTGGGAAAACTGGCCAATCATACACACAAGAATAAAACTGGACCCCTACGTCTCACCATATAAAAATGTTAACTCAAGACTGAATTTTTAACTGAAGACTTAAATGGAAGACCTCAAACTATAAAAACCCTGGAAGAAAACCTAGGAAATATTCTTCTAGACATTGGCTTAGGCAAATAATTTATGACTAAGTCCTCAAAAGAAAATAAAACAAAACCAAAAATTGATAATTGGGACCTAATTAAACTAAAGAGCTTCTTCACAGCAAAATAAACTCTGAAGAGGAAACAGACAATCTACAGAATGGGAGAAAATATTTGCAACTATGCATCTGACAAAGGACTAATACCCATAATCTACAAGAAACTTAAAACAACAAGGAAAAAAAACAACCTCATTAAAAACTGGGCAAAAGACATGAGCAGTCACTTCTCAAAAAGAAGACATACAAGTGGCCAAAAAACATGAAAAAATGCCTAATGTCACTAATCATCAGAGAGATGCAAATCAAAACCTCAATGTGATACCCTCTCACATCCCTCAGAATGACTATTAAGTCAAAAAATAACAGATGCTGGTGAGGTTGCAGAGAAACAGGAATGCTTACACACTGTTGTTGTGAATGCAAATTAGTTCAGCCACTGTGGAAAGTAGTTTGGATATTTCTCAAAGAACTAAAAATAGAGTTACCATTCGACCCAGCAATCCCATTACTGTGTATATACCCAAAGGAAAAGGAATCATTCTACCAAAAAAAACACTTGCACTTGTATATTTATCACAGCACTACATGCAAAGACATGTAATCAACCCGGGTGCCCATCAGCAATGGATTGGATATTGAAAATCCACTGTTGTTGGTACTTAAACACCATGAAATACTATGCAGTCATAAAAAATAATGAAATCATGTCCTTTGCAGCAATGTGGATGGATCTGGAGGCCATCATCCTAAGCACATTAATGCAGGAACAGAAAACCAAATACTGCATGTTATCACTTGTAAGTGGAAACTAAACATTGAGTACACACACATACAAAGATGGAAGCAATAAACACTAGTGATTCCAAAAGGAGGAGGGAGGGAGTGAGGAAGTGTTGAAAAACTACTTACTAGATACTGTGTTCACCTCAGCCTCACACAACATACCCATGTAACAAACCTACACATGTACCCCCTGAATCTAAATTTTTTTAAAGTCTAATCTGAGATTACTTATGAAAAGTTCCAGCAAAGCCAACTTTAAAAGGGCCTATATGAACAAATCACTGTTTTTACTGCACTTTATACAAATAATCAGGCCAAGTTAATGAAACTAAAGGAATTACAAATTACTTTTGTCATAAATATCTTTGGTAGAAATAGGAAATCAGAGAGAAAAATTATATTTCAGAAGAAAGCTATAGTGCATCTGTCATTAGATTCTAGCCTTATTCATTGTTTTTGAGTTTTTATTATTTGCCTGTGATTTGAACTGAATTCTCATTTTTTTTTCCTGGCTACAAGTTTCCAAATTAACAGGTCCAAATTTTCCTCCCATTTTTCTGACTTGGACTCATTGAAATTAAAACTGCCTTTTTCCTGAAGCTTTACAAGTTGAAGCTAGTCAACTTGGCTTTAAAAAATAATCACTGTAACAACTTATATTTGGACAAATTTTACACGCAAACTATGATCCAGTAAAATCTGTTAGTGTGCCTTTAGCCTTCTTAGCTGACTGCCCTCCAGATCCTTGGACTGGTTTGTAGACTGCTCCAGACACTGACCTTAGTTTTTCTTCTGTTTACATAGAAAAGCCTCATATTAAAGATCTGTTTGCCTGCATCATATATAGAAACATAGCTTTGAGAGCCCATCTGCAATGTCGTCTTCTAAAATGAGACACAACTGTTCAGTTGGACTGGCCTATTCCCAGAAATAAGAGACTTGTTCAATGGGATCCTTTGCTATTCAGCTACTAACTGAATTTTCTTTCCATAGCTACCAACCCGGCTTTTAGTGTGTGAAATTTCCAGGGAAGCTTCAGACAGGGAAATGTTGGAGCTCATAAATTGCTACCCCAAAATATGGCATTTTGAAATGCCAGACTAAAAAAAAGCAGCCTCAGGGTCTCTCTGACCTCCCTTCCACCCCATCCCTAGTCTCTAACTCCTCCCTCTCTCCCAAAGCACAGGATGAAGTTGATCTCTGAAGTTCTCTTATCTACCTAGAACCCAGACCTGCTAAAAACCGCCAATATTGCCTTCCCTGAGTTTTCTTTAACTGAACTCCTACTGCAGAAAGAAAGACTGAAGTCTATCAACACAACAGACTTTTGTCACATTGCTCTGCAGGCCCAACAAACTTTGTCCCAGGTCATTGTATATTCTCCAATCCCATAGAATTCCCTTAAAAATCATTTGCTATCCCCCTTAAAATGACCCACATTCCCTTTCTCTTTCTTCCCCTATGAAGAAGAGTATATAAGCATCTGTAACTCATTGGGTTATTGGGTAACTCTTCTGCTGAGATTTCCCTGTGCTATGCACATTAAAATGAATTCTGTATGCTTTTCCTCCTATTCTGCCTTTTGTCAGTTGATTTTCACCAAACCTTCAGGGAGAATAGGGGACTTTTCCCCTTGGTCCCTACAGTGTCTTTCAAAGAGCAAAAGTTATTAATTTTGATGGACCCTAATTTATTCATTTTGTATGCTGTGGATAACAACGTTGGTGTCATCCCACAGAGTTGATTAACTGTAGCTTTATAAGTCTTGAAATTAGGTAGTGTTAGTTCTCTATTTTTGTTCTTTTTAAAAATGGTTTTAGCAATTCTACATCCTTTACATTAATTCGAGGACTTCCTTCTTTTCTAACATAGATGTTTAGTGGTATAAATTTTCCCCATAAGTATTGCTTTGAAAGCATCCCACAAATTTTCATATGTTGTGTTTTCATCTTTAATAGGATAAAAATACTTTCTTATATCTGTTTTTATTTCTGTAACCTATGAATTATTGAGAAGTGTGTTGATGCCAGCAAAATATTTACAGATATTTTGCCTATCTTTCTGTTACTCATATCTAATTTAATTCCATTGTGGTCAGAGAATATACTTTGTGCAACCTGCATACTTTTAAATGTATTGAGACATTTTAATGGCCCAATCTGTAGTCTGCCTTGGTAAATATCTTGTATACAACTTGAAAAGAATATATACTTTGCTTTTGTTGGATGCAGTGATCTATAAATTTTCCTGCATCAATTTTAATTGTCTGTATATGACTAGGTTTTGAGACTAGTTATAAAACTACTAAAGATTTTTGTAGGCCGGGCACGGTGGCTCACTCCTGTAATCCCAGCACTTTGGGAGGCTGAGGCAGGTGGATTGCTTGAGGTCGGGAGTTCAAGACAAGCCTGACCAACATGGTGAAACCCCATCTCTAACAAAAATACAAAAATTAGCCAGGTGTGGTGGTGGGTGCTTGTAATCCCAGCTACTCTGGAGGCTGAGGCAGGAGAATCACTTGAACCTGGGAGGCAGAGGTTGCAGTGAGCCGAGAACGCGCTCCAGCCTGGGCAACAAGAGCAAAACTCGGTCTCAAAAAAAAAAATAAAAAAAGATTTTTGTTGCATCTCTTTTGGAAAAATAATTTCTTCTTAGCAGTTTAATTATGATGAAATGCTTATTTTGTTAATGTCTCCTGCTGGCAAGGTACAAAGCATTATTCTTAGTTTTATTATTATTATTATATTTTATTATACTTTAAGTTTTAGGGTACATGTGCACAACGTGCAGGTTTGTTGCATATGTATACATGTGCCATGTTGGTGTGCTGCACCCATTAACTCATCATTTACATTAGGTATATCTCCTAATGCTATCCCTCCCCCTTCCCCCCATCACACAACAGGCCTCTGTGTGTGATGTTCCCCTTCCTGTGTCCAAGTGTTCTCATTGTTCAATTCCCACCTATGAGTGAGAACACACAGTGTTTGTTTGTTTGTCCCTGCGATAGTATGCTGAGAATGATGGTTTCCAGCTTCACCTATGTCCCTACAAAGGACATGAACTCATCCTTTTTTATGGCTGCATAGTATTCCATGGTGTATATTAATTTTCTTAATCCAGTCTATCATTGTTGGACATTTGGGTTGGTTCCAAGTCTTTGCTATTGTGAATAGTGCTGCAATAAACATACGTGTGCATGTCTCTTTATAGCAGCATGATTTATAATCCTTTGGGTATATACCCAGTAATGGGATGGCTGGGTCAAATGGTATTTCTAGTTCTAGATCCTTGAGGAATCGCCACACTGTCTTCCACAATGGTTGAACTAGTTTACAGTCCCACCAACACTGTAAAAGTGTGCCTATTTCAGGCCGGGTGCAGTGGCTCACACTTGTAATCCCAGCACTTTGGGAGGCCGAGGCAGGTGGATCATGAGGTCAGGAGATCGAGACAATGGTGAAACCCCGTCTCTACTAAAAAAAAATACAAAAAAATTAGCCGGGCATGGTGGCGGGCGCCTGTAGTCCCAGCTACTCGGAGAGGCTGGGGCAGGAGAATGGCGTGAATCCGGGAGGCAGAGCTTGCAGTGAGCTGAGAATGCGCCACTGCACTCCAGCCTGGGTGACAGAGCGAGACTCTGTCTCAAAAAAAGAAAAAAAAAAAAGTGTGCCTATTTCTCCACATCCTCTCCAGCACCTGTTGTTTCCTGACTTTTTAATGATCACCATTCTAACTGGTGTGAGATGGTATCTCATTGTGGTTTTGATTTGCATTTCTCTGATGGCCAGTGATGATGAGCATTTTTTCATGTGTCTGTTGGCTGCATAAAAGTCTTCTTTTGAGAAGTGTCTGTTCATATCTTCGCCCAATTTGTGATGGGGTTGTTTTTTTCTTGTAAACTTGTTTGAGTTCATTGTAGATTCTGGATATTAGCCCTTTGTCAGATGAGTAGGTTGCAAAAATTTTCTCCCATTCTGTAGGTTGCCTGTTCACTCTGATGGTAGTTTCTTTTGTTGTGCAGAAGCTCTTGAGTTTAATTAGATCCAATTTGTCAATTTTGGCTTTTGTTCCTATTGCTTTTAGTGTTTTAGACATGAAGTCCTTGCACATGCCTATGTCCTGAATGGTATTGCCTAGGTTTTCTTCTAGGGTTTTTATGGTTTTAGGTCTAACAGTTAAGTTTTTAATCCATCTTGAATTAATTTTTGTATAAGGTGTGAGGAAGGGATCCAGTTTCAGCTTTCTACATATGGCTAGCCAGTTTTCCCAGCACCATTTATTAAATAGGGAATCCTTCACCCATTTCTTGTTTTTGTCAGGTTTGTCAAAGATCAGATGGTTATAGATGTGTGGTGTTATTTCTGAGGGCTCTGTTCTGTTCCATTGGTCTCTATCTCTGTTTTGGTAACAGTACCATGCTGTTTTGGTACCAGTACCATGCTGTTTTGGTTACTGTAGCCTTGTACTATAGTTTGAAGTCAGGTAGCATGATGCCTCCAGCTTCGTTCCTTTTGCTTAGGATTGTCTTGGCAATGAGGGCTCTTTTTTGTTTCCATATGAACTTTAAAGTAGTTTTTTCCAATTCTGTGAAGAAAGTCATTGGTAGCTTGATGGGGATGGCATTGAATCTATAAATTACCTTGAGTAGTATGGCCATTTTCATGATATTGATTCTTCCTATCCAAGAGCATGGAATGTTCTTCCATTTGTTTGTGTCCTCTTTTATTTCACTGAGCAGTGGTTTGTAGTTCTCCTTGAAGAAGTCCTTCACATCCCTTGTAAGTTGGATTCCTAGGTATTTTATTCTCTTAGTAGCAATTGTGAATGGGAGTTCACTCATGATTTGGCTCTCTGTCTATTATTGGTGTATCAGAATGCTTGTGATTTTTGCACATTGATTTTGTATCCTGAGACTTTGCTGAAGTTGCTTATCAGCTTAAGGAGATTTTGGGCTGAGATGATGGGGTTTTCTAAATATACAATCATGTCATCTGCAAACAGGGACAATTTGACTTCCTCTTTTCCTAACTGAATACCTTTTATTTCCTTCTCCTGCCTGATTGCCCTGGCCAGAACTTCCAACACTATGTTGAATAGGAGTTGTGAGAGAGGGCATCCCTGTCTTGTGCCAGTTTTCAAAGGGAATGCTTCCAGTTTTTGCCCATTCCATATGATATTGGCTGCGGGTTTGTCATACATAGCTCTTATTATTTTGAGATACATCCCGTCAATACCTAATTTCTTGAGAGTTTTTAGCATGAAGGGCTGTTGAATTTTGTCAAAGGCCTTTTCTGCATCTATTAAGATAACCATTTGGTTTTTGTTTTTGGTTCTGCTTATATGCTGGATTATGTTTATTGATTTGCATATGTTGAACCAGCCTTACATCCCAGGAAAGAAGCCCACTTGATCATGGTGGATAAGCTTTTTGATGTGCTATTGGGTTCAGTTTGCCAGTATTTTATTGAGGATTTTTGCATTGATGTTCATCAGGGATATTGGTCTAAAATTCTCTTTTTTTGTTGTGTCTCTGCCAGGCTTTGGTATCAGGATGATGCTAGCCTTATAAAATGAGTTAGGGAGGATTTCCTCTTTTTCTATTGATTGGAATAGTTCCAGAAGGAATGGTACCAGCTCCTCTTTGTACCTCTGGTAGAATTCGGCTGTGAATCCATCTGGTCGTGGACTTTTTCTGGTTGGTAAGCTATTAATTATTGCCTCAATTTCAGAGCCTGTTATTGGTCTATTGAGGGATTCAACTTCTTCCTGGTTTAGTCTTGGGAGGGTGTATGTGTTCAGGAATTTATCCATTTCTTCTAGATTTTCTAGTTTATTTGCATAGAGGTGTTTATAGTATTCTCTGATGGTAGTTTCTATTTCTGTGGGATCAGTTGTGATATCTCCTTTGTGATTTTTTATTGCATCTATTTGATTCTTCTTTCTTTTCTTCTTTAGTAGTCTTGCTGGCGGTCTATCAAGTTTGTTGATCTTTTCAAAAAATCAGCTCCTGGATTCATTGATTTTTTGAAGGGGTTTTTGTGTCTCTATCTCCTTCAGTTCTGCCCTGATCTTAGTTATTTCTTGCCTTCTGCTAGCTTTTGAATGTGTTTCCTCTTGCTTCTCTAGTTCTTTTAATTGTGATGTTAGGGTGTCAATTTTAGATCTTTCCTGCTTTCTCCTGTGGGCATTTATTGCTATAAATTTCCCTCTACACACTGCTTTAAATGTGTCCCAGAGATTCTGGTATGTTGTATCTTTGTTCTCATTGGTTTCAAAGAACGTCTTTATTTCTGCCTTCATTTCGTTATGTACCTGGTAGTCATTCAGGAGCAGGTTGTTCAGTTTCCATGTAGTTGAGTGGTTTTGAGTGAGTTTCTTAGTCCTGAGTTCTAGTTTGATTGCACTGTGGTCTGAGAAAGAGTTTGTTATAATTTCTGTTCTTTTACATTTGCTGAAGACTGCTGTATTTCCAACTATGTGGTCAATTTTGGAATGAGTGTGATGTGGTGCTGAGAAGACTGTATATTCTGTTGATATGGGGTGGAGCGTTCCATAGATGTCTATTAGGTCTGCTTGGTGCAGAGCTGAGTTCAATTCCTGGATATCCTTGTTAACTTTCTGTCTCATTGATCTGTCTAATGTTGACAGTGAGGTGTTAAAGTTTCCCATTATTATTGTGTGGGAGTCTAAGTCTCTTTGTAGGTCTCTAAAGACTTGATTTATGAATCTGGGTGCTCCTGTATTGGGTGCATATATATTTAGGATAGTTAGCTCTTCTTGTTGAATTGATCCCTTTACCATTATGTAATGGCCTTCTTTGTCTCTTTTGATCTTTGTTGGTTTAAAGTCTGTTTTATCCGAGACTAGAATTGCAACCACTGCCTTTTTTTGTTTTCCATTTGCTTGGTAAATCTTCCTCCATCCCTTTATTTGAGCCTATGTGTGTCTCTGCATGTGAGATGGGTCTCCTGAATACAGCACACTGATAATTCTTGACTCTTTATCCAATTTTCCAGTCTGTGTCTTTTAATTGGAGCATTTAACCCATTTACATTTAAGGTTAATATTGTTATGTGTGAATTTGTTCCTGTCATTATGATGTTAGCTGGTTATTTTGCTCATTAGTTGATGCAGTTTCTTCCTAGCATTGATGGTCTTTACAATTTGGCATGTTTTTGCAGGGGCTGGTACCAGTTGTTCCTTTCCATGTTTAGTGCTTCCTTCAGGATTTCTTGTAGGGCAGGCCTGGTGGTAACAAAATCTCTCAGCATTTGCTTGTCTGTAAAGGTTTTTATTTCTCCTTCACTTATGAAGCTTAATTTGGCTGGATATGAAATTCTGGGTTGAAAATTCTTTTCTTTAAGAATGTTGAACATTGGCCCCCACTCTCTTCTGGCTTGTAGAGTTTCTGCCAAGAAATCTGCTGTTAGTCTGATAGGCTTCCCTTTGTGCATAACCAGACCTTTCTCTCTGGCTGCCCTTAACATTTTTTCCTTCATTTCAACTTTGGTGAATCTGACAATTATGTGTCTTGGAGTTGCTCTTCTCAAGCAGCATCTTTGTGGCATTCTCTGTATTTCCTGAATTTGAATGTTGGCCTGCCTTGCTAGGTTGGGGAAGTTCTCCTGGATAATATCCTGCAGAGTGTTTTCCAACTTGGTTCCATTCTCCTTGTCACTTTCAGGTACACCAATCAGATGTAGATTTGGTCTTTTCACATAGTCCCATATTTCTTGGAGGCTTTGTTCATTTCTTTTTACTCTTTTTTCTCTAAACTTCTCTTCTCACTTAATTTCATTCATTTTATCTTCAATCACTGATACCCTTCCTTCCAGTTGATTGAACTGGCTGCTGACGCTTGTGCATTTGTCACGTAGTTCTCGTGCCATGGTCTTCAGCTCCATCAGGTCATTTAAGGACTTCTCTATGCTAGTTACTCTAGTTAGCCATTTGTCTAATCTTTTTTCAAGGTTTTTAGCTTCTTTGCAATGGTTTTGAACTTCCTCCTTTAGCTCGGAGAAGTTTGATCGTCTGAAGCCTTCTTCTCTCAACTTGTCAAAGTCATTCTCCATCCAGCTTTGTTCCATTGCTGGTGTGGAGCTATGTTCCTTTGGAGGTGGAGAGGCACTCTGAATTTTAGAATTTGCAGCTTTTTTGTTCTGCTTTTTCCCCATCTTTGTGGTTTTTATCTACCTTTGGTCTTTGATGATGGTGATGTACAGATGGGGTTTTGGTGTGGATGTCCTTTCTGTTCGTTAGTTTTCCTTCTAACAGTCAGGACCCTCATCTGCAGGTCTGTTGGAGTTTGCTGGAAGTGCACTCCGGACCTGTTTGCCTGGGTATCAGCAGCGGAGGCTGCAGAACAGCGAATATTGCTGAACAGCAAATGTTGCTGCCTGATCGTTCCTCTGGAAACTTCATCTCAGAGGGGTACCCGGCCACGTGAGGTGTCAGTCTGCCCCTACTGGGAGGTGCCTCCCAGTTAGGCTACTCAGGGGTCAGAGACCCATTTGAGGAGGCAGTCTGTCCATTCTCAGATCTCAAACTCCATGCTGGGAGAATCACTACTCTCTTCAAAGCTGTCAGACAGGGACTTTTAAGTCTGCAGAGGTTTCTGCTGCCTTTTGATTGGCTATGCCTTGCCCCCAGAGGTGGAGTCTACAGAGGCAGGCAGGCTTCCTTGAGCTGCAGTGGGGTCCACCCAGTTCAAGCTTCCTGGCTGCTCTGTTTACCTACTCAAGCCTCAGCAATGGTGGGCACCCCTTCCCCAGCCTCACTGCTGCCTTGCAGTTCGATCTCAGACTGCTGTGCTAGCAATGAGTGAGGCTCTGTGGGTGTGGGACCCTCTGAGCCAGGCATGGGATATAATCTCCTGGTGTGCCATTTGCTAAGACCATTGGAAAAGCACAGTATCAGGGTGGGAGTGACCCAAGTTTCCAGATGCTGTCTGTCACAGCTTCCCCTGGCTAGGAAAGGGAATTCCCTGACCCCTTGCACTTCCCAGGTGAGGCAATGCCTCGCCCTGCTTCGGCTCATGCTTGGTGGGCTGCACCCACTGTCCTGCACCCACTGTCTGACAAGCCCCAGTGAGGTGAACCCACTACCTCAGTTGGAAATGCAGAAATCACCCATCTTCTGCATTGCTCACGCTGGGAGCTGTAGACTGGAGCTGTTCCTATTTGGCCATCTTGGAACCACCTTCCTTTTTTTTTTTTTTTAGAGATGGAGTCTCGCTCTGTCACCCAGGCTGGAGTGCGGTGGCATGATCCGCATTATTCTTAGTTTCTAAATGATGTGCTAGACCAGTGAGCTGGCATCACAGAGCTAGATCACTAGCCATACAGAGGAAGGGAGTTCTGGATTACCTGGTCCCTGTAATCTGGAAAAGTATTACTAATTTTATGTTTTTATAAATGTTAATTAATGTGACTTTTAAGCAGTTTTGTCAGCATATTAAAAAAATCAAACTTGCAATAACAACTAGGATTGGGATCAACCTAAATGCCATATAATAAAATTGTTTCAATATATTATAATGTATTTAGGTAATTGCATATTATGCAGTCATTAATATTGTTTCAAACACTTTTCTAAGAATTTTACATGGGTTATGTCACTTGATCCTCACAATTCTACCTTATTATGCAGCATTCATTCCCTCATCTTACAAATAAACAAACTAAAGCACAGACAGACTAAATAGTGGGTTCAGAACTCAGGAGGTCCACCTTCAGAACAACACATACTCTTGTCTACCATTTTATGCACACATTCTCATATAATGCTTGGGTATCTCCCACATTCCACCTCAGGGCCAGCTGGTTCTTTAGCATTCCTGGCCCAGTTCTGCCCAGGATGGAAAGACTTGAGTTAGTTTTACCAACACCACCTCATGCCTTCTATTTTAGTCTCTTAAGCTCAAGAACTGCTCCAGATCACCCTCTCACCATCATCTCCTCCAAACGGCTCTCCCTACCCCCGTCCCATTTAACTCTGCCTAACAATTTTTGGATTGGTGATTTGAACTCAAAATGACCTTTTAGTTATGATCCAACACTTTATTAAAAGCAGTTTCAGCCAGATGCAATGGTTCACACCTGTAATCCTAGCACTTTGGGAGGCTGAGGTGGGAAGATCACTTGAATTCAGGAGTTCAAGACCATCCTGGACAACATAGCAAAATTGTCTCTACAAAAAAATACAAAAATTAGCCTGGTGTGGTGGCACATGCCGGTAGTCCCAGCTATTTGGGAGGCCGAGGTAGGAGGATTGCTTGAGCCCAGGAGGTAGAGGTTGCAGTAAGCCTAGATGGTGCCACTGCTTTCTAGCCTGGGTGACAGAGCTAGACCCCATCTCAAAAAAAAAAAAAGCAGATTCAGTAACTGCCCCTTTGTTCCAGACACCAGGGCCCCTGGTCAAATGGCATCAGGTTCTAAACCCACAAGCCAGCTGCAATTGCCATCCCCGTGCCTATCCCAAACCTGCACTATCCCTGCAGAGGTGTCAGGAATTTAGCCTGACACATCTCCATAACTGAGAACTTACTATCTCTAAATGCACCCCCTTCCTCTTTAGACAATTCTGCTTATTTGAAAAGTAGCTGGGACACGGAACCCAGATCTGTCTGTCTGTAATTTCTACCCCATGGTCCTATTTCATTATTTTGGCCCAAAGAAGACCAATTCCTCTGCTATGTGACAGTGCTCCAAGAATGCAAAGAACCCACCTGAGTTTTCTCTTCTATCAAATATCCCAACTACTTGAAGTCACTTCTTAAATGACATGATTTTAAGGTTTTCCATCTTCCTGCTTGCTTTCCTAGAGCCTGATCCTTTGGTCTATATGGCAGGGATAGCCAACTCAATCATTTATGAGAGCTTGGCTGGAAATATAAATAAGCGAACTAAGGGCTGGAGAGTACAAGGCCTTCTCTAAAGAGGACAGCAGCTACTCAGCACCAAATGATTATTTCAGCAGCAAAGTAGGCTCAGATTTGCCAGATCTTACCAGTTTTCAAGAGAATCTGAAAATCAAAACCATGTGAAATTTTTAAATTTTACTGTTGACAATATTTTACTTTTTGGCTCCTCCTCCACCCCCCAACCCCAGGACCAAACAAAGATCAAGCACGTAGCCACAAAATTGAGATTTTTAATCTACAGCTTTTTAAAACAGAGGCAGTTAAACTCAAAGATATTAGGTATGGTCTGAACAGTGCCAAATAGAGCAATTCTTGACCAGTCATTCTCATCCTATGTGGAATAGGGTGGTGCATCAGAACCCCAGTCCAAAAGGCTTATCAGAACCTTGGAAAGCAGGGACTCTGCCATGTGTGTTTTGAAAAACACTACCCCCAGATGATTCTAATGTACCCTCCTCTCAGCTAAAAATTGTTGGGGCTCAGGATACACCACCTCAAAATATGACTGTAGGAGACCAGAATATGCTACCCAAAATATACTTCTCTGGCATATTTTGAGCTCGTTATTCTAAGAAACTGCAGACATAGGAGTAGCTCTGAAAAGCTGTCCTGTTGTAAAAGAAATTTACATGTATAAAGGAAATCTACATTAGTAAAACTATCTGTATCAGGAAGAGGGCTGCTTCCTGAGAGACTTTTTTTATCCTTATAACAAGACAACCTTTATTCACCATGCATTTCCTCCACTCACCCTCCCATAACTGACGTCTGGTGTCACCACCAGCCCCTAGAAGCCTGACCCCATTCCTTTCTGTAGCTCACAAAGCTATGCAATTCTCAACCATCTGACTCTTTTTCAAATCTCATATTCTGTGGGATTCCTGTGCATACTTACATAAGTAAATATGGTTTTTCTCCTATTAATCTGTCTTATGTCAATTTAATTTTTAGTCCAGCCAAAGAATCTAGAAGGGTGGAGGGAAGTCATTTTTTGCTTTCCTAAAAAAAAAAAAAAAAAAAAAAAAAAAAAAAAAAAAAAGATTATTCTATTTCTTGTTTTTGACAAACACTCTCCTTTCAGCAAAACTTTACTTTGCTTGGGTAAGCCTGAATTTGGGCTTCCTTCTCTGTCTTTAAAGAATTCAGTTTGAGGCTCAGGCCTATAATCTTAGCACTTCAGGAAGCCAAGGCAGGTGGATTGCTTGAGCCCAGGAGTTCAAGACCAGCCTGAGCAACATAGTGCAACCCCATATCTACCAAAAATTTAAAATTTATCTCAGTGTGGTGGCGTATGACTGTGGTCTCAGCTACTTTCGAGGCTGAAAAAGAGGTACTGCTTGAGCCCAGAGGTTGAGGCTGCAGTGAGCTGTGATTGTACCACTGTACTCCAGCCTGGGTGACAGAGCAAGACCTTGTCTCTAAATAAATAAATAAGAATAAAGAATTTAGTTTGAGCAAGAATCCTAAGTCTGTTTAGGGGAGATTCCACACCTTTCATATCTGACTACCCTTGATATTGTATCACCCTGGTCTGCTTTCAGCAATAATCCCATCAAGTCAGTTTGGCCAGAAACCCTCTGGCCATCTATCCTTGATGTTTCCTCTTAGTAATTTTTTACCCACTGATCCCACTGTGTTCTTTGGCTATAAATCCCCACTTCTACTTGTTGGAGTTACAGTTGAGCCCAATCTCTCTCCCCTACTGCAAGAGCCTATTGCAGTGGTCCCTAAACCTATCGCCATATCCCTTCTCACCTGAATCTAGTCTGCCTTACTGTCTTTAACAAGTGTTTTGAATTTTTTTTATTTAACAGTCTAGATTCTATTTACTTGTTCTCAAAATTGGATGCACATTGGAATCACTTGTAGAGTTTTTAAAACATAACTGATGCCTAGGTCCCACCCCTACAGAGATTCTGATTTAATTGGTACAGAGAATGACTAGAGCAGGAGTTACAAAAATTCCCCAGGTGATTATATTGTGTAGTTAAGTTCAAGAACCACTGTTCTGGATACTATGCTTCAATTAAATCATTCCAAACTCATCGCTTTTTGGCAGCCAATTCATGCTGTTGACTCATATTAAGTTAATTATCAACTAATTCCTATAAGTTTTTTCTTTCTACAGTTAATGACTAAGTCACATTAACTCCAACCTGTACTTGTGCCACTGAAAATTTCATCTTTTAAAAATTTTATTTTATTAGATAGAGTCTATGGCTCTAGCCAGTCAAGATCTAGCAAGTCAAGGCCTCATGATATCTAATTCTTTTATCTAGTGTATTTTCTATTCCTCTCAGCTTCACTTCATCCAAACTTTTAAAGAGCCGGTCTTTTATCTATGGCATTGACTGAAATGGCAGATACAATAAAGGGTTTTGCTTCTCTCCTATAGGGTCCTCCCTGCAGGATGACATGAGGCATTTAGATATGCTAATTCAACTAGCTCCAATTTGTCTAATTGCCCTTTAATCCAGACCATATTTATTCATTTTTTTCTTAAGTAATTTATGGGAAATGAGTCCTCTTCCTGACAGTTCCTTCTTGGTCTCCTTTGTAATTTACTCCTCTTCTTCTCATTGCTGGAAAATTTTGGTCTCTTGATGGTTCCACTTGGATCCATGCTTTTTAATCCATATGCTTTTCTACTTATTTTTAACCACTACTTGTACACTGATGTACAAGTACTTGGCCCCATTTTCCCCCTAAGTTTCAGGATCATATATAACTTCTTGCTGGAAATCTCCAAATAGATTACCTACAGATTCCTCACTTCAACATCTTCAGAACTGAATTCTTCATCTGTACCATGCCCAAACCTGGTTCTCCTTCTGCCTTTCCCATATCAGCAATTGATGACATCACTTGTCTAGGCCAGAAATCTATGGGTTAATCTAGATTTATCATATTCTTGCATCACTAAGTCTAATCAGTTGCTAAATTATGCCTATCTTACATCCTATATTTCTCAAATGTGCTCCTCTTCTCAACCCATACTAACACTGTCCCAGTCCAGGCACTAACCTCTTTTTGATTGGTTTCTATTAGTAACCCCTGAGCCAGGCTCCCTGTTTCCTCTTTTGTCTCACATCATTGCCAAATGGGCTCATTTAAGTTGCAAATCTGACAGTTTTACTCCAGCAATTAAAATACTTCAGTATATTAAAATACTTTACTTCTATAATAAAGTTCAAATTCATCAGCATGGCAAAAACATTCCTTCTTTGAACCTGGCCTCAACCTGCAGCTCCTGCCATTTCCCACTTTGCACTTTATAATAATATCACACTGAATTTTATTCTCCCACTAAACATGCTATCTTGTGCCATGAGCCACTGCTGAAATGGATCTCTCTGCTTAGAATCTTGCTTCATCTCAGACCTAATTCTTGCTTGTTCTTTAGTCTTTAGTACTCATCTTGCACCTTGTCTTCTTCATGTCTAACCCCATAAAGTCAGTTTGGCCAGAAACTCTCTGGCCATCTATCCTTGATGTTTCCTCTTAGTAACTTTCTACCCACTGATCCCACTGTATTCCTTTGCTATAAATCCCAGATTTAGTAAACGTCCCCCTCAGAGCTCTTGCACCATTCTGGACACACTCCTCTCATAGCAAGTACTACTTTATTTGGAATTATCCCCTTATGTATGTGGCTCCTGTTCCACACAATTTTTCATCTTTATATTCCGAGTGCTTGTTATATAGTAAATACTCAAGAAATGGTGGTTGAATTTTTAGTGAAGACCAGATGCTCAGTGTGAATAACATTTCCCTGTTCTGTCTGGAAAATCTGACCAAAAAGAAATTATTGTTTCATTGGACGTAACTGTTCCTAGCAAACTCAAGTCCTAGTGCCCAGTGCTTTTTCTACCTAGAATCAAAGTTTTCTATAAAGCAATACATAAGAAGTAAATATTTAGAATTTTGTAGGCCATATGATAATCTTCTCAACTCTGCTATTGTAGCATGAAAGCAGACATAGACGATGCATAAATAAATTGGCATGGATTCCTTGGAATATAACTTTATTTACAAGAATAGGCAATGGGTTGCATTTGGCCTGTGGGCCATAGTTTACCCAATCCTAATCTAGAAGCTTCCAAACAAACTTTTAAAAAATCCACTATTTCTCTCTCACAGGAGGCCTACATGCTACTACCGTATCTCTCACAATCCCTGATATACTCCAGCAACTTTTGTTTTTTGTTTTTTGTTTTTGAGATGGAGTCTCGTTCTGTCACCCAGGCTGGAGTGCAGTGGCGCAATCTCGGCTCACTGCAAGCTCCGCCTCCCGGGTTCATGCCATTCTCCTGCCTCAGCCTCTCCAAGTAGCTGGGACTACAGGCACCTGCCACCACGCCCAGCTAATTTTTTGTATTTTTAGTAGAGATGGGGTTTCACCGTGGTCTCGATCTCCTGACCTCGTGATCCGCCCGCCTCGGCCTCCCAAAGTGCTGGGATTACAAGCATGAGCCACCGTGCCCGGCCTACTCCAGCAACTTTTGCAAGTGCAGTCAGTACTCTCTGACTGTGGAGAGTATCCATGGGCTTGACATCTGAGGATTCAACCAACCTTGCATTAAAAAATACTTGGAAAAAATGGATGGTTGTGTTTACTGAACATGCACAGACATTTTTTCTTGTCATTATTCCCTAAATAATAGAGTGTAACAATTATTTGCATAGCATTTATGTTATATTAGATATTACAAGTAATCAGGAGATGATTTAAAGTATATGAGAATATGTGCATAGGTTCTACACAAACACTACACCATTTTGTATAAGGGACTTGAGCATCCAAGGATTTTGGTATCCTTTGGGAGTTCTGAAACCAATACACTGTGCATACCAAGGGACGACTGCACTCAACACCAACATGAATGGATGGCAGAAATTTACCATCAGTACCATTAAGAGTGTGAGATGAAAACATGCTCTTGTGGTGTTGGGGAAAATAGAGATTGACCTCATCAAGAGGTTGGAGGATTCACTGAGCATGAAGTGATATGTGTGATCATCATCATGCCAAACCCAGGCCAGTACAAGATCCCAGATTGGTTCTTAAACAGACAGAAGGATGTGAAGGATGGAAATTACAGCCGAGTCCTGGCCAAAGGTCTGGACAACAAGCTCTGTGAAGATCTGCAGCAAATAAAGAATATTCTTGCCCACCAGAGACCATGCCACTTTTTCTTTCTTTTCTTCTTTCTCTGTCTCTCTCTTTTTCTCTTTCTCTCTTTCTCTCCTTCTCTCCTTTCTTTTTCTTTCTTTTTTTCTTTCCTTCTTTCTCTCTCCTCCTTCCTTTCTTTTTCTTTCTTTCTTCTTTCTTTCTTTCTCTTTCTTTCCTTCTTTCTTTCTTTCCCTTCATTCCTTCCTTCCTTCCTTCCTTCCTTCCTTCCTTCCTTCCTTCCTTTCTCTCTCTCTCTCTCTCTTCTTTCTTTCTTTCTTTCTTTCTTTCTTTCTTTCTTTCTTCTTTCTTTCTTTCTTCCTCTTTCTTTCCTTCTTCAAGACATAGGATCTCACTATTGTCCAGGCTGTGCTGCAGTGGTGTGATCATAGCTTGCTACAGGTTACAACTCCTAGGACTCAAACAAAGCTCCCTCCTCACCCTCCTGAGTAGCTGGGACTACAAGCATGTGTCACTAGGGGCCTGGCTAATTTTTGTATTTTTTTGTAGAAACAGGGTTTTACCATGTTGCCTAGACTGGTCTTGAACTCCTGGGTTTAAGCGATCCTCCCACCTTGGCCCCCCAAAGTGCTGGGATTACAGGCATGAATGACTGCATCCGGCCAAGACATGATAACTTCAGCTTTCATGTCCAAGACTAAGCATACTGAGGCCACTGACCTCCATGGCCACATCATGTTTGTGTCCCAGAAGAAATAAATCTATAAGCCTTGTCTATCAATAAATAGTCTATATACCCTGAAATATCCAACATCTAGTCACTGATGTTTATTATGCAAAATCTCCCACTTCTTCAAAATGGGAACAGTATTTACCCATGCCCAGTTTCCTGGCACTTCTACCACCCTTTACAGTTCTACATTCTTTCCAGATTAGGTCAGCAATGCAATTTGAACATCTTCCACAGAACACTGGGATGCAAGTTATCAGAGTTGGGAAACTATTTAGAATATAATTATGTTCTCCCACTTTGGGCTTCTCTTTCTCTTGCTAAGGAGTCTCTCCTTCCCTCCTACTCCTCTCCCTACTCTCCTCTGCAAAAAGACAGAAGTAAAACTGAGGTTGAGGAGCTTGGTTTTTCCTAAGTAATCTTTCAATAATAGATCACTGCTGACTAAACTACACCCAGTAGCCTGCTGCATCCTTGTCTCTCTTTGTTAAATATACTTTAAAAGTTGTATGTATTGTTCCTCGAATTTTTGCAAACCTGAACATATTTCTATCTCTAAGTTTATGCCATCCCTATTTACTTGCTCTTGGTGCTGTTTCCTTTCTTCATATAACACTCTTTATCCTGTAAGAGGAGAGTTTCCTTCACTGCAGTGGAAACACAGACTATAGAGAATTAGGACCTGGAAACAGAATGTGCAGTTATAGGGGAAAGTATCCAGCTGTGGCTGATGAGGAAGCAAGCCAGCTCATCAGACTTCACTATCTATTAGAATGTGAAGTTTCATGAAGGCAAGGGCTTTTTGTTGTTATTGTTGTTGGTTTTGTCTATTTTATTCACTGTTATATTTCCAGGTCCCAGAACAATGCCTGGCATGCAATAAATATTTGTTGAATGAATGAAAAATGGTTATCATTAGGCAGGGCAACATCCAGGTGAAAGGTAAGCCAAAAAAGAGTATTCACCACTACATGACCAAGTAGACAGAGCCCAATTATGGGATATCCAGGACAGGCTACAAGCAGACAGCACTAGAAAAGTCTGCCAGCAGTTAGCAAGGCTTCAGCACTGCTGACATATTAGGAAAAAAGAGAAAGACTGAGGTTAAGAAGGGCTCAGGCCCAGAGGCCATGGACAAACCCAATTTTTAGAAGTAGGCTTTATTCCTGAGGCTAGCAGCAAGGCTGTCTTGATGCTCATTTCCAAGTATGCAAAAGCCCCCTAAATTCCTCCTGTCTAACCTGTCTTCTGATTCTAACCTAAAGATTTGAAACACCATTTCCCAAAAATCTATTAGTCATAGTTTTTCTTTAGAATCAAAAGATGAACTAAAGGCTTTTTGAGAAATTTCTCTGTAATCCTTCCTTTGTGTCCAAGCAGAGCCCCCACACAGTAAGGCACAAAACTGGATTCGAAGATTTAGCTAGCAGCCATGGTAACTAGGATCCCTGTAGAGTGACCCATGGGTAGTGATGTTTCAGAGCCCTGGGGAGCAGACCGAGTAGGACCTGATTATTTTTTAGAGCGAAACTCTAATTGGCCTATATTTCCTAAATTTTGCATTTGCTAAGTAAATTTTTAGAGGGTGAGGGTATGTAGAATAAAAATATTAAAAACAAAGAAGAAAAGAGTTTTTACAGTCAAAGTAACTAGTCAGGTGTCACATTTTCTTGCAATTGACAAACACCACTTCTCGCTTGGAAGGCTGCATCTTTAGTTCCTAACTCAATGCCTGGTAGGAGACAATAAAATGTATTGAATGGGTGAATAAACGAATGAAATAGCTAGTCAATTAAGTTCATTTCACCATGTTTTGTCTATTCCAATTTTTTGTATCAGAATTGATGATTTGAATGTAACTCAAAGTCTTGAGAGGTGCCTCATTGCTTATTTGACTCAAGGGATCAATCAGTGGTAGGGTCCCATGCTTAAGGAACAACAGAATGCTGCTAAGAGGTCAGGTACAAATATGGTGTTCCATTGACTTACAAAGTCATTTTTCTCTACTATATTTTTTAAAGGCCTTGAATAAAAATCCTTGAAAGAGCTCTTTAAAAAGACTGTGTCATGTACCAATCATATGACAGTTGAGGTACTTTCAGTGTAGAAAAATAGTGAAAATAAACAAAGATTTAAAAATCTACTATAAATTACATAATACTTTTCATCTATAACTTTTAAATCAAAACACAAAAACATTTGTAAAAAAGTAATACACATATGTAAGAGACATACTTATGTTATGATTAAGATTGTAGACTTTGAGATTAAATGACCTGGATTTGAAGACCAGTTTATCCATTTCCTGGTCTCATGATCTTCAGCAATTTGCTTAACCTCTCTGAGACTGGGTTGCCTCACCTGTAAAATGGGGGTCATAATTACACCTACCTCATAGCATTTTTATGAGGATTAAATGAGATAATGTGTGCAAAGGGCTTAGTACAGTACAGAGTATAAGTACAGTAACTATTAATATTTATTCAGCTTATTAACATACATACTTTATGTAAATATTAATTCACTTGTTGCAGTAATTTAGTGACTCCTCAGGCATCTGAAACACACAGATTGAAAAACACTGCTGGATTCAGTAGGAACTGGGACATAGGGTATCTTTAGAAAGAATAATGGAGAGCTGTGTTGTTGCTGAAGGAGATGGAGCTTGGGACTTGGAAGACTGGCAGAGCTGCTTCTCCTCAGGAGCTCTGGCTGCTACTGGAGCAGCCCCAGGAAGGCTCTGTCACTAGGAACAAGTGCTAACACTAACTGAATTAGTCCCTGGGAGCTGGACACTGCTGCTGACAAGTACTGCCAAGATGGTCAGTGGTGGTCTGTCTCTGGGACCCTGCTGACTACACACAACAATGGAGGCTTACAAAAGAGGAACTAAGAAAATCCAAAGATTTGGAAATGTCTGACCCTTTCTTCCCTTTATGGCTTCTCACTTGCAAAGAAGAATTTCAGCCCAACTCTCCATGCAACATCCAGTAGGGGACAAAAAACTATGCTCTATCATTACACCCTCATTGAGGAGGGTCAATAATCATTTCTCACCAAGAAAGTAAGAGGTCAGAAAGTGGACGAGGAATCAACCTAGTTTAGAGGATTGATCTAGAATCTCGTCCCCAGGCTTCTAGGGAATTATCTGAGTCTTTTATCTAAGACAAATGCAACAGTTTTCTTTCCAAATGCTCAGTAAAAATAGTGATGATGATGATGATGATGATGTTCATTTGTATACATTTACATGCAACAACAGCATTGTTTTTATTATAATACCTTAGCAATAACTAATGAGAACATGTTAGGTGATGTTAAATAAAATAATTTTTTCCCAAAGACTGAGAACAGAGTTTCTTGGTTCGAATCCCAGGTCTACCACCAAGTAGCTTTTCTCGAGGTGCAATTTTGTCATCTAAAAATGAAGTGGTAGAAGCAGAGGTTCTCAAGGTCACTTTCAGCTCTAGCACTATCTGACTTGACCACCCTACAATAAGGTGATGGATAAGAAAGCCAAGGTTTGCCCTCCCCGTTACTCCTTTTATGCCTTTGAAATCTTTCCTTATTTCACCTGGTTGTGTTTCCTCCTTGACAGCCTTCAACTAACAGTACCCAACACCAAGGCTTCTCTCTCTCAATTTTGGCAATTTACTAAGGTTTTTAAATCCTGGCACAAAATTCCCTTCCCAAACTATTACAGAGGCCATATTCTCAGATAGGTTGCAACCCATCAGAGAATTGGGCTTCACTTAGCCCAATTACTTTCTAGACTAAAACTAGATATGTACACTTTCACAGTTCTGTCCTTGTAATAATCATCAGCTTTCCTACAAAACTATTAGCCCATATGCAACCATTTCCTTCTTCTGGTGGAGAGAGTTTGTCTTATTTCCAAAAAATGACCATTGGCACAGCCAATTATACATTTTTTTCCAGTTCATTTTTATCTGACTTTCTTTATTAAAGAAAATTCTTTAAAACCTCTACTTTGGAATTTTTTTGCATACATTTCAGTCCTTTCATTTCTTTCTTTCTAGATTCAATACCAATGTCTAGAAAAATGGGAATGGCAAGATATTGCTTGTTCCCCATCTCACTCCAAAATAGCCATGCACATCAAAATCATACAACAAAGCTAACCTTAGGAGGGATATATAAGTTTCCCTTAAAAAATAAAAAGAATCGTCAATTAGAAGTGAATTAAATGTTTATAATGGAGCCAGAGGTTATGGTTAAGACAAATGGATTGAAGGTAAAGTCAAATTTTTTTAAGTATAAGGAATATTTACATTAATCATTATACCTTTATGCCTGAAGAGCTGTTTTATAGGCTCTTTAAGCATAAAGAGATTGGATTTGAATTCAATGACCTTCCAAATTGAGGGGTTTTTTATGCTACTCCAGAATCATTTAAAAGTGGTGTTAGCTTTCTGTTCATGTTTGGTGAACTTTTTAAATCCAATAGCTTGATTTTAGAGTGTAATGTAGAAAAGACTTTCTGATTTAAGAGTCTAAGCCTCTAGGAAATAAGATAGTATTTAAATGAACTTTTATACCAAATAAAAAGTAGGCATTTAGGCTATGTGATTTAATCTTAATATTATATGTCAACATGAACACATAGCTTGTGATATTTAAAGTAAATATGGTTTTGTTCACATGTTGCTTGAGAAATTGAAATGAGTTGAGGTTTAGCCCCAGATGTGATTTTGTATAAGGTACATTGTTCAGCAACGCAGAGACCTGATTAAACTGCCTGGAGCTGTCCACATGTGGGCTGAGAGGACAAGTTCTTGAGAGTTTCTTATTTCAAAAACAATACTATAAAAAATCAGATTCTCAGAGATGTACCCTTAAAATGATAGATTGCTTTAAAAAGGTTCTTCAGTTAATCTATACCATTTTGGGGTCCTGTTTATAAAAGTTAATACATCTCCTAGACATTAAAATAGTAGACTGACCTTACTAATATGTAAATCGTATAAATTTTAAAATACGCAAAAACTACATAAACATTAAATCAAAGAAAAGCATCAAGAGTCCATATTCCCATCACTTCCTCCAAGAATCTGGTGTTAGTCAGGCTGCTATAAAAAAGCATCATAGAATAGATGGCTTATAAATAACAGAAACTTATTTCTCACAGTTCTGGAGGCTGGAGGTCTGAGATCAGGATGCCAGCATGGTCCAGCTTTGGTGCAGGTCCTCTTCCAAGTTGCAGACTGCCACGTTTCTTGATTTTCCTCACATACTGAAGAGCAGAGAGGGGAGGCAAGCTCTTTCAGGACCCTGGTAAGACCAGTAATCTCATTCATAGGGTCCCTACCCTTATAACCTCATCTAATCCTAATTACCTCCCAAAGGCCCCAACTCCTAATACCATCATATTTGGGAAGCAGGGTGTTAACATATGAATTTTTGGGGAACACAAACATTCAGTGCATAATAAAGCTCAAGGGATCACCCAAAGCCTTCATGGAATTGATAACACTCAATTTTTCTGAAATTCATAAATAGCAGTTTATATGAAATGGAAATATATGAGTGGCAGGTGAATGATTTAAATTAGTTGCTCAGAGTACATTTTTCCAGTTGGAACAAAATCATCATAGGATTGGATATGGCTTTTAGGTAGATGCGATGTGATCTTTTAAGTTTATAACCAAAGAAAACAAAAAAGAATAGATGTTGAAGTTTGAAGATCCCCTAAGAGTTGCAGAAGGGGGATCAGCTAAGTGATGAGCCAGGAGCACTGACATAGGTAGCTCTGATGCAAGTGATGCTCCTGTAATGCAACTTGCAAGAGAAGGTGGGAGTGACCCTAAGAGAAGTATTCCAGTAGGTCACAGATAGCCAATGGCCCAAGACTTTTCAAAACCTGGAAGACTCATAAGCATAAGATAAAATAACATAAGATAAATGTTAAGTCTTCCTGAGGCTATAAAATCAAAACAAAGTGGAAACAGTTGAGGTTAGTAAGCAATGCTACTAACTCACACCTCACTTTTATCATTCCTTTGAATCTTAAACTAAAAAATGATAACTTCTTTAAATGGTTTTGTGGATATTAAATGAAATAATGTATGTAAAAGACCAGGACCTGATAACTACTCAAGTGTCAGTTCACTTCATGCTCTCTTTCTTGGCTTCTAAGGGCTTGAAAGTAGATCTCATTTAAATGATGAAAAAGAGTTTAAAGAGTTGAACTAGAGCCTGCTAGACTAGCTGCTTGAAGCTTGTGTCAAAGTGTGCTATTCAAGCGGAAAAGTTGCTGGATTTTCCTTTACAATACCACGAACATATTTACATTTGCTCTCTCTCCTTCCTTAATTTTCATGACTTCCTCCTAGCACTGCTCTAAGCTGGCTAATGAATGTCACCAGTGATCTCCTCCTTTCCAAATTCAACATATACTTTGGAGTGCTGTGCAGCATTGGACACTTCTTGGTGCTCACTCTTGCTTCCATTTCTGTTGCTTTCCTGGTTTACTTCTACCTCCTTCCATCTTCCTCTTCTTTTTCTCTCCTTTAAATGTCAATACTCCCCAGAGCTCTTCAGTCATTTTAATTGTACCCTCATGACTCTCTCCAAACTCCTTAACTTCAACTACAACCTATAGATACTTTTTTTTTTTTTTTTTGAGACGGAGTCTCACTCTGTCACCCAGGCTGGAGTACAGTGGCGCGATCTTGGCTCATGACAACCTCTGCCTCCAGGGTTCAAGCGATTCTCCTGCCTCAGCCTCCGGAGTAGCTGGGACTACAGGCATGCACCACCACACCCAGCTAATTTTTCTGTATTTTTTGGTACAGATGGGGTTTCACCATGTTGGTCAGGCTGGTCTTGAACTCCTGACCTGAAATGATCCACCCACCTCAGCCTCCCAAAGTGCTGGGATTACTGGCGTGAGCCACCGCACTTGGCCTACAACCTATAGATACTCTTATCATATATCACCATTCATACTATCTGCTCCAAGATATAGCCTATAAATCCAACTGCCAAATGAAGTCTGACTGAATGTCCCAAACACACCTCAAATTAAACACATCCCCAGACACCCCAAATCTCCTTTTCTCCCATGGTACTTTGCAGATGCCTCATCCTAGCATTTGTCACACTGTACTGCTGGGGTTATTTCATGGAAGACATGGACTATTTCTTACTCAATTTAAAATTCCTAGCCCCTGGCAAAGCACTGCCACACAGTAGGCATCTGCTAAATATGAGTGAGGAAGTACAAGTCTTGTGACACTGTTGAATTGAACCTGACACAGAGCATCTCTGCTCTGCCTAGAGTGTTTCCTTCTTTCCTTGGCTCTATAGTTTGTCTGGGTTATGTTTTGGTTACTGGGTTGCTTTGTTTTTAACTTTCTGATTGTTGCTGGGTAATTTCCTTGGGACTCTCTTGGTTGCTATGCTTCACATGCTGTGAGATTTCCATTTGTAACTAAATGGTCACATTTTTTTTATCAGCCTCTGGCATGGAACAGGGCCTCAAAGAAGCTCAACTGCAACCACACACATATTTGTGGACAGTAACAAGCAGGAAAGGAGTTTGGCAGGAGTTCCCTTATCTCTGCCCAGAGCCATCCCTCGTGTCTCATTTCACCGTCTGCTTCCTCAAAAAAGAGCTCACTTTCTCACTACTCAACACACCCACGTGAATGTTTATTCCACTAGTAGTGGATCTATAAATTTATAAAATGAAGTTTATTTACCTCAAAATAAAAATGAGAGGGTTCAAGCTTTTTTTCTCTAGCTTTTGCGGGATAAGGTCTTTTGGTAATTTTTTTGTTAATTTTAAAACAGATATTGTATAGCTGACCTTTTTTTAAAAAATAGAAGATTTCTATTGAAATCCTATTTGAAAGGAGATGTCTAGTTTATTTGCCTTTTATAAACATGTTACAGTAAACTTCCTTTATCTATAAATGTTGGGAACTGAAGTATTCAGATTAATCGAATACCCTAATTAATCCAAAAATATTTCCTAAATATTTCTCAACACTATCCTAGACATTGAGATGAAATTCCAAGAAGAATTTTACAGTACTGTTGGGAGTTGGGAGAAATATAAGACATGTGTAGTAATTTGTGAACAACTTAAGAGGATAGTAACAAATCAAATAAATCCTTAAATAAGCCCTTGAGGCTGACAAAAATATGACGATCTTTCTCTGGGTAACTTAATCTTCTGTTCTCCAAAATGATTATTCAAGTCTTCTTCACCCTCCTCAAACTGCTGACTTTGTGCTGCAGTGCCACTGTCACAGCCACTGACTTCGCCTACATTTTTACCACCTCCCCCATGCTCAGAGGGTGACCTTGACTCCTACTTCATGTGAGAGAATAAAATACAGAAGCCCTCAGAAATTTCAACTTCTTAAAACCAAATATATCAGCTTACACCCATCCCTTTCACTCCATTCAGATATAATAAAGGAACTGTCCCTTTCCTATCTAAGGCCAATCCTTCCAGTGTCGTATATCCCCCTCCTCCTTTCTTCTCAGAATTCTCAAACAGGAATAACTATTCTTTCTCACTTTTACAGACTCACCCCCCTCCATCAGAATTTCTGAACAGCTTTTAAAAAATCGTCGAGACTTTCATTGAAAAACTACCCTTCTCAACTCCCATTCTCCTGCTGATATGATGCTATCTCTCTTTCCCTCTTCGCAGACATATTTTCCACAAAACTTGTCTACACTTGCATGTCCACTTTCTGAACCCTCATTCACTCATCAACCCAATCTGGCCTCTGCCTCACACTGCACGAAAGACCTCTTGCAAATGTGACTGATGTGTTCCATGTTACTAATAGGTGTTTCTCAGATAGCTTCAATTATAACCTACATGATAATTCACAAATCTATTCATTTGTGAGAAGTGACCCAACTCTGAAGCCAGACTCCCCACATTTGAGTCATAGCTCTACCATTTAATGCTTGCGTGCCTCAAGGGAGTTATTGAATCTCTCTGTGCCTTGATATTAAAAATGTAAATAATAGGTAATAATTAACCTCAAATACCTGCAGATAGTCAGTAGATTAATTCTCTCATACATATATATAAATGTATTGAAATAGCACCTAGAAATTGCTATTATATGTCTAGCCCAAATCTCTCTTCTGAACCCTAGACTTACATATGAAATTTCATACTGGACATTTCCACTTACACATGTCAAAGGTACTGTATTAGTTTTCTACTGCTGCTATAACAAATTACCACAAACATGAGTATAGTTCTGTAGGTTAAAAGTTTGACAAAGGTCTCAATGGACTAAAATCAAGGTCCAAGGTGCTGGTAGGGCTCTTTTCTCTTCTGGAGGCTCAAGGGGAAAATCTGTTTTCTTGCCTTTGCCAGCTTCTAGAGGCCACCTGCATGCCTTTAGTTGTGATCCCTTTTCTCCATCTTCTATGGCATCTCTTCTTCTGTCTCCCTCTTCGCTCTTTAAAAATTGAGATACAATTCACATACCATAAAATTCATCATTTTAAAGTTTAAAATTCAGTGGTTGAAGGGATATTTACAAAGTTGTACAAGCACCACCACTGTCTAATTCCAGAACATTTTTATCATCCCCAAAGGGCATCCCATGCTCCTTAGCAGTAACTTCCCATTCTTGCCTCATCCAGCCCCTGGCAACTAGGAATCTATGTTCTGTCACTATGGATTTTCCCATTTGGGACCTTTTATAGACATGAAATAATAAGTGGTCTTTTTTGACTGGTTTCTTTTACTTAGTATAATGTTTTCAAGGTTCATCCATGTAGTAGTATGTATCAATACTCCATTCTTTTTTATGGCTGGATAATATTTTATTGTATGGATACACTATATTTGTTTTATCTACTCATCAGTTGATAAACATAGGGATTGTTTCCACTTTTTGGTTATTATGAATAATGCTACTATAAACATTCAGGTACAAGTTTTTGCGTGAACATATTTTTTTTCAGTGGGTATGGACCTAGGGGTAGAATCATTTTACATTCCCACCAGCAGTTTTTGAGGATTCTAATTTATCCACATCCTCACCAACACTGTTATTTTCTTTCTTTCTTCCTTTAAAAAATTTATATAACCATCCTAGTGGCTATGAAGTGTTATCTCATGATCATTTTGATTTGCATTTTCCTAACGACTGATGATGTTGAACATATTTTCAGTTGCTTATTGGCCATTTATGCATCTTTTTTGGAGAAATGAATATTCAAATCCTTTGCTCATTTTTTAGTTTCTTGTTTTTTTTTTTTAATGTTGAGTTGTAAAAGTTCTTTTTATATTCTGGACAGTTAACTCTTTTCAGATATATGATGGGCAAATATTTTCTCCCATAGTATGGGCAGTCTATTCACTGTTTTTGATAGTGTCTTTTAATACACAAACTTTTTTTAATTTTGGTGAAGTCCAATTTATTTGTTTTTTCTTTGGTTGCCTGTGCTTATGGTGTCATATCTAAGAAGCCATTGCCTTGGTCAAAGGTCATAAAGATGCATGCCTACGTTTTCTTCTAAAAATGTTATAATTCTGCCTCTTATATTTAAGTATTTGATCCATTTTGAGTTAATTTTTGCATATGGCATGAGGAAGGCAGTCCAAATTCATTACTTTGCATGTGAATATCAAGTTGTCCCAGCACGCTTTGTTGAAAAGGCCATTTCTTCCTCATTGAATGGTCTTATCACCCTTGTCAAAAATCAGCTGACCATACATGTTTGGGTTTGTCTAAATTTATATCAGTATTATACTGTTTGGAGTAGTATTTCTTTGAAGTAGGGTTTGAAATCAAAAAGTGTACATCTTTCAATTTTGTTCTTATTTTTCAAGAATAAGGTTATTTTTATTATTCTGGGTTCCTTGTAATTCCACATAAATTTTAGGATCAGCTCATCTATTTCTGAAAAAAAAGGAAGTTGGAATTTTGTTAGAGATTGCATTATATCTGTAATTAATTTGGGGGATATTGCCATCTGGACAATATTAAGCTTCCAATGCAAGACGACCGGATGTCTTTCCATTTATTTAGGTCTTCCTTAATTTCTTTCAGCAACATCCAGTAGCTTTCAGTGTAAATGTCTTATGCCTCTTTGGTTAAATTTACTCTTGTGTTTTTTTTTTATGCTATTGTTAGGTGTAATTGTTTTCTTGATTTTATTTTTAGATTACTCATTGCTGGTATATGTGATTGCTCATTACTGGTATGTATAATTACCCCTCACTTTTGTACATTGAGCTTGTATCCTGCAAACTTGCTGAGCTTGTTTTTTAGCTCCACTAGCTTATTTGTGGATTCTTTATGGTTTTCCACATATAAGATCATGCCATCTGCAAACAGATACATTTACTTCTTCCTTTCCAATCTGGATGCCTTTTTATTCTGTTGAATATAAGTGGTAAGAGCAGGTATCCTTGGCTTTCCTGATCTTAAGGGGAAGGCTTTCTGTCATTCACCGTAAGCATGATATTTGTTGTGGGATTTTCAAAGATGCATTTTACTAGTTTGAGGAATTTCCTTCTACCCCTAGTTTGTTGAGTATTTTTGTTATGAAAGGGTGTTGTATATGGGTCAAATGCTTTTTCTGCATCTAGTGAAATGATCATGTGGAGTTTTTTTCCTTTATTCTATAATATGCTGTATTACATTGATTCAATTTTGTGTGTTGAACCAATCTTGAATTTCTGGAATAAATTTCATTTGGTCATGATATATAATCCTTTCTATATGTTGTTGGATTATGTTTACTACCATGTTGTTGAAGATTCATAAGGGATATTGATCTATAGTTTTCTTTTACTATGATGCTTTTGTCTGGCTTTTGTATCAGGGTAATAGTGGTCTTATAGAATGAGTTAGGATATATTCCCTTCTCTTCTATTTATTAGAAGAGTTTGTGAGGGATTAGTGCTAATTCTTCTTTGGGTGTTTGGTAGAACTCACCAGTAAAACCATCTGGTCCTGGGCTTTTCTTTAATAAAAAATTTTTGATAACTGATTCAATCTCCTTACTTGTCATAGGTGAATTCAGATTTTATATTTCTTCCTGAGTCAGTGTTGGTAGTTTGTGTCTTCTAAGAATTTGTCATTTTATCTAGGTAATCTAACTTGTCAGCATACCATTATTTACCATATTTCATTAAAATTCTTTTTACTAAGGAGGAACATTGCTACCAGTGCCCCCCTTTCTTTCCCTATTTTCATAATTTGAGTCTTCTCTCTCCCTCTTTCTCTCCCTTCAAGTAGTTATCAGTCTAGTTATATGTTAATCAATTTTGTTGATATCCTTAAAGAAACAACTTTTGGTTTCATTGAGGTTCTATATGATTTTTCTATTCTCTATTGTGTTTACTTTAGCTCTAATATTTATTACTTCCTTCTTTCTGCTTGCTTTTGGTTCAGTTTGCTCTTCTTTTTCTTTTTTCTTAATGTAAAAATGTAGGTTATTTTTTCTTTCTAAAATGTAGGTATCTACAGTTATAAATCCTCTCTGATCACTGCTTTCATTGCATCGCATTAGTTTAGTATGCTGTGTTTTCACTTACATTCTTCTAGAAGTATTTTCCAATTTCCCTTGTGGTTTCTCCTTTGAAAATCATTGGTCCTTTAAATGTATGTTGTTTAATCTCTACATATATTTGAATTTTTCAAATTTTCTTTTGTTTTTGATTTTCAATTTCATTTCATTGTTACCTTGAAATGTTAATACCGTGAGTATACTGTACAGCTGTGATTTATACATAAAAAGAATAAGCTTGGCTCCTCTGCCTATGGAGTAGCCATTCTTTTATTCCTTTATTTTCTTAATAAACTTGCTTTCACTTTACTATATGGACTTGCTCTGGATTTTTTGTGTGAGATCCAAGAACCCTTTCTTGGTGTCTGGATTGGGACCCCTTTCCAGTAACATCTTGCTGGCAAAGCACGAAGGGAAAATATTGAGGACTCCCCTGACCCAAAGGAGATAGACTGCAGCACCAATTGGCTGACTTTGGGTAAGTGGTGGGGTACTAAGGTAAAGGATGGGATTGGGTGGAGGTCTAACTTAGGAGGGTTAGCGTCCCTCCTAAGACAGAATGGGTTAAAGGCCCCACTTAATGAAAGACAAGGATATTTGACTGCACTTAGGCCCAACTTAGGAAGGCTTAGAGTCCTTCCTAAGATTTAGGGGGTTAGAGGTCCTCCACCTCAGTAACGTCCTTCTTGGTTAAAATGGATTTGGTACTATGGGATGTTAGTCACTATTCTTTTTGGATTAATCTGCCTTGCGCTCTTTGCTGATGGCTATGGGTGACAGGATTAGGCATATGTAGTATCATGGGACATGGGGAACTTTCTTCTCCCCAAAGGGGGACACTTGAGAGCTGATGGGACTGCTGGAAAAGATCCCTTCACTGTCGAGAAGCCAGAACTTTTGATTCAGTGTTGCTGTAATGGGTGGGTCTTTCTCTGGTCTCCCTGAGCTCTTTACCTTCTCCACCGCACTGCAGGCAATGATTTTCTCTCTCTCTTTCTCTCCTTTCCCTTTTCTATCTTTTCTGTTACTCAGAGTGACCATCTTGCCCAGAGATCACATGTTGAGACTCCTTTAATCCACTTTGAATGGATTAAAGATGACAGGGCCCATCCATGGGCCACTTTGAGCCTTGCCATTTCAATTTTGGGTGCTAAGCAGAGTGGCTAATATCTATGTTTTGTCACATGTGTTTTGCACCAGCCAGAATGGAAAATGTTAATTCAGGTCCCCCATGCAGTTGGTTTGGTGGCATCTTACAAAATTGAGGGGCTTTGCCTGTGATTCCATGAAACAGAAAAAAAAAAAAAAAAAAGATTTTCTTTTGTGTTTCAGCTTGGCCCCCAGGGTTATAGTGTGACAAGGAGGGTTGCTAGGGCACCTGAGGGAAAGGGAACCCAGAAGCCTGGTATGCCAGCAAAGAGTTAGGAATTTCTTGCTAGTCAGGCTTCTGGCTTCTCTTACTTTGTGCAAACTAGTTGAATGAATGGTGAAAATCACTGTTTATCTCTACTGTAAACTTTTGATTAATGGAAAAAAGATTTGTGAGGCTAGTCTGAAGCTGTAGTGAATATGATGTACTTTGTGCTATGAATTTGTCTGTCTGTGTCACTCTGTCATAAAGAGAAGTACCTTAAGATAGAGCATGGGCTTAGGACCACCTAAGCCTGCTGTTCAAGCCAGTCCAGCAAACTGGTTAGTTATGTCCTTGGGTGCTTGACCTTGTAATCACATGGCAGTACTTTCTCTTAATCTCTGCCTTCCAGGAATTTTGAAATTCATGTCATAGTTAGCTCTAAAAATTATCTTGAGCAGTTAAAAGCCTTTGCAAGCTCAAAATTGACTGCTGTAGGCTCCTTCTGGGAAGGGCAATAGAAACCACCAAATGCTGTAGCTAAGCAGCTAAGATTTCACCATTTTACAATGGTGGCTTGGGTTTAGGTTCAATTCCTGGCTTAGGGAATGCATCCTTTCTGATTCGATATCTGTGTGATCTTTACTATTTGTTGATTCTCTTCCCCTCCAGGAGCCATCTTGAATTTTCCTTTCTCTGAGCACCTAGGAGGTTACCTTTGGTAAAGTTTAAAAGCCAGAAATATTGGCCATTTGATGTGGCTAAAGTCAGGTAATAAGAGATGTAAAAGGATTTTTTTTAAGAGTGCTATGGTTAAAAGTCAGCTTAATTAAAAGCTGATATTCAAGCTCTAACAACCTGGGACTCCTTGGGCAAAACAGAGGTGCCACAGACCCTGCTTTGGGAAAAAACCTCTGTTTTCCTCATGAAACCTCAGGAATTGAAAGTGGATACACCCCCTCAAAATCTAAGCTCTGTTCTGTTTTGCATTGCATTATCCGACATTTTTTACTTTGGGGGTATAAGAAATTACTTCACATTATGCAAGAGTTTTGTGTATAATAACTAGGTAGCACATATACTTTTGAGGATGGCTGATGGCAGTTATGGGGAGATACTGGGTTCCTTGCACGTTTGAATTAGAAAAGCAAGCTCTTGGTCACCTGGAAGGCATGGCAACATCCCCACCCTTCTGCTGAGAAATAAGACTCCCATGGGAGATGGACTGATTCCCTCTTTTTGGGATCCAGAATCTGGTATAAAAATAGGACCTGCAGGGCCAAGATGGCCGACTAGAAGCAGCAGTGTTCGGAGGCTCCCAGTGGAATGAAACCATAATAAGCATGTGAATCCTTCACCAGAAACCAAGGTATCCAGGTTCTCTCATTAAAATTGACTAGAAGGTTGGCATGACTCACAGAGAGAAGGAAGAAGAGTGTGGTGCAGCTGCCCACCTAAGAGCCACAGGGGCAGGGGAACCCCCTCCCCCCAGCCAAGGGAGGTGGTGAGTGAGCATGCTACCTAGCTGGGGAAACTGTGCTATTTCTATGGAACTGTGCAATCTCCGGATTGGAAAATCCCACTCAGGAACCCACGTCACCGGGGCCTAGCGTCCAAACCCCGGAACATGCAGATTCTTACAGCCTCTCAGCTGGAATCTGTTTAAGCCTACTAAACTCCTGGGGGGAAGGGCAACCAGCACCTGCTGGGGCTGCCTGCTGTCTAAGCCATTTGAGCTCCTTGGGGGAGGGGCAGCAACTAGCACTGGGACTCACAACAACCTAACACACTAAGCTCCCTGGAGGCAGGGAGGCTGGATGGTTTGGTCCCAAGACTTGTCCCCACAGCCCAACACACTGGCTGTGGCAGTCTGAAGCCAGAGTGCCTCTTCCGGTCTAACACTGACCCATCCTTCTTCATTGGTTGGGGCTTCCCTGCTGGAACCCCAATAACTCCAGCCAGAGACTCTGAGACAGAATTCAGATCTCCCTGGGCCTGAGCCCCTAGGGGGAGGGGTGGCCACAATCTCTGTGGACCAGCAGACTTAGCCTCTCCTCCTGGTAGTTCTGAGGAATCCAGACAGCCCAGATGAATGGGTTTTCCCCCAGTGAAGCACACCCCCTCCACCGAGGGAAAAAGTGCTTCATTAAATGAGTCCTGCTCCCTGTGCCACCCAACTGAGTGAGACCCTCCAACAGGGGTTGCCAGACACCCTATACAGGAGCAGTCCTACTGGCATCAGGTTGGTGCCACTTGAGGTTAGAGGTCCCATAAGAAGGAGCAGGCACCATCTTTGCTGTTCTGCAGCCTCCTTGAGTGACATCTCCAGGGAACGAATCAGATAAATATGGCCAGAGGTGAACCTCCAGCAAATTGCAGCAGTCCTACAGAAGAGGAACCTGACTATTGAAAGAAAAACAAACAAGCAGAAAGCAACAACAAAACAGCATCATCAGCAACAACAAAAAGATCCCCATAAAAACCCATCCAAGGGTCAGTAGCCTGAAAGACAGAAACTAGACAAACGCATGAGGATGAGAAAGAATCAACAAAAAAATGCTGAAAACCCAAAAGGCCACAGTGCCTCTTCTCCTCCAAATGATTGCAACGTCTCTCCATCAAGGGCACAGAACTGGACAGAGGATCAGATGGATGAATTGACAGAAGCAGGCTTCAGAGGATGGGTAACAAACTATGCTGAGCTAAAGGAGCATGTTCTAACCCAATGCAAAGAAGCTAAGAATATTGATAAAAAGTTAGAGGAATTGCTAACTAGAATAACCAGTTTAGAGAGGAACAAAAACGACCTAATGGAGCTGAAAAACACAGCACGGGAAATTCATGAAGCATACACAAGCATCAACAGTGGAATCAACCAAGCAGAAGAAAGAATATCAGAGTTTGCAGACCACCTTACTGAAATAAGACATGCAGACAAGAATAGAGAAAAAAGAATAAAAAGGAATAAACAAAGCCTCCAAGAATTATGGGACTTCATAAAAAGACTGAACCTATGATTGATTGGAGTACCAGAAGGAGACAGAGAGAATGGAAACAAGCTGGAAAACCACTTCAGGATATTATCAAGGAGAACTTCCCTCACCTAGCAAGACAGGCCAACACTGAAATTCAGGAAATACGGAGAACACCATTAAGATACTCCACAAGAAGATCAACCCCAAGACACATAATCATCAGATTCTCCAAGGTCCAAATGAAGAAAAACTATTAAGGGCAGCCAGAAAGAAAGGCCAGGTTGCCTGCAAAGGGAAATCTATCAGACTAACAGTGGACCTCTCAGCAGAAAGTCTACAAGCCAGGAGAGATTGGGGCCAATACTCAACATTCTTAAAGAAAAGAATTTTCAACCCAGAATTTCATATCCAGCCAAACTAAGCTTCATAAGCAAAGGAGAAATAAAATCCTTTCCAGACAAGCAAATGCTGAGGGATTTTGTTACTACCAGGCCTGCCATGCAAGAGGTCCTGAAAGAAGCACTAAATATGGAAAGGAAAAACTGATACCAGCCACTGCAAAAACACACCAATATATAAAAACCAATGACACTATAAAGAAACTGCATCAACCTGTGTGCAAAATTGCCAAATAGCATCATGATAACAGGATCAAATTCACACATTACAAAACTAACCTTAAATGTAAATGGACTAAATGCCCCAATTAAAAGACACAGACTGGCAAATTGGATAAGGAGTCAAGACTCATTGGTGTGCTGTATTCAGGAGACCCATCTTACATGCAAAGACACACACAGGCTCAAAATGAAGGGATGGAGGAAAATTTACCAAGCAAATGGGAAGCAAATAAAAGCAGGGGTTCCAATCCTAGTCTCTGACAAAACAGACTTTAACAAAGGTCAAAAAAACAAAGTGGGCAAAGGACATGAACAGGCACTTCTCAAAGGAAGAAATTTATGTGGCCAAGAAACATACGAAAAAAAGCTCAACATCGCTGATCATTAGAAAAATGCAGTAAAAACTACAATGAGATGCCATCTTACGCCAGTCAGAATGGCAATCATTAAAAAGTCAAGAAACAACAGATACTGGCAAGGCTGTGGAGAAATAGGAATGCTTTTACACTGTTGGTGGGAGTGTAAATTAGTTCAACCACTGTGGAAGAAAGACAGTGTGGCAATTCCTCAAGGATCTAGAACTAGAAATACCATTTGACAGAGCATTCCCATTACTGGGTGTATAACCAAAGGATTATAAATCATTCTACTATAAAGACACATGTACACATATGCTTATTGCGGCACTATTCACAATAGCAAAGACTTGGAACCAACTCAAAGCCCATCATTTATAGACTGGATAAAGAAAATGTGGTACATATACACCATGGGATACTATGCAGCCATAAAAAAGGATGAGGTCACATCCTTTGCAGGGACATAGATGAAGCTGGAAACCATCATTCTCAGCAAACTAACACAAGAACAGAAAACCAAACACCACATGTTCTCACTCATAAGTGGGAGCTGAACAATGAGAACACATGGACACAGGGAGGGGAACATCACACACCAGGGGCTGTCAGGGGGTTGGGGGATAGGGGAGGGATAGCAATAGGAGAAATACCTAATGTAGATGATGGGTTGATGGGTCCAGCAAACCACCATGGCACGTGTATTCCTACATAACAAACCTGTATGTTCTGCACATGTATCCCAGAACTTAAAGTATAATAAAAAAAAAAAGAGTAAGCTTTTTATATATAATGCAAAATGAAGAATAAGTAAAGTTTTCAAGTTAAAGTAAATTAAAATTAAAAAAGTATTAATATTTAACTGAACTTTAAAACTGAATATGCTGAGTAGCTTCGAATATAATTTATATGCTTAAATAAATTATAATATATCAAATTACAGATGCAAATGGTTAATATATAGAATTACACAATAGTGATAGCAATAGGATCAGTTTTAAAAAACATTCAAATCATATTTTCCAGCAAAAGTAAAACTATTAATAACATTAATTTCTTAAAAATTATTTTTAGTAAACTTTTGACCTTTACTCAGTATGAGAGCATCTTTTAGCTTATTTAGGTGCTAGATATCCATTCAGATATTGTTGGCATTTTTTTCTTTTTAACATTTGACAAAATGAATGATGAATCGATTAATTTTGTCAAATTAAATAATGCAATATAAAATATTTTAGTTTAACTCTGAAAGCCCAGTGCGCACACAAAAGCATGGGGATCAAATATAAACAACATCCACAAGGTGGCCAATAGCCCATAGTCATGCTTGGGCCATCTCTTGCAATATGACTTTAAGATGGAATAATCTTGCATTAGAAAGTTCTTTAATCACAGCCGTCTATTCCACATAGTTTTGTAACACTGATCTTCCATACATTTTGCATATTTTCCAATTATTCAATTTCTACTGCTAATGTGATGCCCCAAAACAACAGCAAAACCCAGTAATAGAAATTAAATACTAAGGAATAAGGTTTTATTATTTAGGGTTGAGCTTTGTAGGGCTACAAATCATTGTAATAGCTAAGATTTTTTTTTTTTTTTTTTTTTTTTTTTTGCCCTCCATGAACCAATTTTAGCCCTGTTGGGGATGGTATCACCCCTGTTGAGAGGTCGTGGTCTAAATAAGTATCATTTGTCACTCCCGTTTCTAAAATAATCTCCTGGTAGGCCTCAATACCTCCTTTCTTCCCCTCTGCTCTGTTCTGCACAATGCTGTCACATGATTTCTCAAAACATAAATCTGATCACCCCACCTCCTTCAATGATTTCAGTGCTTTCAGAATGAAGCCACAATGCCCAACGCTGCCTACACATCACGCATAACTTGGTCCTAACTCTGGTTTCACCTCATACAACATTCTCCAACCCTCTCTGCACTTCACCAGCACTAGGCTTCATTTCATTGAACCAATTCACGCCACAGGGACTTCATACATGCTGCTCTTCTGCCTGGAAGCCCCTTCTCTGCCTTTTTCGTTTAGTTAAAGGCTACTTCTTCAGACTGCTGCTTAATCATTCCTTCCTCAAGGAATCCTTTACTATTATCTTCAATTTCATCAAATCTGCCTTTAATAAACTGATACAGGCATACCTTCCCTTCAATAGCACTCATCACAGTTGTAATTTTATATTTATTGTGCTGTAAGTGTTACAGTTGCTATACTTTATAGTTTTTTTTTCCCATCAGTATCCCCCCAGTATCTAGCACAAGTCTGGTACATGGTAGATACACAATGAGTTTATTAAATGAATGCATAATTGATGAATTAATTGTGTTTTAATGTACTTGAGTAATTCAAAGAGGTAAAAAGTGAATGACATCCATACCATAATAGTCCGCAAAGGCTTGATGAGGCAAAAGTAAAACTATTACAAGTATAAACTATAATAACAAGTAACCTGACTCTATATCTTGATTCTTCTACTAAATTATATTCCAGGAATCTTATTTTAAAGTCCAATTAAATAAATTGTGTGGGTTGCCATATTGTCACCTTAGAATGCCATCGGATGTAGTGAATGCTAAGACTGTTCTAAATATAACTACTTTTCCATACTTCAGATCACATCCTAAAAACCTGTAGTGCCTTAGGGACATCATTGTGAACCACAATTATCATAGCACAACTCAGCAGTCACAGACAACAAAGGCTTGCTTTCAGGATCTGTCAAAAATGCTGCACCAGCATTTTGCACTTCAGCCTTCTGCTGTGCTCTGGGCTGAAGACAGTACCCTGGCATACACCAAGCAGGCAAAATTAGCTCTCACAAGCCTTATCCATGGGAAATGGGTAAGGCAACCACTAACCTCTATCCACAGAAAATGGCCTTCATGCCATTTATGGTACAAGTGTTTAGTATTGTTCCTGCTGAGGACAGCAATAATGTAGTGAAATATATAACAGGTTTTAGTCAGAAATTTGGGACTTAATCCTGCCTCCATTATTAACCAGTTGGATGATCTTGGAAAATGCATTTGACCTCTTTATATCTCAGCAGAAAGTTAGAATAAATCAGTAGTTGAAACATTTTCACTACTAAGCTCTCCTGTTAATAACTTTTAACCATAAATCTTGTGCTTCAAAATATTATATTTAGAAAAATTCACTTACTGAGCAGTAAATTTTGTTTTGTTAAAAATTCTGACAAATATCTAAGGGGGTTAGGAATGGTGGCAAACAAAAAAGGGGAGCTGTGGGAGGCAGAAGGCAGGGTACATGAATGGGCTGGAAGGAGATGTCAGGGAATTAATGTCCTGTTTTTACAGAACAAAGACCTATATGACTGAGCACGTTAGGGAAACAAACTCCAGCAAGAGTAGGATTTTCTCTAGGTATTTTGAAATATTAAAAATAGCTTACAACACCCATTACTACCTTTGTAATTATACAAAGATCTGGAGCTGAACACTGTAGCACAAGATGATTCCTGAAGTGCCTAGGAAAAGTGTGCTTCAAAGTGAATTTCTATTAAAAGAGTTTTGAGTCACCGACTTCTGAAATCAAATTAGGGAAATTTGCGGGGGCAGGTAAAGGAGAGTTATCTCTTGTAAATATAAGTTACATGTTAAAAAAAAGTCATACAACTCAAAGGAAAATATTTCTGTCCTGCAAATACACATTCAAAATATTAATTGTATAAATATGTCCTATCATTGGTTTAAATTCATTTACATTATGCATTCCCAGTGAGTACACTATTACGGTCAATCGGGCAAAAACTATTTCTTGGGGGATGCTCAAAAAATCTTAATATTGTAATGGTATATGGGCTGCCAAAGCTCAACCCTACCTGGTAAAATCTCATTTCTTAATTCTATTTAATTCCTCTCATTGGGTTTTGGATTTGAGAGAGGTATCACATGAGCAGCATGGACACTGAATTCACCAAAGGTACACAAGATACATGCCAGATCAGTGCTACAAAACTATACACATGGACAGCTGTGAATCAAGGACTTTCTCTTGCTTGATGGCTCAATCTCAGACTCCTGTTTCAAGAAGTGGCCTGCTCATGGCTATGGGTTGCTGTTGGCCTGTGGATGTTGTTTATATTTGTTCCTCATGCTTTTGTGTGTGAGTTGGGCTTTGAGAATTAAACAAGAATAGTTTACATTTTATTACTTATGCTGAAAAAAATCGTGTGATCCATTATTAGTTATGTTGAGTGCTAAAAAAAACAGTATCTGAATAAAATCTAGCAATTACATTAAATTATATTCTCATATCAAGCATAAGCCTAAAGTTAACTTATTAAGAATAGTTTTTAAGAAATCAATTTAATATTTTTATTTTGGCTGGAAAAATAATACTTTGGAGTGATTTTTCAAAAATTTGATTACATTTCTATCATTCTTATGTATTTATATAAATTTCTAGGATTTGACCCCTCTTTTGAATTTAGTTCAAAATTTAGAATTTTTTGTATTTAACAGCTATCATTTTAAAAATTATTCTCTTAGTTTATCCAATTTTTTTCCAGTTAAAAGTGAGAGTGACTGTCATAACTTTCTACATTCTAACTGGAGCAGTATGCTACTTATTTTAATTTTGCCATATTGATAGAGGAGAAAAATTAACAGGATACGGGGATTCCATATATTTGAGAAAGAAGAAGGGGTATATCAGTATCTGAGGTGAAGATTAATTCTCCAGGCTAAAGACACTGACACACTAGGCACTTTATTCTGAAGGGGGTCTCTATATAGGGGAAAGCAGCAAATGGATTTCTTACAAATGGGCCCAAACACTGGGGATGATGCTGATTCTCAAATTGTGGGGCTTAACCTCTTTAAACTCTTCTTATGTAAAGTCAGTTGATCCATGTCTTTGAACTAAAATTTCTCATAGTTTCCTTTCAGAGTCAAAAGCAGATGTGAAACCTCATTCAAGACTTTTCTCTTTGGTCCAGAAAGAGATGTTAGCTAAAATGCTAGATGAGATCAAACATCTAGGAAGAAGCTGTAGTTTCTAATGTCCATGTATAGTCACCCTTTGTGGGGCACAGGTTGTAGAGGCCTGAAGCTAGGCAGAGTTTGTATCTTTCTGAAGTTGCATATTCTGATAAGTAATGGTTTTCCATAGCTAATCATCCCAAAGAGGAAAACCTGTCATCAAGGCTGCTGAATGAGCCAGTCAAGGAACTTTGTGCTAGAGAATGAGTTTTTGGCTGGGCACAGTGGCTCATGCCTCTAATTCCAACATTTTGGGAGACCCAAGCAGAAGGATCACTTGAGCCCGGAAGTTCAAGAACAGCCTGGGCAACATAGCAAGACCCTGTCTGTATCTTAAAAAAATGTTACTGAAAAGAGAATGAATCTTTCTACTTCATTGCACTATATTAGGTATTTGGTGAGCAGATAACTTAGCTATATCCAGACCTCATGGAAAGGACTAATTTCCTGGAGGTGTGTTAGACTTTGAGCTGAACACTGTAACTGGAAGATGTGGATGGGTTTCTCCTTTGGACAGAAGGTGAGTATGTTCTATGTGTCAAAAAAACAGTGTGAATATTTGGGTGGCCAAAGTGGAGGGCACTGTGACTGAAGCTGCTAATGTATTATTTTTCGATTGCTGTCATAACAAATTGCCATAAACTTAGTGACTTAAACCAGTGGTCCCCAACTGTTTAGGCATCAGGGATTGGTTTTGTGGGAGACAATTTCTTCACGGACTCAAGGGTGGGATGGGAGATGAAACTGCTCCACCTCAGATCATCAGGCATTAGATTCTCATAAGGAGCATGCAACCTAGATCTCTCACATATGCAGTTCACAATAGGGCTTATGCTCCTATGAGAATCTAATGTCATCACTCATCTGACAGGAGGTGGAGCTCAGGCAGTAATGCTCACCTGCCACTCAGCTCCTGCTGTACAGCCCAGTTCCTAACAGATAACAGATGAATGAACAGATAACAGGCCATGGATCCGTGCCCTGAGGATTGGGGACTCCTGGCTTAAACAACACAAATTTATTATCTTTCAGTTTTATAGACTAGAAGTTTGATATGGACCTCACTGGGCTAAGATTAGGTGTTAGCTGAGCTGAGTTACTTTCTGGAGATCCTAGGAGAAAATCTATATCGTTGCATTTTCCAGTTTCTAAAGCACAACTACATTCCTTGGCTAATGTTTCCCTTTCTTCATCTTCAAAGTCAGCAATGGTGGGTTGAGTCCTTTCCACATGGAATCTCTGACCCTCATCTTAGCTCCCTTCTTACCATAGCTTGGAAAAATTATCTGCTTTTAAGAATCTATGTGATTAGATTGGGCCTACCGGGATAATCCTGGATAATCTGCCGTCTAAAGGTCCTTGCCTTAATCACATATGCAAAATCCTTTTTCCTATGAAAGGTAATACATTTACAGAAACATTCTAGTATTAGGATGTAGACATCTTTGGGGGTAAATTATTCTACCTACCACAGCTAATTGCACTTCAATACTAATGTTCTTCTTCGTCACAAGTATTTACTAAAAACTGGGAATATCACTATAAATATCCATGTCATTTACTAAAAACTGGGAATATCACTATAAATATCCATGTCATTTACTAAAAACTGGGAATATCACTATAAATATCCATGTCATTTACTAAAAACTGGGAATATCACTATAAATATCCATGTCATTTACTAAAAACTGGGAATATCACTATAAATATCCATGTCATTTACTAAAAACTGGGAATATCACTATAAATATCCATGTCATTTACTAAAAACTGGGAATATCACTATAAATATCCATGTCATTTACTAAAAACCAGGAATATCATTGCCCAGAAGAAAGACCATGTTTCTCCACTTCCTTTGATGTGACTAAATTCTATGATGGGATGTAAATGGAAGTGATATGTGCAGCTTCTGGAAGTTGCCTTAAAGAGGGAAGGCATTTATCATTTATCCTTCCTGCTGGCCAAAATGAACACATGAGGAATGAAGGTGGATTAGACATCTTCAGCCAAGATATAGAAGGTGCGTAATGAAGGTGAAAGAGTAATGAGACAGAAAAGTGTGTCTCAGTTAGTTGTGGAACTACTGTATCAACCCTGTGTTTTTAATGTGAGGGAAAATATTAACTCTGTTTTCCTACCCACTGTTACTTGGCAGTTTTCATACTCACAGCCAAAGCTAATCCTATCAAATACAGCATGCAATAAAGTTGCCAATCCAGTGTACAGAAAATGAGATAAATGGATGAGGAATGAGAAAATGGGATTTGAGATTTCTCCAGACTTTGGCCAGTTAAAGAAGGAGAAGCTATGGGTATGGCCATCCTCCCTACCCTCCCACCCCCACAAGCTCAAGAAGAAGGTGTAACTGCAGGACACAAGAGATCTATAGTGCTCAAATACATCAGCCTTCTCCATTATGGGAGTCTCTCATCAAAGTTCTCTGCAAACTTTGGAAGAGTCAAATTTAATTTTAAACCTTATCAGTTTTCACTAGGAAAAGAAAAAGGATCCCCAAATCTCTGTGGCTTCAAAACAGCAAAGGCTTATTTCTCATTCACTCTACATGTCCATCTTTGGTCAGCTGGGACCTCTGCTCATTTTAATAATTCAAAAGCCCAGGTGGAGAGAAGCCCATCTTTGCATGTGCTTCCTTGCTCATGGCAGCAAAAAAGGGGGGCAGTATGGTGAATTGTGCACTGGCTCTTAATGATGGTGCTCAGCATAGCAACACTATTCACAATAGCCAAGAGGTAGAAGCAATCCAAGTGTCCACCGATGGATGAACAGATAAATAAAATATGGTATATTCATACAATGGAATATTACCCAGCCTCAAAAAACGGAGGAAATTCTGTCACATACTACCACATGAATGGACTTTAAGGACATTATGCTAAGTGAAAGAAGCCAGTCAATAAAAAGACAAATACTGTATGATTTAACTTATGTGAGAGACATAGAGTAGTAAAATGCATAGACACAGAAAGTAGAATGGTGGTTACCAGGGGCTGGAGGAGGTGGAAAAGGGAAGTTGTTTGGTGGGTATAGAGTTTTAAGTTTTGCAAGATGAAAAGGTTTTGGAGATTGGCTTCACAACAGTGGGAATTTACTTAACACTACTGAACTATACTAAAAATGGCTAAGATGGTCAATTTTATGTTATGTGTTTTTTTGCTGCAATAAAAAAAATGATACTCAGAAAAGACACACATCACTTCTGTTCACATTTAATTAGCCAAAGCAAGTTACATAGTTATGCCTACCTTTAAAAGATGGGGAGGGGAAGTGCAATCCTGTCATGAGGGAGTAAAGCAGAAATATTTGGTGAATAGTACTAATGATAATTGCAGTCTTCACTTCAGGGTATGAAATATTTCCTTCATCTTTCTTCCCATATACAAAATGCATTGATTCACTTTCCTCTGAGGGAAGAAAACTCAAAAGTCTCAGTGATGGCATCAACTTCAAAACCCAGGATCCCTGGATGATGCATGGTAGTCTTTACGTCAGGGGATAATGTGAAGGAGCCCGTAAAATAGGTCTGTGTAGATCTCCTTTTGATCTAGAGACCTGGCCCTCCCACCTCCCACTCACACGTTATCCAGTGGTAGAACAGAGTCAAGCTACCTTCAATAAATACTCACATTAAAAAGCAGAAGAATGGGAAACATATGGCAGTCACTGGCCTGTCATTAGCAGTCATTGGCCTTTCAATATTAGACTGGGCAGATGTTTTAAACCTCCTACCCAGAGGATTGGAAATGTTCCTTGAATAGGCTGGATTTCCTGAAAGGAGCTCCCCTTTCCACTGATCTCTGTGATTCTTGGATTCTCCCTTTGGGAAAGTCCTCTTTCAGCCTTCTCTGAATAGGCACCCCGCTTCCTGCCTATAAATGGTGGAGAGTCCAAGAGCCATGTTAAGTCTCAAATTGCAACAATCACATTTAATCCAGGTTAGAGCCTTTGTTTAGCAGTAAAACTGTCTTACAAAATTAACCTTGGTTGTCTTCTGACTTACTCCCATGTTTCTTTCTAGATATATTTCTTTGCCATATTTCTGTGTCTTCTTGCCCCAGCAGTTCTGTTTTCCCTCCCTCTCCCTTTTCTCCCTCTGTCCCCTCTCCCCTAATTATAGGTTCCTTGAGCCTAGCAGTGACAGCTACGCCTTTTCCCATGAGCCAATTTAAGTCATTCTGGGCCATTTGGTCTAATTGAAGGAATTACTGGGCACCATACCCTAATTCATGATCAGTGATCTGATCCTTGCCACAAAGCTGAGTTTTAATGTGCTTTCGTTGCTCAAGGGATCAATTTTACCTTTCATTTTTTTTTTATAATTATACTTTAGGTTTTAGGGTACATGTGCACAATGTGCAGGTTTGTTACATATGTATCCATGTGCCATGTTGGTTTGCTGCACCCATTAACTCGTCATTTAGAATTAGGTATATCTCCTAATGCTGTCCCTCCCCCCTTCCCCCACCCCACAACAGTCCCTGGAGTGTGATGTTCCCCTTCCTGTGTCCATGAGTTCTCATTGTTCAATTCCCACCTATGAGTGAAAACATGCGGTGTTTGGTTTTTTGTCCTTGCGATAGTTTACTGAGAATGATGTTTTCCAGCTTCATCCATGTCCCTACAAAGGACATGAACTCATCATTTTTAATGGCTGCATAGTATTCCATGGTGTATATGTGCCACATTTTCTTAATCCAGTCTATTGTTGTTGGACATTTGGGTTGGTTCCAACTCTTTGCTATTGTGAGTAGTGCCGCAATGAACATACGTGTGCATGTGTCTTTATAGCAGCATGATTTATAATCCTTTGGGTATATACCCAGTAATGGGATGGCTAGGTCAAATGGTATTTCTAGTTCTAGATCCCTGAGGAATCGCCACACCGACTTCCACAATGGTTGAACTAGTTTACCATCCCACCAACAGTGTAAACGTGTTCCTATTTTTCCACATCCTCTCCAGCACCTGTTGTTTCCTGACTTTTTAATGATGGCCATTCTAACTGGTGTGAGATGGTATCTCACTGTGGTTTTGATTTGCATTTCTCTGATGGCCAGTGACGATGAGCATTTTTTCATGTTTTTTTTGGCTGCATAAATGTCTTCTTTTGAGAAGTGTCCGTTCCTGTCCTTTGCCCACTTTTTGATGGGGTTGTTTGTTTTTTTCTTGTAAATTTGTTTGAGTTCATTGTAGATTCTGGATATTAGCCCTTTGTCAGATGAGTAGGTTGCAAAAATTTTCTCCCATTCTGTAGGTTGCCTGTTCACTGTGATGGTAGTTTCTTTTGCTGTGCAGAAGCTCTTTAGTTTAATTAGATCCCATTTGTCAATTTTGGCTTTTGTTGCCATTGCTTTTGGTGTTTTAGACATGAAGTCCTTACCCACGCCTATGTCCTGAATGGTATTGCCTAGGTTTTCTTGTAGGGTCCTTTCATTTTTTAGACTGAGAAGCAGTTGTCTTTTCCAACCTTATAAGTTCTTGACTTTGTCGACTCTCTAAATCTCTTTCATGTATCCTTACAAACTGACCAAGTCTTCTCTGAACATATCTTTTTCTTATAATGTCTTATTAAATACAACTAATAATAGGCAATAAACAGTAATGATAATCTGTTTTCAACCTCTTCCCCAAAGTTAGATATGCCTTTTGCCTTCAAATTACTATAGGCAATAGTCTTACCAAACTTTTCCCCACTAGAAAAATAATTTCCATTCCTCCAGGCTTCAGTAATAGTTTGCTTGATTCCCTCTGACCAGCTCTTAAGCCAATGCCACTTATTTTAGGGTTTGTTTCATTATTAAAGCAGCACCTTTCTCTTAGGATCTAAGTTCTATATCATTTCAGGATAAGATAGATAATCCTGTGGAAACAAATTTCCCTCAAATCTCAGCAGCTTAAATAAAAGGTTCATTTTTAGCTTTGACAGCTCTATGTCCATTGGAAGGGGGGATCTTCAAAGGGTTCCGTTCACTGTGATCACTGAAAGAAACACATGGGCAATCTCTTTATCAATATCTGTTTCCATAATCAGCTCCAGTGAGAGTGTGTCTCTTTTTTTGTTTTTGTTGTTGTTGTTCTTTGTTTTTTGTTTTGTTTTGTTTTTTGAGACAGGGTCAGGCTCTGTCACCCAAGCTGGAGTGCAATGGCACAATCTCATCTCGCTGCAACCTCCACAACCTCTCTGGCTCAAGCAATTCTCCCACCTCAGCCTCCTGAGTAGCTGGGACTATAGGCACATGCCACTATGCCAGGCTAATATTTGTGGGGTTTTTATTTTTGGTAGAGATAGGGTTTCACCATGTTGCCCAGGTTGGTGTTGAATTCCTGGGATCAAGCAATCCACCCGCCTTGGCCTCCCAAAGTGCTGGGATTACAAGCATGAGCCATTGAGCCCAGCCAAGTATGTCTCTGAAAGCTGGAAATATTTGGCAAGCAACACTAAAGGAAGCTCCGTAGTTCTGGATTCAGTTGTAGAGAACAGAACCCACTCTACCTAATTTAAGGAGAAAAGGTTTCAAAGATTCAATAGCCTATGGGATAGCTCAGAAGACTAAAGAGATAGACTGTAGGTTGAACTTTCAGAAAAGTCTCCCAAAGTCACACTCAGAACAAGGTCGTCAAAGGAGCTGTGTCTCTTCTGCAAGCAGGAATGCACTAGTATCAGGACTCTGTAAGAATAAAAATACTTTCTCAATCATAAAGCCCCTGTCTCTGCCAGTTTCAGACCACACCTCACCTGCTACAGTCTATGCCTGCAGAGTGAATGCAGAGAGACGTGCCTCTCCGAATCCACAATGCTGGTGCCTGGGATCTTTGCTGATGTTGTTTTAGGAAAACAAGAAGCAGCAGACATAGCAGATGTAGCAAAAGTGTGGCCTCTTCCTAACCACTGTCTATACCTCATGCTAGTGCATCTAATTAGGCAAATGCAAATTACATCCAGAACCCCAGCTGTAGTGCGGACTCCAGCATCTAGAGTGTAGGGAGTCATACTAAAACTGAGATGGAGTTGAGCAACAATCCAGCATTTGCATTGGTAAAACATAGCAGTAGGCCATATTATGGAGCACCCCGTTCTATAGCAACAATAAAATACTTCTTTTAATCATGTTTATTCCTGCCTACTTCAAAGTAATTTTAAGAGGTTTATGCTAACTGTTCATAATCAGGCCCTTAGGGATTCAGGAAAAGTTAAAAATTTTCTGTGTTCTCTTTTATCATTTTAGGGGGAGTATAATATACTTGCTTCAAATGAAATATGTTAAGCATCATCCTTCAGGGATAGGCACATTCCCATAGTTTGGTGGTTTATGATCTTCAATTTTCACACCAATTCCATGAAGCAGTGTATCAGTTAGGGATAGTATTCAGCTGCACATCACAGACATCCACCTAAAGTGCCTTGATCAAACACCGTGTTTATTTTCCAAACTTTAAAGGTAGACTAAAGCTGGACAATCTGGGGCCACTGCAGAGATCTCATGTCCTGCCTTTCTGCTCTTTCATCCTGAACTGTGGCCCTTCTCTCTTTGGACATAGATGGCTGTTCTACTTCCAGACATTGTTAGCAACTTCCAGGATGGAAGGACAGGAAGAACAAAGGCACAGGGCAGCTAGCTACCCGGCTAGGTTTGCCCTGTTATTTGGTGTTGCTTACACAATCACCTTGTGACTTCTGCATATATTTCATTAGCCCCAGAGGTGTCCCATAGCAACCTCTAACTGCCAGGGAGCCGGAGGAACTAAAGATTGCTTTGTTATGTTTTGTTTTGTTTTGACCAGGCCTATTGCCGAAATCAGAATTCTGTTAGTAGGAAGAAAGCTAGTGTGAATATTGGGCAGGTAACTAGTGGTATCTGCCTCGAATAGACGTTCTTTTTTTCATTTTACAATAAGGAAACCAGGGTTCAAAGAGGTTAGGTAATGTGATGGTAGCTCAATAGCTTGAGATTTGAATTCATGCCTATGACTGCAAATTCCAAACTTTTTGATAAACATTTATTTTTAAAATGGTTAAAACTTAACTTTTTTGACATGTTAAGAGGTAAATTGCATTATTTAGGAGGAAAAAAAAAAGAAAAAAAAAACCCCATTTGCTTAAGATTCCAGACAGCAGAAGCGGGAGTGGGAATGAGAAGGTAGAAAAGGACAAGAGATTTTTTTGTGGGAGTGGCACAATTCTGTGTTTTAAAAACAACAAAAACCCTATGCAGATAAGCAGCCTTGAAGATTATGGCACATTTGCAGGCTAGTTTTCCACTGCCGGGCAAAAATGTATTGCCTTGTGGCTAGAATTCATTCTGACCTGGTGGCTAGAATTCATTCTGACCTGGCCAAACTCATTTTATTAGCTAACTCTTTCTTAGTGCTTGAGAATTACAAGAGTTATTAACCAAGCTAACCTGAAAATCATCTCCAGTTGCTTTATGGTATTTTTCAGAATGATTTATTCGACTCTCATTTCCCCAAACCAGCATTTTCTTGCTTTCATTGAGAAAAGGAAAATGGTGTGATATCTCTGAAAGGCAGGACCATTGGGAATAGCGACAGGGATGGTGTTACTGGATGTTCCTTACAAGCTCCCAGGGATTCTGAGATTTGAAGGAAATGCAGAAGACACCAAAAAGAGGTAGTCAAAATCACTAGCTTAAAGAAAAGGGTGTGGTCCCATTTGAGAGTGTACTGGCACTGACAGTACTGGCACTCTCAGTCGGAGAGCTCTACAACAACCACTAATTGGTCTTTGGCACCTTGCAGCTTGTGGCTTTTTACCTAAGGGGATGGGACGGAGTCCTTATTTTGCTGTGTCCTCACCATGAACTTTGGAGATTTCCTTCCCTTAACTTTCTCACCTCCTTGAGCCTGGATGGCTCTTGGCACCAGCCATGCTAACAATCTGACAAAAAGGAATGGCTAAACCAATGTAGCCCAATCCCTGGTTCTAGCTACGGAGCATATCTAATTCATTCCCAAATAGTCATTTGGGTGCTACAAAGAGCAAATTAATCACACTCCTGTGAGTTTAAGCAGCAGGAGCAAGAAGGAGAGGTAAATATCACAGAGATTGAACCTCAAAAGTACCAGGGGTGGGAAAACTGTGTAAAACATACCTGGAGTAAAGAATCTGCACAAATATTAAATTTGATTGAAGGTTGGGAAAACAAAGAGTGGGTTCCTTGGAAGGTCACAGAATGTCCTGGTTCCTCTTGCTGTTAATGCAGTTGTGAACTATGCTTATGCAATCACTGACATTTAGCCTTGAAAGGGTGTGGCTTATGGGGCTTTGGCCAAGGTAAGTTCCCTTTGAGGATTTGGGATCAGGGATTTTCATCTCCCAGGGGCCCAAGGAGCTGCCTAGAGGGCTGCCTGGGAAGAAGAAGACACTTTTCTAGGTATCTGGATGTGTGCAGTTTTTAATCACTCTTCAGGTTCCTTGCAACTAGAGAAGAGAAAGAATGTGAAATAAACAGGTTGTGCCCAGCAAAACTGAGATGGAGCAAAAGCACGAGGTGAGGACTGTGGGGCGAGTTTCACCCACAGAATTAGGCTCCTGCTCTGGAAGTACGTTGAGAACTCCACAGGCTTTTATAGATATCTGTCATCAGGATCCAAGTACCGGCAGTCAGCAAATATTTGTTGAGAGCAAGGGCCTGGTCTATTAAATACTCTAGTCCCCAAATTATAGTGTAGGCAACACGTGAAAAGCTTGTTTGAAAATGCAGATTTACAAACCTAGCCATTCAATACCTTGGGGTTGGGGCCTGGAGATCTGCAATATTATCAGGCAGCTCATTTGATTTGGGACCGTTGGTTCTTGGACTCTTACTGTTGCTTTGTAAAAACTAACCTTGGTCTCTTCAAAAGTTAGCACCCAATCAAAGCAGAGACCTGGCTGGAAAATACAAACAAAATATTCTTTTGCCACCTCTTATTTGTTGTTTTTGATGTTGTTTTGTTACACACCTGAATTCTTCACTGTGTATTTTTTTGGCCTATTTATGGAAGATTAGTAACTTAATCTGGAATTACAAACTATCAGAAGCAACACACTATCATTTTCACTTTTCCCCTTTCTTCCTTTCTCCCTCTGTCTGTCTGTCTCTCTCTCTGTCTGTGTGTGTGTGTGTGTGTGTGTGTGTGTGTCTGTCTGTCTGTCTGTCAATGTCTCTGTCTCTTTCTTTGCCTTAATGATGGTCATGACTATCATTTGTTTTGCCCTGCTGTCTGTCTGTCTGTCAATGTCTCTGTCTCTTTCTTTGCCTTAATGATGGTCATGACTATCATTTGTTTTGCCCTGCTGTCTGTCTGTCTGTCAATGTCTCTGTCTCTTTCTTTGCCTTAATGATGGTCATGACTATCATTTGTTTTGCCCTGCTGTCTGAAAAATGCAAAGTAGGTGTACAGTTGCAACTATCAGAAGCAACAATATGTACATTCTGGATCTGACTTCTCCAGTAATTTGTCATTACTTACAGCAAAAACCTAAGGGACGCTGCCTGTGTCTGCCTGAAGGAGGAAAAGAGGGACAGTTCAAGAGGGAGGTGATCTGCAAGTCATTCTTTCCTTTGAAAACTTCCTCTCAAGCCTGGTGTGGTGGCTTGCACCTATATAACTACTCAGGAGGCTGAGGCAGGAGGATCTCTTTAGCCCAGCAGTCTGAGGTGCAGTGAGCTATGATTGTGCCACTGCATGCCAGCCTGGTCAACAGAATGAGATCTTACCTCTAAAAAAAAATTTTAATATTAAGCATTTTTTTGGAACGTCAAATATCCACAACATTCATTAGCAGTGGCATTCAATTTTTTTGACCAAGTCCATACTAAAAATATATTTCATGTCACAATCCAACATACACACATACATATGTGGGTTGTGTATGTGTTTATATGAGCACATATGGAAAATAGAGACAATTATCTTATGAAACATTACTTACCTTTACCATGTATGCTCCGCTGTTTTCTATGCTTGGCCCTTTCTTTGCTTTTCTTATCCTTCCCTTCTCCCTTCTCTCTCTCTCTCTCTCTCTGTGTGTGTGTGTGTGTGCATGTGTGTGTCTGTCAATGTCTCTGTCTCTTTCTTTGCCTTAATGATAGTCATGACACTATAAATGGTTTTGCCCTGCTGTTTGAAAAATGTGAAGTAGGTGTACAGTTCCAACAGTTTTGAGTAGGAAAAAAGAGGAGAGGAGCTGGAATTGGAAAACAAGTTTGTTCACTATTTTTTCTTTCTTTCTTTCTCAGTCAGTAACTCTGTTAATTTATCCAGGTCTACCTTAGCTAAGATAGTATATACATCCTACTTTTACTGTCTTAGAGGCTGATATTCCAAAGTAGTAGAAATGCTCAGTGCAATATATTGATAAACAAATGAGTCTGTACTTGTTACCAGCTTGACCTCTTCACTGTCTTGTATGTGACACGCTCATTTCTGCCCAGATGTCTTTATCTCTTTACCTAGAATTCTAGCTACCTGCTAAATCATTCTCTTTGCCTACTCCTCTTACCTCCAGGGCCACCAGTAGAGGTTTGCGCCGACTTTCCCAGATCTTGAAGGCTACTAAAGGTACAAGGGAGAACTCTTCATTTCCCAGAGTACTGCTCAGTCAGGTGCAATCTACATCAAAGGAAAGATAAGCAATGCTGTTGTTTTTCAACCAAAGCTGTTGTTTTCATAACTTGTAAATGAACTAAAGATTCCAAGAACTCAAGGTCCTCACAATCAGCTTTCTTCATCCAACAAGCAAGCTTCAATTTCATTGTAGCATTTTTATTGTGTGCAGTAAAAACATTCACAATTTTGCTTGCTGTTGATGATCTGTTTGGTTTTGAAAAAAAATTAACAAAGAAGCCAACTTTGTGAGTTATTTTTCATCACAGAGGAGAAATATTCACCTTAGCACTACCTTTGTTGTGGCACCTTTCCATATCCATGAAGAAAAATAGCCATCCAGTCCAGATTGCAAGTGCTACTCAGTATCCTTCTCACACATATCTTACTAAAAATGTTTTCACTGACTTTTTCTTTATTTAACTATCAAGTATTTGGCAAATTAATCTCTTGCAAGACATCTTCATTATAAATATTATTTTAATGATAAAATTATTAACCTGTAAATTTTTATCTAGCTCTAAGCAATTGGTTTTTATCTTAATTCGTTTCAGTATACTATTGTCATTCACTGAATGCCCAAGAACAGGGAATCTATCAAAAATGATCAAGATCATGTCAAAAGGACACAAGCACTAATTTGAAAGGGCATGCATTGGCTAAAGATGTGGTAATAGGAGCATTAAAAAGGTAATAATAATGATAGCAATACATTGATGCACACCAAATACATAAAAATCCATGAGTTCATAAAGATGTTCCAAAAAAGAAAGTAATCAACCACCTCTGGAGTTTGCTAGATCAATTAATGTATTCTGAAAATTACTAAAGAAAAAGTGAAATATTAAACTTCATTGTTTGATGATATTTTTAATACATATTTGCAGCCTTTGTGTTACCAAAGTGGATTTGGCCATATTTGTAATGTAAGGCTTCAACACATTTTCCTGTGATGTGAGCTTTGCCTGCTAAGATGATTCTGAAACTAACTTTGCCCAATTTTGCTTTTCCTATAATTTCATATGAATGAAATCATTCATTGTGGTCTTTTGTATTTGACTTCTTTCATACAACACTTTGTTTTTGATATTCATCCATGTAGGAAAATTTTTTATTGTTTTTTATTGCTGAATAGTATTCCACTGCATGTGCTCATCACAATTTGCTTACCCATTCACTAGCACTTTTCCTGCATCTGCTGAAAGGATTGTTTTCCCCCCTTTATTCTATTAATTCTGCCAATTACATTGATTGATTCTCAGATATTAAAAAAGCAGCTTTGCATTCCCAAGATAAGCCCCACAGGTCATGATGTATTGTCCCTTTAAATGTTGTTGAGTTTCATTTACTAAAATTTTGTTCACGACTTTTGTGTCTATGTTTATGAGTGATATTGGTCTGTAACTCTCTTTTCTTTTGAAGTCTTTCACTGGTTTTGGTATCAGAGTAAATCTGGTCTCATAAAATGAATTCAGAAATATTTTTGCAATGCTCATTTTATGCCTTGCAGAACTTTGAGAAACATTATGCATAAAGTGTAACATGACAGGTGTCATTCAAATATATGTCTCAAATATAAAATAATCAGTTTTTGCCTTGTTCTTTCTTTTCCTAATTTCCATAACAAATATGTCCTATTCATCTTCACATCTAGTTTGAAGTTGGCTGAATTAGTGAGTGATTTATAATCACAGATTTTAGAAAATTAGAGCTAAGCGATTTTAGGGACTGTTGTCACTATATATCTAGAGGGGGAAACTGAGGCCTTTAGAGGTTGCCACGCTCTTCCAGTACAGAGTACCTTCCCACGCTTTACAGGTTCCCATCATGTAACATTCATTAAAAGCCTTTATGGGTAGGAAATGTATAAAGTACCTGCTGTGTATATATTTACATTATAAAGTTTACGTATTCATTCTTACTCTTTTTCCTTCCCATGAAGGCACACACTGTTCTTATTCTTACAATCTCAAAGAGAGAGCAGCGAAACAATGAAACTTCAGGATTATGTGGCCTGGAGGCTACCAGTTGAACTGGGCATGCTCAGTCGCCAGGCAGATTTTTCGGTGAAGTGGAAACTACAACAGCGCGTACCGCGCGCGGAGGTGGGCGTGCCCTCGTGAAATTTAGAACGTTGCCTCAGCCAATGGGGCCTCGCGGCCGGCTGGCGGGGCTCCTCATTGGAGCAGCAGGGAGGCGAGCAGAGGGCCCCCGGAGGGAGCCGCGGAGGTGCGGGTCGAAGAGGCCGGGCTACGTCGTGCCCTGCGCGTGAGCAGCTGCAGCGGCAGAGGCAGCATCCAGCGGCGGCGCCAGCAGTTCCAGCCCGTTGCTTTACTTTTTGCTTCACCGACATAGTCATTATGCCGAAGAGAAAGGTAAGTCTTACCAAAAAAAGATTTCAAAAGCCTTCAAATTGTGCTTACAGTAAATCCTGGCATTGCAATGGCTCATGCAGAACGCGCGCGGTAGTAACCCGGGGTTTGGGAATCTTTGCTCCTCCACGCTTGTTTTTAGATGCCTGTTGCAGACGTTCCTCTCTCCCTCTCCCCTCCACCCACTCCGTCCTCATCGATCTCTTAATGTTACTTTCTCTCCAGTGACGCGGTTCCCCCTCTTTTTGAACTCATTCTCGCTGGAATGTTTTCCACCCCCAACAACAAGAAGCAAAAGCGGCTTTCCATTCCGAAAGGGAGTTTCCTCTTTGCAAACTGCCAGGTTGCGAATTAGTGTGAAGGGAAAACAGCGAGAGGAGAAAAACAAGTACAAGCGTAAGGATAGGGAAGAAAATAAATCAGGCAAATGTTGGGATTATTCCCATGCGGCTGTACCCGCGGGCTGGGTGCGCTGCGGTGGCTCCGAGGCTTAGGGAGAGAGAAAGCCATGTTTAAAATAGCGCTCACCCTCCTGCTCGCCTCCGCTGCAGACCCGTATGTACCAACTCCAGTGTCAATCAGGGCTGGAGCCGGCGAGGCGGGGCCTGGCGGCCTGGACCTACCCGCAGTTCGGGGCGGGAGCGGCGGAGTTGGCAGCGTGGAAGACGGGACGGCGCCGGGGCGTCCAATATGGCTCGTCCAAGGTCAGGGGGCCACCAGGTCCTCCCCAGCGACTGGAACTCACACTCGGTTGGGGAAGGCGGGGTCCGCGCGCTATCCGCCCCTCTGCGCGTATAGCGAACTGGAGTCATTTTTGTCTTGTCTTCCGCCCCTTGCGGACTGTCCCCTTCTGCGCAGGCCCGGGACACCAACTACCACATTCGGGGACACAAATCTCCCTCGGGGTGGGGCTTCGACTTGTCCCGGGGAGGGGAGGGAAAGCTTTCCTCCTCCCTGAGAAACCAGTGTGTGATGGCTGGTTCCTAAGCAAGTGCTTTGCACCCTCCCACCGCCAGCCTCAGTGTTTCCAACAGTGTCAACGAGTGTGGGTATTAAATTTGAAGCAAACTTACACCTAATATCTTGCTTTATCAAAGACCATGGACTAATTTGTGTGTGAGAGTGACTGCATTATTTTAAAATATTGAAGTTTTAAAAATTCAAAAGCTTTCCCCTTCTTACATGTTATTACTAAGAATTGGGTGGAAACTTGTCTCCTCCCCACTTTTTAAAAATAATAATAATTGAAAGTGTTTAAAAGTCTTAGAGTTTGTTGTGCACATACTGTGTCCCTCACGCTGTGCAGAATTTGACTTGCATTATCTCATTTAATCCTGAAAACAGCTTGAGCGGTGTTACCCCCATTCAGCTGGGACTTAAAGACATAAATTGCCCTGCATCTCACCAACCAATAACTACTAGTAAAGATTTAATCAGATGCTATAGATGCCAAAGTCTTATTCTCACCCATTTCGTACTCATTTACGAAAGGGTGGGTCAAGAGGAATTAAGGAAATCCAAAGGTACTCCCAGTTTAAGAAGACAGATGGCGTATTAAGAGCACTAATACTTGAGATTTATTATTTAAACTTAATTTTATGAAGATATTTTCTAGCCGTGTTTTACTAGAATTAGGATATTAAGTGATGTCACTTTTCAGCATTTTGACTGAGGGTTAATGATGGGTTGGAAATTCTAGTAGAGACAAAGGAACTAATTATCAAGATACGGGTTACAGAGTAAGTGAGCTGGAGGCCATCTTTTTTTCCTGGGAATTATAACAATTGTTTACATAAACAGTAGGTTAGGTGTGCACACTTTATGCACAAGGAACCCTTCCTTGTTTATTCAAGGGCCAGAGTTGCTGAAGCCATTATTCTCACTTCCCTGTCTACCTCTCTCAAGGAGACAGAGGGAAGGGAAAAAAAAAACCAAAAAACCCCAAAAAAACAATAAAATAACAACTACGGTTTTATTTCCCTGGAAGGCAGGGAACCGCCCATGCATAAGCTAGCCAATGGTCCCGAGACTAGGGGCAAAACTGTGTACAGGCACCTGTGTGTCATTCCTGAGGACATCAGAATGTTCTCCGGTGATGGAAAACCACTCCTTGATTAGTAGGAAGGCTTTCATTTATACCTGAAGCCTAACGACCTCAGTTGGTACCTGGGCAGGAACAACCTCAGATTAAACACGGCTATCATGGCCATCCCATCTATCAGTCAAATCTTAGAGCAGCTTCATGGAATCCTGAAGTTCACTGGAACTTATGTGAGGAACCACTGTCATTAGGTAAAGCCTGCTTAGATACAAAAAAGAACTGGAGACAATCCATGCATATCTCTTCAAGATCTTCAAAGCTGGGGTAACTGCCAAAGCATTTACATACTACACAATATTTTTCTTGACTAAAGAACTGTCTGCTGTACAATATAATAAGCTTTTAAAATGTCCCATAGTACTTTTTTGCCTTCTTAGCCCCCTGTATCAACCTTTCCTAGAAATCAAGAAATGTTATTTAATGAACATCTGAGTAAGTTGTTCTGCAGAGCAAGAAGTGGTACAGATAAAGTCAATGAAAACATCTGGAATCCTAGCCCTGTTGTAATGCTGTAGGGACATACAGTTTTTGCCCTCTTGGAACTTGTGTTTAATTCAATGAGGTAATAAGACTAGCAGCATAAAACAGTTGAATAACACTAAAACTGTGTATATGTTCCAGAATGTGTAGTTATAGATCCCATAAGCAGTAGGACAGATAAGGAAAGTTAACTTTAGGCTGGTCTTAAAAGTATGGGTAGGACTCAAATATACAAAGAAGAAGTCAGAGTCATTTTTTGTTACCAGGTATTCAAATGTGTCTCCTGATTGTATCTTAACATGACCAGGCCTCAGTTTTGCAACTTCAGGGCTGTAATATCATCTGAATTAATATTAAAATGTTCTGATGACATTTCTTGGTTTTATGTGTATCTTTGTGTGTGATAGTCATCGCTACATTAAGCCAAGTGGTTTTTTATAAATGCCATAGTATTTTATGAAGTAATACAGCACTTAGTGAAGAGTTCTTCAGTGCATATTATCTCTAAGTTGGTGAGATGTAAATAAAAGTAAGTTTCCTGTATTTATTAGATAATGGATGGTGGGTGAGTGGAATTACAGGAGAAATTATAACATTCATGGACTCAGTGGTGAGACAATGAGTGATTGAGTTCTGGACTGTTCTGGCCAGACATCCACAAATGCCCGCAGTGGTCATGTTGTTATGTGATGATTTGATGTTCTACAAAGAGACATGAGCCAGCGAGGCCTAGAATCACAGTCCTGGCATGATTAGCAACAGGAAACACGTTTTTACATCTTTCTTTTTATTAATATTTTCCCGTTCCTTATCACTAGAACTATTTTAAATGTCTAGTGTATCACATCAGAAATTCTCTAATGAGGCAATTTTCCATGAATGTGGCATGTAAGCAGTCATGTCTCTTGACACTTAAAATAAAGGTTTAAGGAAGGAAAGCCCATCTGCCTCTAGCTTTGAAATTCAAAATTAGGTTTTTATCTGTTTCCTTAAAAGGGAAGGCCCAGTAGCAGTAGCACTGGGCTTGTTAGCACAGGGGATGCTTAACTAACCATGATCAAGATTTGTGATAGTTAATTTTGAAAAGAGTATTACTTGTCATAACACCAAAAACAGAAACTGTAAATGAAAACACAGATAAATTTGGCTACATGAAAATGAATATTTCAATATGGAAAAAAAACTGTTAACAAAATTTTTAAATTTATGAAAAACTGGGAAAAAAATCTTTGTACCACATATCACTGAAAAAGGTTTGCTATTTTAAAAAGATAGCATCTCACATTTGCTTATGGAAAAGATGTATATCTTTATAGGAAAGTAACGAAGACTCAAGTAGACAAAAATGTTTAGTTTTACTAGAAATCAAAGAAATGTACAATATTAAGAATAATGAGGTGTAATTTTTAAAATAACCAATCTGGTTTAAAAAAAGATTAAAAGTACTTAACTGGCTAGTGCTGAGGGATATAGACACTCGGCACTCTCAGTTATGAGAGTATAATTTCCTTTAAAACATTTATTGAGTATAATCTACTTACTATAAAGTCCATTCATCCATTCAAAGTATACAATTCAGTGATTTTTAGTAAAGTATAGAGTTGTGCAACCATTATCATAATCCAGTTTTGTAACATTTCCATCATTCCACAAAGGTCCCTCATGGAGTTTATAGCCAATCCCCACTCCCAGCCTAGCCCTAGGCACTAATCTACTTTTGCTGTGTCTAGATTTGCCTTTTCTGGAAATTTTATTTAAAAGAAATGATACAATATGTAGTCTTTTGTGACTGATTTTTTCACTCAGCATGATGTTTTTGAGATCAGTTTGTGTTGTAGCATGTATCAGTACATCATTCTTTTTTATTGTCCAGTAGTATTCCATTGTGTGGATATACTCGTTTTTGTTTATCCTTTCACAAGTTGATGGACATTTGGATTGTTCCAGGTTTGGATTATTATCAGTCATGCTGCTGTGAATATTTGTAAATAAGTTATTGCATGGACATATATTTTCATTTCTCTTGGGAAGATTTCTAAGAGTAGAACTGGCGGGTGGTATGAAAGTCTATGTTTATCATTTTTCTTTCTTTTGGAGACGGAGTCTGGCTCAGTCGCCCAGGCTTGAGGGCAGTGGCGCGATCTCAGCTCACTGCAAGCTCCGCCTCCCGGGTTCATGCCATTCTCCTGCCTCAGCCTCCCGAGTAGCTGGGACTACAGGTGCCCGCCACTACTCCCGGCTAATTTTTTTGTATTTTTAGTAGACACGGGGTTTCACCGTGTTAGCCAGGATGGTCTCAGTCACCTGACTTCGTGATCTGCCCGTCTCGGCCTCCCAAAGTGCTGGGATTACAGGTGTGAGCCACCGCGCCTGGCCGTCTATGTTTAACATTTTAAGGAACCTCCAAACTGTTTTCCAAAGTGCATGAGTTCTAGTTTCAACATACTTGTTCATACTTGGTATTGTTGATTTTTTGCTTATAGAGATTCTAATGAATTTTAATTTATATTTCTGTAATAACTACTGACAATAAGCATCTTTTCACGTGTTTACTAGCATAATGTGTATCATATGTGAAATGTCTATTCAGATATTTTGCCCGTTTTTAATTGGGTTGTCTTATTATTGAAAGAGTTCTTTATAAGTCTCAGATACAAGTCCCTTATCAGATATATGATTCGTAGATATATTCTCCCAGTTTGTGACTTAAAAATATTTTTTTTTTCTTAATGGTGTCTTTTGAAGAACGAAAGTTTTTAATTTTGATGAAATCCATTTAGTGTTATATCAAATAAATCTTTGCCTAATTCAAGGTTACGGATATTTCTCATAGAGGTTTTATACTTTTAATTCTTATATTTAGGTGTGTTATCCATTTTGAGTTAATTTTGTGTGTGGTATGAGGTAAGGGTTTAAATTCATTTTTTTGCTTGTAGAAATCCAATTATCTCAGCACTATTTGTTGAAAAGACCATCCTTTCTCCACTGAATTGCCTACGCACCTTTGTTGAAGCTCCTTCATAAATGTAAAACTTTATTTCTGGACACTCAATTATGTTCTATGGTCTGTATGTCTGTTCTTATACCAGTGCTACACTATCTTGACTAGGTGCAGTGGCTCACACCTGTAATCCCCACAGTTTGAGAGGCTGAGGCGGGAGGATCACTTGAGGTCAGGAGTTTGAGACCAGCTTGGGCAACATAGTGAGACGTCATCTCTTCAAAAAATTTAAAAACGACACTATCTTGGTGTCTTGATTATTACGGTTTTGTAGTAAGATTTTAAATCTGGTAATGTCAGTCCTTCACTTTTTGTTATTTTTTCCCAAAATTGTTTCTGGCTATTCGGTCTTTTATGTTTTCATGTAAATTTTGGAATCCCTTATACATTTCTACAAAAAAAAAAAAAGCCTGCCATTATTTTGATAGAGACTGAATTGAATCTATAAATCAGTTAGGAAAGAATTGCTCTCTTAGCAATATTGAGTTTCCCAGTCTGAATATGAAAGGGCCTGACATCCATAAATGCTTGCTGAGTTTGATTGAGTTAAATATTGATATGGAATCTATATTTGAGTAAAGGCTCCAAAATGGTAGGGCTGTACATTTAATTATTCATTTGCTCCATGTTAAACATTCATTGGGCATCATCTTTATGCAAGATACCATCACCTTGGGAAATTAAATGAAAAATTACTGTTTTTTTCAACCCGAATGAGTAAATGCCCTTGTTTTTAAGGATTTTTCTGTCTGATGGGATAGGTAGAACACATAAACAAGTATTTATAATTCATGCCAGAAAGTGATAATGAGCCACAAGAGAAGCTATGAGCAGTGAGCATTCAAAGGTTTGGCCAGGCTGAATGTCCAAAGAAGAAACACTGCCTAAGAGTGTTGTTCGGTTAAAAGGGTTGGAGGTTATAGCTTTTAACCACCCTGTTGTGTTTCAGAAGTTGTCTGGTGCCATGTTTCTAAATCAGCACAAGTTATTTGATTGATTACCTATTTCTGAATTAATTTTGTTTTGTAATCCTAATTTTACTTTACCTTGAAGTCATTCATGGCTCTGATCTTCCTTTCATCCCCAATAGCACCTAGCACAGGTAGTGTAAATATTTGTAGAATAAATGGATGAATAAATTGTTTTCAAAGGAAGGGAGTAATAAGTTTAATCATTTCATACTAAGTAGGTTTAATTATTTCATACAGTGGGAAAAACTCCAGTATGGTTCTGGCATTCGCTGTTTATTAGCTATATGATCTAAGGTAGGTTCCTTAACCTCTCCCTAAGCTGCTAAGTTCCTAATTCTCTAAGACTCAGTTTCCTCTTCTGTAAAATGGGAATAATGATATGCTCTATTTCATTGCATTATTATGAGAATTAATTGAGATGGTGAATGCAAAGAACTTAGCCCAGTGCCTGATATGTGTAAAACAGTCGATGGATGTTTGTTGTGATTATGAGATTTTTAATTATTAAGAGAATCACAGTGAAATAACAGGCTTCTAACAAGCACTAGGCCTCCACTTTGTGGGATGACAAATGGTGCACACAGTAAGTAGTAGGGAGCAAGCAGATCCCACCCTGATGTCAAATTCACTGCAATGATAGAAATACATGTTTAATCACCAAATAACAAATGGAGTGTTTTTGAAAGAACATAAGCTTTAATCTTGTGCATTTTTACATGGTTGGTTTTTCTTATGGAAAAAAACGTGTTTAAAATATCTTCATATAACGTTAAAATTCCCCTGGAAGATCAGGTACCAAGTGATCCTCATTTCCTATATCTTTCTGCCAAAACATTGCTTTTGTTTACACCAGAGTTAAATATATTCCACTTTCCTGCAGGGTACAATTTGGAAATGGTGACTGAAATAAACACCATTTAAGCTGTCTGCTTTCACAGTACCTAGAGTGTTGAAATATGATGTTAGTCTCCTGAGTAATTTAAAAATCACTGTCGAAGTTAACAAACCAAATCAAAATGTTGAATTCTTTTTCATTGGTTACTTACTTATTGTACATTTCACTGTCTTCTTAGAAGAATTCAGTCAAATCACATAGGGGTTCTTGGTCAAGCTATTTATTGAATCCAATATTCTTCTACCTTGCGGGCATATCCAGAAACAGGGCTATTGAGATATGCCCAAGGCAAATACGTATTCAGTCACACGTAAAGTAAATGATATGCGCATTCAGAAGTAGGAAGATAGAAAAATGGTTTTAAACTTCGAAATTGGCTCCAAAATTTAATATTTTAAGAGAAATGTATGTTAGTAATTAACGCAAATATACTTACTACTATTAAAATTGAATTAATGTCAAAATCGAGCTATTTCCTGAATGCCTGGGTGTACTAGACCTGAGATACGTGTTTTATATTCATAATGCACCTTAGTTTAAATAAAAATGTGAAATTATTATAAATAAATGCGAGAGGAGTATTAGACTATAATTTCATTTTTCACTTTATTCTCACAACAGTTTAATGAAGCAATTTCATCTCACAGCTAAGAAAGAGGTCTCTTTCTATGAGTCAGACTGTTTTTAGCACTTTGCATTAATAATGTTAATTCTTCCAACCATCCAGTAAGGTGTGTCCTCTTCCCGTTCTCATTTTACATATGAGAAAATTGAAGCACCAAGAGGTTAACAGACTTCCCCACAGCACCTGTGATAAGGAATGGCTGAGTTGGGATTTCACTCCTGAAGTCTGGCTCCAGAGCCTGTGATCTTAACCAGTGAGCCCTGCACCCTTTCTCAAACAACAGAGGAAAATATTGGGATTTAGTGAGATTAACAAATTTCCTCTGGGTCACACAGCTAGAAAGTGATAGAACCAGCATTCTAATCAAGCCCTCTTTTACTCAGGAATTTTGCTATTAACTATTACACCATAATACTTTCTGTGTATGTTTATTTCTAATAACCACATGTATTTTTATTTTAACTACAGTGCGTAATGAATGAAACATGGAGGAATCAAGAGTTACGTAAACATGAGTGTTCATTTGTTTAAAATATCTTTATTACAATATAGGCTGGTGCCATGGTTTCTAAATGCCAGTTGTAGAAAGTTACCCAACAAGTCATTATTATTTGTGATCCTGCCCTAAGGCTGGCCTCAGGGTCCAGTTCTGTTCTTGGTAAGAGAGGAGCATTACCATGAAGTCTTAGAGGTATTTCAATAACTAGGGGACTGTAGGGTCGTAGACAAGATACACATATGCAGTTTCCTCACCTAAATATTGATTGTTTTGAGTATTAAAAGTCCAACTCTTTATAATTTTCTCAGATTCCACTGTGAACTGCTGGATTTGCTATTTCCATGATATATTGTCTTCATCAATTTGCTATATATAGAATAATGGGAATACTCCCTTGTGAACAGGAACATGTAAATATGCTTGCATATTATACAATATATTGAGGAATTTTAATGTAAATAGTAAGCCGTCATTACCTAGGGACTGGGTTTAAAAAATAAGTAGATGCTTTTGTTTTTGGAACACGTCAAGAATAAAAGCTTAATAGCTAGGAAAATCCACTGGACCTAGGACTGGATGGATTTTTATTTAGGTGTGCTGGATTACCAGTTGACTGATGTTTTATTTCAGGTGTTATTTTTTAAATGTACAAGTGATATTTTAAAATTATATTTTGATTATTTTGACCCCATACAATGAAATACAAAATCTACCCTGAGAGGTATTGGTTTTCTTATTTCTTTTACTTTTTGCTCGCTCTTTGTCTCTTTCTTAGGTGTAAACTGTGAGATGTTTTTATGATATTGGACAGAATTAGTTAAGTCCTACATTGTAGAAATTCATGGTATTAAGAAAAGTAAGGCATGACGTATATGGGAGATAAACGTACCAAGGACGAAGTTATCAAAATGTGAAGCTTTAAAGGCTCCTTAAGTTCCGTATGTATTTTATTTAATACATTTTTTAACAAACTACATTCTGACTACTTCTCATTGCTTTACTTTACCCCTTAAATACAATTTTTAATCTTACCTGTCCTTAAGCAACCATATGTAGATCACATTACAGCCAGCTGATTAGTTTTGCAAAAATACAAGGAACATCATAACTGTGTTTACCATTTGCCAGAAGTTAATGTATGTCCGAGCAAACAGGAAAATAATAAAGTAACCATCTGGTAACATCTCTTTTAAGAGTCCTGGTATAACAATACAGAGACTTTGGTCTAGTGTGAATTCTGCCACTGTTTACCTCGGGAAGGTCACTTGACCTCTTGGAAGCTCTACTCTTCATCTGTACAATGGAAATATTAAGACTGTGCCCCTGTTTATCTCAGAAATATTGAAAGCATCAAATGCAACAACCGTATGGAAGCACACTGAACATGTAAAGTTCTACAAAAATTATAGATGATTTGGTGTATGTTTTTGGTTTCAATACTGAGATAAAAACAACCAGATCTGTGCGTATGACTTTTTAAAAACCCAGAATAGTACTAAAATTTTACTCAACTCAACATAAACTATTTTTAATAGGTTATTGTTCATTGTTATTTCAAGAGGCTCATGAATGATGGAGAATAGGAAACACTCCTTTACTTATCATTTGTTCTTTGGCTAGGGCTACAGGTTAAATCATTTCCCAAGCTGGAAGTCTTTTGCTCTTCTAGAATCCCAGATCTGCACCCAGTTTTGAAATTAAGAACACTAACACAAACCACTTGGAATGGTGTAGTGGGTAAGAGTATGAACTCTGAGCCAGCCTAGAAGAGCTGAATTCCAGCTCTTCTGTTAATACTTACCAGCAAGATTACCAGCTGACTAATCTTGGGCAAGTTATTCAACCTCTCTGGCCACAATTCCTAGTTTATAAAATGGATATATAATCATGTTTTACCAACCTCTTAAGATTGCGGTGAAGATTAAATCATTTCAAAAATTGCCTTGCACATAATTGCAATACCCATCTTTATTATTCTGCTGCGCCCCTTTTCCCTTGCTTTCCTGATACCCCAGTGCTTGGCATTCCCATGATGTACACATGGCACTTCTATAGTGTGATAAATAAGTACACAAGTAGCTAAGTTAGTCAGGTGAGTGAGATCTTAAGGTCCATCTTAACTAGTTTTACTGGTGAATAAACTCAAGTCTAGAGAAGTCAAGTGTGAGCCAGACTGGAATTCAGGCTTCTGATTGAGCCGCGTGCTTTCTCCATGGCCATGTTTGTACAAAACCACAGCACATTAAAAAAAAGGTAACTCTAGTGAAAGGGACAGCTCAGACCAAAGAGGTTAAAAATATTTAAACTTCTTTCTTTTTTTTTTCTTTTTTTTAGACAAGACAGGCTAGAGTGCAGTGCAGCCTCCACCTCCCAGGCTCAAGCGATTCCCACACTTCAGCCTCCCAAGTATCTGGGATTACAGGCATGTGCCAGTGTGCCACCATGCCCAGCTAATTGTTTTTTGTGGGTGTTTGTTTGTTTGTTGAGATAGAGTCTCGCTGTGTCACCCAGGCTGGAGTACAGTGGCGCGATCTCGGCTCACTGCAACCTCTGCCTCCCGGATTCAAGCGATTCTCCTGCCTCAGTCTCCTGAGTAGCTAGGACTACAGGCATATGCCACCAGGCCCAGCTAATTTTTTGTATTTTTAGTAGAGATGGGGTTTCACCGTGTTAGCCAGAATGATCTCCATCTCCCGACCTCGTGATCTGCCTGTCTAGGCCTCCCAAAGTGCTAAGATTACAGGCCTGAGCCACCGTACCTAGCCTTGTGTGTATTTTTAGTAGAGACGGATTTTGCCATGTTGACCAGGCTGGTCTCGAACTCCTGGCCTCGAGTGATCTGCCTGCCTCAGCCTCCCAAAGTGCTGTGATTACAGATGTGAGCCACTGTGCCTGGCCTGTATTTCCTTAATATTAAATATAAACCCTCATTATTGAATTGTGTGTATTTACACTAATAAAGTTTCACTGAATATACTGGCACACGACTTTCTTTATTTTTAATTATCTTTTATATCTGATTGCAAGAGAAATATTTTCCCTACAAAGTCCTCAGAAAAGAGAGAGTTGCTGTTTATTTCAGTTCATTCAAAGTCTTCTAAAGAAGCGTTCTTAATTACTACTTTTATCTTGAACAATAAAATACCATTTACAAAAGACATAGTAGCCTGCAGTGACCTTAATCAATGTAATTTGAGTTTATAGAAGTCACCTGTTGGAATTGATAAGCCAAGCAGGGGAGGATATGGAAAATAAATTTAACATAAGTTTGATTATTAATCCCATGAAGGGACCTCTCAATTCCAAGTATTGGATATTTAAAGATTACTTTAAACGCAATGTAGTAATAGAGGATCCCAGACATACACCTACAGGATCAATGAAAAACTACCAAGCCATTGTTAAACATGGCTTGGTGGCTTTGAGTAAAACTTCCAGTGTCTGTTTAATGTGTCATAGAAGTATTTGAATTTAAGGAGACTACCTTTTAACTCAAGAAACCTTATAAGAATTTCGCTTTTTTTGCTGCATCTACTGCGAGAATGAAGACCATTCTCAGCAATCAGACTGTCGACATTCCAGAAAATGTCAACATTAATCTGAAGGGACGCAGAGTTATCGTGAAGGGCCCCAGAGGAACCCTGTGGAGGGACTTCAATCACATCAATGTAGAACTCAGTCTTCTTGGAAAGAAAAAAAAGAGGCTCTGGGTTGACAAATGGTGGGGTAACAGAAAGGAACTAGCTACCGTTCGGACCATTTGTAGTCATGTACAGAACATGATCAAGGGTGTTACACTGGGCTTCCATTACAAGATGAGGTCTGTGTGTGCTCACTTCCCCATCAATGTTGTTATCCAGGAGAATGGGTCTCTTGTTGAAATCCGAAATTTCTTGGGTGAAAAATACATCCGCAGGGTTCGGATGAGACCAGGTGTTGCTTGTTCAGTATCTCAAGCCCAGAAAGATGAATTAATCCTTGAAGGAAATGACACTGAGCTTGTTTCAAATTCAGCGGCTTTGATTCAGCAAGCCACAACAGTTAAAAACAAGGATATCAGGAAATTTTTGGATGGTATCTATGTCTCTGAAAAAGGAACTGTTCAGCAGGCTGATGAATAAGATCTAAGAGTTACCCGGCTACAGAAAGAAGATGCCAGATGACACTTAAGACCTACTTGTGATATTTAAATGATGCAATAAAAGACCTATTGATTTGGGAAAAAAAAAAAAGAATTTCATGGACAGTGCCCTCATTTGTGGAGAGAATTAACCTTGTGTTAAGTAGTTATGTGTTCGTTTTAGCTGAAGAGCGACAGAGTTAGGTATAGGCACATTTCAGACCTTTCTCGTGGTGTGTTATTTGAATTTTTTGGTCCCAGAGTGGTTTCCTTGTTAACCAATTTAATACTGGACTGCTTTTTTCTCCAGCCTTGAGTTTGTAACAAAAAAAAAAAAAAAAAAAAACCCAATAAAAGTAATAATTTTAAAACATTGGCCAGCAAATTAGAAAAAGATCATCTCAACGTAATGCACTCCCTAGGTTAAAAGAAATGATTGTTGGTCTCTTTGCACTGTTATATATAGCATTAGCTTTTCCTCGTTACCATGGATAACCTAGGAGTTGAGATTGGATTTATTCTGGGGCTGCTGGCAAGTGGTTATTTGAGTTTCATAATTACTCTAGGCCTTCAGCTAATTCGCTGAAGTCGTAAAACAATAGCCTTTGTCACTTTAACTCTTAGAAGTAAAACTAAGTAAGTAACTAAGAGCCTACATGTACCAATGAATTGGTCCTACATGTACCAATGAAGGTTTTTTGGAACTTTAACATAAGAAAGGTCCAACACTGTGCTGAAAATCCTGAGCCCTCCTCTTTCTTGTCTTGCATGGGCTGAAGATCACTCCTAGTGCACTAGCGTTAAACTTCTCTGCCTCCTGCCTCTCCCTCAGTGTCCTTCTCCACACTAACAAAGCCACAGACTGCTGCCATCTAAAGCCGTTCCTAAGCAGCTGTTGAAAGGGTGTAAGGATTTTCTTACACTCTTCTGATACCTTCCTGAGTTTGGAGGGAGAAAATTGGGCTCATCACCCCACAGTGCCTGTTTATGTTGTGGTAACCATTGTTTACATGAAAGAAGGTCAGCAAACCTTGTTGATTCTTCATGGATGGCCTATAGAATAAAAATTGCAGGTTTGTTCCCTTGGTTTCTGACAGGGACTGCTGGAAAGACTTAAGGAAAATACAGTTCTGATCCCTTCAGTACATTTGAGTGTCCTGCACGTGCAGGACCCAGGCATCTTTGTGTAAAGAAAGAATGGGGATGGCACAATTGGTCAGCTGTTGAAGGAATCCACACTCCCTCTGCCCATCTCGACCCCCACACTCCTTCAAGAGTTCTGAGTCCAGTGCCTTCATTATCAGTACAAATGAAGCAGTTATATTACATGTCTTGTACAGAAGAGGAGGCAATATAAACCAGATTGATACGATATTGAAGAAATAGAAAAAATGCTGTGAGTAAACCTAGTTATGTAATTTGTATTAGGGAATAGATATGGTACTGTTTTTAATAGAGTAGGTTTGCTTTTAGTCTTTTTCTTCCCCCCAGTATAGATAATATTTTTATTTGGAAAAAAAACATAAATACAGAGAAATCCAGGAAATAATATAATATACTATTTACCCACCACTGAGAATTCACAAATTGGAATCTTTTAAAAATCATTGTTCATTTCAGGCCTTTTTAGAAAATAAAATAAATTATTAAAGTTCAGTTTCCTTTGAAACATCCCCTTGGTTCCTTTTTCCTTGTTACCCCCCCCCACCCAAAGATAACCATTATCATGAATTTGTTGTGTATTCTTCCAGTTCTTGTTTTTATACCTTTATGACACATCCATCCATCCATCCATCCATCCATCCATCCATAATGTTGATTTGTGCATGTTCTAAAATTTGTATAAGTGGTGGGGCGTGGTGGCTCACACCTGTAATCTCAACACTTTGGGAGGTCAAAGTGGGTGGATCACCTGAGGTCAGGAGTTCAAGACCAGCCTGACCGACATGATGAAACCCCATTTCTACTAAAAATACAAAAATTAGCCAGGTGTGGTGGCACGCACCTGTAATCCCAGCTACTCCGGAGGCTGAGGCAGGAGAATTGCTTGAACCCAGGAGGTGGAGGTTGCAGTGAGCCGAGATCGCACCATTGCACTCCAGCCTGGGTGACAGAGTGAGACTTCATCTCAAAAAAACCAAAAAGAAATTTGTAGAAGTGTAGTCCTGTATATGTATTACTCTGTTTCTTCCCTCTGTCACTTGACATTATAATGGAAGGGTATACTATGTCTAGGTATATTGTGATTGCTGATATATTTGGACTTTTTATGTTTTTTATTCTTTGTTTTCCTTTGTTCTTTACTTTCCTGCTTTTTATTAGTAAATATGTTTTTTCCACCCCTCCTGATTTGGAAGTTTATAGATCCTATTTCTGTTCTTACATTTTTTAATGGTAACTTTAAATTTTATTTTAACAAAGTCTAAAATTACTCTCTGTCTGTATCATCCTCCAGAACAAAACCAGGACCATAGTATCCTTTAACTTCTTATCTACCGACCCCACTTCTATTTTTCATGACTGTTATTGTCTAAAGCTGTGCTATATGGTAGCCATTAGCTGCATGAGTTTATTAAACACTTAAGAATGAGGAGCTGAATTTGTTATTTAATTTTAATCAACTTAAGTTTAAAAACTGGTATTAGAATCAGTGATTGGTAAATTATAGATGTTTGGAACAACCTGGGTGAAACTACTATAAATTTTATGAATTCTAAATACAGATTAGATGTTCCTGATAAAAATTTAGCATTTGAATAAAGAGGTGCTCTAAGTATAAAACGAACACCAGATTTTAAAGATTTAATACAAAAAAGTCTGTGAAATATCTCATTAATCTTTTTTTGCATTAATTACAGGGTGAAATAATAAAGTTTTAGATCTATTCAGTTAAATAAAATATTAAAATTAATTTTACCTGTTTTTATGCTTTTTTAATGTGGCAATTATGTTGTATTTCTGTAGGAAAGAACTGCTCTAGAATTTCTGTTGTAACTTAAAAACACAATAGGTAATGTTATTTACAATTAGTAGTTAGATTTATTAGTATATTTTTTACGTTTTTTTCTTACATAGTTTTCCTTCCTTCTAGATTCGTTTTTCTTATTACTAAATTTGATCCTTTAGTAAGAGATTCTTGTTGAAAGAAATGCTTTGTTGGAAGTGAACTCTCTTTATGTTTGTATTCTGAAATGGCTTTATTTTGCCATCACTCTTGAATGATAGCTAGGTATAGAATTCTAGGTTGACAGTTTTCCTCAACTCCTTGAATAGTACTCTATATTTTCATACATTTGTATTTGTTGTTGGAGAAATGATTCTTTATAGGTAATCTGTCTTAACTCTGATAACTTTACGGATTTTTCTCATTTTCCTTGATGCTTTATAGTTTTATTACAATATGTCCTGTCTTATTATTTTGTTTGTTTTGTTTTGTTTTGTTTTCAGTTTGTTCCTTGGTGTGAGTGTTCAATCTGGAGAGTCAAGACTTTACTTTGGGAAAATAGTCATTATGTCTTTGCCTTCCTACTGATACCTCTTTCTCTGCTTCTGAAATGCCTATTAGATAGTTGTGGAGCTTCTCAATTAACCACATCACCTAACCTCTCTTTTGTTCATCCTTTTGTTGTTCCTTGTTGCATTCTTAATTCCTCAGCAGTCTATGGCAGTTCCTACTGTGTCTGGTCTAGAGTTTATCCATGTTTTGAGTTTTTTATTTCAATGAGCCTGCTTTTATTAGCTTCAAAATTTCTATTTTGTATGAATCAAAAACATTTTAATATAAAACATACATACATATATAGTATCTAAATAAATATTATTTACATAATAATAAACCACCATTTAGCTTAAGAAATATAACTCTTACCGATGACTATGTCTTTCCCAGTCAAATTACCCTCCCTTTCCCCAGCAAAAGGTAACCTCTGTCATGATTTTGCAGTTATCATTTGTTATGCTTTTCTTTATAGACTTTTCTTGTATTTGTATTTTCAAACTTTATTTAAAATCATGCCATGACTTCCCTTTTTTGCCCAGCATTACGTTTGTGAGATTCATCTCTGTTGATGTGCATACCCATAGTTCATTTGTGTTCACTGCTACATATTATTTTATTATGTACCACAGTGTATATGTCCTTCTGATGACATATATTTAGGCTGTTTCTACTTTTTAATTAATTTTAGCTAAGTATATATTTTTTCAACATCCTTTTATTTTCATGCTTTCTATATCCTTGAGTTTTTGATGTCTCTTTTAAGTATCATATTGTTGTATAAGTGTTAGTTACTTATATTGTTTATTATTTTTAAGTCTTAAAATCTGATTGAGCAAGCATTCCTTCCCTCCCCACTCCCCATTGTTTTCCTTCTTGGGGTGTGCCAGAAAGGATAAGAAATAAAGCCTAGGGCTGGTACAGGGTGAGAGAGCATATAGGAGTATCCTCGGCCGGGGGCGGTGGCTCAAGCCTGTAACTCCAGCACTTTGGGAGGCCAAGGCGGGTGGATCACGAGGTCAGGAGATCGAGACCATCCTGGCTAACATGGTGAAACCCCGTTTCTACTAAAAATACAAAAAATTAGCCGGGCGTGTTGGCGGGCGCCTGTAGTCCCAGCTACTCGGGAGGCTGAGGCAGGAGAATGGCGTGAACCCGGGAGGCGGAGTTTGCAGTGAGCCAAGATCGTGCCACTGCACCCCAGCCTGGGGCACAGAGCAAGACTCCGTCTCAAAAAAAAAAAAAAAAAAGGAGTATCCTCACATAAGCAGCTTCCTTAAAAGGCACGAGAAACTAACAACAAAAAGTTAAAACATCTCTTGCAGAGATGGATACGTGCATGAGACCTTTTTATTTGACCATGATTTGGGCCCTCTTGACCATTCTTGGTTCAAACTGGATTAGTGTAAGCCTGTTGTGTCCTGGAGAGTGGGGCAAGAGCCCCGTTTGCCTTGGCAGTCCCTGCATCCCATCTAACTCTCCTCATCTTTCACATCCACCTGCCAGAAGGTTGAAGTACATCTGAGATCCCCTATATCCCCCCCCCCAACCTTTTGTTTCCCTCCTTTCTATGTTTTTATTCCTCACAATCCCTTGGCGCAAAAAGCTTTGGGTTTCTGTTTTAATCCCTTAAAACCATGCTCTCTTCCTTCCTGTCTCCGGCCTGTGGCTTAGTGTTAATTGATGGAGAGGGTTATGTGATAAGACAGCTTATAATGGTAGGTCTTTCCAAAATAGTCTACCTGTTACTCTGTGCAACAAAAACAGATAACCAGTTTGCAGGGAATCTGGATGTAAGGAAATGTGCTCAACTTTAAGGCTCTGTTGAATATAGTTTCATACTGTATAATTCAGAAGACTAAAGATCTTTTTTATTGCATAACCTCTGTATAACAATTTACAGTTTATGAAATGCTTTCTCCAGTATCTCACTTGATCATAAGCAGTACCCTTTGAGTTAGCTGTCATTATCATCTATCATTCCTGGATGAAGAAGACTGAGCCACTGTGATCAAGTCACTGTCCCAGATCATACAGCTTCTAGGTATAGAGCCAAGATTCAAACCAGGTGTCTTGAGCTCACGTCCTGCATTCATACCATTGTATCACACTGATCCCCGGTAAAGATTGATTGTTCCTGACTGCAGATGTATTAAATGCTTGCTAATAGAAAGCCATTGTGGGAGATTGCTAGAGAAACAAGCTCTGCTAGCTCTTTACATCCAGAGCCTTATGTTCATTCGTCTGAAGGCATTCACATTTTCAGTGTACCTGCTTTTTTCATGCAGTGCCTTTCCAAGTTTCTGTTTTTTGAATAATTTGCATCCCATACAAACATTATTAGTTCGGTATTTAGAGATTGAACTCCATCATATTGCCTGTCACTAATCCACTGCATAGAAAAATATGAAAATAATGTCATTAACATCAGTTTTTCTTATAATAGCCATGTACTGCTGCTTTAACTGCCTATCAATTATAGGTAGAGAGTACCCTAGACTGAAATCTACTGAGTGGCCTGACAGGTCTGAATGAAAGCCCAGCACTCCTAGACAACCAAGGGTCTGTTGTGTGGCCAGAAGGGTTGAGTTTGTAGCCATGGAAGTGAGCAAAGACCAGTGGTCCACCTAGGAATTATCTTCATATGCTCAGACTAAGATTTTGCCATCTCTACCACAACTGACTGATTAACACAAGATCTATAAACGAAATATTCCTGTGCAAGAGAGTGGGGTACAAAAAAGAGAAAACTGTTTCTTCATAATTGAGAAGGTTCCATGGAGGCGGGGAGATGGTTAATTTGGAAACAAGAGAGAGAAATCCATGACATGGGAGGTTCTGGAAACAGGGCATATGATAGGCTATGGATAAAGGGCAGCTCTAGGGAATAGAGAAAGGTCACTGGGTCCTTTGCCTTGAAGAAAAGCTTTTATCTTTCCTAAAGACTTTTATGTATACTTAGGACCTTTGTTTTGCATACATCTTTATGACCTAAGTTTTTGAATTTAGCATTATTTTATGTGGACTTTTCATGTATTCACATCGCCTAACTTTTTAATTCCATTCACTGTTACATAAATATATAAATAAGTAATAGTTTACTTAATCATTTCTCTATTATTTACTGATACATGAGTTGCTTCCACTTATTCCATATTAGAAATAGTACAAATAAAACCATATTTTTACAAAGAGTTTCTTTTTTTGAGTCCAGGTTCCAAAATTGAAATTACTAGGTCATCATATTAGTCCTCTGTGTCTTTTTCATATTGCCAAGTTATTCTTTGAAATGATTATATTAATTTACAGTGTCACTAGCCTCAAACAGTGGGTTTTATGATCTCTTGAATTTTGTTCTCATTTTATCAGATGAGGCATTACCACATAGCTGTTTTATTTTGCTGAGCCAAACATCGTGTCAAATGTCAGTTTGCTATTTGTATTTTTTTCTAACAGGAGCTCTATTCAGATCAGCAGCCTATTTGTGCCACAGAGACTGAGTATTCACTTTCTAACTTTATGTAGTTTTAAAATGTTAAATAGTCTAGTTTTCTAAGTAGTTTGTTTTAATATTATTTAATAACTCTTAGCCAATAAAAAATATTGGGACATGTGCAGTGTCCAATAAATCCAAAGTATATTTTACTTTAAAATATAAAGAAAATATGAGATAACGTTTTTCCCATAGTATACACATCCTATAAAGGAGTCAGGTTTGAGCTGTCACAAGAGGAGGCGGGTGCTGCCCCAGGGGATGGATCAAAACCTGGAAATAAATCAGCTGGGGGTGGCACATAGCCTGGCTGTCATGCCAAGGCTGGGAGTTTAGTAGAGATGCTGGAGTTGATAATGGAAAAATAGTAATCTGTGATAAATTTGTCAGTTCATATCAAGAAATGGGCTAGAAATCAAGGCTAGGCAAGGATGGGATGAAAATGTGCTTTTGTGGTTGGCCTGGGCTTTGCCAGCATCCTGCCCTTATCTTAGAGGAACGGAGTGACTGGAACAAGCAAATGGAACAAGAGGGTGGCTCCCAGGCATTCCTGCCACTGACCTCTGGCCCCTGTTCTTTAACTGGAATCATCAAAGATAAATGAAAGTCGCTTAGGGTGAATGCACATTGAGGACAGGGAATCACATCGTTCTTTCACCATTTCTGCTTTAAAAGTCGAGCAGTTATGCAGCTATCTACCGTGTGTGTGCATGCATGCACGTGGGTGTGTAGAAGACATACCCTATTGTAATTTACTTTTTCTCTGCAAAAAAAATCTGTTGGCTTATCTTGTCCTGGGAATGAGAGAACTTTTTAAAAACATTTTCCTAATGTGTGTTTTTCAATTTAAATACAATTCACTGAAATATTTTCTTTCTAGTCTCCAGAGAATACAGAGGGCAAAGATGGATCCAAAGTAACTAAACAGGAGGTAAGTATATCTTTGGCATCCTATATTTAATTATTTACATTGAAATGTTTAATATTGTTAGGATTGTCTGCATCTGAATGAAATGCGGACAATCGTATGAACAAAGTTTAATAGGAATGAACAAGGTTGTTAAGACTACATAAAACGGCGATGAGTGTCTATATGTAGTCTCGCTTGGCCTAGGTGTGTTTCAGTTGGGTATATTGATGAGGCATTTTCCACTTACTGTGTTGTTTATGTTTCTACCTGTCAGCCCTGCTTTCCGTTAAAGCAGAAACTGAGAATTCCTTCTGGGCAAAGAGTAAGATAATAGGTAAATTCATCAAGGAGAACAAAGTCTGCCTTTCACAGCAAGAAAATGAAAGACTGTTGATCTCATAAATTCTATGCTCCAATGAATGGATTATAAATCACTTTTTAGGTTCTGAATATTTTGCCTGAGAAAGATCATCTCTAAAATCAAAAACTATAGGCCGGGCGCAGTGGCTCACGCCTGTAATGCCAGCATTTTGGGAGGCCGAGGCAGGCGGATCACAAGGTCAGGAGATAGAGACTATCCTGGCTAACACGGTGAAACCCCGTCCCTACTAAAAATATAAAAAGTTAGCCAGGCGTGGTGGTGGGCGCCTGTAGTCCCAGCTACTCGGGAGGCTGAGGCAGGAGAACGGCGTGAACCTGGGAGGTGAAGGTTGCAGTGAGCCGAGATCACACCACTGCACTCCAGCCTGGGTGACAGAGAGAGAGAGACTCTAAAAAAAAAAAAAAAGAACTATAGAGGGATACACAATATGTCAAAATATTAAAGCTTTTTTTTAAAATCAGGAACGCTCTTAGGATATTGGGATAATTAATTAGGCAATGATTCAAAGATGTTTTGTATTCAAATTCAGAAACCTCCAAAAGTCTAGAAACTTGGAAGAGGTTCTTGGATTTGACCATCCACAGTTATTATTATGAACCTCTAAAAAAAGATGGGCTGAACAGTAGGAAATGAGATATAACTTTGATGACAACCATTCCCTTTGCACAGGGCTTTAGAATAGGTGGAAAACTGCAGCTGTTACCCTTGAACTTATCAACTAAAAGGGGTCATGAGTGAGACAAAAACAATATCTAGTTACAGGTTCTTTGATTGGGTGATTCATAATGTGGTTAATAATTCAGAGGAGTTTATCGTGATACCAAAACCCCTGCACAAGATTTGTACAAGGAAATTCATTCTGCCAAGTAGAAAATCTTAAACAGAACCTATAAAGAAATAACTTAAAAACAAAACAAAACAGTCTGTCCCCATCATCCACGTACCTAGTATTCACTGTTTGACAGAGTTTGGAATAATCATGAAGTTTGTCATCCAAAGCAGAGTCACCACACACATGCGAGAACCAACCAGAAAATGATAAATGCTTGAATTTTCTTGGGAAATGGCAAAATGTGATTTTTAGAACAGTTGGCTAAGTATAACTAACCTTAATGTTTTTAAGATTTGGACACCAAAACAAAAGCATTGGGTTTTTCCTTAGGGACTGGCATTTAAATTGATTTGTCAGTCAAAAAACCTAGAAATACCATGGCACCCAGTAATCTTTTGATTGTCTTCCCAATTCCACTACACCAAAAGCAAATCAAGCTTGTGAGAATATATATATAAAAGATATGTGTGTGGTTTTGCTTGTACAGCTGTCTTATACATTTTATTTTATTTTATTTTATGTTATTTTATGTTATGTTATGTTATTTTATTTTATTTTATTTTTTGAGATAGCATCTCACTCTGTCATCCAGGCTGGAGTGGGTGAGGTGGCAAGATCATAGCTCACTGCAGTCTCGATCTCCCTGGCTCAAGTGATTCTCCCATCTCAGCCTCCAAGTAGCTGGGACTATAGGTGCATGCTACCACACCTGGTTAATTTTTTTCTTATGTTTTTATTTTTAATTGTTTTTATATTTTATTTTATATTATTTCTATATATTTTATGTATTTTTTGTTGTTAATAAAAATGGTTTCTAGACAAGCCTCCACCTGTCATTTAAGCCAAGGCCAGATTAAAACTCATGATAATGTCTTCAGGACATCAACACAGTTATTTAAAAAGTGAAAAGGTCAGTTAGTTTGCTGATGGTTTCGGGTAAAAACTGCCAGTGTATTGATTGATTGAGTTTTTTTCTTTCCCACTGGATTGTCGTTGGGAATGACAGTTATGTCATTGAGTATGCATCATCTTAACTTTAGTGAATAGATAACAGTTACTAAGGGGAATTCTCTTGAAAATCCTCTTCCACTGCCATATTAGAAGGCATTGTGCAGAAGATAGTACTTCGGGGGACTTGCACGGTAAATAACCAAAACAATACATTATAGTCATTACAATCAACAGTTACAAACCCTTTTACATCCATTATATTGTCTGGTCCATATAGTAACTCTAAAATGAGAAGAAGGCAGATTATTCCTCAACAAAAATGTATAAGCACCTATAGTGCGCCAAGCACTGTTCTGAGCTCTCCAGATCCCACAGTGAACAAAAGAAGCAAAAATCCCTGCTTTCATGGAGCTTCCTTTTAGTGGGAGAGAGAGTAAAATAAAATGATTGAATATTAGCTATGAAGAAAAACAAAGTAAGGAAGGAGAATAGTGAATGTCAGAGAAGTGCTATTTTTGAGGACAGATTGGCAGATGTTATCCCTATTTTAACTAGAGCAAAGTTCTCAGAGAAACATGATTTTCCCTGGGTGTTAGAACTTGTAAATAACAGAACCAGGAAAGATATCTGCATCTCCTGCTCCAAAATCCGCTATCCCTATGGCCCTTTTATGGCAGTCCTAAAAATCTGGTAATCCAGTATCCATTTTTCTGTCTTTTCTATTCCCAGCCAAGGCTCTGAGGTACAAACTTTTCTACTTCCCAGTTTTGAAAAGAAGGTAATTTCTTTTTAGGCTTTTTTTTTTAGAATTAAAAGCAACTTGACTTTTGGGTTTTGCTTGGAGGTACATGGTCAGGCTCAGGAGCAAAAACATCTCATAAAAATAAAAATACTCCCACATTTCAAAGGAATAGTCCATGTGTTTCAAGCCGTATCCAGCAAAGTGCAGTGATTCTATTGAATCTAGCTATCCCTGTGTACTTTGTCACTGGGAGATTAGACTTCCATGTTGCTTTTGCAACCAGGATATTAAAGTAGAGATTTCATGTCTTTCAGAATAGGCTTCACCAGAATTTTCTCCAACCTAAAGGATGATCATGACTATGGGATGATGCCTACGGGATAATTCCATTGTGACCAGCACCTATATACCATAGTGACAAACCCTCACATTTGTCGTATCTGTTTGTCATATTTATCAATGATGACTTTTCATTCTAAAAGCCCTCCTTCCCTCCCTGAAAGCTAGTAAAATAATTGGATATTGGCAATTAAGGAAAACAAAGCAGGGAAGGGAAATAGTGAATGTCAGAGAAGTGCTAAGGAGCAGTCTTTGGACCACTTTTCCTGAGGATTCACAATTTAAAAAAAAAAAAAAAGAGAGAAATTCTTAATAGCTTTTTTTCCCCTAGTAGTCCCACCCAACAATCTGAGTCTCAGATGAGCACTTCACATGTTAGTGTTTTAAAAAGGAAAAAATAACAGTCTAATCTATTTCATATCCAATAAATATAGTCCAATAGTTGTGAAAGCTGATGGAACTTTCCAGGAAGGTGTCCATACTTGTATGCATAATCAGTACTGCTGACTGTTGAGTGAAAGGTTCATCTCAGCCTCCACTGTTTGCAGTGAAAACGAAAATCTCTTATGATGGCTACTGGGAAAGAAAGTGTAAGAAGTCTTTTTTAATGGCATAGAAAGAAGAGCTGGGAAATTGTAGGTAGCAAGTCATAAAATGATTTTATAATAGAAGATAGGATTTTTAGGGACTGGCTGCTTTAGACAGCTTAGGCTTTTCTTTTCTTTTCTTTTCTTTTTTTTTTTGCTTTAATTTCCTAGGCTTTTTATTTTGGAACTCCTGTACTGGACCTGAATTTTTAAAAGGTATTAAGTCCTTTGGATCAGAACAGCTGTTAGTGCCTACAGAGCAGTGCTTAGATTGGAATGTCTGGAAATCCCAAAGAGCCGTCTGGCGTCACTTAGTCTATTCGGCATGTTCAGGTATTCACGTGGAGAGGAACAGCAGTGTCGCAGCTGGGGAACTTTTCACATGACTTTGCCTCACTTCATGGAGATTTTATTCAAGACAACTAGATGGCAGATAGGGAGGCAGTTTTGAGTAATGGCTAACATGTTTGGCCCCTTTTCAGGCCCCAAGCTAAAGAGTAACTGAGTAGTGGCTCTAGGACTTCTTCCCCTCCCTACAAGTTCACAGTTGCTGTATGTTTCTGGTGCTTACCCCTTCTGTTCATCTCAACACTTATTGAGGGCCCCTGCTACATATTGGAGCCATAGAAATATAAGAGAAGGTGGTCCTGTGCAAGAGGGTATGGAGACATGTGTCAGATGAGGTGAATGTGAGGCAAGACCAACATGGTGCACATGAGTTGACATCAATTGGAGAGGGAGTCAGATAAGGTTCTTTCACCTCTCTTTAGCGTGGAGACTGCCACTTTCATCTTGGAAGGTATTGTTCTGCCTGCTGTAGTTTGTGAGACATGGGTAGTCCTTGAGGCCACACTGAAGCTTCAAAGCTGAGCTCTGTTGGGCTCCTCTATGCTCAGAAAGTACATTAAAAAAACACAAGATACCCTCTTATTGCCCGTTTTACTTGAAAATGTTGCCTTCAGTATACTCAATACAGTTAACCATGCTGGAAAAAGTATTGCAGGATTTGGATCCTGGTTCCCAGGGACTTGTGGGTGCACTGTCAGGAATGCACCCTTGATAACCATAGCAGGCACTGTGGTTCCTGTGGAGAATCTGACACACACTCCTCCTGTACTAATTCACAGGGCTATGTGCTGAGTTGTACACGCTTTTACTGTGTGCAGTGAGTGTATCCCACCCAATCACTTAACCTGCACAGCCTTTCATTCTCAGCACATTCTCCTAGCTGGCCCTAAGTCCAGCTCTGATCTTTCTTCAAGACTCCAGGGTTAAAAGTATTCATGGAGGCTCTGGCCCTTCATTTCCTTCTGTAGTTTAAAGAAAGATGAGTTTAGCTTCTCTGGCTATTTTCAGCAAGAAAGTTCTTAGATGCGGAGATGGCAAGAAATATTTCTTCCAGTTTGGCCTGACTGGCTGACCTAGACTGACCTTAGCCTCACTTCAAGAATTCCATGATTCCTCATAATTATGGCATGGGTTCCTACTGACCATTTTTGCTGTCCCCCTTAGGAAAAATTATTTGAAACATTTAGCCTATTGTAATGAGGCAAAGTCTGCATAAGGCAGTGAGAATTAGGGAAAGGCTTGGATTCATTTATTCAGCAAATACTGAGTTTGTACTATATGTTGGCCAGTACCCTACTGTACTGGAGATGGAGCAGTGAATAAAACAGACAAAAAGTATGGAGTATTTATTTCTGGAGCACTTGTTTTAAAAAAGCAGTTATGCTTTTAGAATGTGAAATCCCTTGGGGAGCCACCATAGGTTGGATGGTAAGTAGAGTATCAATTTTGTATGTTATTGCTGAAATGCCTAGGACAGTTCTGTTAATTTAGATTTTCTTTTCAGGGTCATTTGCTGTTAACTTGTAATATCCTTGAAGAAAAAAAGATTTCCCCAAAATATCAATCTCTACACAGTTTCTCTGTAAATTTTCTAAACTTTGAAATTAAAAGAAAAAATTAATGCACTTTAATTCTAGTTAAATCCTTTGAACATATACTACTAGATAAATGTGTTTGTTTTGTTATAGGTAAAAGGAAGCCTTTCTTGTTAACTGCCAAGATTTGTAGTCATTTTCATTTCTAACATAGCAGCAAGATGGGGAACTCCTGCTATTTTGGTTTCTACACAATTGCATAAGTCTCTTCTTGTATTAACTTAAAAGCTTTAGTTCCATTTTTAAGGAGCTGGAGTCAGACTGAAGACTGGCTCTTAAATAGCACCTCAATGTTCTTGCTGTTGATTTTGTCATAAAAGTAGAGGTTTTAATTCGGGATAAAGCCTAAGTTGATCTTCATTTCCCTTACTTACTCACCACACCCTTAGTTGGGAGAAGCCGTTTATTTGAACAGTATACCTACCCCTTTTTAGAAACACTTCCTCTTGAGTGTCATCGTGCCCAGGGGACTTGGGATATGTTTCACTGTGCTTACCTGGAGAAGGTGATGGGAATCATACATTATAGTCATTCAACAAAGTAAGGTATATTAAGAATAGATTTTTAAAAATCAACTTCGTTTTATATAATCACCAAAAAATATGTATATTTTTCCATTCCCTTTGTAGCCCACAAGACGGTCTGCCAGATTGTCAGCGGTAAGTACCTTAGAGCCACTTCAGTGTTAGTTCTTATGAGTACATGTTCCCTTTGTCCAAAGTGAAGCAGCAAAAGGAAGATTAACATGGTTTCCCATGAGCTTATTTTCTTTTTGAAAATTACTTAGGGTCCTCATGTCTAGCAAATTTGACCAGTGTTGCCAAGCAATTCACTTGATCAAATGTGTCAGAAAAACAGTGGCCAGCCCCATTATGAAGAATATAAAGCAGGATGTTGTTTGACATTGCTAGATCTCTGAAACAAAAGTAGTATATTAGGCAAAGTTACAGTCTTCAGATTCTACCTATGATGTGCTGAAGTGGACAGAATTCTGATTCTCTGTCTACAACTCATACTTTAGAATGTATGTATGAGAATGTTCTGAAAGTTGTCTGAGTCCATATACTGTAGCCTCATTTCAGACCTAAAGAATCTTTGTAACAGTAATAATTCTACTTTGCTATTTGGAGTCTCCTTCTGTGGGCCAGGAGACTCTTGCGGGGTTAGGATACAAGCTGAGATGGGCAGATGTGGCTGAGCCTCCGAGGTGGACATCCTTCAGCTCTTCCTCACCAGCCTGTGCTCCTTACTGGCTCTTATGCTCTTCTCTTTTGCTGCTCTCCTAAGAGATTAGCTGGACTCTAGTGGAGGATTTTGGTTAAAATTCCTGCAGCCCAGACTTCCCACTGAGAAGGTAGAGGGAAAGGCATTGGTATTTTGGCTGACACTATGTTAGTATATCCCCATACTAGCTATTACAGAAGCTTCATGCTACTTTGGTCTTCAGGAAAGCATGGATTTCATTCTCAACCCAAATCTGTGCCTGGTACAATATAGGGAATCAAAGCAAAAATGGGTATTAGGACCACTCACAAGTTCAGAAATACAGCTATTTGGATTGGGCGAGCCAGTGTTTCACATGAGTTTCATAAGGAAGTATATTAGTCTGTTTTCACACTGCTGATAAAGACATACTCAAGACTGGGCATTTTACAAAAGAAAGAGGTTTAATTGGACTTACAGTTCCATGTGGCTGGGGAAGCCTCACAATCATGGTGGAAGATGAGGAGCAAGTCACATCTTATGTGGATAACAGCAGGCAGAGAGAGCGCTTGTGCAGGGAAACTCCCATTTTTAAAACCATCAGATCTCATGAGACTCATTCACTTTCACAAGAACAGCACAGGAAAGAACTGCCCCATAGTTCAATCACCTCCCACCAGGTTCCTCCCATGACACATGGGAATTGTGGGAGTTATAATTCAAGATGACATTTGGGTGGGGACAGAGCCAAACCATATCATTCTGCCCCCAGCCTTGCCCAAATCTCATGTCTTCACATTTCAAAACGAATCATGCCTTCCCAACAGTTCCCCAAAGTCTTAACTCATTTCAGCATTAACTCAAAAGTCCAAAGTCTCATCTGAGACAAGGCAAGTCCCTTCCACCTGTGAGCCTGTAAAATCAAAAGCAAGTTAGTTACTTCTTGGGTGAAATGGGGATACAGGTATTGGGTAAATACATCCATTCCAAATGGGAGAAATTGGCCAAAACACAGGGGCTACAGGCCTCACGCAAGTCCGAAATCCAGCAGGGCAGTCAAATCTTAAAGCTCCAAAATGATCTTTGACTCCTTTTCTTGCATCCAGGTCACACTGATGCAGGACGTGGGTTTCCATGGTCTTGGGTAACTCTGCCCCTGTGGCTTTTCAGGATACAGCTTCCCTCCTGGCTGCTTTCACAGGCCGGCATTGAGTGGCTGCGGCTTTTCCAGGCACACGGTGCAAACTGCCAGTGAATCTACCATTCTGGGGTCTGGAGGGCAGTGGCCCTCTTCTCACAGGTCCACTAGGCAGTTCCCCAGTAGGGACTCTGTGTGAGAGCTTCAACCCCACATTGCCCTTCTGCATTGCCCTAGCAGAGGTTATCCATGAGGACCCTGCCCCTGCAACAATGTCTGCCTGGGCATCCAGGTGTTTCCATACATCTTCTGAAATCTACGCAGAGGTTCCCAAACCTCAATTCTTAACTTCTGCACACTTGCAGGCTCAACACCACATGGAAGTTGCCAAAGCTTGGGGCTTCCACACACTGAAGCAATAGCCCCTGTACTTTAGCCCCTTTTAGTCACAGCTGGAGTGGCTGGGAGACAGGGCACCAAGTCCCTAGACTGCACACAGCAGAGGGACCCTGGGCCAGGCCCATGAAGCCATTTTTTCCTCCTAAACCTCTGGGCCTGTAACAGGAGAGGCTGCTGCAAAGGTCTCTCACGTGCCCTGGAGACATTTTTCCCATTGTCTTGTGCATAACATTTGGCTTCTCATTACTTAGGCAAATTTCTGTAGCCAGCTTGAATTTCTCCTCAGCTCAGAAAATGGGATTTTCTTTTCTATCGCATTGCCAGGCTGCAAATTTTCCAAACTTTTCTGCTCTGTTTCCCTTTTAAAACTGAATGCCTTTAACAGCACCCGAGTCACCTCTTGAATGCTTTTCTGCTCTGAAATTTTTTCTACCAGATAACCTAAATCATCTCTCTCAAGTTCAAAGTTCCACAGATCTCTAGAGCAGGGGCAAAATGTTGCCACTCTCTTTGGTAAAACATAACAAGAGTCACCTTTGCTCCAGTTCTCAACAAGTTCCTCATCTCCATCTGAGACCACCTCTGCCTGGATTTCATTCTCAATATCATTATAAGCATTTTGGTTAAAGCCATTCAACAAGGCTTTAGGAAGGGTCAAAGCCATTCAGCAAGTCTCTAGGAAGTTCCAAACTTTCCCACATTTTCTTGTCTTCTTCTGAGCCCTCCAAACTGTTCCAACCTCTGTCTGTTACCCAGTTCTAAAGTCACTTCCACATTTTCAGTTATCTTTCAGCAGCACCCCACTCTTCTTGTACCAATTTACTGTATTAGTCCATTTTCACATTGCTGATAAAGACATACCCAAGACTGGACAATTTACAGAAGAAAAAGGTTTAATTGGACTTACAGTTCTGTGTGGCTGGGGAAGGCTCACAATCATGGAGAAAGGCAAAAGGAGCAAATTATGTCTTACGTGGATGGTGGTAGGCAAAGAGAGAGAGAGCTTGTGCAGGGAAACTCCTGTTATTAAAGCCATCAGATCTCGTGAGACTCATTCACTAATCATGAGAACAGCGCAGGAAAGACCTACCCCCATAATTCAATCACCTCCCACTGGGTTCCTCGCACGACGCATGGGAATTGTAGGAGTTACAATTTAAGATGAGATTTGAGTGGGGACACAGCTAAACCATATCAGGAAGAGGTATCAGTCACTAGGAGGACTTAAGAACTGGGGTTGCTGTTGTGAATCTCCAGGCAGTTAGGGGACTAGACCTTGTAAGTCAAATGAAAACCAAAATTTAAAACAAAGCTTTTCCTGAGCACCAGAAACCAGCAATATAAGCACCTTCCACTGAGATCATTCCCTGTGCTACCGAAACAGAGCCTCCTCAGAGGCCAGCAGGATTACAGACTACAAAACCTCATTTCCTGGTCCTATCAAAACACTTGAATGCTGGGTCAGAGGGAAAGGTCTGTCCTACAGAAAATAATATAAAAGGAAATTGTTTACTGTAAATGAAGAAAACATGTATATTCATACAGTATATCAAAGCTTAGGATAACAAAATGTTTTAAATTCTGAAAATGTAAGAGCCATGAAAGCTGCTGTATTTGGCCTGCAGATTTAGGTTGATAAGAAGATTAATAAAAACATTTCTTAACTTTTCAAGCTCGATTTTCTTTTTTTATTTGAAAGGTCATTTCTAACAGCCAATCTTCTGAAATCGAACTGTCTACAATTTCACTTTATGCCCTTGATGAAAAGGGGGCAGATTCAGTGTGAACCTGAATTACCTAGAGGCACTAGGGAGGAACATGTATTTTTCTCCATAGGGGGAGACCCTGGCCAGTGTTTTCTATTTTAAAACCATTCTTCTAGTGCCAGGAGAGATGTACACTTTTTTCTAGTTCTATGAGAGAAATATTTGCCCTAAAATATCTACAGAAAACTCCTGGTGTAAAATGGTTATCTTTCCCCAGTTATCCACATGTGCCACCTCATCTCAGGCCCCTGGGAAGCCGGCCAGGGCTGAAGCATTGTGTGGCAGAGGGTCCATGGTCACACGGTGTGCAAGTGCTGTTCATGGGAACTGGAGGAGGACCACATGAGGCAGGAGAAAAATAGCTTCCTAGGGGACTCTTCGCCTAATAATATCTGTGAAAAATTTTAAACTTTGGGAGCTAACAGTAGACATTTTATCATTATAATTATGTTCTCAATAAAAACCTTTAGAAACAAATGAGCCCAGCGTATCTGGTTAGACAAGAGATTCTCACCTTGAGCTGGCATTGGGGAGAATAAAAGTAGGAAGAAGCTTGGCAACAGAACTCGAAATCTACATCAGAAGTGGAAGGATTTGGAAGTGATTTTGAAATACTTCACAGGCAGCAGTCTTCATTACCAGTTGGGCTTTGCTAGTGATTGTGCTGTGATTTCTAGACTGTTAGGAAGGCCAATGCAACTGAATTCATTGAGTCCTTTGGCCATGGGCCTGAGTCATTCCTCTTGCTGCTGTGCTGTGATAAAAGGAAGAACAGACACATTGGAGATAGAAGCTTAGACCTGTTCCCGGAGAGCTATTCTGGACCAGGGAATAAGGAGTCGGCTTTTCGATCTCACCTGCAGTTCCCTTGTGAACCCAGGGTGAAAGTAGTTATGAAATGCAGAGATCTTTATGCTGTTACCTGATGCTGAAAATAGGATGAAATACTTTTTAATGACCAAAGCCATGTCAAAATGGATAGTTGTCTTTGTTAGTCCTTTTGTGGTTTTTTTTGGTGCTGATAGTTGTCTTTTTCAGTATTCGTGTAATTTAAATTATCTTTGCAGAAACCTCCTCCACCAAAACCTGAACCCAAACCAAGAAAAACATCTGCTAAGGTAAGAAGTGCTGTTTCCCACTTTTGGCTTTTTAAGCAATGAATAAATTATAATTCCCTACCTCACAATCATTCAAGGAAAGGCCATATTTAATGATCCAAACTAAAACCGTTACCACTGTTACGGGCTTGCTTAAAGGCATAAAGCACAGTTGTCTGCGTTAATAAGAGCGTGTTTTACATTTGGTCAGTGAGGCACAGGAAGCCAGAGATGTTGCTCTGAGAAGCCTCATGTCCGAAGGGGCTTTGGCAGCAGCCTCGTGAACATGCGGTTCAGGTGGCACGCGGCGGGGATGAGTTTGGGCCCTGGCAGCACTGCCCCACCATGGGAGGAATTTGGGAAAGGGCTTCTGACTTCATCTAACTGGATTTTGCAGGCCAGTCTGAGGTCTAATAATAATAATATAATAAGGCCAGCAGGTAATACTAGCATTTATAAGGCCTTTATGGTATGGCAGATAAGGTTGATTGCTCATATGACCCTCACATCAACTCTGCTGAAGGAGATACAAATATCCTGTTTGCAGGTGAGGAAACTGAAGTACAGAATTCTTAGGGAACTTACCCAAAATGGCTTTTCTGCACTCTGCCCTTTGGTATTGTCCCATGTGAATTGTTTAAAACTTATGTGTGTAGTGGTGTGAGTAGGTGATTTCAGAAACAGAACTCACTTTGTTGTTTGGTCTTAAAATTAGGAACTTTTCTTCATCTGGGCTTCATTTCCTGGCACCTTCCCAGCTTTCTAGTCACGCGAGCCACATGTCTCCATGTGAGGGGTTTCATTGGAAAGCAGCCGCAGAGCCACCCCCTGGCTGGGTTCTTCCCCAGCTCTGCCTCCTCCTTCCCCAAGTCCTGCTGCTGCTCTCTCCATGGCAGAACCACTTCTCCCCTTACTGGAGGGGAGGTCCACTGACCAAATCCAGGAGAGGAATCATTGTGTTTTCCACAGAAGAGAAAGTACACTCGACTTTCTGTGCAACCCGTTATTACATTTTCACAGAGACTCGTATTTGTGCAGTGTAACTCAGTTGAAACCCAGCAAAATTAGGCTCCCGTGTCTCCATAAAGGCCACCATGATGGTGACGGTTGTACTTCACCTTGTGTTTGGACAGAGGCTGATTGATTTTAGCCATCATCACACCGTGTCTAACATTCTCTTTCCCTGTGCTTTGATCCTCTGTTAGAAAGAACCTGGAGCAAAGATTAGCAGAGGTGCTAAAGGGAAGAAGGAGGAAAAGCAGGAAGCTGGAAAGGAAGGTACTGCACCATCTGAAAATGGTGAAACTAAAGCTGAAGAGGTACTTTCCATAAATACCTCCCACTGATTGAATCAGTGTCTTTAAAGAAATTTCTCAATCCTTCAGCCGGTGATAGCACGTTCTTAATGTCTCTTTTTATTGCCTGTAATGTTATTGCAGATCCACATCTCTCGCTCAACTGTTAATGTCTCAACCTCCAGAGGCACCCCACCCAGCACACTGTCAGTAAAGGGGCAGATTGAAACAGTGAGAGTTAAGGGTACAGTAGAAAATTCTGCATGTTTGCAGTGACTAGAATCAGATAGTAGTGTGGCGGTTTGTTTGTTTTTTTTTTTTAATTATCATTATGAAGAGTGAGAGCTTGCAGGTAAGGCTTCTGTGGTTGTTTGAAAAGCAGAAAGCAATAAATGCAACCAAGTGTTTGTGTAATATATTCCTGCCTTGTCTTATTCACTCAGAGTTGAAATAGGTTTTGCAGTAAAGCTGGAAAAAAAAAAAGAAAACAAATGTTCAAAATTGTGTGTGTTGGTGGGTGGAATTTCCTTTGCTTATAGTACTTTCAGTAGTAACTATATGTTTTTTTTTTTCCTTTTTCACAGGCACAGAAAACTGAATCTGTAGATAACGAGGGAGAATGAATTGTCATGAAAAATTGGGGTTGATTTTATGTATCTCTTGGGACAACTTTTAAAAGCTATTTTTACCAAGTATTTTGTAAATGCTAATTTTTTAGGACTCTACTAGTTGGCATACAAAAATATATAAGGATGGACATTTTATCGTCTCATAGTCATGCCTTTTGGAAATTTACATCATCCTCAAGTAAAATAAATATCAGTTAAATATTGGAAGCTGTGTAAGATTGATTCAGCATTCCATGCACTTGCTTTAAAATTTAGTCCTGTGCGTACTGTGGTGTTTTTACTGTGCATATTTGAATTTTTCATGCAGTTTTTCTAGAGCAATAATCAGTGGTGCTTTTGTACCTAGGTTTTATGTGATTTTAATGAAACATAGATAGTTGTGGCCACCTGCTGACTATTTGTGGTTTAAAATAAAAGGTTTACTTGTCTGCAGAATACCTGACTCTTAGTATCTTTACTGCATTTTGGGAGTGTTTCATTTTATTGTTGCAGAAGATATAAAGAATTTTGATAGACCTTGCCATAGCGGTATCTCCAATAAGTCAAATAAGATTGTTTCTTAATTTTCTGACCTTTAACATTGTTACTATTTTAATAAAATCATCTATGAATGCTAATGTAGAAGAATTACATCTAATTCACTTTATACCAGAAGTGGCCAGCAATGATTACTGTATAATAAAACTTCATAAAGCACTAATTTTTTAAAATCCTTATAAATGGGATATAGTGCTGCTAAATCAAAGCTGGTAAAAAATAAATAAATAAATAAACTAAGGCTTAACTTTGAAAATCTCCCACTTTCGAAATAATAAATACTAAGTCGCATTTGTACAAAATCCTTCGCATTCAGGTGAGAACTTCACAGCTTTGCAAGTGCTTTACCCAACATGAGCATCAGTTTGAGAATGGAGTTCGCATGGGTATTATTAGAGCTCCTTTCTAGGATAAGAAATAGGGACGTGGAGTGTATTTGACTTACTGGAAGGAGAAAATCCAGGCTGGAGTTTTGAATTTTAAACAGTGTGTTTATGTCTAGGAAAGGGCATAGCAGTGGCAGCAACAGAGGAGTTATTTGATACGTGTAGTTTTTTGTGGTTGTTTGCAACCTGAGAAGTTTGGTAACTGCATAAGCACTCCAGGAAAGCTGAATTCTGGGCATTCGGCTTAAATGAAGACTCGAATCTTTTAAGATGGCAGGTGGTGCCTGTGCTGCTCAGGGACTCCTGCAAAGAAGCTGTTGTTCCTTGGGCCTTAGATGCTTTTATATTGTGCTTATGAACAAAAACAAAGTTCCTCCAGACTATACTTTGGGGCTAAGAACTTAAACTTGCCTCATTGTCCCAAGTCTGTCATTACTTGACTGCGTATATTAACCATGTTATATACAGAATAACCTTGTTCATAGTTTACTTGGCTTCTGAGTATGAAAAGTACTTTAATTCATGGAGTTTTGGACATGCTAAAAACTGCTTTACCTCAAAGAAAAATATTTAGTATCCAATGAAGTCTTCACAAAAATATTTTCAGTATACAGTTAGTACTCAGTTGAAGTATATTGCTGGCTAGTTTCCATTCCAGAAGTGAACCATAAATTCCCTAGGTTTACTTTTTAAAAAATTATGTAAGTGATACCAGTGATTTTTTTTTAAAAAAAGACCAAATACTACAATAATACATAATGCAAAAAGTCAAAATCTTTTTTCCTCCCATTCCTACATCCCAGAGATAATCACTGCACACTACTTTCTCTGTTTTTTTCTTTCTCATGTGTGTGTATGTGTGTGTGTTAGGGTTATGTATACACACACCTATATATGTATATATATAATTTTTAAAAGAGAATCAATCAGTATCCTATTTTGAATTTGTTCAATCTGTAGTTGGAGAAATAGATCATTTCTAATATTACAGTGCTGTCAATGATACTGCAGTAAACGTGCTTGTATACAAAGCTTTGCCTACCTATGTATTTCTTCTGCTCAACTAAATAACTTCCCAGAAGCAGAATGTCTGAATCAAAGGGAATATACATTTGACGTTTTGACTGCCTCCAAAAAAGATGTACCAATTTCCCCTTCCATCACCAACATCTGAATACCATCTCTTTCCACCTTTGCCAGTACTCATTTTGGTCAGTCTAATAAATGAAAATATGCCTCACTTTTAATTTTAAATATATTCTATTACTAGTAAAATTAAACTTTTTCTGTTTAATGGTCATTTGAATTTCTTCTGTGAATTCTGATTTTGTCTATTTTTCTGTTGGGGAGTCAGTGTGTTTTAAATCATTGTTGCTCATGATAACCATTGATGCTATTACTATTATTAATAGCATCAATTATTACTATTATTACTATTAGTAATAGCATCAAACACACAAAGATCAGGGGTTCTGTAGGCTATTGGTGTCTACTTAAGTACAATATATGGATATTATCGTGGCCACATTGACAAAACGAGCAGATATCATAGAGACCACAGCTGCCTGAAATAACCCAGGATCCCTAAATTTGGTCCCCCCAAACTTGAAGATTTGATGAATATACTGCCAAAGATAAAGACACACTACCTTCAACTCATGGAAGTTGTGGGACTCTCCATGCACTGCCCCACTGCTACCCCTTTGGTGAATTTATAGAAAATTAGAAAAAGGTTCTTCTTCTCTAAGACACTTGTCTGCTAATTTGCTGGAGAATCATAAAAGCCCTATGAATCTACAATCACTTTGAGTCAAATGGTACTCCCTGTAATTGAGTTGCCCTATTTGTACACTTAAAATTTACTGCACACTTAAAATTCTCTCTGGAGGCTACCCCATGGATTCTGGTGCAGCATGTGGCCCTGGAATCCCCAATTATAAGTTCTGTGAAAAGTTAATCTGAACCAAAAGTCAAGATACAATGGTCAAACAATAGGTGAACCATCTTAAGTGTATGTTTACATAATTAAGAAGTTGGAAACAGGTATGAAATGAAGGTTTCTATCCCCAAATTTTAGGGGACATAACTGTTGGTTAGAGGTACAAATGCTATCCCTTAGGTTGACCAAAAATAGTGGGCTTAGAGAAGCTGTCTCAGCTCAGCTATCACATGCTAACGTGTCTCTTTTTTGAATGTTTTTCCCTTTACCCTGAGTGCAAAACTTTTATTATTTTCTATTTATTATTTTATGCAGAATATTGATTTAAAATCTTAGGATGGTTATAATGATTAGGATAATAATAGCCAGAATGTGTTTAAGGTCCTGTAATAAGCACTTTACATAAATTTTAATTTAGGAGAAAATGTTTAATTATTTATTTAAATGTAATGTCCCTATCCCCTAGTGAAAATGAGCCCAATTTTACAACACCAAATAGAGACTTAGGCTCACTTAAAGCCGTAAAGGGAACTTTGTGATTATGCATCTGTTCCCTCATGGGAGAAGAGAAAGTCTTTGAAAGCCCAGTTTTAAAATGATAATTACATGTATATCTTCATGACTTTAAATAAGGCAATGATTTCTTAGGTATGACATCAAAAGCACAAGAAACCAAATTAAAAATAAGTAATTTAGGCTGGGCACGGTGGCTCACATCTGTAATAGTAGCACTTTGGGAGGCCGAGGGCAGATCACCTGAGGTCAGGAGTTCGAGATTAGCCTGGCCAACAGGTGAAACCCTGTCTCTACTAAAAATACAAAATTAGCCAGGTGTGGTGGCACATGACTGTAGTCCCAGCTACTAGAGAGGCTGAGGCAGGAGAATTGCTTGAGCTCAGGAGGTGGAAGTTGTAGTGAGCTGAGATCATGCCATTGCACTTCAGCCTGGGCGACAGGAGCAAAACTCAATCTCAAAGAAAAAAAAACAGAAGATTTCAATAGACATCACTCCAAAAATGGATACAAATGGCCAATAAGCACATGAAATATGAGAGGACAGTCAACATCATTAGTAGGGAATTGCAACTGAAAACCATAATGAAGAATCACTTTATACCCACTGGGATGGCTATTATAATAATTTTAAAGGAAAAATAGTACTGAGAAGATATAGAGAGATTTGAGCCTTCATTCACTGCTGGTGGGACTGTAAAATGGGAAGCCTCTTCAGAAAACAGTTTGGCTGCTCCTCAAAAGCTAAGACAGTTATCATATGATCCAGCAATTCCACTCCTAGGTACATACCCAAGAGAACTGAAAGCATTTATGTTCACACAAAAACTTGCACATGAATGTTCATAGTAGCATTATTGGTAATAACGAAAAAGTGGAAACCAATCCAGATGTTCATCAACTGATGAGTAGATAAACAAATATAGTATGTCCATAAAATGGAATCGCCATAAACAGGAATGAAATATTGATATATGTTACCACACAGATAAACCTTGGAAACAAAATGCTAAGTAAAAGAAGCCAGACATAAAAGGCCATATATGAAATGTCCAGAATAGGCAAATCCATGGAGACACAAACTAGATTATTGGTTGCCAGGGGATGGGGGGAGGAAAGAAAGGGAAGTAGCCACTAAAGGGTGGAGGGTGTCTTTTGTGATGTCCTGGAATTAAACAGTGGTAATGCTTGCACAACTTTGTAAATATACTAACAACTATTGACTTGTATTCTTTTAAAAAATGACTTTTATAAGCCTACTGAGAGCACAGGACTTAGGAGGCCTGAGCTTAAATCCCAGCACTATTTCTCAATAATTGTGTGAACCCAGACAGGTCATTTAAGTTCTAGCTCTCAGTTTTCTCTGTAAAATAAAGATAGTATCTGTTTGACAAAGCTGTTAAGATTTAATGAGATAGTCACTGTGAAATTACCTGGTGCAGTATCTAAAATACAGCAGGTTTTCCACAAATATCAATTGAACTCATTGGATGAATACAAACGGGCTATGTAGCCATCTTCTGATGAGTATATTCCACGTTTTTTGTCAGAGGCAGTGGGTATCCCTTGAACAATGCAAAGGAATTGTGCTTCTCTTAGAAGGCAGTATATTATAATGTTTAAGCCTGTGAACACTGAAGCCAAACTTGTCTTGGTTACTCACCAGCTGTATGACCACAAGCGTTTACTCAGTTATTTATATTTTAGTATTTTTATATATAAATGGGATTTTAAAATGGTACTTACTTTATAAGGTGTTTAGAAGTGTTAAATGGCACAAATCAAGTGTTCAGGGAGTGATGTGGTTTGTCTGTGTCCCCACCCAAATCTTACATTGAATTGTAGTTCCCATAATTCCCAAGTGTCGTGGGAGGGACCAGGTAGAGATCATTGAATCACGGGGGCAGTTTCCCCCATCCTGTTCTCATGATGGTGAATTAGTTCTCATGAGATCTGATGGTTTTATAAGGGGTCTTCCCCCCACCTTCACTTCTGACTTCTCTTGCCTGCCACCATATAAGATGTGCCTTTGTTCCTCCTTTGGCTTCCACCACGATGGTAAGGCCTTCCCAGCCTTGTGAAACTGTGAAACCATTAAACCTCTTTTTCTCTATAAATTGCCCAGCCTCATGTATGTCTTTATTAGCAGCATGAGAATGGACCGATACAGGGAGTATTAATATTTCTAGCCAAAACTTGGAGCACATTAGTTCCTTGAGGAGTGGTTGCATTGTCTCATTCTCCCTTGGGCCTCTAGGACATGACAAATTAAATAGAGTCAGTAAATACTTGTTGAGCTGAATTTGGTCTTTTATGGACAGGAAATGACCAAGCTCAGGGTTGGTCACTGCTATAACCATCTCCAACTGAAGCTGATTGGAAGCTATATGTTTGGTGTAGCCCAAACGTATAAACCATAGTTCTGGCAAGTATTCCTTGGAATTAATGCAAAAATTAATCTTTATCTAATTTAGTTTGGATTTAAAGCCTTTTAAAACACTAATACCACAAATTTAAGAAAATATTTCTGTTGGTTGTGGCCCTATTCTTGTGATAATAACTTGTTCACCTTGTGTATACACATTTATTTTTAATCTAGACCCAAGTTCACTTTTGTAGAAAAATTTATACCATGATCTGTAATACCTTTCTTTTTAAATCATATAATATTCAACAACTGAATACAGAATATCCCCTTAGAGATAAATACACCCGGACCTACATTAATGGGTCTCACTGGGTTCCTTGAAGCCAAGTCATAAACTCTAAAGTTGAGAAGAGCCTCTGAGGTCATCTAGTCTCTCCCCGATGTGGCTTAGATTTCTCTTTACAATAGGATCAAGCAAAGAGTTACTCAGACTGATTAAATACATCCAGTTTGAAGAAGTATCATCCAAACAGCTCTGAAAGAAAGTTCATCCTTATTGCTGAATTAAGAACTGTCTCCTTGTAGCTTCCAATTATTGATTCCAGTTAAACTATGATCAGGCACATATAAGCTAATTTGATCCTTCCCCCAACAGCTGCTCAAATATCTAAAGATGTCTATCACATCCTGTCTAAAACTGTTTCTCTTACCCTTCCAGATTATGGTCATAGGACATAAATGTCTTTTTTTTTTTCTTTTTTCTTTTTTTTGAGGTGGAGTCTCACTCTGTCGCCAGGCTGGAGTGCAGTGGCACGATCTCAGCTCACTGCAACCTCTGCCTCCTGGGTTCAAGCAATTCTCCTGCCTCAGCCTCCCGAGTAGCTGGGACTATAGGCACATGCCATCACGCCCAGCTACTTTTTGTATTTTTAGTAGAGACGGGGTTTCACCATGTTGGCCAGGATGGTCTCGATCTCTTGACTTTGTGATCCGCCAGCCTCGGCCTCCCAAAGTGCTGGGATTACAGGCATGAGCCACTGTGCCCAGCCGATGTCTTTTAAAAGTGTGATGCATTTAAATGAGTCTTATAAATTCAGATGGTTGAGAAAAAGGAGCAGGAATATTCAAAACTGCCACATTAGGTTGAACCAAAAGAAAGGTTTATCTTCTCTTCTCATTTGGACCTGCAAAAACAGCATTTTCCTACGGCTCAAGCTACACTTTCTCTAGCTGTTCCCCCCTCTGCAAATTTGATTAGTGTGTCTTCTGTGAGTTCATCCTGATCTCTAAGAAGTATATTTTATTAGGCAAAGAGTAATCCAGGAGTGCACCAAAGTCTGTCTTCCAAGTTCATCAACTTAGCAAAAATATATTGAACACCTAGGTATCAGGCATTTTGCAAGGCAGTAGTGAAGCAGTAGTGAAAAGGTTCGTTTCCCTGCTCTTATAGTTCTTAGAGTATAGTGGGTGGGGAAGCCAACATTAATTACATAGTAACACAAATAAACATACATTTACAAGAGCCATTATGGAATCCTAACCTCTTTCGTGGTACACCTTTAATGTAGTTTCTCTAATGGATTTCATTTTGGGAACTATATCTCCATGACTTTAACAGATGTTAGCCATAAACAAACCCACAAGAAATTAAATACGTTAACTTAATGAATAACATCTTAAGAGTATTATTCATCTGGTTGCCAGAGAGTGCCTGCCAAAAATGACAATTTGGGTTTGGCGTAATTAATGTTTAGTTGTACTTCCAGGAAATAATTCGTCCTGAGTATTTCTTGTGGCTCTTCCACTAATATATTTTTGTACTAGAAAACCCTAGAATGTCACACAAATTGCCTATGGAATTTGAATTTGAGGTAAAATAGTTTTGGGGAATAAATGATAAGAGGAAGGTAGCCTCAGAGTTAGGAATCATAGACCTGGGCTTGACCTTAATAATTATCTGATGTAGCTTTATTCTTGGAGCTGAGTCTCCTTTGAATTCCAAAAGAATTGCTTTTTTTCCTGAGAAATTTTTGAAATCTCCCGAAGGTAGGATCGGATCGGAATACGGTGATTTTAAAATATGCTTTTGTTCTTTAATGGAATTCAATGTAGGAAATTGATAATAAATGGTACTTTTAAAAACTGGTATATACAAAGCACCACAAGCTGCTTTTAACAAGCAACTGTTAAGCAGTTACTATGTTCTGAGCCCTGTGTTACAAGAGTAATCACAACCCCAAAAAGAGATTTAATTTTTGGCTTTGTTCTTATAAGGCAAAACAGGCCTTTGGCCATATCCACTTCTGGATTTTTTTCCCAGCAAAGTTGAATACTAATTCATCAAAACTGAGATGGAGTAAAACCCTCTGTTAATCAACAGCACTTGTCTACAGGGTGCCCCGTGATGGATAGAAACAAATGGAAACTTTATTGATCTTTTCTGTTACAATGAGTTGCATTTCCTCTTGCATTTTCACAGCACCTCTCTTGACCTGTATTTTGTACTTACTTCATTCACACTGTAGAACATTTTTCCTTGTCTCTTTTCACAAGTAGAATTTGAGCCTCTGGAAGCAAGGAGTTATTCATCCTTATTTCTTCAAAGCACCTCAACTAGTGCCTGGTACACAGTAATTATTTGGTGAATGTTTATTTGTTTGGCGGACTAAAAAGTCCAAGTTGTTCTCCCGAGTTCAAAGTACCATTGACCTTGAAGGGAGAGAAAACTAAAACACACAAAAAAAGAAAAAATATTTTCCAGAGCACAGAATTAAATGTTAAATGTATGCAGTTCAGACTAAAAATGCTTTAGGAGAGCAGAGAAAGATACCACCTTGGGCAGCTTGTTGGGAGATTTAATGGTAAAGAAAGGGTAGATGTTGCCAATGCTTTAAGGAGGTAAGAGTGGATCTGAGAGGAGTTTGAGTGGCTGTTCAGACAAGGGGATAACCTTTCCAAAGGCTAAAGGTAAGCATGGGTACTCAAATATCCCTGAAGTAGGTTCTTCTCTCCAAACCCAAGTTTTGGATATCTGAGCAAATTGATTCACTGTTCTGTAAAAGGATTTGGTTGGATTAGATTAATGGTTTGTAAAACTATTTTTTCAAAAGTGGTAGAATAATAACAATTCTTTATTGGTGGCAGTAGGGGAAGCTATAGGGACACTATGACCCACCCTCTTGACCATCACCTCAACCTCAAGGCCACTCCTGGGGCTCATCAACTGAATCCATGGGACACAATTTGAAGACTACTGAACTAGGAAACTTTAAAGGCTGAGAGGACAAAATAACTCCTCTCGACGATCAATGCACACAGTTTTTGCAGGAAGATAAGGAGACACCATGTCTGAGCAGAAGGTTGATGGAATGAGGCAGTAGGAACCGAGACTGTGAATACAGAGCCATCGGCACCATGCCTGGCACACAGTAGGCACTCAGGAAATGTTATGTAAATGTATGTGGGAACATAGGCAATGCACAAAACACCCACGAGATCATAGAAAGCTTTGAAAGTCAGCCACCAGTGTTTGGACTTGATCAGCAGGAAACATGAAGCCATCCTAGATTCTTCCATGGGGGAAATACAGGATGAGCATGTGTCTGGGGAAAAGGAGTCTGGCAACTAACTGGATCCCTCAATTAACTCATATTTTATCTTTAATTAGAATATAGTCTGGATATTACATATTAGGAAATTACTGTTAGCTTTATAAGTTATAATAGTGGTATTGTAGTTATTCATAGGAAATGTGTGCTGAAGTGTTGAGGGATAAATTGTTGTGACAGCTGCAACTGATTTTCAAATGATTTACCAAAAATATTACCCATACATAATATACCTATTATATATGCACACATATGTATACACATATTCATCTAGATAGATACATATGGCAAAATGTGTGGTGGTTATATTGGTGTTTCTTACAATGTTTTTTTCTGTATGTTTGTACATTTTTATAATAAGAGAAGTGGGAAAAAATGTTTTTCTTTCATCTTCTTATAAGAGAAAGAGGGCAATTACTCTGATAATCATAAACATTAGGAGAATGCTTACCCTGCGTAATAAAGAAATTGGCCTGACCCAAAGAGAGGTCTGGTCCTTGTCCCTGGCTTCTGGGAGGTAACCTTTAAACTCTTGGAATTTTCCAAGTGAAAGAAACGTCTTTGTTATTCATGGTGGGCTAGACAACTCCTGGTAGTTTCTGCTAACAAGGTTACCCATGGTGTTGGCCCTTGAGCCATGTGGTGTTAGCTTGACATTGGAGAGTGAGGGGAGAGACTAGAAACTGAGTTTAACCACATGTGCAAACAATCAATCATGCCTACATAATGAAGCTCCAATAAATACTCTGGACACTGAAGCCAAGGTGAGCACCCCAGGTTGGCAATATTACATGTGTATTGTTGCACATTGAGACCAGGAGAGTAGAACATCCTGTGGATAATGGAAGCTTTGTGTTTGGAGCCCTCCTAGATTTGGCCCTATGTGTCTCTTCCTTTGGCTGGTTCTAAGGTGTATCCTGTAGTAAACTGTAACAGTTATCAGTGTAATGGCTTTCAGTAGGTTGTTAGCTCTTTCAGTGAATTATCAAAACTAGGCATGGTTTTAGAGACCCACCCTAGGCTTGCAGTTAGTGTCAGAAGTGAGGACAGTCTTGGAGACTGTCCCATTAGACTTTGCAGTTTGCCTAATTTCAGACACAGACATTGACATTCTCCTTAGTGCTTTAGTGTGAATATTTAATACTCATAACATGAGTAGTAATGGGTTGTTGTAGGTGCTACTATTTTGCCTATTTTACAGATGAGGAAACTCAGGAACGGGGAATTAACTCGTTCAACATCATACCATGAGTAAATGGTAGAACTAGAATTTAAACCCTGGCAAGCTGCTCCACAGCCTGTGCATCTTGTTGATTAAAAAAAGAAAGAAAGGAAAAAAATAACTTAGAGATACAAGTGAAAAGAATTCCAGAGTAGGTAAGTCCAGGAAGCAATGAAGGTTGAGTCCTGTCCCCTTTGTTCTCTAACTACAGATCTGTAGAGCAATAATGGTCCTCCTGAATGAGACCCTGAGGCATACCAATACCTTGTTCTCTAAAAGAAAGAATCAGTGATGTTTAGTACTACATACTTTGTTTTCTAAGGCCATTAGGTGGGCTAATTAGTTTTACAAAGAAGGCTGAGAGTTCTAACAGAATGGGCTTTCTCATTAACTCTTTGCTTATCCAAGTAGCCAGACATCCACATTCTCTGACCGTTCCAGTTAATACCAAGCTTCCTGTAAAATTTCAGTGGCATGGAAAAATGCTGTAAAGGGGAGAGTAGTCCCACCTCTCCCCACTAATTGATAGTTGAAAATAATCCAAATCTAAATGGCATGTGCTTCAGAATTCCAAAATAGGGGTGGTAAGAATTGCAATACCCTAAGGAAATTATATTACAGAAGATTTATCTAATAAGTGAAGCTGCCATATACTTTTCTTTTTCAAAATCCAAAATGCTCCAGTAGGAGGGTTCTAATTTTAACAGACCACAAGTCTCAAGGCTTTGCTAGAACTATGATAGTTTTTTAAACCAACTAGCTGGATATTCATTAAATCAAATTGTCACAAAAGCTTGCACATAAATGGTACTATATAGGTGCAAGGAAAAGTGTGAATGACCATAGTTGGACATTTGCTCTTTTAATATGTGCATTGGTGTGTGAACAATAGCCTTACACAGGTTGTAAGGATGCTATTCTTCTCTTGCCACCCCCAAAAGCCTGGAGGTTCACTAGTGGGGGAAAAAATTAGGCAATGCCAAGAGCACATAAAAAGATGAGAAATTCAAGAGATTAAAACCTCTGGTGCTGTTTTATTCTCCTAAATTAGGCCTAATGGTCAAATGAATCTCTAAGAAGTTTTAGTTTATGCCCTTCTATGGAATTCCTTAAGTAGCTTATATTTCACTAGAACAAAAAACTCACAACTCTAAACATCGTGTTTTGAGATGATGCTTTGCTCTAGTCATTTTGTGATTTTTTTCAATCATTAAAAAAAGTTCCACAAGAAAATTATGCATTGTCCTAAAACCTTATGTAAGAAAAAAAAAAGGAAAGAAGAAAAACATATACCAGCAAAGGAAAATAGACAATGTGTACATGTTTCTTCATCTGTAAAATAAGAATAATAAAAGTGCCTATCTCCTAGGGTTGTTATGAGGATTACATGAATTAACATTTTTAAAGTGCTTAGAACAGTGCCTGGCTAGTGGTAAGCTACATAACTTTATTTAATGAAACTGGCGCAACTGGAATAAAGTGAACATCAGAAAACCTGCTCTGTCCTCCTTGCAAGTAATTAAGTACCATGAGGTCTTTCTGGAGGCAGAGAGAATTGAGGTACAGTGGGAGAAATGTGTTTCCAGCAAGTCTTAGCTAAGTGTGTTATCCCTTGGTTTATTTTCATTATATGAGTTTTTGATTCCTGCATACTTTGAAGTTTGCCTCAAGGGAAAAAGTTGAATTGGGACTCTTTGTGACTAGAATCTTTGGCCTGGAAGGTTGGCACCTTCAGCTATTTCTCATGCCAAGCCTTTGAGATTCTGTTCCCGTTCCAAAAGCTGACAGGAGCTTCCTTGCAAGTTCCTCTGAAAGAAATGAATGAGACTAAACTCCAACAGATTTCTGCCTTTACAGACCCTTAACCAGCCTAATTAGCTTGGTGAATTAGCAGTGTGAAGGGTAGAATGCAGAGTGCGCCCTAGCTCTGGGGTAGAGGCACATGGGGCCCCCAAGATCAGTAAGCAGGACCAGTTCTACATAACCAGCTGGGGAAGCTCCAAAGAGGCTGCAGTGAAAGACTGCAGAAAAGCTCCTGCCATCCTGCAGCTGATTCCACACACACACACACACACACACACACACACAAAACGTGGATTTTGAACTGTGAACTATGCAAAATTATATTTATAACCAGAAAAGGCTTTGCTATGCCAAACCTAGTGGGCAATATTACATCATTGACATCTTTGGACTTAAAAAGAGAAAGAAAAATTTAAGGTGGTTCTGAGTAGCTCTTTTCCATCTCTAAAGGGAGGGGGAATGTGACTGAAAATTGAAAATGGCCCTAAACAGTGACAATAGGGTTCCAGGTCAAATACAAAAAAGAACTTCCAGGCCTTCCTAAAATAACTATACTCAAGCCCTATCAGACTTACTGCTTTATGTAATAAGTATTTGTTCAAAACTCTTTTACTATCTTGAAATAAAGTTCATAGATAATATCACCTATCTACAGGCATAATTTCAAAATCAACACATACTGCTCTAGCTGTAAAATGAATATGAATTTGTAAGTAATTTATAATAAACTGTGTATTTTAATATGTAGATGTTTAGGCATGACTTCACAAGAAGACATAATGGAAGAGATAGATGCACAACCTAAGAAAAATAAAACCTATTCAGTGGATTATCAACATGCTTCTTTTATACTTGAAACTTTGAAATAAAGAAAAAATATGTTTCTACATATGCTTGGAATCACTGTGATGCAACAGCTACAGTTGCACTGGAGTCTCAAAGTCTAGAAATGGTGTTACTATTGGTGATATGATTTTCTGAAATGGTGCACACAATACGTATTAAAGGTCTGAACTAAACATGTTTAAAACTGCAAGAAAATTTCAGAAAATTCAATGTGAATATATTAAAACACAGTTAGATTCTAGGCTTGGATACTTTTAAACAAGGTGGCTTGTTTTTAACTACATGAATGTACAGTGGGATATATGACAGTCATGAGAGAGTCAGGACAATCCTACACTGTGTGGACCTGTTCACACATTGCGAGATGTCTAGCATCCCTAGTTCCTGCCCAGGAGACGCCAGTGACCCACTCCAGACCCTCCCTCACCTGCCTCACCATCCCTTGTCACTGTGACAATTAATAATGACTCGCCAGAAGACGAAAACTTTCCCTGAGGGCACAGTGCATCCCGCATTAGGAGCTATTGCTTTAGAACTTCACTAATCTCCCATCCTGAAGTCAGAGTGAGCGTCTGGGTACAAGGTCAGGCTTCAAGGGGCAGGGTCTGTGCTCTTCTTTGGGGGTATGATGGAACAGGGTATTCCAGGTCACAAATAAACTCCCTTCTTGGTGGATCTCCACTCTTTTTTATTTACTTTTACCTTTTTTAAAGCCAAATGTTTTAACAGTCAAGTGATACATAAGTACCTGCCTGCTACACACTTGCCCTCCAAAGCTCATTCCCCAAAAGCAAACACTTTAAGGTATTCCCCTAGTGTCTTGCTTCCAAAATTCTAAATAACATGCTTTTCTCTTCTCAGTTGATTTTTTAATCATAATTTTTAATAATTATATATTATATATGTTAATATATATTATAAAAATTACTTTTAACCACAAATACTATCGATTGGCCTCCCAATAGGGAATACAAACTTTCATACCATATGTATAGCATATATTGAAATTAAGCTATTTTCATATAATGTTTTAGATTTGCACATGTATAATTTCATGTGATCCTCACAGAATTGTTGACAGGTATGTTGTCATATCATTCCCATTTAAAAGATAAGGAAATCAGAACACAGATAAATGTTGTGCCCAAGACCACATGACTAGAAAATAGCAAAGATGGAACTGGAGCCCAGAATATTTGCTCCTAATATACTGGTTTGTTTGTTTCTTTTTTCAATTTTACTTCAATAGCTATGGAACCATTTTGCTTAGAGTCTCGATTCTGGTAAAAACTCCCTCAAAGTCCTGTTCCAGTGGCACCTTCTTCATGAAACTTTCACCCCTGGGCAGGTCTTTTCTTTATGTTTTCACAGCCGTTTGTCTGTGCCTCCATCATAGCCTTCATCACAATGAATAATAAGTTTCTCTTTTCACAATGCTCAGAGGTAGAGTGCGAGCCCATCAAAGCCCTGGACAGCTTCTAATTCCTTTTTCTGTCCTCAGAGTGCAGCAGGGCATCAGGTGCCTAGAAGATGCTCAGTCGTCAGGGAACGTGAAGAGGCAACTTTAAGCAGAGGCCTGTGCTGGGGGCACAGAGATGACTAAAACAGAACACATTTCCTGACTTCCAAAACCCCAGGTTGGTAAACGTGTGGATGTAAGAGTGCTACTCTCTGAAACGGGTAGAGGAGTTACATTTCAAAAAGATAGATGCACAGAGACTAAAGTCCTCAAAGTTAAAACGTTAGCCAAGATGACAGGAAGCAGAACACATAGAAGACAAGCAAGATTCATAATATAATGGAAATCCTAAGGGGGAATGCAGTTAACAAAAGAAGAGTCTGGTAAAGATATGCTCTTACAAGAACAAAGATGGAAAATAATTTTTGGCAAATGAAAGTGGTTTATAAGTAAGGCCGACCGGAGAAGTTTACATTAATCAAGATGAGGAATGGTAAATGTGTAGATTGATATTTTATCTGGAAGAATATTAAGTAGCTTTAACAATGGAGAAAATATCTTTGGCTTTTCAGGTGGCCAAGGAGAGAAAGGGAGAAGAATAATTTAAGAAGTTAAGCCTTTTTTTGTCAATATGATAAGAGAGAAGGAGTAGAATTTAGCAATAAATGGGTCATGGATATGAAGTCGAAGGGAGTTTATGAAGATGTCAAAATCAAGCGCTATTGACAAATTGTGCAGAAAAAAGGAAAATAAAGGAGACAATTTTTTTTGTGAGGGCTGAGTAATTCTTTCGTTGCTCAGCTGAGTAAGAAGCAATGGCAATGAACACCTAGTAGAAATTCCAGTACATGTGTATAGTTGTGTCCATAAATGCCACCCAAAAGCATTTGAATTACCAGTCTTGCATTTCTTTTCTTTTTTCACCTAAGAAGGAAAACACTCTCATTAACTGTGCTAAATATCAGTTATAAATATATAAAAACATATATGTAATTATAACTACAGTTATAAGAAAAGAAATAACTCCAAAGAGGGGTCCTGCTCCTGAAAACAAGAACTAGGTTCCTGGTTCTTGCCAGATTTGCCAGACAGACACCCTGCAGGGGCTGTATGGCCAAGACCAGCATCTCCTCCCAGTATCTCCTTCTCAGAAACTGACTGGATTTGAAATCTGTTAAAAATTAGGGGAGAAGCAAACTGTCTTTATTCACAGACAACAGGAATTTGTATTTAGAAAATCCTGAGGAACACACACATAGAAAAAAAAAACTGTTAGAACTACTTTTGAAAAGTTTGGCAAAATTGCAGTACACAAGGTCAATATAGAAAAATCAATTGTATTCCAATATACTAGCAATGAACAATCCAAAATGTTCTAAAACTGAATTTTGGTGATAGTTGCAAATCTGGGTAAATTTTCAAAAAGTAATTGAATTATACATTTAAAATGAGTGTATTTTATGGTATGTAAATTATACCCCCATAAAGTATTTTTAAAATTGGGGGATGGCTCAGGCAAAGTGGCTCAGGCTGTGATCCTAGCATTTTGGGAGACCAAGGCAGGAAGATCACTTGAGTCCAGGTGTTCCAGATCAGGCTGGGCAACATAGTGAGACCCTATCTCTACAAAAAATAAAATAATTAGCTGGGCATGATGACACATGTCTGTAGTCCTAGCTACTTGGGAGGCTAAAGTGGGAGGAACGCTTGAGTCCAGGAGTTTGAGGCTGCGGTGAGCTATGATGCTACGTGCCACTGCACTCCAGACTGGGTGAGAGAACAAGACCCTGTCTCTAAAAATTTTTACGAATTAGGGGATGTCAAAGAAGGAAAAACCACAATTTTTTTTTTTACAAAAGGAGGATTTTACTCGTTATCTACACCTAATTTTTATGTTGTAATATCTGGTGTCAAATACTCTGATTTTGAAGGATAGAGCCCCAAATGTGGTAATTCCAGGTCATTTTCAGAGTAGCAGTCAGATATACCACTGTCATAAACCTCAGTACTGACACCAGGAGGTAGAACTTTGACAATCACATTTGATTGCCATTTATCTGACAGAGCACTGAGGAGTCTGGTTACAGAACAATAGGCCAAGGTAAAGCGAAAGGCAAGTCAGATGGCCAGTGATGGCTATGGGGGATCAGGGTCCTTATTCCCTGGGTTTGTGTGGATCATACCTTAGAAGGACAAGAGGCATTGGGTACTTAGAAGGAAACTCCCTCCTCAACTTCCAAGACCCAGTCAGTTCCTTGGACCAGGGCAGGGGTCTTGGCTTTGGTAACTCAAAACTAACAGAATACTCGGAACTCTCAACAACTCTCTGCATCTTTGCACATGCAGATGAAAATACACTCATGGGGATCTACAAATGATCATTGTAGAAAATGTCAGTGGCATAATTACCACCAATGGCCCTCTGCCTTTGGCTTTTTAAAGCCCTACATGGTTATAATTGAAGTCACATTTGTAAACATAAAACATTCCCAGTAACGACTATAAGAATATTTAATACTTCTATGGATAGTTTGTATTTCCTGTCTAGAAATAGCATAAAAACCATCTTTGGAGTAAGTTTAGATGCTGAGCTCAGAAGCAAAGTTTTCAGATATAGTCTCCCGTGCTCTGGTGATTGAAATAAACAGGTGCTCAACTGGAAAAAAAAAATTCCTTTTTTTTCATGCAACAATAGAAATTCATGAACTGATTCTATGGAATTTAGGTCTGTAGCCATTTTTATTCCAGCTTTGTTTTATTACTTTTAACCTATTATTTTTTAGAACTATTCAGTGACTTATGAAAAATACAGTAACCCATTGTCATCTGTCATATTTTAGGAGTACTCTGTTAGTGAAATATTCTGGTTCAAAGAGAGTTGACTAATTATAAAGAATAGTAATAACAGTCAGAATAACACTTAGAAGCATTTACTAGGTCTTGAAACAAACGTATCTTAATATTCTGCAAAGAAGTTTTAGTGAGAAAACTAAAGCAACTTGTTTGTAATCAGGAGTAGTTCCATAGTTTTCCTATGGGCCAAGCACTCTCTTAAGTATTTTATATACATGTATTTTATAAGCATGTTTTATATACATGTTTTTTATGTTATAATAAAAAAATCCAAGGAGAAACTATGATTATTCTTATTTTACAAATGAGATTTGGGAATAATTTTTGCCAAAAATTGCTATTAAATTTGTAGCTAGAATCTCATTAAAGTCTACCTGGTTCTAAAGTGTATTCACACCTTTCTTCTTTGTGGTATCCAGCAATCCTTCTTTGATGATAGAAGATGCTTGTTAAGTCATACAAGGATGTAAATATGAAACTGAATTATTTCCGGAAAAAGCTAGTTACACAGTCTCTCTTTTGTCAAAAATATCATCATCATCATTCATAACAAACATCTGCCATCCCCAAAAACAGCCACCCAAATTTCATTAATGATACTGAGTTGTTGAAAATTCCTCATGCCTGGCAAGTAATGGTCACTTTGGATTCAAAATATTAGCTCAATAGAATGAACCACGAAAGGAAACGATTCTGTGGCTTTGATACAAAGCATGCATTGAAAAGGTAATTTATAAGAAAGGCAGACTGAGTGGATTTCAGGATGAAATAATGAATGTTAAATTAGGCTTTTAAAATCTTGAATAAAGGAAGTTTCAAAGTGACCAAATACAATTTTGTTTAAGATTTTCTTCTTTTATATTAGCACTTTTTTTAGAATAGACAGTTATTCATCTTTAGCTGGCTCCTGTAATTAAATAAATTGATTTTTAAAAAGAGGGTTTTAATAAGATATTTCTGTTCTTGGTGCATTTTCATCTTTATCCACAATGTTCTCATAGAGTCCAAGAGCTAAAGAGTAATTTGAGGTTGCACCCTTTTAGGACCAGGTGAAATGGCAATTGTCAAAGTAATGGGGTCAGCAGAGGGCTGAACATCTTTTTCTTAATTCGCATGTGAAAGGGAATGTGGGCAAATTAACCTTGTATAACTAAATGTCCACTTTATTTGCTGCTGGGTAGCCATATTGCTAGAGCTAGATTCAACTTTTAAAATGGAACTCTTTGGACAATCCTGTAACAGCTCCTTTCACATTCTTGGTCATATGTGTACATAATAGTAAAACTCACGTGTTTAATACTACATGCCAGATTTTAGTGTTTTACATATATTATTTCATTCTCACAATAACACTATGAGATACTGATTTTGTCAGGATTCATTACAGAAAAAATGAAACCACTTTATGCAAGCTGGGATTCAATACAAGGAATTAGATGTTTACAAAGTTGTTGGAAAGGCTGAAGGAATAGGTTCTAGGCTGGGCCTCCAAAAGTAATTATCAGAGAAATACAGAACTCTCCCGCTAGGAAAGCTACTGCTACTTTCAAGGTCACTGAGAGCTAGTAAATCCAAGAATGCATCCCAGAGCAGGAATCTAGATTTGAGAAGCTGCTGCAGATCCCACCATTACCCCTGCCTTTGGCACCAAAGAAGCTGGGAAAAGGACACTGGACCCCTGCTGCAGATGTAGCCTCACATCTCCAAGATCTAGCTTTCCAGCAGAAAAATGGCCAAGTGAGGTGAGAGAATGGCTTCCTCACATCTGCCTTCCAAATTTCAAACAAGCCAATCTAAATGACAGGACTGACCTAACATCCAAATCCCTACATGCCAAGGGGTTTGAGAAATGCACATATTAGCTTTTCAACCTCCACAGAAGGGGAAAGACCACTGGAGGGAGGTGGAATATAGGATAAGCAAGGCAATCCACTTTATTCCAGGTAAGTACTATTATTATCATCCTTGTGCCTCACCCTTCAGTTTGATAGATAGGGTAACTGAGGCACAGAGGATTAAGTAAATGGCTCAGTCAGGTGTGGTGGCTCACACCTGTAATCCCAGCACTTCGGGAGGCCAAGGTGGGAGGATCACTTGAGGTCAGGAGTTCGAGACCAGCCTCGGCAACATGGTTAAACACCATCTCCACAAAAAATACAAAACTTGGCCAGGCATGGTGGTGCATACCTGTAAATCCCAGCTACTCCGGAACTGAAGCATGAGAATCCTTTGAACCCAGGAGGAGGAGGTTGCAGTGAGCTGAGATCGCACCACAGCACTCCAGCCAGAAAACACAGCAAGACACTGTCTCAAACAAACAAACAAAAAAGGAAATTGCTCAAGGTCACACTAAGACAGTCTTCAAAGAACCCATGCTCTTAACCACTGGGCTTCACTCCTGAAAGTCCAGTGTGTCCTGTGCACACATAGGTTAAATGAAAATCCCAGTAGCATTTTTTTTTTTTTGCTTAAGGTGAAATCTTTTTCAGTGATAAAAAAAATTTCAACAGTGTAAATCAGGAAAGAGCTAAAGCTCTAGTACACTACTGCACTCTTATTGACCTTTACAACACTAAATAAAATCTACTTAGGATCCAGCAAAGCTTTTGAATTTCACTTTTTCAGAATCTCAACTGTTGATTCAGGTACCATTAGATGCTATTTGAGGTGATGTTTTGATGGAGAATCAGGAATATTCAGCAATTCAACTTCAAGTGAACCCCTACTATTCACTAAATTGAAAGGCAAATCTCAGAATTTACTATTAAATGTGACAATGAGTCCCTTCCAGAGACACCAGAATCAGGCCTTCAGAGAGGAATAGAAATATTTCTCATCCCCTAGCCCAGACCTGGTGTGGCAGAGACACTGCCCAGTGTTTACCAAGCCCATTTACTTTCCTCCTGGGCCCCTTTGCAATTAGGCTCAGGCTATGTGAGTTCTGACTAATGGAAGATGGGTGGCAGTGATATACGTGACTTGCATGCCTGGCCACTCATTCTGTGACAACTAGGATATGTGCTGACAATGGTGGTGTCAAAAGATAGAAGAAACCTGAACTCTTCCTGCATGACTGCCAACCACATTGACTGTGATGTGAGGAAGCAATATATTTGTATCAAATTAAGCCACTGAGGTCTGGGACTGTTTGTTAGACGAGTTAGCTGACCTGGACCTTCTGCTACACATCTTCTTAGCAAATGCAAACCTGGGTCCAGCAGACCTAGCCCGCGGGCAGGGGCAGACCAAGTTAGATTTGTAAAAGAGCATATGAAAGAGTGTTACTCTCTGGATAGCCTTCATCTCATGGCATTTTTCCTACCTTTTCCTCATCAGCATCATCTCTTTTTTTCAAAATTAATCTAAGTGTTGCCATTTCCTTTGCTTTGCTTCTGTTTCGCAGGTCAGAGCAATGAACCTGGACACTGTTGGAAATGGAAAAAAAGAACAAGATGGAGTCAGAGAAAAGGGACCCTACCTGTAATTGCTGGATGTGTAAATGCCTTAGACACTTCCACCCTGGAAAAAGTAATCCCTTCCAAATGCTGAAACCAGGCCATCAGGATCAGCTCTCTTCTACCTGAGATGGGTGCAAGCTGGGTAAAAAGACATCAGGAAGAAAGAGGATTTATGCTTGCTCTTTGTTGGACCAGTGGGAATTACTGGGACAGAATGCAATGCAAGGCTCTCCTTTATTACAACATACGAACAGGCTAAACCAGATTTCCCTCCCTAAGAAAAAAAACTAAAGCTCTTTAAAAGCACCATTTATGAACAATAGCAAATATGTTCATTGTAGATCACTTTTAGCTGTTCATTAAACCAAATCCCCTGGGGACATTTTATGCCAATGCTTTGGAAATTAGTCCTTGTTACTTTATGTAATTGAAAACAATAAAGCTAAGTGCCTGTTACACTCTTCTGTAATTTGAAACAGGGACTTGCAACCTCAGGTCCTATCTCCAGGCCCTTCAGTGGCCTCAGAGGTAATGATGGGAAACTGTGTGTTATATTCATTATATCAGAAAACCTTGCAGAAATGGGACATTTAACTTGAAGCTGTATGAGCTCACTAAAATGCCAAGTCTCTGCTTTTTGACTGAGATGACATCAGTTTAGTACAATAATTGATTGTCTAAAAGGATAATGATTGATAATTGATTATCTCATGCTATCTGGGAACTTTAAATAATAGTCATTTAATGTCTTAGATTAATATAAATGGGGTAAATTAATCATGCTATAAGACTTTCAAAAAGAAGACCCTTTAAGAAATAGGCTTCACGTAGAAAAAAACTATTAACAGTTAAAAAATCTAGCCAAAAAGTGGAAACAGCCCAAATGTCTGCCTCCTGATGAATGGAAATATGAAATGTGGTAAATCCATTGTCTTAGTCTATTTTTCACTGCTGTAACAGAGTACCACAGACTGGGTAATTTATAAAGAAAAGAAGTATATCTGGCTCATGGTTCTGCAAGCTGAGAAATCCAAGACTACGGTCCAGCAACTGGTGAGGGCAATCCTATAGCAGAAGGCAAAAGCAAACATGTAAGACAGACAGAGGAAAGCCAAACTCATCCTTTTAATCAGTAATCCACTGCTGAGATAACTAACCCACTCCCTCCATAGTAGCGTTAATCCCCTCATGAGGGTGGAACCCTCATGACCTAATCCCTTCTTAAAAGTTCCCACTTCTTAATACTGTTACTATGGGAATGAAGTTTCAACATGAGTTTAGGTGGGAACATTAAACCATAGCATCCACGCAATGAAGTATCATTCCATGATAAGGAATGAAGACTTGATAGATATTATAACATGAATGAACCTCAAAAAATTACACTTAGTGAAAGAAACCAGTTACAAAAGACTATATATTATGATTCTATTTATATGAAAAATCCATCCAATGCAAATCTGTAGAGACAGAAAATAGATTAGTGATTATCTAAGGCTGAGATGCAGGAGAATGGGGAATATGGGGAATGACTCTTAATAGCTATGAGGTTTCTCTTTTGGATAATGAAAATTAGATTGTGATGATATATATATATATCTGTAAATATATAAAAACAATGGAATTGTACACTTAAACAGGTAAATTTTATGGTACAGGCATACCTCAGAGATATTGCAGGTTTAATTCCAGACTACCACAATAAAGTGAATATTGCAATAAAGCCAGTCATGCAAACTTTGTTTCCCAGTACATATAAAAGTTATGTTTATACTATACTGTAATCTATTAAGTGTGCAATAACATTTTGTCTAAAAACAACAATTTACATGCTTTAATTGAAAAATACTTTATTACTTACAAAATGCTAACAATCATCTGAGCCTTCAGCTAGTCTTGGTCTTTGCTGGTGAAGGGTCTGGCTTCAATGTTGATGGCTGCTGACTAATCAGGGTGGTGCTTGCTGAAGGTTAGGGTGGCTGTGGGAATTTATTAAAATAAGACAATGATTTACCACATTGATTGATTCTTCCTGTCACGAAAAGTTTTTCTGTAGTGTGTGATTCTGTTTGCTATTTTATCCACAGTATAACTTCTTTCAAAATTAGACTCAATCCCCTCAAACCCTGCCACTGCTTTATCAACTAAATTCATGTAATATTCTAAATCCTTTGTTGTCATTTGAACAATGTTCACAGTATCTTCAACAAATATAGATTCCATCTCAAGAAACTACTTTCTTTTCTCATTCACAACAAGCAATTGGGAAAATTTTAGAGAATATATTCAAGTATAAAGAAGAAAATATTACCACCACTGCCTAGTAATAACCTTTGTTAACATTTTGGCATGTTTCTTCCTAAGGTTTTATATATATTTATGTTTATTTATGACCTAATTAAGTTCATACTATAAATTCATTTTTGTAGATTACAATATCATGACAAGCCTCCAGTTGGCAATGGCTGCTAAAAAGCCTAGAGTCAAAAGCACAAAGCCTTACAGCATTCATGTTGTGAACAAAATACTCCCAGCTTAACTTTATGTTTTTCTATTCAGACTTCTTTCATCCTATTTTCCATGGTCCTTTATTTCCATATTTAATATAATTTTGTTATATGTAGTTCCATAAAACATTCTAAAGGCTTTCTAAAATAATTATTTTCATCATAATCATTTTTAAGTATACAGTTCAGTTGTGTTGAGTGTACTCTCATAGTTGTACGACAGATCTCCAGAACTTTTCCATCTCGAAGTATTGAAACTCATTGAACAACTCTGCATTTTTTCCTCCTCTCGTACTCCTGGTAACAACCATTCTACTTTCTGTTTCTGTGAATTTGACTGCTTTGGATACCTCACATAATTGAAATTACACAGTATTTGCCTTTGTAACTGGCTTATTTCATTTAGCATAATGTTCTCAGTTTATTCACATTGTAGCACGTGACAAGATTTCCCTTTTTTTGAGACAGAGTCTCGCTCTATTACCCAGGCTGGAGTGCAGTGGTGCAATCTCAGCCCACTGCAACCTCCACCTCCCAGGTTCAAGAAATTCTCATGCCTCTGCCTCCCGAGTAGTTGGAATTACAGGTGCACACCCCCAAGCCCAGCTAATTTTTGTGTTTTCAGGAGAGACGGGGTATTGCCATGTTGGCCAGGCTGGTTTGGAACTCCTGACCTCAAGCAATCTGCCCACCTCAGTCTCCGAGGGGCTGGGATTACAGGTATGAGCCACCATACCTGATCGACATTTCCTTTCTTTTCGAAGATGAATAACCCATTGTTATATTCCACAATAGTCCCCTTATCCACAGGAGTTATGCCTCAAGACCCCCAGCATATCCCTGAAACTGCGGGTCTGCTATGTTTTTTCCTATACGTACATACCTATGATAAAGTTTAATTTATAAATTAAGGCACCATAACGATTAACAACAATAACTAATAATAAGATGGAGCACTTATAAAAATATACTGTAATAAAAGTGTGTGAATGTGGTATCTTTCTCTCTCTCTCTCTCTCTCAGTATCTTATTGTATGTGATTTTGTGGACCACCGTTGAATACTGGTAACTGAAACCACAAAGAGTGAAATCAGGAATAAGAAGGGACTACTGCACAGCATTTTGTTTATCCATTCACCCAACCATGGACATTTGGGTTGCTTCCACTTCTTGGCTATTGTGAATAATGCTGCTATGACATGGATGTGCAAATCTCTTTGAGAGTCCCCTTTCAATTATTTTAGACATACAGACAGAAGCAGGATTTCTGAATCATATTATAGTTCTATTTTTAATTTTTTGAGGAAGCCATTATACTTTTTTCATAGTAGTTTCACCATTCCCACCAACAGTGCACAGGATTACAGTTTCTCAACATTCTTGTCCACACTTGTTATTTTCTGTTTGTTTGTTTATAGTAGCCTTCATAATGGATGTGAGGTGATATTCCATTGTGATTTTGTTTTGCATTGTTCTAATGGTTAGTGGTGTTGAGCATCATTTCATATTCTTGTTGGTTACTTGTATATCACCTTTAGAGAAATGCCTATTCAAGTTCTTTGCCCATTTTTGATCAGGTTGTTTTTTGTTGTTGAATTGTAGGAGCTCTTCATATATTCTGGATGTTAAGCACTTATCAGCTATCTGATCTGCAAATATTTTCTCCCATTCACTTATTAATTCTGTTAATTGTGTCCTTTAATGCACAAACATTTTAAAGTTTTATGTAGTCCCATTTGTCTATTTGTGGTTTTGTTGCCTATGCTTTTGGTGTCACATATAAGAAATCATTGCCAAGTCCAATGTCATGAAAACTTTCCCCTATGTTTTCTTCTAGGGGTTTTATAGTTTTGGTTATTATGCCTTGGTCTTTAATACATTTTAACTTAATTTTCATATATAGCATAAGATAAATGCATAATTTCATTCTTTTGCACGTGGATATATAGTTTCCCTTGAGCCATTTGTTGAAGAGATCGACCTCTTCCCATTGAGTGGTCTTGGAACCCTTGTCAAAGACTGTTTTACCATATATTTGAGGTTTATTTCAGGCCTCTCTCTGTTATATCAATCAACATGCCTGTTTTTATGCCAGTATTACACTGTTTTGATTACTATAGCTTTTTGTATGTTTTGAAAACAGAAAGTGTAAGACCACCACCTTCGTTGTTTTTTGTTTGTTTGTTTGTTTGTTTGTTTTGAAATGGAGTCTCACTGTCACCCAGGCTGGAGTGCAGTGGCACAATCTTGGCTCACTGCAACCTCAGCCTCCCAGGTTTAAGTGATTCTCCTGCCTCAGTCTCCCAAGTAGCTGGGACTACAGGTATGTACCTCCACGCCTGGCTAATTTTTTGTATTTTTAGTAGACACAGAGTTGCACCATGTTAGCCAGGATTGTGTCCATCTCCTGACCTCGTGATCCACCCACCTCAGCCTCTCAAAGTTCTGGGATTACAGGCGTGAGCCACCATGCCCGGCCCCACCTTTGTTATTTTTTAAGATTGTTTTGGTTATTCAATATCTCATGAGATTTTATAGGAATTTTAGGATGGCGTTTTCTATTTCTGCAAAAAAGCCATTGGGATTTTGATAGAGATTGCATTGAATCTGTAGATGGCTTTTGGTAGTATAAGCATCTTAACAATATTAAGTCTTCCCTACACATTAGGTACAGTGTACACTGCTTGAGTGATGGGTGCACCAAAATCTCAGAAATCATTACTAAATAATTTATTCATGTAACCAAACACCACCTGTTCCCCAAAAACCTAATGAAATAAAAAATAATTTTTTAAAAAAACAATATTAAGTCTTCCAATTAATGAACCTGGGATGTCTTTTTATTTATTTGGGTCTTCTTTAATTTCTTTCAGCAATGTTGTGTAGTTTTCAGGTAAAAGTGTATCTCGTTGGTTAGAATTATTCCTAAGTATGTTATTCTTTCTTATGCTGCTATAAATGGAATTGTTTTCACTTCCTTTTCAGATTGCTTGTTGTTAGTATATAAAAACACAATTGATTTTTGCATGTTGATTTTGTATCCTGAAACTTTGCTGAATTTGTTCATTAGTTCTAACAGGTTTTTTTTTTTTTTTAATAGAATCTTTAGGGTTTTCTACATATAAGATTATGTCATCTGCAAACAGATAATTTTTCTTCTTTTCTTATTTGGATGCAACAAACAATATTTAAATACAATAAAATTTATAAACCACTTTTTTTCTCTCAAACGTATTTTCCACATCATTAAAAATATTTTGTAGACATCGTTGTAGTTGTTGCATATAAGTCCATCATCTAGATGTGCTATAATTCACATGACCATTCCTCATTTAGGTTGCTTTAAATTTATATTATGATAAACAATATTCTAGAACATAACTTTATGTATAGTTCTTTGGTCACATATAAAATTCTTTTTTCCTTGTGATAGGGTCCTAGAAATTGCACCACTGGGTCAAAGATTATAAATATTTAAAGACTTTTGACACTTTTTTTTAGTTTGGAAATGCATAACTTTAAAAATAGTAATTGAACATATAATATTTGAACACCTTATATCTATTCTTTGAAAATTTACAATATATCTTACATTTTTAGATGGCATAAAATACACCATCTTTGTAGCTTTAAATATACAAATATATCAATTATATTTTATTATCATGTTGAGCTCTTTTGTTAACACTTACATTCTTCTCCAAGTCCTACTTCCTCTTTGCTGGGGTGTTAAGTAGCCAGTACCGAAGGGTGGGTTCCCAAAGGCCAGGATGGGGTGGGGTAGTCTACTCCAGGACGTACAAAGTAGGAGGCAATCAAGTGGCCCATTTTAGACAAAGTTCATGGGAGCAGAGTGTGAGGCTGAGAGTCTTTCTTCCAAGGAGATACAGAATGAGCCTGAAGGGCCTGAGGTTAGGCTGGACTTAATGAGGCTCAAACAGCAGGGTGTCAATTGGAAAGTGGGGAGATTTGGGTTGTCACAGTAATTGGGCGGGCATTGAGTAAACAGGGGTCACAGATTCTAGAAACATTGTGTTGCTTGAGACCGTCCTCTAAAATAACTTTCCAGCCCCCAGTGCTATTTATTATCTCTCCCACTGATACACACTGGGCTAGTTTTGTGCTGACACATTTAGATTCCAAGAGCTACCCTGTATTGTATTCCCTTAACAATTAAAGACCATAGAAATGTAGACATGCAGTGAGCGAATAACTTCAAAGTCCCTAAATGTGAAGCTTTAATTGTTGTATACCTTCTAAAAATGCATGTGACAGTGATAACAGGTTAAAATTAAAGGAGAAAATTTATATTTATTAAACACTATGTACCACAAAGTTTATGTATTACTTTCCTACGGAAGCTATAACAAATTTTTACAAACTGCGTGACTTAAAACAAGATAAATTTATTCTCTTGAAGTTTTGGGGTCCAGAAGTCAAAAGTCAAGGTGCCAACAGAAATGTAAACATTTCTTAACTTGTGGCCACTTCCCTCCAATCTCTGCCTCCATGGTCACAAGACAGTCTCCTCTTCTGTCTGTCTAATGTATTGCTGCCTCACTCTTGTAGGGATACTTGTCATTGGGTTTAGGGCACACCTGGACAATCCAGGATGATCTCCTCATCTCATGATTTTTAATTTAAATCTGCAAAGGCCCTTTTTTTGAATAAGGTCACGTTCATAGGCTCTAGGGATTAGAACCTGAGCCTGTCTTTTTATGGACCATCATTCAGTTCACTACAATTTACTTTCAGAATTTTGTTAAATTCTCCAGCAATCTTGTGATGGAGACATCATTATCCTCTGTTTACAGGTGAAGAAATGAAAATTTAGAAAGAAGTACTCGGCCAAAGCCTCCTGGTGCATGCCAGAGCTAAGATTCGCCCCAAAGCTTCCTGATACCCATATCCAGTGCTGACGTGGTCTACCCTGTGACTGGTTGGTTATATGGCACTGTTCCCACCAAAACAAAGTCAGCCTCAGAAATGGTGCTCACAGGTGACCTTGTGCACTCCACTGGTCTCGACCTAAAAGAAGTAAAATTCTTATTTGCTAAAGGAGCATTCAGTCTAAAATAAGAAATAATATAGCCAGGCAATTATATGAGTTGTCTTCACAGTTAAATCCAAATAAATATCAACCTAACCTAAATTTCAATATCCATACAATGTTCCAAAGTGTCTTTTTCCATTTTCTTATCCCCTGAAAAAAAGGCACATTTCTTTAGGTTGGTCCAGTGCATTCTCTCAACATTTGCTGAGTACCTACTATAATTTGTAGTATGATATGCTTTGAAATCCTTCTTCCCTTGTTTTGGACATTTTTATTTTACTGTAAGGATAAATTTGAACTCACACCAAAAAGAGGCCCAAAAATATTCTGGCATTCTCCACATCCTGGATTATTTTTAAACCTAATTTATTGAATATTAACTTCTTGTTTTGCTCTTTTCCCTTCTTAAATTTAAGTTGTTTTAAATAGCATTTAAGGTTTTACATAACTGCAACTGGTTACTTCTAGAAAAACTTTTTTTTAAATAAAGCTTTATTTACAATTCAGATTTAGGAATGTTTGAAACAGGACCAAGGGATGCACATTCAGTCAAATCCATCAAAATAATTGTAAAATAAGAGAATATCTTGCTGTTTTTCAAGGATAGCTTGTCTTACCAAGGATGGGGTTTTCTACAAATGTGTTATGATGTCTCAAGGGTAATACATCTCATGTAGTCAAAAAAGTTCACAGTTTTTTCTTTGTTTTGTTTTTTGCTTTTTTTTTTTTTTGAGACAGAGTCTCGCTCTGTCGCCCAGGCCCAGGCTGGAGTGCAGTGGCGCAATCTCGGCTCACTGCAAGCTCCGCCTCCCGGGTTCACGCCATTCTCCTGCCTCAGCCTCTCCGAGTAGCTGGGACTACAGGCGCCTGCCACCACGCCCGGCTAATTTTTTTGTATTTTTTAGTAGAGACGGGGTTTCACCGTGGTCTCGATCTCCTGACCTTGTGATCCGCCCGCCTCGGCTTCCCAAAGTGCCGGGATTACAAGCGTGAGCCACCGCGCCCGGCCCTTTTGCTTTTATTTTTGAGACAGAGTTTTGCTCTTGTTCCCAGGCTGGAGTGCAATGGAGCAATCTCGGCTCACTGCAACCTCCGCCTCCTGGGTTCAAGCGAATCTCCTGCCTCAGCCTCACCAGTAGCTGGGACTACAAGCGTGCGCCACTATGCCCGGCTAAAATTTGTATTTATTTATTTATTTTTTTAATTTTTTTTGAGACAGAGTTTCACTCTTGTTGCCCAGGCTGGAGTGCAATGGCACGATCTCCACTCACTGCAACCTCCGCCTCCCAGGTTCAAGCGATTCTTCTGCCTCAGCCTCCTGAGTGAGTAGCTGGGATTACAGGCACGTGCCACCACGCCATGCTAATTTTGTATTTTTAGTAGAGACGGGGTTTCTCCATGTTGGTCAGGCTGGTCTCGAATTCCCGACCTCAGGTGATCCACCCGCCTCAGCCTCCCAAAGTGCTGGGATTACAGGCGTGAGCCATCGTGCTCGGCTAATTTCTGTATTTTTAGTAGACACGGGGATTTCACCATTTGGCCAAGCTGGTCTTGAACTCCCGACCTCAGGTGAGCTGCCCCCTTTGGCCTCCCAAGGTGCTGGGACTACAGGCGTGAGCCAGTGTGCCTGGCTGAAAGCTGATAGTTTAGAATCACAGCACCTTTCAGGGAAGGGATAGATTTTTTCATAATTTTGTGTGTTTAAGGAAATAATATATTTAATAAACTCACATGCAAAAATAACATCTGTTATCACTGATTGAGGAAATTTAGTAGAAATGCAAAAATTGAAATGATGTTAATTTGGCCACATTGGAGAGGAGCGGCAGAAGAGACTCATGTTTAGATACTTTAAAATGTAAATAGTGCTCATCAGGGGACACAGCCTCACTTCACATAATGTGTTTTCAGATAAACAAGTGGGGGAAATTTGCACTAATTCTATAGGGGCATAATTAAAAATAATTAGGCAGAAAAAAATCCTCTCACTTATTTTATTTAAAAACTTCAAGGAAAAGACAGAGATGGATTTTGCATTTTCAGAAAATGGTGAGCGTGTAGTACAGGCTTGAGATCGGAAGTCCCCAGTGATGTAAGCTTCCTTCTTCCTGTATACCTGCCAATTTACTTTAAAAAAAAAAAGTGCTTACAATGGACTGTCTCCAGGGAAGAGAAGGTATGCGCTTAATGACTCAGTCCTTGGCAACCATCAATAAGTATGCTAGTTAGAGGCAATCAAAGAGTGTAATATGCATACTGCAAACCCAGGAAAATACTAGTGTGGACAGATAAGTAATAAACAGATAGATAGACATGGTGAAATGAAAAAGTAAGCAGAATGGCAATCACCCTGGCTTTTGCTACAGTAACAAATAATAACCAAATCTCAGTGTAAACACAAACATTTATTTCTCGCTCACATTATAGGAGGGCAGTAGGTTGATCAGGCTTGTGGCAACGGTGGCTAGGCTCTATGTCTTATTCTGGGACCCAGGTTAAAGCAGCAGCCAGTATTTGGAGCATATAATACTCAGAGAGAAGGGCAGAAGATGAGGGGGGCAAGAGCTACTCCCCACAAGATCACTGGAGTTTTCTGCAGGGACACAGCATACTTCTTATCCACTCACATTCCGTTGGCAAAGCAATTCCAAAGTCAGTGGGGCGAGGAAATTGATTGCACCACAAGAAAACATGGGAAAGGGGGAGAGAAATGAGGAACTGTGAACAAATAAGCTTATCACACCCGAGAGATAGAAAACAGTAAAATAATATGACCAAATGTACATTTTTAAAGAAAATATTATGATTATTAAACACATAATTCAGACAGAAAACTCCTTCTGCCCGTGGTAAATGGACCCAAGTTTTATGGGGCCTGAAACCTGTGCAATTTTTATGATCATCTTTAGAAAAATATGATCAAATAGTACTAATAAAAATTAGGGGGTTTGAAGCTTAAATTTAATTAGCTTCAAGGTAAATTTGATTTTGCCTCCACTTTAAGTAATGTAAAAACAACCTAACTCCATTCATTAATAAAATTTTGGTAGAAATTTCACTTCAAAACTTGTATTAGTACTGTTCTTTTAAAATAAGATACTGTATTTTTTTTTTTTTTTTTGAGATGAAGTCTCACTCTGTCACCCGGGCTGGAGTGCAGTGGCGTGATATCAGCTCACTTCAACCTCTGCCTCCCAGGTTCAAGCAATTCTCCTGCCTCAGCCTCCTGAGTAGCTGGAATTACAAGCCTGCGCCACCATGCCCAGGTAATTTTCGTATTTTTAGTAGAGACGGGGTTTCACCATGCTGGCCAGGCTGGTCTTGAACTCCTGGCCCATGATCTGCCTGCCTCGACCTCCCAAAGTGTTGGAATTACAGGCGTGAGCCACAGTGCCCGGCATGATACTGTATTTTTTTTTTAATAAACAGAGAATCAGTTATTCGTTCAGACCTAAGAACATGATAAGATAATCTTCTGGCCTCTTGAGGTCACCTAGGTCATTTAAAAACTACGAGGGAGGTAGGAATTCGCTGGATGTCCTTCTCTGAAGAAACCCATTGATTCAAATTTTATTTATCTAATAGAATCCAAATTGGCCGCCATTGTTAAATATATGATGACCTGCTTTGTGATCGTATTGTAATGAGTATGTTTAATTTTGGAAAAAAATGTCTGCCCCCACCCCTGGCTCCAGAAGATGGCTGATGTGTAAATGCAAGATTTTTCCTAAGAATAAATGCTTATTTTTTCAGCTAACATAAAAAGTAACTTATTTCATATAAATTTTCCAGACTTCTAGATATTGTTGTTGAGAATATGGAGTAAATTATGGATGAGGTGGTTTTTAAAGCCAGGTGAGCTGACAGTAAACAATAAGAGTGTAGGGTTAAAATATGGTGGGGTGCATTCGTGCTAGGTCCAGATCCAGTCGGTAGGTTAAGACATGAGGAAACGTTGAAAGATGGAGGCCAGAAAGAGCCTGCACCCCAAGTCTCTATCATTCTACTCTTTACTTGGTGTGGTAGGCAGGATAATGGTTCACAAAGAAATTCACACCCTAATCCCCAGAACCTGTGACTACGTTCCTTACAGGGCAAAGGTACTCTATAAATAGGATTCAGGTTATGGACTTTGAGATGGGGAAATGATCCCGCAATATCCAGGTGGGCCCAATCTAATCATGCAAATCCCTAAAAACAGAATCCCTGTCCTGGCTGTGGCCAGAGAAAAAGATGTGATGACAGAAGAGTCAGTGAGATTGGACCTGCTGAGCTGGCCTCCAGAAAAAAACAGAGCCCTGCCGACACATTGATTTTCATCTGGTAAGATTCTTGCTGGACTTCTGACCTACAGAACTGTAAGTTAATAAATCTGTGTTGCTTCAAGCTACTACATCTGTGGTAATTTGTTACTGCAGCAATACACTAATACACAAAGCTAATACACTTGGTGAAGCAGGGCAATGAATCACCAATAATATATGCAGATGATGGAGGTCCTTAATTCCCTGGTGCGAATGCTTCAGGAAGATCTAGTTCCCCTGAACCTCAGTCTTCATCTTTGACTGTTACCCAAGTTTCTGAGGCTAAACTGGATACATGCACTGCCACTCTGCCACGGTCCAACAGGCATTCTTTTTTCAACCCAGTTTATCTCTTTCCGTTTCCTCAACTTGTGTTTGTGAAGTGACATTTTAGGTCCTCTTAGTCTGATTATTCTGCATGAGGTAAAGCAGCAAAATACCCTTTGACAACCCTATGAGTCACATTCTCCAGTATGATCAAACTGCGGTGGATCAGGGAAATGGTTTTGGAAGTACATTTATTTTCTGTTGGTACAGTTTGACAATTTGGTTTGTTCATATTGCCAAAACTGAGCATATAATGTTAACTTCTTCTATGGTCTTTGAAATATGAACATATTTGAACATATACTGCATTCTGATTAAATCCACTTAAACTTATTGCAATGCATGCCTATGTTTTTATTCTTGGCTGGACAGACTGCTGTGCAAAACAAGAATCTGTCTAGCTCCAAAGGGGATACTCAGGAAGAAACCGTAAGAGGAGCCCTTAATTAAAAACAAAGGCGAGTCATTTGGGGGAAGTTGGAAAAAAATACGGTCTATATGCAAAAGCAAGTGATGGACTGATTCCAAAACATTGTTTAAAATACTTTGAGAAATAGTCATTAATGAGGTGAGAAAAACAGTCACTTAAACTATTATGAATGGTTTTCTTTGCACATAAAATAGGGTGGAAAATGGATTCAAGCAGCAGTGAAAGTGTGATAAGTAAATAGACTAAATCTACTGAGGAGAACAGAAGTCCTCCTGGAGAAAGACACTGTGGAAGAATAAGGCCATTTGCCAAATAATGGACCAGAATGATGAACTTTGTATTAATTGACACTGTAAAGTTATTATACAATATTTAGTATACTTTAATGCATATTCATTTTTTCCAACATCAAAGGATTTAATAATGTTGAGAAGAATATTTAGCATTCTCACAGAGCTTAATTTCTGGATCTCAGCTGTTCATCACCGAACAAACAGGACGCAATGCTAATGGAGCATTACCTTGCCCAGAATATTGACTATTAATAATATACAGTCATTGAGAGGAAGCACCAGTTTATGAACACGATTTAAATACTAGAGATTGGCAAAAGAGAAGATTATTCGTGTTCCTAAAGATGTTGGTTCATGTCAACCTTCTTTCCACTGTAATCCAAGTAGAAGCGGTAAGAATATATTATGAATTTCCTCCTGAGAGATAGCTAAGTGCACTGGACTTGGTGCCATAACACCGGGGTTTCCGTCTCCATTCCTCTGCTTCTGGCAATGGGAACACTGCGGGGCCTCCCAGAGCCTACTTTCTACCTGATAAACACAGATAATATTACCTATTTTTGTCTGATTTCCAAAATGAGGTAACATGATATACTGCAACAAGAAAGTGCTTTGTAAATTTTAGAGAGTTCTATACATTAGGGTCCTTATATTAGGCTTTAAAAAAATTATATGTAAATTGTTAAAATACCACTTCAGCACAGATATATATTGTTATAACTTTTGATAGAATTTTATCAAAACTTAATGTAATAATAGTTTCATGCTTTGGTACTTATCATCAATTTAGGTTATGTGTGTTTACAGTGATGTTCATTGCACATAAATATTTGAAAAATAAATGCTCCCTTCACAGTTTTACCTAGAGCTAGGCCTCGTGACCTTTACGTTGTTTCTGAGTTCTTTTACAGTTTTTATTGACAGTCAAATCATGTCTTCATTAAGGTGCCAGACAAATATTAAATTCAGTAATCTATTGACCAGCAAATATTTATAACTTATTCACTTATTATGTGCATGTTACTATACAAAGTACTATTCAGTAAACTCAGCAAAATGAGCAGTTTGATTTTTTTTTCCCTCTTCTAAACTGACTAGCTCTTTGCCTGAATTAATCAAATCAACCAGTAGATTTTTGGCTTCCTGTAGATGCAGCTTAAATGTCACTTTCTGTCTTCAAGCTGCTATTTTGAAAACTGGTGATGTGTAGGTGGAAAACACTTTACTATTTACAAGTAGAGTACTATACAGTAAGGCTTATTAGATTGTTATTTTCACTCTGTAGGTCTATTTTATTTAACTTTTTATTATGGAAAATTTTAAACATGTGAATAGGCATATGGAGTAGTATCATGAATCCCCACACACCTAACCCAGTTTCAACAATTAACAAATCATAGCCAGTCTCACTTCATCTGTACTTGCATCAATCTCTCTTCTACCCCATGTTATTTTGGAGCAAACATCAGATATCCTATAATTTAATTCTTAAATATTTCAATATATATATTTAAAAAGAAAGAATTTTTTAAAATTAATCACAATAGTATTATCAAATCCCAAATACAATTAACAAGAATTACTTAATATCATTAAATATTTAGTGTGTATCCAAATTTCCAGTTGTTTCATAATTTTATATTTTTTTTGCAGTTTGTTTCAATCAGTAACCAAATAAGGCCCACACATTTTGATTGGTTAATATGCCTCGATTCTATTTTAATCTTCAACTTTTTCTTTTTTTCCCTCTTGCAATTTATTTGATGAAGAAACTGGGTCATTGTCCTGTGGCCTTTTCTACAGCCTACATTTTACTGAGTGTATCCCACGGTATAGTGTAATATGTTTTTCAGTCCTACGTGTTTCCTGAATACTAGTAGTAGGGTCTGGAAATGTGCTATGCAATATCATATTCACATATAGTTTCTTTTTAAAAAATGAACTTATTATTTCAGAATAGGTTTAGATTTACAGAAAAATATGTGAGGATCACACAGAGAATTTACATCCAGTTTTCCTTATTATTAATATCTTAAATTAGTATGGCACATTTGTTAAAATTAACAAATATTGATACATTATTATGAACTAAAATCCATGCTTTATTCAGATGTCCTTAGTTCTTACCTAATGTATTTTTTCTGTTCCGGGATCCCATCTAGGATATTACATTGCATTTGTAGTTAAGTCTCCTTAGATTCCTCTTGGCTATGACAGTTTCTCAGACTTTTCTTACTTTTGATGTCCTTGACAGTTTTGAGGGGTACTGGTGAGGTCCATTGTAGAATGGGTTACGGGTTTTACGGGAGACCACAGAGGTCAAGTGCCATTTATATGACATCATATCAAAGGTACATATTGTACATATTAATTATCACTGTTGATGTAATCTTGATCACCTGGCTGAGGTAGTGTTCGTCAGTCTCCATTATAAAACTACTCTTTTTTCCCCATTTCTACACAGTGCCCTTTGGAAGGGGAGCACGACACAAAACCTACACTTAAGGAGTAGAGAGCTATGTTTCATCCTTTTGGGTGGAATATTTTTATTATTTATTTATTTATTTATTTATTTTGAGACAGAGTCTCACTTTGTTACCCAGGATGGAGTACAGTGGCGCAATCATGGCTCACTGCAGCCGCCACTTGCCGGGCTCAGGTGATCCTCCCACCTCAGCCTCCTGAGTATCTAGGACTACAGGTGTGTGCCAACGTGCCCCAGCTAATTTTTGTATTTTAAGTAGAGACAGGGTTTTGCCATGTTGGCCAGGCTGGTCTCAAACTCCTGGCCTCAAGTGATCCACCCACCTTGGCCTCCCAAAGTGCTGGGATTACAAGCGTGAGCCACTGTGCCCTGCCTATTTTCATAAATTATTTGGAATTCTTCTGCACGACAGATGTCTTCCTTTTCCTCCAATTAATTATTTATTTATTCGATAATTTAGTCAGTATGGACTCATAGATATTTATTTTACATTTGGGTTATAATTCTATACTACTTTACATTGTTGCTCAAATTGTTCCAGCTTTGGCCATTGGCTTTTTCATTCGGCTCCTGTGTTCCTTTGTCATACCCCTACTGCTGTGAGTGTGTGTGGTTTTAAGGACTTTCTTACCTTCTAGCACTACAAGATGATTTAGGCTCACCATATACATTCCCTGACCCCATCCTAGAATCAGTCATTTCTTCAAGGAATCTTGGTACCTTTAATTTGAGAACGGTATTAGAAATAAAGATCTAAGACCAGGTGCAGTGGCTCATGGCTGTAATTCCAGCACTTTGGGAGGCCGAGGTGGGCGATTGCTTGAGGACAGGAGTTCAAGACTAGCCTGGCCAACATGGCAAAACCTCATCTCTACTAAAAATACAAAAATTCACTGGGTGTGGTGGCACATGCCTGTAATCCCAGCTACTGGGGAGACTGAGGCAGGAGAATCAATTGAGCCTAGGAGAAGGAGGTTGTGGTGAGCTGACATCATGTCACTGCACACCAGCCTGGGCGACAGAGTGAGACTCTGTCAAAAACAAAAACAAAAAAATCTAAGGACTAGATTTAATAAAGTTTTTCAAAGTCCTGGCCGGGTGCGGTGGCTCACGCTTGTAATCCCAGCACTTTGGGAGGCCGAGGCGGGCGGATCATGAGGTCAGGAGATCGAGACCATGGTGAAACCCCGTCTCTACTAAAAATACAAAAAAAAATTAGCCGGGCGTGGTGGCGGGCGCCTGTAGTCCCAGCTACTAGGAGAGGCTGAGGCAGGAGAATGGCGGGAACCCGGGAGGTGGAGCTTGCAGTGAGCCGAGATTGCGCCACTGCACTCCAGCCTGGGCGATAGAGCGAGACTCCGTCTCAAAAAAAAAAAAAAAACAAAGTCCTTCTTTTATTGCCATTATACCTATTTTAAAAATTTTAAATTACTTGTTATAGTTGGTTATTTTTAAATTTTGATTTTCATAAGTTCAATTTTCAAAAGTTACCTAAGGTGTCTGCTTGTATTGAATAGTATGTCTTTTATTCCAAAGCAAGTCATTTACACACATATTTTGTTTCTAAATATCTTATTATTAAATACGGTGTCTAAAAGCTCATATTTTTCTACATTTTGTTGGTCCAATCAGTTCAAGAGGCTGTATGGTTTAGTGAAGCTAAGTGATCTTTGACTGTTTTTTTTTAAATTCCTAGTGAATTGACTAAATATTTTGACACCTTATAATTACAAAGTGCATAGAGAAAGTAGATTAAATGACAAATATAATAAGGAAAGATTGTGCTTATTTCTGTGTAAATCATAGAGTAAAATGCCTTAAGGCAAATCCTTATAGGGTGGACTTTCTGAATAGCTAGGTAAAACAGTGGCTGAACCTTTCATTATAAAATTTATGAAGTATTTGTTCAAAAAATAAGCAATGGGAAATTTTTATATAATACTAGGTGAATAAGAGAAAATATCAAGAGTGGTCATTTCTATATAAAATATACTAATTATATTATTTTCTTTTATTGGTTAATTATCTTTTCATAGAATTTATTTTTTTAAAAGATGAATTGTATGGAAGTTATACATGAGTCTGCCTTAGTCAGACAAACCTAGCAAAACAACTTACGAACTTCTTGACACTGGGCAAGTTGCTAATCTTTCTGTGTTGTTTCCTCTTCTGTAAAATAGATCGTGAAGATAAATTGGCTCGTATATGTAAAGCTCTTAACATATACATGTAATATATGCGTAACATGTACGTATATCGGCATATATGCATAACATATATAGCACTCTACAAAACATGTAGAGCCCAGCCCTTCCAAATGCTCAGTAACAGTTGTCTCTTATCTTTAATAATATTTTATTTTCTTTCTACACACTTTCATGTTATTTTTCTTTGGTAATAGTCAATAACTTAAACATTTTGCTAATCCAGACTGACTCCACCTTTCAGTGCAAATTAATGAACTTTTGCTATAGTTAGTGTTTTCTCCAAATCAATATTGTATTGGGAATATTTGCACTATTTTGGTATATATTAATGAGTTTTTCCTCTTTTACTTTTCTTAATGTGTAACCTTTGGTTATTCTGCCTAAGGCTTTAGGATTATAACTGGAATACAAAAATCAAGAGGGTTTCAATATTCACAAGAATGTGACAAAGGGGAAGGAGAGGCCAGCCTATCATCTCTTTTGGCCTAGGGAAGATTTGCAACAAAGAGAAAGGAGACAGAGGCAGGAAGTAAGACTCACTCTCGACCATCTCTTCCAGGCAAAAGTCTTGCCAGTAGGGTGGTGCATTAGATATACTGGGGAACCTAAAAGAAGAGAGTCTTTGCATTGCTCCCTCTGTGGAATTCTGGGAGGACATGTGGGGTGAGAAGCCCAACAGTGGCACTTGGTGGAGAGAGTTGTGTAGACCAAAAAGTCTGCTCTCCTGGCCTGCATCTGATGAGCAGGGGATCCAGAAGTGCCTGTGTATCCTGCTGGGGAAAGTAGAGTTCCAGAAGGCCCAATGGACTAACAAAGTCCAGAAGAGAGACAGATAGGCAAATAGTCCAATGGTAGGTGTTTACACAACTCGTAGGGCAAATGGGACTATCAGCCACCACAGTCACAAGTCCAGGGACCAGATCAGCCACTCAACTGCAGAGACCAGGGAGAGGCCACCAAGGTCACCATCTGAATCCAACTGCTTTTTGCTACCACCCTCCTCGCCCCCTTCACATGATGTCATGATGGTGTCTTGGAGTTGAGTAAAAAAAAAGAAGAGAAAATCTTAAATAATTAGCATTTTCCCAGAAGAGACTGAGGTATCCCCAAAAGACTTTAAACCACAAAAAACTCAGTTATTGTGAATCCTTAAACTTAAAATACACAATCTAGCAGGTGAGAAAGAGTAAATTGGTTATGAGAAACAACGTTATTAAATTTTCAACACTGCTACAAATACAAAAGGATTTGAAAATGACAAGTGCCTTCCTTTCCCAGCTGCTGTGAGGATCAGAGGGGCAGCAACATTAGGACATGAAAGTGCTCCATGCAGCTAATGATAATGACAGCTGCATGCCCTGCCCTGAGTGTGCTGGGATCAGAACAGGACAAGCAGCAGGCACATCTCAGCTCCAGGCCAGGAGGCAAGGGCATAGACAAGAAGCCAGGTCCAGGCCAATTACAAGGTGTCAGGGAGAAGAAACCAGCACCCCAGAGCAGCAGATTCAGATGGAAATTGTGGAAAGGGAGCCAAGAGGCAGCAGAGGACCAGGCAAAACCTCCCCCACACAGAGAAGCACCATGGAGGCATGTTCTCCAGGAATGACACTAGGCCTGGCACTATCTGGTATTCCTCTTGGTCAAATGTTTGATGCAAAAGACTGAATACCTAAAATGTATGTTCACTGAAGGTATGCAGTAGAGTGTGGCTGTTAGTCCCACAGAGTGTGTATATTAATCCGTTCTCATGCTGCTAATAAATATCCAAGAATGGGCAATTTATAAAGGAAACAGGCTTAATTGACTCACAGTTCAGCATGGCTGGGGAGGCCTCAGGAAACTTACAATCATGGTGGAAGGGGAGGTAAACAAGTCCTTCTTCACATGGCAGCAGGAAGCGGAGGTATCGAGTAAAGAAGGGGAAAAGCCCCTTATAAAACCATCAGATCTCATGATAACTTACTCACTATCATGAGAACAGCATGAGGGTAACCGCCCCCATGATTCAATTACCTCCCACCGGGTCCCTTCTGCGATACGTAGGGATTATGGGAACTACAATTCAAGATGAGATGTGGGTGGGAACACAGCCAAACCATATCAGGGAGCCTTGAATTAAAATTAAGAATCATCTTGTCAAGGTAGAGAATTAGGAAAAGTTTAAATTATAAAACTTAGTGAGATCAGGGTAATTAATTCATGGAAATTTTTTCTCTAAGTTTCGGATTTAGGAAAGTGGATCTTTGTAAAAACATGGCGAAAAATATGTGGCAAAAAAAGATCTGGAGATTCTGATGATCTAGATATTAATTCATTCATATTCCTGGCCCCTATTAGGTGTCAGATTCTTTGATAGGTAATAAAGAGGTCTTTGCTAACAATCCTGCAGGAAGACAGCCAAGTCAATGGGCACTTCAAGAACATACACAATAATGGAGGAGGTATGGGAGTACAGAAGAAGGACAGCTAAGTGGATGTGGGGTGCCAGAAGAGGCTTCCTGCAAACAGTAATATCTTAGTTAGAACTGAAGAAGGAATGCATAGTAGCTAGGTGAGCGAGTGGGCGAAGGTGCTTCAGGCCAAAGAAACAGCATGAGCAAAGGCCTCAAACCAGAGCAACTTGCATTTGTCACCAGACTCAGACAATTGGGTAGCCAGTGCACAGTGAACATGCTTCACACAGGATAAGAACAATTATACACATATAGTAGTCCTTTAGATTTCAGGCAAAGAAGAGCCAAATACCTTGAAAAAAGAGAGTATGTCATGGAAATTCAGAGGAAAGAAATAGTTCTGTGAGTTATGAAAAAGCCTAGAAATAATTCTGATGGAAAAATTTGGGCGTTAGACTTAAGATTTTCATTATTTAATGGAAAATAATTCTATAGAGATCAAAAACTTATCTCTGTATGATCCTTCGAACTTTGCTGTGTGGCTCTATTGTGAGAATGTGTATATGTCATGCTTCTTAATTCGTAATAGTATTAGTTCTTAACTTCCTTGTTACCAGTTTCAAAAAATCACAACCAAAACTTGGTACAAGATTATGTATCTCCAGATAATGTATTTAAAAATGAGTACTACTAATAAAATAAAAGATTCTGTAATCAAATAACAACTTTTTATAACTCTTATTAAGGTTACACCTTAAATCTGAGGGGGGAAATGTGATTAGATTGTCCTACGATAGTACATTTATTTATTTTCCTTCAGGTTTTCTCAAATTAACAAGATTTTGTTTCTTGAGAAACTACAGAGTAGTGGCTTTCACCTGCCTCCGCTTAGGAATTATTATGAACCAAAAATACTATTCTTCCAGTAAACAAAATAAACACACTTTTCCATTTTCACAAGAAGCTTTCCTTTTCTAACCTAAGAAACCCCAAATAGATCAGATTTTTCCCAGCTCTATCCAAGTGTTAATTTCTAGCCAAAGATTCTGTCATAAAGGCTGCATTTGGGGAAAATGTATCCTAGGGGTGGGGTGAAGAGACTATAAAAAGGAAATGATGGTGTAATTTTAAGAAGAATATTTATAGTTGTGTGTACTAATTTATTCTTTTAAACTGGCTCGGTATTTTGATTTGGTCTAAAATAGATCAACCCTACTAAATTTATATTGGATGATTGTTTGTTCAGCTATTGAAAATGTGCAGGGAAGTGGTATAGCTTGATGATTAAACATCCAGACTCTGAAGACTGCTTTGTCTGGGTTCGAATCGCGAGCCTGCTGCATTCTTACCACATTACCCTGGGAAGATGGCTTAAACTCTCTCCATTTTCTCAACTGAAAAACAGAAATAGTAACAGTACCTGTCTCAAAAATAAGTTGGTACCTGGAAAGCAGTTAGAATCATGCCTACCAAAGAGCAAGCACTAGGTCATAGCTGCTGGTATTATTCTGTTTTTATGAAGTCATAACTGCAGGTGTGCTGTTTCTTGACTCTACTGTCGAAAACATCTTTCCTTTCCTATCCTCCCTCTGCTCTCACTCTATCTTCTATACACTCTGGCTTTCATTTCCATAGCCATTCTCCATTGCCCAACAGGGTTTTCACAAAAGTGTTCAATAACCATTGAATAAATAAATGCCTCAAACTCCTGTTTGTTTTTTAAGTCCTCCAGAACTATATCTGGCCCTCTGACCTCCTGCAGTGGGAAGAGTGCACACTTCCTTGCTTCCGTAGCCTTTATACATAACCTCTCTCTACAGTTAGCACACCTGGATGAACTGATCTTTATATAACTCTTTCTTGGCTTCAGTTTTCTTCAAATTCACAAGATCTTGTTTCTTACTTAGGGATTACTATGAACCAGAATCCGTGAGCTTCTTGAGAGTAGTGGCTCTCACCTGCATCCCCTAGTGCTTGGAATACTGTAAGCTTAGTTAATGATTCATTGAGTGAGTGCGTCAGTGAATGATTGAATGAACTCATCTTAACTCCTCAGCAGGAGCTGGATATTCTCCTGCCAGTAGTCATCCTCCAGGAATTATAAGCGCTAAGCCAATGGCTCCTCTGCAGAAAGGCCTGACCCTGAGAAAGGGTGGCAGAAACCAACAGCAGAGAATTCTGCCTGCCACCAGCAAACTACAGAATGAATGCTACGGCTGGAGCTTAATGTATTCTAATGCCTTCATTTCACAAATGAGGAAACTAAATCCTAAGAAGCATTCAGTTAATATCTCCTAGAACATTAGAGAAGCAACTGGGAATAGAGTCTAGGTCTCCTGGCTTGTAGTCAATACTTATTCAAGTGCAAAGAGATTATCTGTATAAGGCTTGCATGCTTCATGAAAGCTTAGCAGTAATAGGTGAATGAAAGAGATAAATAGGATAAATAAAAAAAAAGTCCTGGTTTTTTAATTCATTATTTTTAATGAAAGCCTTGCTAGTTATAATATCCTTCCATTTGAATGTATAAAGTATTAATGATTGAAGCCATAGGTAGAAATTAAAAGTAAATATTATGGTAGTGATGGTATCCCATATTTTAGAATCTAAGAACATGTACTGCTTTTGCCTGCCCAGAATCACTTCCCCTTTTCAGTAAAGACAGTTCACTTTTCCTTTGGGAATCTATGTCTTCTCGAATGCCAACTTTCTTTTCGGTAATTTCAGTGAAGATGTCCAGCTGCCGCAGTCAAGTTGTGGCCTCATGAACCTGGCTACGCAGGTCAGACTCTCTTCCCTATATCTGAATCCTGAGCACAGTGAGGTCAAGACAGAAAAATGGCCAACGTAGATTCATTCCAGTGAGCTTTCTGGGAGTGTTGTTCACTGATTCCCCCTACCTAGACCTCCAGAACTACTCTAGGACCTGTCCTTCATGGGGTTACTCATCAACTTTCCCTTTGATTCTATGAGCTAACCCATGTCCTTCCAACAGATTTCTTTTCTGTTTACTTAGGTAAAGTTTGTTTTCATTGTTTACAATCAAATTCTAGTAGCAGTTGGACTTGCAAGTTCCACTTTTATGTTATGGTTTGTGAGTACAAACCCAACAGCAAAAATAAATATGGAAAAAAAATTTATGTATGTATATGTGTGTGTGCATGTTAGCTACTAAGTATATAACTGCACAAGAGAAAATAGACTCGTGTTACAATGTATACAAAGGGAAAATAGGCCAAACTTGATTTTACCATGGAAATCTATATATGTTTTAAGACGATCTGGAATTTTATTTACTTAAATGAGAGCTTTCTTTGAATGTTAAAAGTTGTCATAACGCTTATAAAAACATAATATGCAATATTATAGATGTACGCATTTAAACTTAGGTTCTTTGTTAACTGTCCTGACATATGTTTCCCTTAAAATAATATTTAATTTAAACTGGTTTATTTATGTAGGTAATAGTAAGCCAATAGTAGACATCAAATTCATAAATTAGAGAAAATAATATGTAATTGTAGCTTAAAGTAGCCACATTATTTATATTAAGCTACAAATACATATTTTATAAATACATGGGTACATGCAAAATTCTGTGTAAATCATACATTAATGATTTCACCATAAACTGTATCTGTTCTTTACTTTTAAATTGCACTTAATAAACTAGAAAGTTCATGAAAGTTGTTCATTTAAGTAAATATTGATGAAAAGTTCTTAAGAATTAACTCATGAGAATAATCATCTATGTTCTCTCTGAAAAATAACTATTTTTTGGAAGAGTATGACACAAAGGTTCTCAATAAATATTTGAAGATTTTTTCCCCTTTTTACCCATCTCTCCTTTTGATTGTATTTAACTCTTTCCCGGGTGAATGTATATTTTGCAGGTAGAATGTCACATCAAGCACTAGAAAAATTTCTGACACAGTATTTAGTATTTATTTAGTATTTAGTATTTAATTTCTGATGGCAGCAAAAATTTACCTAAGAATTTATTAGGAAGTCTTTTTATAATGACTGTAATAAACACTTTGTGCAATATTTGTACACATATTCTAAACAATTTTGTAATAGTTAATATGTCAGCTTTCCTCTATGCTTGGTATACTCTTGAATGTAAAACAAAGATCCACACAGAAGCTGCGCTAGTTTTTATTTCTTCCTCAATACAAGAGCTACATACATAACATGTACACCTAAGCAGAAAGATAAAAGAGATATGTGGCTTCTTTCATTTGAGGTTGTTTTCCATTATCTTTCACAACCTGACCTGGGTAGAAAGGCTAAAACACCGATCTTCAGCAAGTGTTGATATTAAAGTTATGTGTATATAGTTATTTAGCAAATAGTTTCTGATAACACTAAGTGATTTTTATGAATTAGGAAAATCTTTAAGAGGACTGGTGTCTTCAAATTCTTAGTTTGCAAAAATTACTGTATATCTACAAGGGGTCATCAAAAAGTTCATGGAAAGTGCATATTATAAAAAAAGTAGTGTGTGGATTTCAAATTGTTTTGTACCCAAATAAACTGGTACTAATTTGTACTAACTTGTTATAACATGTATGAATAGGATCTAGTTTTGCAGCACTCAGAAAGATAAAACTTCAGTTTGAATAGAGCCCCTATCGAAGCAACATGAATTCCTTTAAAACTGAAGTAAAAACAAACATCCAATTTATGGTGAAGCCTGGGTAGAAGAATGGTGAAATTATTGCTGCTTTACAATAAGTTTATGGGGGCAATGCCCCAGAGAAATCAGTAGTTTACAAATTGATAACCCTTTTTAAGAAGGGATGAGACAACTTTGAAAACGAAGACTACAGCTGCAGATCATCCACATCAATTTTCAAGGAGAAAATTGATTTTGTTTGTGCCCTAATTGAAGAGGACCAATGACTAACAGCACAAACAATAGCCAACACCATAGACATCTCAATTGGTTCAGCTTACATAATTCTGACCGAAAAATTCAAGTTGAGCAAACTTTCTACTCAACGGGGGCCAAAATTTTTGCAGCCAGATCAGCTACAGACAAGAGCAGACTTTTCTATGGAAATTTTAAACAAGTGGGATCAAGATCCTAAAGCATTTCTTCAAATAATTGTAACAGGAGATGAAACATTACTTTACCAGCAATAGACTGAAGACAAAGCACAATCAAAGTAATGGCTACAAAGTGGTGCAAGTGGTGGAAGTGGTCCAGTCAAAGCAAAAGTGGACCAGTCAAGAGCAAAGGTCATGGAGACAGTTTTTGGGGAATGCTCAAAGCATTTTGCTTGGTGACTTTCTGGAAGGCCAAAGAACAATAACATCTGCTTATTCTGATGGTATTTTGGGAAATTTAGCCAATGCTTTAGCAGAAAAACACCCCAGAAAACTTTACCAGAGAGTCCTTTTCCACCATGACTATACTCCTGCTCATTCCTCTCATCAAACAAAGGCAATTTTGCAAGAATTTTGATGGGAAATCATTAGACATCCACCTTATAGTCCTGATTTGGCTCCTTCTGATTTCTTTTTGTTTCCAAATCTTAAAGAGTCTTTAAATGGAACTCATTTTCCTTCAGTTAATAATGTAAAAGAGACTGTATTGACATGATTACTTTATCAGGATAATCTGTTCTTTAGAGATGGACTAACTGGCTGGTATCATTACTTACAAAACTGTCTTGAACTTGATAAGTCTTATGTTGAGAAATAATGTTTACATTTTTTATTTTGATCTTTTAATTTCATTTTCACAAACTTTATAAAGTCCCCTCATAACTATGTGTATGTATGTATGCATATGTGTGCATTCTAATCAGTTACCTATTTGATGTTGCTCTTCTGTGCCAATTTTCAACTGAGAGGGGACTTTAAAAACAACAACAAAATAATTTTCTATTGTTTTCAAGATAATTTTAAATGTAAAGTACATTTTAAAATTTGGTAGAATACACACCAAACTATTAATTTATGATTACCCTATCAGGAAAAGAATATGGGAGGGAGGATCAATAGTAAGAGAGGAGAGAAAAAGAAAGGTGATTTTAATTTTTAACTTAAGACAATTTTATATTTTTTGAATTTTTATAACAAACACGTACTACTTTTATAATTAAAAAGTGAATTTCAAAATGAAAAATGTAGTTACTACTGCAAAATCCCATTAAAATTGGAAAAAATGTATATTTTGTATTCATTCACATATTTTTTGAAGTTTGATTTTTTAAATTTTGATTAAGCCCTTTACAATCTTTTCTATAGATAAATAATTTAGTAGTGTTAAAAATGATACTGGTGACAGGAATAGCTGCCAGGTTTTATGCTAAGTGACTTACATACATTGTTTATTTCATTTTCACAAAATCCTATCGGCAAAGGTAGGATTAGTGTGTTTAGTGAGGCTCGAAGTTTATACGATTTGGGGGAGGGTAGATCTTTAAGAAAATAATACAAAATTACAGTGGCACTTCACAGGAGCCTAGAAGGGGGTCTGGGCGGATGAGGGGCCTTAAACTTTAAGCTTTGTAGGCTTCTTTAATAAATCTATCCCTACCCATTAGTCACATATTACTTTGGTTATACATATGTGGAAATGAGGTCTAGAGAGATAACTTACCTAAAACCATGAACCTAACAAGTGGCTAAGCAGCCACTTTGTTTTTCTAAGAGAATTTTTATATCTCAGTGATCACTGACCTGAAGTATTTTCAGTGAGTTGGAGAGAGAGCTCAATTTCTGTCCAGCTCTGATTTAAGGATGTCTGCTTCCCTTAATTACTTACTCCAGTAAGAGACAGAGAGGAAAAAGATGGGAAAACTGGAGGAGGGGAAGGAAAGTAGAGAAGGGAGCCAGAGGGACCAGAGGTTGTACCACTGAGAGAGTGAGAGGTCAGAGAACAAGCAGTGTTCAAATTCATGACCATATTCTTTAAAGGCTGTTTGTGAGCCACCATGGGGCTTGCTGAAAAAAGAAGGGGGTTACATGAGTCAAAGTGTCTGAAGCAACAAGCATGATTCCTGGTTGATATATACTCTTGATGACTAAATATGTAGGACAAAATAAGAGACGGGGTTGTTAGCCAATGCCATTATCATTATCAGGTCAAGGGACAAAAGAGAAACAAAAGAGAGCCCCAAAATAGTGCTGTTTGGGGACCTGAAGCAGAAGGCAGATGAAATTGATACAGTCATTGCATTTACAAGAAGCAGGAAGATTGGCACTTGGAAGAAAGAAGGATATCTTCCAAAAGATGTAAGAGGAAAGAAGGTATATTGGACAGGTTCCAATCTAATTTGAGTTCTATATTTTTAATCTTCCTACTAATGCTGATAAAGGCAACAAGGTTTAGGGGGTGATTCTTTAGGGCCAATGACTCCGAGGCAGCCCTGAAGGAGCTGCCAGTGGAGTCGATGCCCCTTAATTGCTGTTCATCCTTAGGTCCTTCACAAGGCCTTGCATAGAGTCTTTAACAGAATAGGTATTCAAGGAAAGAGTCTGAATGATTCAATCGTGGGGCTCACAAGAGAGGATAACCATGAGCTCTTAAAAAAGAAACCTCCTTGGGGCTCAAAACGTTTTCTTCTCTCTACCCTCTTATTTCCATCTTTCTCTAAGAAATCCCTTCCCTCTAGGAAATTAGTGCACATGGCTGGAATCCCTAAGTAAACTCATAGAGGTAGTTATTTCTCTCCAGATCCATGAAGATGAATAAAATAATTCCATAGGCATGAGAAGACCAAAGGCAAAAGGTCTTCAGAAATAATTTGATTTATAGGTATGTCTGAATACACAGACACCATGCCCATTGATAATTGCTGCTGTGGTACATTTCTTGGTCACCATCCTAGATTGGACTTTTGATATTTTCCAGCAATTGCACTAGATCTTTCCCCTTTGCCACAGTTCTTTCTTGTTTCTACAGCAGTTAATCACCAAATCTCATCAATGCTGCCTCCTAAATACCTCTCCAATCCATTTGTTTTTAAATGTTCTCAGTGCTTCTCCTAATCCTTCCGTGTCTTATTTCTTGATTACATCACCAAACTTCTAATGGATTTCCTACCTTTCCTAGCGTTCCTCTTCTTTCTGTATTCTGGTAATCATCTCCGACTTCTCTTAACTTCTAAAAGGCACCATATTTTCTTCCTCTATGCTTGCTCATGTCTTCCTTTTCCCAGAAACACTTTTTCTCGCTTCTCTACCTTTACAGAATATCTACTTACGCTACAAGTTTCCAATTAAATATCTCTTTTTTTTAGTGAGCCATTCCCATATTCCTCAGCTAGGTTATACTCCCTTCCTGTATGTTATATCATATCAGTCAATTTACTTTATTGCATTTATTTGTTGAATGTATTTTCCCTACTAGTCTGTACATTCCTGGAGTGTCTTGACTTCACTCCTGTGTTCTCAGCTCCCCAAGTTCTACCCCAGGAATTCACAGGCCTCTAAGTGCTGTTTACTTTCGCTCCACCTTTCTCCTCACTAAAGCCCAAGGAATCTTTATCTAGTCTGGGAGGGGTTGAGAAGCCTTCTCATCTTACACTTCCTGGTTTTTCCAAATACTTTTGTCTTGCTGAGGCCTACATTTTTGAAACTCAAAAGCGAAGAATTGATCCCTTTGTTCTCTGCACTCCGCCGTTTCATCCTTCTGCCAACACAACAACCGCAGATGAAATGGCAGAAAAGTAAAGGATGTAGGAATGTGAATATGAGGGAGGGGGCCAATTAAATGCTATCTCCACCCTCAGTCCACCTCACATTCACAGCCAGTCCTTGACCAAAGGATGACGTCTGTTGTCCATGCTCTGTGGTGGATGCTGTGCTGCATTTCCCAGATTACTGCTCTAGTGCTAAAGGTCTTACTCTCCCAGGAGTTAGGCATTTTGCCTGCTGACAGCTACCAGCTTTTGGCTTTCCCTGAGAATTTACCTGAGCTGTAGAGAGCTTTCTTACCTAATTTTTAGCTTCTTCCCTTAAGGATCTCACATCCAGAATAAAGGCTGGCCTAATTCCAGGAGTTAGCTGAAATCTTATAGCAACTATATCACAGCCCATCTTTTCCTTGGTTATCTCCTGCTTCCTTCCCTTCTCCCAAAGTGTTAATCCCAGGAAGTCTCCAGTAAACCTTCTGCACACCAGTCTCTATCTCAGAGTTTACTTTGTGGGGGACTTATCCTGCAATAGCCATTCTTAGACTTCTTTTGTCTATGAAGATTTTTTTTTTTTAATTTCCATCCATCTATCTCCCAATTCCTAAAACCTAAAAATGGTGGGAGAATTTTAAGTTGCTTGGAGGCTTCCCTCAAGAAGTCACATGGGAAAAGAATTATAGCTTATTTCTGCTCATTTTAGTTTTAGGATACAGTTAATGGGGATATTGTTGCGAGGAAAAAGAAAAAATAGTGGAGACAAAAAATCTTGTACATTTGCTCCTTTTTAGATTGCATTGAGAAGGAGTGTGTGTGTGTGTGTGTGTGTCTGTAGATAACTAGAAGAATTTAAAATAAGATGTTTAAATGAAAGTTGCTGACAATTTTTTAAGCACAAATTATAAAATTTTATAAAATATTGTAAAACCAAAAAAACTTCAGTCTTCTTGAAGAGCAGAGCTGATATTTGTTATGCAAATTATGAAATACCATATTCCAAGACTTCCAGTGTCAGTTGCTTTTCACTGGGAAACCAAATGAAAAAAAATTAAGTTGAAGAAAAGGCAACATTCAAAGAGAAAACATCTATGGTGTTTTTTGATACAAATGAATGATAATGTTACTTTTTTTTTACTGAGAGTTAAAAGGATTTTAGAAGGCGTATAGTCTAAAATTGTGGACAGTGCAGCAGTAGCTCCTGTGAGTTATTTTGCTTTTGCTTAGAACACACAATTATCTTTCTAATATGAATTTTACATGTTCTTGTTTTGAAGTTTAATTAATAATCCTTGCTACATATCAACTTGAGGCCTTATGCACTACATTGCTTTTTCTTGTTCTTTGATTGTGTGAATACTGATGCATTTACCTATCTTCTATCTAATTTTGCTCCTGGGATCTATTACATTTAGTTAGTACAGAATGTCTAAACGAGATAAATTGATTTACTTTGGTCTGCCCTCCAACTCATACTACACTTAACCCATGTTCATGATAGTTCAAGAGATTTCCCCTCTTCGCTGAATAACTACAAAACAAAGGTGGACAGTGTCCGACTGATGTAGTATAATAGCTCTCTTGAGCATTGCCTTGTTGTGTATGAATTATGCCACCAAGAATACATCTGTAATTTATTTCCTTGTGTGTCAGCATATGTGTATGAGAAGCAAGAGCTAGACTGTCACTTTCCTGTACAGTTTATTATTATTATTTTGCCTCTTTATGAACACTAGCAATTTTATTTAGAACGTGGAATGTAAAACAATGTAATAAAAATAGCCACTTTTTATAAGTGTTTCCCATGTTCTAGGCATCATGTTGAGTATTTTCTGTACATTTCACTCATTTAAGGCTCATTATAACCCTATGAGGTAGGTATTAAATACCTACATTTTATCAATAAGAAAACTGAGGCTCAGAGAGTTTAAATAATTCGCTTAAAATCACATGGCTAGAAAGTTATCATAAGTAATTTACAATTATTTTTTAGCCACTCTTTCAAAACTTTTAAAGATTTTCACTTCAGGTCTTGATCTACTTCTCCGGAAACAGCCTCTTTGCTCTCAACTCCCTATGTTTAAGTAACCCAATTCCGTAGCTTCTCCTCCTCTCTATGTAAAAAATGTTTCACACTCCTTCCCACTGCCAGCTATCTTTCCTGTTCCCAGCTGCGTATCTCTCTACTCAGCACTTTATATCTTCGTTATCTCTTAGACCTTCCTAACTGGATGATGAGCTGCCAAATAAAATCACAGGAGGAAAAGATACAGCATCTCATCTTTCTCTCTTAAGCCTTTGCTCTCTTCTACTTCCTTGTCAATGAGTGTTCAAGTTCTCCAGTTTCCTGAGGCAAGCCCAGTGCTAAAAATAGCCCACTATGTGTAGTAGCCCTGGCAGAATTTTCTGGGCTATGAGAACCTAAATAAGAATGGCTGGTAAATTGAGAGGACCAAGTTCTGGAAGTGAGTGTTGAAAGGGTGACTCTGTAGGCTCAGACTCAGACCACGCCACACCGGTTGCAGTCAAGAGATCTTTATTGGAGGAGTCCGAGGGAGAGCCGAAGCGGAAGAAGAAAAAGAGCGAGGGCTCTGCAGCCTCCGTCTTTTATGCCTAGGGACGTTACGTGGGGATTGCTGGTTGGCTGAGGGGCTGGGTCTAGGCTGAGGCGGGAAGGCGTGACCTCTGATTGGCTCCTTTTGGCGGGCCTGTGTCAGGGAGGAAGAAGAACCCGGAACCAGCGCCATTAGGGTGCTCCTGTTACCTAACAAGTGTGGGGACACCCTGTACCCCTCTGCTGTTCCCACTGTTAAGATGCTCAGCCTACCCCAAGAATTTGTTCATAATTCTTCTTGGATACATGGTGGAAAGGCACTACTGTGTTTCCTTCACTCAAAGGACAGTGGCATGACTTACTGTTTCAAGGGCATAAAACAGGCGTAACCATTAGGATGCAAATGTAATCCCAGCCTGTCTGTCAATTATTTCATTGTTCTGACTAAGCAGAGAAGTTTGATGTGAAGTAAATGTTACTTGAACTGTTTAATAAATAAATGTTTAAAAAATATATATTTAAAGAAATATGATTTTTGTAACTTATTTATCTAACTTATTAAACTTATTTTCTCATTATTCACCTAATAATTATTTATAATTATTAAAATGTTTAATAAACATTATTAAACTCATTGCAAATTGTTGGAGAATAATTTTCTCTCAAACATAATATTTTGGTGACCAAATATATAATATAAAAATAATATTTAAAAAACTCCTTTTTTAAAAGGTGATTACATTTCTAAAAAGAAGACTTCCTGCCAGGACATAGATGAAAATGAACCAATATAGCGATATATAAGTTTATACTCTCCCCAGCTCACTATTATTATGAAATAACTTTTTTCCACAATAAAATAACTTTATAATTTTTCTGATTATAGTGATAATGTATTTTATTTTTAAAAATTCAATTTGATATAAGGAAGAAAGTAAAAATTACACAAAATCTCCCACATGAAGATAACTAAATCTTTTTACAGTTTGTTGATACATACATGAGACCTAAGCCAATCAATTCATTTCCCTACTCATAGGGATTCAGAAATGCAGCCGGTTGGAGCCAATGAGATGTGAGAAGAAATCTGCTGAAAGCTTCTTTGCTCATTTTGAAGAGACGGCCATTGGAGGAAATTGGCTCTTTTTCTTTCGGCCATTGTCAAGTATAGATGTCACTTCCAGACAAACTACCGTAGCCTTCTTGATACAGGCTTCAGGAGGAAGCCAATTCAAAAAATTGGACAAAGATGAGAGAGTCACAGAGAAATGCACTGGATAAAGGCACTGGGTTAAGCCACTTTTAAAGGCCACCATGGCTCTGAACATCTAACAGTGTGAGCCCATACATTCCCTCATGGTTTATTAAGCCTGTGTAAGTTGGATTTCTTGGTACTTGCAGCTGAATGCATTCTAACAAGCACAGATAAATTTCCTATTAAAAAAAACCCAATATTTGTATAGGGTTTGTATTTTCTTAATAATTTCTGGGTTACTAACTTGCCTTAAAAAGTATCCCTACTGTGTAGGTTATACATATTATCTAAATTTTATATTTTTGAAATTTTATTATTTTATTAACTTTAAAGACAAATGCAGTATTTCTATATATCATGTGAGATAGTAGTTCAACTTTAATTTTTTCAAATAATAATTGTGCTACTAATATGCAAATGAAATATGCTAATTTACTAAATAAACCATTCTCTTCCCTTTGAAATGAAATACCACCTTTGTCCTATATTAAGTTCCCATGTATTCTGTGATTCTTGTTCTGGTCTACTAATCAATTAGTCTATTCCTATGCTAATATCCAACCATTTTGATTATGCAGACTTTATAACATATTTTAATATCTGGCAAGGATTCTCATCATTATTTTTCATTTTCTTACATTTCTTAGCCTCTCTTGAACATTCATTCTTCCATATAAAATGTAGAATAATCCAATTTTCTGAGAGCAGAGAGTTTTAATTGGAATTTCATTAAATATGTAAAACAATTTGGGCAGAACTGACATACGTGTAGTATTAAGTCCTCCTGTACAAGAACTGGGTGTTTTTCCATTTGTTCAGCTCATGATGTAGCCCTTCAATAAGATTTTATGATTCTCATCCTATAGGTCCTCTATCTTTCTTATTAAATATATTTAAAAATATTTTAATGCTTTTGTACTATTGTAAGTGGATTTTTTTTTTTTTTACATTTCTAATTCTAGAAATTATTTCCAGTATAGAGCTACACCATTCCTTTTTTGAGTAGGTATTACATATACAGGCATGTTACCAAATTCCCATATAATAGTTTTTAAATGGACTCTCTTAAGTTAATGCCTGGAATAATGTTTGCTCTTGGTTTTGCATAAGTGCATTTAACATATTTAGATGGTTCTCATTTATTCATATTTTTGATTAGAGTTTTGTAGGAATGGCTGCTGAATTTAACCAAATGCCTTTTCAGTATCTATTAATATGGTTTTAATCCATGAATATACTTGTATAATAAATTATGCTGTTGAAAAAGCTCCTGACATGACACAATCTTTGCAATAAACTACACTAGGTCATTGCTGATACACTGCTGGATTTTATTTGCTAATTTTTAATTAAGATTTTTGCATCTATATTCATAAGTGAAATTGGACTATTACTTTATTTTTCTATTATTATTATTGTCTGACATTTATATTAGCATTATGCCAGCTTCATAAAATGTATCAGCAAGCGCAATATCGTTTTGTAAGATTTGAAATAGTTTAAATAACCTTGGAATTCTTTCTTCCTCAATAATCCTAAATCTGATAAGTGTATTTATTCTTTGTTTACATAAGAGCCCCACAGTCAGGAGCTCTGATTAAAACTAAGAATACTTGCATTCTAAAAAATTATAAATGGCCTATGTAGAAAAGAAAATGGCTTTGTGAATTTGAGGTAAACAAAAATCAAAAGCAAATTAACTTCCCATCTCTTACCCATGATGATGGCTCAAGGTGCATACTCTTTCATTCCCTTTAGGAAATATCTTACCTTTTTATACTTTCATCTCCCCTTACTGATTCCGGTCTTTTACAACTAATCTTGTCCAAAGTGCCTGCAGGACTCCTCATTCACATATATCCACAGATTTTGCATAATTGCATCTTTTTCTTTCTTTTCTGCCTCTCTGCGTAGGCAAAAGCATGACTTTTTCTTGATAAAAACTTCCTGAAAACTCTTGAGACACTATTCATTTTCTCAAGCCCTCTGTGTCTCAGTGACAAGTTGTAAGGGTAGAAAACATTTCTAGAGTGCTAGATTATGGATCTTGAAGCTCATGCCATAGTTATGCCACTCTCCTTTTCCATCTTCATGGTCATTACTTTATGATATCTCTGTGTCTACTGCGGCCACACTGGCTCAAAATCTTCTCCCTTTTGATTCTCCTTAGAATCTTGAGAATATGCAGGGCCCAGGCTGAAGATCCACTAAATCCTCATCTTATAATTTCTTATCTTCTTTCCATCTTCATCTTCCATCTTCATCTCAGTTAAACCTCAACATTAATCTCCATGACTGTGTGAATCCTACCATTACAACAACTTACACAAGAGCACTTTGTGCCAGGCACTATTCTAAGAGCCTTACGTGTTTGACTCATTCAGTCATTACAAAAACCTTCTGATGTAGGTTAAAATTTCCCATGAGGAGTGTGAGGCACAGAAGAAAAAAAAAATATTACTTACTTCCCTAATGCCACACAGCTAGTAAGGGGCAGAACTGCTATTAAAGCCCAGACAACCTGCTCAACCACTGCATTATATAAGAATAACCTCCTGTTTTTAACATTTTTACACTTATAGTCCTGCTAAGTGTGCCCTTTAATTCCATTAAAACACCGGTTTCTTCTAGAATCTTTTGCTCTATCAGCCTCCTTTTGACTTTCATCCTATGTAAATTGATCACTACATGTATTTGGGTTGTTAATCACTTCAACTACACATTCTCGAACTTGCTTAATTTTCTAGAGATTGCCTCTTCATCCTGTAATTTGTTTTCTAAGCCCTACTATGAGCACAAGTATTTATTTTTTCTACTCCTTCTCTCAAGTTAACAATCACTGCTGTAGAAAATGACAAAGTCATGTTGACTGTCTCCACTCTAAATGCTACAGACTCGCTGGGCGGGTACCATTGCTCTGCAGTTCTTCTCCTTCTGTCTAACTGACTCTTTCCATTCCTTGTAACTATTCCCTTAGCAACTGCTCTGTAATTTTACTTTCTTCAATCTTGTCATTCAACTTCTCAACAGAAGACTTAATTTCTAATATCACAAGAATATATTGGCCATTGTGAATAGACTCCTTCAGCTTCCCCAATTTTTGCCTCCAAAATGTCCTGTATTTTTGTCCTTCCCTAACCTTTCCTTATGTGTTTCAGAAGAAGAAGTGGTCTTATTTCTCTCTAAGCCTCTAACTTATGACCTTAAATCCATCTTCTTTTGCCTCCTTTGACTTGTATGACCATTAAGTATTGACTTTTAAAGTTTTGTTTTGGCCAGGGTCAGTGATGCTATATTGCAGTAACAAAAGAAAACTACCTTTAAAGTTTTAATAAAATTTTTATTTATTTTTATTTTATAAAGCCAAATTCATTATGGCTTTTGCTACCTCTCCAGAGCAACTGCCTTTGATTTCATGACTCATGATTTCAGGTAGCTATGATCTTGTGGTTCCTCACATCAACATCACACGCCTTCCATGGTTCCTATGACAGGGAAAGGGAGACACTGAAAAATCGCACAGGGGCTTTTCACTGCCTCTGCCCATAAGAAACACATTAAACTTTTGCTCACAATTTATTGGCCTGAACTGCTCATATCACCTTGCCTAACAGCAAAGGGGCCAGAAATGGAGTTTTCCTTTTGAATGGGAAGGAGGAATATGAAACAGATTTGAAGACTATGAAGACTTGTTTCTTTCACCTTTTGTGTCATTCATCTCTCTCGCTGTCTCTCTCTCTCTCTTTTTACTAAATCTTTTGTCTCTATCACAAATAATGCCGAGTTTAAGCCATCTTGAAAATCTCCTTACCTATATAGTACTCACTCCCACTTGCCTTTTTGCCCTTTCTCTTACACAAGAGTTTATCAAATCACTGAAATATCATTTCTACACTTCTCAGACCAAGTTTACTTCCAGACCCTTGAAAAATGAATATGCTATTTCCCTCTCCTTCCCCATCATTCCATCTACATACGATCTCTGATATATTCCCCACATTCCAGCCACACTGCACTGTTCGATGTTACCCACATGTCCTGTGCATTCATATGCCTCAGTGTCTCTCCTCATAAGATTCCAGCTTTCTCAAATACAGATGCTCCTTCTTTGAATGTGCTTTCAAAATATCTTACCTCTGCAGTCTATGTTCATTCTACAAATCCAGCCCAGATTTTATTTTCTTTCTGTAGCTTTCCGTAACTGCAGACAGAAAGAAGGCTCTGAAATCTGCAATTTATAAATAACTATATTTAAGCTATCTCATATTGTATTCTAATTATTTGCATGACTGTTTAACTTTCCATTTAAACTATAAGCTCATTGAAAGAATAATCATATCTTGTTTATCCATGTACCCAGCACCTTGTATGGTAGTGCCTGGCACACAGAAAGTCTTTCAGTAAATACCTAGTGAATAAATGGCTGAATAAATCAATGAATAATGAAAGTTCTGAAAACCAATAGTGGAGGGTGTATATGATAATTTTTAGGTGTTATTGACGTTAGAGTTCTGTTTTTTTAAGAGAAAACTACATAAAATTATTTACATTTTAAAAATCATTGGTAGCAGAAGTCACATAAGGTAAGGAATAACTAATATAATGTATTATTTATGCAACATTAAATAAAGATAGCATGGCACAAAATACGTACTAAACAAGCTATCCATTTCCAGGATTTAAAGTATGTCTATATTAGTGATACAATGTCTTACAATAAAGACCAGAGCACTCTGTCATGTCTCCTGTGATAGGTGAAAATGTTTATGGCATCAATAATATCAAAGTGAATTTTACTTTACATGCCTGAGGTGTTATAAATGAACATGTCCCCTTCAATATATAATGTTAATGCTGGAAAAGAGGTGACCAAATAATAATAATGATAAAGCTAACCAAATGTTTAAGGGAAGTTCTTTTTTAAATATCCCGAGGATGTTTATAATTATTAGTCAGAGTTCTTTAAATTTGACCTTGAAATAAATGACAAGGCTTGGGCTATGAATAAAGCTGACATATTAAGACATTACTTCAGGTGGAGCCAAGATGGCCGAAATAGGAACAGCTCCAGTCTCCAGCTCCCAGCCTGAGCGACACAGAAGACGGGTGATTTCTGCATTTCTGCGGGAGGTACCGGTTTCATCTCACTAGGGAGTGCCAAACAGTGGGTGCAGGACAGTCGGTGAAGCACACTGTGCGCGAGCCGAAGCAGGGCGAGGCATTGCCTCACTTGGGAAGCGCAAGGGGTCAGAAAGTTCCCTTTCCTAGTCAAAGAAAGGGGTAACAGACGGCACCTGGAATATTGGGTCAGTCCCATCCTAATACTGCGCTTTTCCAACGGGCCTGGAAAACGGCACACTAGGAGATTGTGTCCTGCACCTGGCTTGGAGGGTCCTATGCCCACAGAATCTCGCTGATTGCTAGCACAGCAGTCTGAGATCAAGCTGCAAGGCGGCAGCGAGGCTGGGGGAGGGGCGCCCGCCATTGCCCAGGCTTGCTTAGGTAAACAAAGCAGCCAGGAAGCTCGAACTGGGTGGAGCCCACCACAGCTCAAGGAGGCCTGCCTGCCTCTGTAGGCTCCACCTCTGGGGGCAGGGCACAGACAAACAAAAGCTCAGCAGGAACCTCCACAGACTTAAATGTCCCTGTCTGACTGACAGCTTTGAAGAGAGTAGTGGTTCTCCCAGCACGCAGCTGGAGATCTGAGAATGGACAGACTGCCTCCTAAAGTGGGTCCCTCACCCCTGAGCAGCCTAACTGGGAGGCACCCCCCAGTAGGGACAGACTGACACCTCATTCGGCCGGGTACTCCTCTGAGACAAAACTTCCAGAGGAACTATCAGACAGCTGAATTTGTGGTCTCACGAAAATCTGCTGTTCTGCAGCCACTGCTGCTGACACCCAGCCAAACCGGGTCTGGAGTGGACCTCTAGTAAACTCCAACAGACCTGCAGCTGAGGGTCCTGTCTGGTAGAAGGAAAACTAACAAACAGAAAGGACATCCACACCAAAAACCCATCTGTACATCACCATCATCAAAGACAAAAAGTAGATAAAACCACAAAGATGGGGAAAAAACAGAGCAGAAAAACTGGAAACTCTAAAAAGCAGAGCACCTCTCCTCCTCCAAAGGAACACAGTTCCTCACCAGCAACGGAACAAAGCTCCATCCATCAATGGAGGATGACTTTGACGAGTTGAGAGAAGAAGGCTTCAGACGATCAAACTACTCTGAGCTACGGGAGAAAATTCAAAACAATAGCAAAGAAGTTTAAAACTTTGAAAAAAAATTAGAAGAATGGATAACTAGAATAACCAATGGAGAGAAGGGCTTAAAGGAGCTGATGGAGCTGAAAGCCAAGTTTAGAGAACTATGTGAAGATTGCAGAAGCCTCAGTAGCAGATGCGATCAACTGGAAGAAAGGGTATTGCTGATGGAAGATGAAATGAATGAAATGAAGTGAGAAGAGAAGTTTAGAGAAAAAAGAATAAAAAGAAATGAACAAAGCCTCCAAGAAATTTGGGACTATGTGAAAAGACCAAACCTACGTCTGATTGGTGTACCTGAAAATGATGGGGAGAATGGAACCAAGTTGGAAAACACTCTGCAAGATATTATCCAGGAGAACTTCCCCAATCTAGCAAGGCAGGCCAACATTCAGATTCAGGAAATACAGAGAACGCCACAAAGATACTCCTTGAGAAGAGCAACTCCAAGACACATAATTGTCAGATTCACCAAAGTTGAAATGAAGGAAAAAATGTTAAGGGCAGCCAGAGAGAAAGGTCGGGTTACCCACAAAGGGAAGCCCATCAGACTAACAGCTGATCTCTTGGCAGAAACTCTACAAGCCAGAAGAGAGTGGGGGCTGATATTCAACATTCTTAAAGAAAAGAATTTTCAACCCAGAATTTCATATCCAGCCAAACTAAGCTTCATAAGTGGAGGAGAAATAAAATACTTTACAGACAAGCAAACGCTGAGTGATTTTGTCACCACCAGGCCTGCCCTAAAAGAGCTCCTGAAGGAAGCACTAAACATGGAAAGGAACAACCAGTACCAGCCACTGCAAAAACACACCAAATTGTAAAGACCATCGAGGCTAGGAAGAAACTGCAGCAACTAACGAGCAAAATAACCAACTAACATCATAATGACAGGATCAGATTCACACATAACAATATTAATGTTAAATGTAAATGGGCTAAATGCTCCAATTAAAAGACACAGACTGGCAAACTGGATAAGGAGTCAGGACCCATCAGTGTGCTGTATTCAGGAAACCCATCTCACGTGCAGAGACACACATAGACTCAAAATAAAGGGATGGAGGAAGATCTATCAAGCAACTGGAAAACAAAAAAAGGCAGGGGTTGCAATCCTAGTCTCTGATAAAATAGACTTTAAACCGACAAAGATCAAAAGAGACAAAGAAGGCCACTACATAATGGTAAAGGGATCAATTCAACAAGAAGAGCTAACTATCCTAAATATATATGCACCCAACACAGGAGCACCCAGATTCATAAAGCAAGTCCTGATACCATCTCACACCAGTTAGAATGGCCATCATTAAAAAAGCAGGAAACAACAGGTGCTGGAGAGGATGTGGAGAAATAGGAACACTTTTACACTGTTGGTGGGACTGTAAACTAGTTCAACCATTGTGGAAGTCAGTGTGGCGATTCCTCAGGGATCTAGAACTACAAATACCATTTGACCCAGCCATCCCATTACTGGGTATATACCCAAAGGACTATAAATCATGCTGCTATAAAGACACATGCACACGTACGTTTATTGCGGCACTATTCACAATAGCAAAGAGTTGGAACCAACCCAAATGTCCAACAACAATAGACTGGATTAAGAAAATGTGGCCCATATACACCATGGAATACTATGCAGCCATAAAAAATGATGAGTTCGTGTCCTTTGTAGGGACATGGATGAAACTGGAAAACATCTCTCAGTAAACTATCGCAAGGACAAAAAACCAAACACCGCATGTTCTCACTCATAGGTGGGAATTGAACAATGAGAGCTCATGGACACAGGAAGGGGACCATCACACTCCAGGGACTGTTGTGGGGTAGGGGGAGGGGGGAGGGACAGCATTAGGAGATATACCTAATGCTAAATGACGAGTTAATGGGTGCAGGAAATCAACATGGCACATGGATACATATGTAACAAACCTGCACATTGTGCACATGTACCCTAAAACCTAAAGTATAATAAAAAAAAAAAAAAGAAAACATTATCTAATGTTAAATCATTTAATGTGTAAGAGAAAAGCCATGGGAAATAGGCAACAGATGAAACAAGATTAAAAAAATAGACAAATATATATAATCAAGGCCTTAAGAATGGCTTTTCTAAGCTATTGCCCTTACGCTTTCTAAGTAAATGTGATAATGATGATTGGTGCTAAAGTGACATTCTTAGAATTGAAAGTCTGTGTGTCCACTCAGTGAACTGTATATTGGAAGTGATGGGTACTTACTTCCCCACTCACTGCACTAATCCCTCACTCTAATGTAAAAGGACTTGATTAATTTCATTTATAAGCCATGTCTTTTGTAACTACTATATAGGCAAATGGTGATTGTAGCATACCCAGGACTAAATTTAATATGAGTAATTTATTTCCCAGTAGCTATCAATTATTAATTTTTCATTTATCACTTTTGAATTGTGAAACCCTGCAGATGTTTGAGTAGAAAGAAGTAAACTTTATCAAAATAATAATATTTAATAAAGATATTAAAGTCAAAAAAAAAAAGACATTACTTCACCCATTAATTTTGGGAATTTCTATAATGCTTATTCACTTGATTATCTCATTCTGTCATTTGAGTCGAATTACAGGACAAAAATTGTTATATTCTAAATCTTTCTTTTGTTCAAAATGTAAGCAAAGAGACAAGAGAATCCTGCCGAAATATAACAGTGTTTTTTTCATTCACTTATCAAGTGTTCATAGTCATACTATACAGAATTTAGTCATTGTGGACCTTGCTTTTGTTAGAAAACGCTTTTTAAAAACTAAGATTCTTTTCTATATTAAGCACATCATCTGTCTCCAAAATTGGTGATTATTAAGTTTGCCTCTTTTTAATGTTCTGGTCCATACTTTGGGACTGGCTGGGAGTTGTTAGGGAGGAGCCAGGAAGCAGCCAGAGGAAGCAGCTAAACATGCAGACACCTAGCAATAATGCGCCCTGGAATGAGAGTCAGAAACCAAAAGGAGTCAAGGTGAAACCAAATGAATATAAGAAGTGCAGAGCAAATCCAGAAGCCAGAGCTAGGGATGAAAGGCAATTTGAGTTACAATAGACAGTTATTGTGGGGGAGAAAAGAGGAAGCAAGAGGAGTCCAGGTAGCAAAGGTTGGTGAGCAAAAGCACGGTAAGGGAGAGAATCAAGGAAAGGGCGGAGCAGTTACTGTACTTGGGATTGAAGTAGTGCCAGGGGGGTTGTTCAAAGAGCAAGAATGCCTGTTCAGAATTCTGCTGAACATCTCATTTGGCTTCTACTTTTGTTTATTCTTAATCTTCCCATCCTGGTGTTTTTGATCCCAGGCCTTGAAGGCATGAAGAGTGGCTTCTGACATTTTAAATTATAAACATTTTCTTTCTCTCCAAGAAAAAGAGCAAAGGTCTTAACATTTCAAAATCCAAAGAGAAAAACATGCAACTGAGAATCAACTGGTAAAAAATATGGCTGTAGTGGATTAAGAACCAATTTGGACTTTGTTTTTATAATTCAAACTAGGTCAACATACCCAACGTAGAAATGTAAAATATAGCATGAAATATATATCTGATATTGCTAGTACTGTGGACCTCCATATGTAGTTCAAGTAATTATGTCAAATTACCTACGGTTCAGGATTGCATGATTGTGGAGTGAAAGTCCAGATCATGTTGTACATGCACATTTAGTAGTAGGAATTCATAGCTTTAATGGATTTTTAAAAGTGAAATATTTACTATCTCCACCAAACATTCAAAAGATCATACTCCTACTCAGATTATTTATTATCATGATGGCACTTTTTATAAAGATCAAGTTTGAGTAACCTACAAAAAATTGTAGGTTGTTCCAGGGCATAACCTTTAGAAAAATGTGGTTCCTCTACAATGAGATACCATCTCACACCAGTTAGAATGGCCATCATTAAAAAGTCAGGAAACAACAGGTGCTGGAGAGGATGTGGAGAAATAGGAATGCTTTTACACTGTTGATGGGAGTGTAAACTAGTTCAACCATTGTGGAAGACAGTGTGGCGATTCCTCAGGGATCTAGAACTAGAAATACCATTTGACCCAGCCATCCCATTGCTGGGTATATAACCAATGGATTACAAATCATGTGACTATAAAGACACATTCACACGTATGTTTATTGCAGCACTATTCACAATAGCAAAGACTTGGAACCAACCCAAATGTCCATCAATGATAGACTGGATTAAGAAAATGTGGCACATATACACCATGGAATACTATGCAGGTATAAAAAAGGATGAGTTCATGCCCTTTGCACATCTATACATATGTAACAAACCTGCACATTGTGCACATGTACCTTAGAACTTAAAGTATAATAAATAAATAAATTAAAAAAAGAAAAATGTGGTTCCTCTAGTCAATAGGTTCCTTACATCAGCCAAAGACATTCACAGAGAGTTAGGTTAGGAGAAATAGTGCCATAAACAATAGGGAAAAAAACTGTCATCTCTCTTCCCTCTGCTCTTCATATTCTTTGTCTGGCTGAATGTGGTTTTCATTTTATACCCTTCTAGATATAAAAATAAAAACAGATATTGTTAGTTTCATAATGCAAGGAGTTCTAATGCATCAAACTTTTGTTTAGTTATTTAAATGTTATTAATATAAAAAAGTACATCATATTATAAAATGTAGTAACTATTACATTCATTTATTCAAAAAACATGTACTGAGTGCCTTCCCTAACCAAGGATGGGCCCTAAGAGGCAGCACCTATTCTCTATTCACTATTTCAATCTGATTTCAGGGAAGAAGACAGACCTAACCTGGCCCGATTTTTACTTTTGTGCTCTCTAATCTTCTTAGTACTCAATACAATTAGACGATCACATTATCTACCTGCTCGAAATCCTTCAATGGCTTCTCATGTCAGTAGACTAAAATCCAGACAGGTTACTTTGTCTTATTCCTGAATAATCCTGCCTCTGTCTCTAATTTCAGGTCTTGACAGTATCATCCACAGGCCTTCTTTCAGGATCTCACATCTGCCTAGCTTCTCCCTACCTTAGGACTTTACACATGCCTCTTTTCTGTCTGGAACATTCACACACACACACACACACACACACACACACACACACACACACTCTATGCATAGTTAGCTCCTTCTTATTCTTCAGGTTCCAATGTAAATATAACCTCTTGGAGAGAACGTCCCTGAAACTAACATGTAAAATAATTCATGTCACATGCTTTCTCTTATTTTCTATTGTTTCCTTCATCATACTTACAGCAATTTGTAATCATATCATTTACTTGTTAATTTTTTAAGTTTCTCCCGCTAGGTTATACGTTCTCTGAGGGCAGTGACACTAAGCAGTACTATACCTTGACCTAGTAGATGTTCAGTAAATTTTGTTGAATGAATATTAAATGAATAAAACAATAAGGAAATAATTGCAAGGTAGCATTTACACAAGCACATGGCAGTTTAGTACTCATTCTAGATGTATATTCTAGGAAAGGCTTCATCATAATATAATAGAATTTGCAGTAAGATATTTTAATAGAAGTGAAATAATCTAGTTTGATAGGTCATAGTTTCCCAAGAACATTTTTTTTTTTCACTGAGTTCAATGAAATGAAGGGAAAAGAAAAATCCTTTGTGAGCACCATCAAACCTCTTATGAATGTACAAAGTACAGAGGTGGCTTTGGCTCTATGCAAGAAGCTTCAGGTAGTCAGTGCTTATTTTATAAGAGGAAAAAACTGAAACTTCCTGTGAGCGACTCTAGGATTACAACTAAGACCTAAAACCCAGTCTACTTCTAGTTCCTTCCTGCTCCACTCCTACTGTGAACACAAAGTCTAGCAATTTGTAGACAATTTACAGACATTTATCTGTGGCCTTTCTCATACTTATTATTTCTTCTTTTTTCTTTTTTCTTAACTTTTAAGTTCAGGGGTGCATGTGCAGGTTTGTTAGATAGGTAAATTCGTGTCATGGAGGTTTATTGTACAGGTTATTTTGTCACCCAGGTATTAGGCCTAGTACCCGTTAGTTATTTTTCCGGATCCACTCCCTCCCACCCTCCACTCTCTAATAGGCCCCAGTGTCTTTTGTTTCCTTCTATGTGTCCATGTGTTCTCATCATTTAGCTCCCACTTGTAAGTGAGAAGATGTGCTATTTGTTTTTCTGTTCCTGTTAGTTCACTAAGGAGAATGGCCTCCAGCTCCATCCATGTTCCTGCAGAGGACATGATCTCATTCTTTTAAATGGCTGTGTAGTATTCCATGGTGTATATGTACCATATTTTCTTTATCCAGTCTACCACTGATGTTTATTTGGGTTGATTCCATGTCTTTGCTATTGTGAATAGTGCTGCAATGAACATATGCATGCATGTGTCTTTATGATAGAACAATTTATATTCCTTTGGGTATATACCCAGTAATGGGATTGCTGGATCGAATGGTAGTTCTGTTTTCAGGTCTTTGAGGAACAGCCACACTGTTTTAAACAATGGTTGAACTAAGTTATAATCCCACCAATAGCGGATAAGCCTTCCTTTATCTCCTCAACCTTGCCAGCACCTTTTTTTGACTTTTTAGTAATAGCCATTTTGACTGGTGTGAGATGGTTTTGATTTGCATTTCTCTAGTAATCAGTGATATTAAACTTTCTTTCATATGCTTGTTGGCTGCATGGATGTCTTTTTTTTTTAATTAAATTAAATTTAATTTTGGTTTAGTTTAAGTTCTGGGATACATGTGCAGGACATGCAGGTTTGTTACACAGGTAAATGTGTGTGCCATGGTGCTTTGCTGCACCTATCAACCCATCACCTGGGTATTAAGCCCCACATGTATTAGCTATTTATCCTGATGCTGTCCCTCCCCCCACCCCCCAATAGGTCCCAGTGTGTGTTGTTCCCCTCCCTGTGTCCACATGTTGTCATTGTTCAGCTTTCACTTATAAGTGAGAACATGCATATATGTCTTCTTTTGAAAAGTGTCTGTTCATGTCCTTTGCCTACTTTCTAATGGGGTTGTTTGTATTAATATTTTTCTTGTAAATTTGTTTAATTTCTTTATAGATGCCGGATATTAGACCTTTCTCAGATGAATAGTTTGCAAAAGTTTTCTCCCATTCTGCAGATTGTCTGTTTACTCTGTTGATAGTTTCTTTTGTTGTTGATAGTTTCTTTAGTTTAATTAGATCTCATTTGTCAATTTTTACTTTTGTTGCAATTTCTTTTGTCATCTTCATCACGAAATCTATGTCCAGTTCCTATGTCCAGAATGGTATCGCTTAGGTTGTCTTCCAGGGTTTTTATAGTTTTACATTTAAGTCTTTAATCCATCTTGAGTTGATTTTTGTAGATGGTGTAAGGAAGGGGTCCAGTTTCAATCTTCTGCAAATGGCTACCCAGTTATCCCAGCACTATTTATTGAATAGGGAGTACTTTCCCCATTGCTTGTTTCTATCAGCTTTGTCAAAGATGAGATGGTTGTAGGTGTGCAGCCTTATTTCTGGGCTCTCTATTTTGTTCCATTATTCTACATGTCAATTTTTGTACCAGTACCATGCTGTTTTGGTTACAGTAGCCCTGTAGTATAGTTTGAAATTGGGTAGCGTGATGACTCCAGCTATGTTCTTTTTGCTTAGGATTGCCTTGGCTAGTTAGGCTATTTTTTTGGTTCCATGTGAATTTTAAAACAGTTTTTTTCTAGTTCTGTGAAGAATGTCATTGGTAGTTTGATAGGAATAGCCTTGAATATATGAATTGCTTTGGGCAGTATGGCCATTTTAACAATGTTGATTCCTATCCATGAGCATGGAATGTTTTTCCATTTGTTTGTGTCATCTCTGATTTCTTTGAGCAGTGTTTTATAGTTCTCCTCGTAGAGATCTTTCATCTCCCTCATTAGCTGTATTCCTGGGGATTTTGTTCTATTTGTGGCAGTTGTGAATGGGATTGTATTCCTGATTTGGCTCTTAGCTTAACTGTTGTTGGTGCATAGGAATGCTTAGCTTGACTGTTGTTGGTGTACAGGAATGCTAGAGATTTTTATACAATGATTTTGTATCCTGAAACTTGGCTGAAGTTGTTTATCAGCTGAAGAAGCATTTGGGCCAAGACTATGGGGATTTCTAGATATAGAATCATGGCATCTGCAAACAGGAATAGTTTGGCTTCCTTTCTTCTTATTTGGATGCCCTTTATTTCTTTCTCTTGCCTCGTTGGTCTTGCCAGGACTTCAAATACTTTCCTGAATAGGAGTGGTGAGAGAGGGCATCCTTGTCTTGCACTGGTTTTCAAGGGAAATATTTCCTGGTTTTGCCTAGTCCGTAAAATGTTGGCTGTGGATTCGTCATAGATGGTTCTTATTATTTTGAGGTGCGTTCCTTCAATATCTAGTTTATTTAGAGTTTTTAACATGAAGGGATGTTGAATTTTACTGAAAGCCATTTCTGCATCTATTGAGATAGTCATGTGATTTTTGTTTTTAGTTCTGTTTAAATGATGAATCACATTTGTTGATCCGCATATGTTGAGCCAATTTTTCATCCCAGGGATACAGCCTACTCAACTGTGGTGGATAAAGTTTTTGATATGCTGCTGGATTTGGTATGCCAGTTTTTTGTTGAAGAGTTTTGCACTAATGTTCATCAAGAATATCGACCTGACGTTTTCTTTTTTGTTGTTATTGTGTCTCTACCAGGTTTTGGTGTCAGGGTGATACTGGCCTCATGAAATGAGTTAGGAAGCAGTCCCTTCTCCTCCAGTTTTTGGGATAGTTTAGTAGAAATGATACCAGCTCTTCTTTGTACATCTGGTAGAATTTGGCTGTGAATTTATCTGGTCCTGGGCTTTTTTGGGTTGATAGGCTATTTATTACTGATTCAATTTTGGAGCTCATTATCAGTCTATTTGGGGATTTGATTTCTACCTGGTTCAGTGTTGGGAGGGTGTATGTGTCTAGGAATTTATCCATTTTCTCTAGATTCTCTAGTTGTGTGCCTATGTTCATAATACTGTCTGATGGTTATTTGTATATCTGTGGGGTCAGTGGTAATATCCCCTTTGTTATTTCTAATTGTATTAGTTGGATCTTCTCTTTATTCTTTTTTATTAGTCTAGCTAGCTATTTTATTATTTTTTCAAAAAAACTCCTGGATTTGTTGACCTGTTGAATAGTTTTTCATGTCTCAATCTCCTTCAGTTCAGCTCTGTTTTTGGTTATTTCTTGTCTTCTGCTTGCTTTGGGGTTAGTTTGCTCTTGGTTCTGTAGTTCTTTCAGTTGTGATCTCTTTAAGTTGAGATCTTTATAGCTTTTTGATGTGGGCATTTAGTGCTATAAATTTCCCTGTAACCACTGCCTTAGCTCTGTCCTAGATATTTTGGTATATTGTGTATTTTTTCTCATTAGTTTCAAAGAACTTCTGATTTCTGTCTTAATTTCATTATTTACCCAAAAGTCATAGGAGCAGGTTGTTGAATTTTCATGTAATTTTATGGTCTTGAGCAATTTTCTTAGTCTTGATCTCTAATTTTATTCTGCTGTGGTCCAAGATAGTGGTTGTTATTATTTCAGTTCTTTTGCATCTGTTGAGAAGTGTTTTGTGTCTGATTATGTGGTCGATTTTAGAATATGTGTCATGTGGTGGTGAAAAGAATATGTATTCTGTTGTTTTGGGGTGGAGAGTTCTGTAGATGTCTATCAGGCCCACTTGATTCAGTGCTGAGTTGAGGTCCAGAATATCTTCGTTAATTTTCTGCCTTGATGAGATGTCTAATGCTGTCAGTAGGGTGTTGAAATTTCCCACTATTATTGTTTGGGACTCTAAATCTCTTTGTAGGTCTCTAAGAACTTGCTTTATGAATCTGGGTGTTCCTGTGTTGGGTGCATACATATTTAGGATAGTTAGGTCTTGTTGATTTGGACCCTTTACCATTACATAATGCCCTTTTTGTCTTTTTTATCTTTGTTGGTTTAAAGTCTGTTTTGTCTGAAATGAGGATTACAACCCCTTCTTTTTCCTGTTTTCCATTTGCTTGGCAGATTTTTCTCCATTCCTTTATATTGAGCCTATGGGTGTCATTGCATGTGAGATGGGTCTCTTGAAGACAGCATACCAATCGGTCTTGGTTCTTTATTCAGCTTGCAACTCTGTGCCTTTCAATTGGGGGTATTTAGCCCATTTACATTCAAGGTTAGGATTGATATGTGTGGATTTGATCCGGTCATCATGATATTAGCTAGTTATCATTCAGACTTGTTTGTGTGGTGGCTTTATAATTTCACTGGTCTGTGTATTTCAGTGTGTTTTTGTAGTGGTTGTTAATGGTCTTTCCTTTTCATGTTTAATGCTTCCTTTAGAAGCTCTTGTAAGGCAGTTCTGGTAATAATGAATTGCCTCAGTATTTGCTTATCTGAAAAATATCTTATTTCTCCTTCATTTATGAAGGTTAGTTTGGCTGGATATGGAATTCTTGGTTGAAATTTCTTTAAGAATGTTGAGATCATTGCAGATGGGAGGCAGGACTAGATTGCAGCCCCCACTCGGACAGACAGTGTGTGGAGGCTCGCATCATGAACTTTTGCTCCAGCATGACTGAAGGAATACATTGGGAAAGTCAAGAGAACCCACAGACCATCTGAAGGAAGTGGATTGCTCCTGCAGGACCCAGGAGACACCCCAAATACTGTGGAGTGGCCAAACTAGGGAAGTGGGAAAAGGAGATCATCCACCCCTGAACACACACCCACACTGGGGAAACTGGAGGTCTAGATTAAGGAGATTCTGACCTTACCTGGAGCAGAGTCCATTTAGATAGCTAAGTGAAATACAAGCATAGAAGAAGCAGTGGGAAAAGACCTGTGGGATTGCTGGGCCGCCTAGCAAGCCATTTCTGCCTTGTCTCACAGGGGTCCTTGAGGAGGGCTGCCAGAGACAATGGGAAAATGCCACAAGGAGAAGGAACCCTTAAACTGAACTTTGTAACAATTTGAACGGATTGAGAAGTCTTCTGGCCAGAACTCAGGGAAGGGCATGAATCAGGTGTGCAGACTCCACAGGCAGGAGAATAATGAAAGCCCTATTTGCTTTCGCAACTGGGAGGCAGGTAGCCTGGGGCAAGTTGTTAGCCCTGTTCATCTACTTCCTGGAAACAGACTCTGTGCTGCTACAGGGGGGAATGGTGGGAGTGAGACCAGCCCTATGGGTTGCTTGGGAACTGGGTGAGGCCTGTGACTGCCAGCTTTCCCTCATTTCCCTGACAACCTGCATGACACAGTAGAGGCATCCACAGGCTTCCTAGGAACATAATTCTATTGTCCTAGGAACATAATTCTATTGATCTGGGAACCTCACCTTCATCCCCCACAGCAGCTGCAGCAAGACCTGTCCAAGTAGAGTCTGAGCTCAGACATGCCTAGACCTGCCCCCACCTAATGGTCCTTTTACCCACCCTGGTAACTGAAGACAAAGGACATATACTCTTGAGAGTTCTAGGGCCCTGCCCACCACCTGTTCCTCCCCATACTACCATAGCTGACCCTCTCTTGAAACACCACCTCCTGGCAGGAGGCCACCTAGCACAAAAATAGTGCATTAATCAACCGAATCTAAGGATTCTCACAGAGTCCATTTCACCTCCCTGCCATCTTCACTGAAGCAGGTGCTGGTATCCACGGCTGAGAGACCCACAGACAGTTCATATCAGAGGACTCTGTGCAGACAACCCCCAGTACCAGCCTGGAGCCTTGTACCCTTGCTGGGTGGCTAGGCTCAGAAGAGAGATAACAATCACTACAGCTTGGCTCTCAGGAAGCCACTTCCCTAGGAAAATGGAGAGAGTACTACCTCAAGGGAACAACCCATGGGACAAAAGAATCTGAACAATAGCCTTGAGCCCTAGGTCTTCCTCTAACAAATGAGAAGAAACCAGAAAAACAACTCTGGTAATATGACAAAACAAGGTTCTTTAACACCATCAAGAAAGCACACTAGCTCACCAGCAATGGATCCAAACCAAGAAGAAATCCCTGATTTACCTGAAAAAGAATTCAGAAGGTTAGTTATTAAGCTAATCATGGAGGCAACAGAGAAAGGCGAGGCCCAGTGTAAGGAAATCCAAAAAACAATACAAGAAGTAAAGGGAGAAATATTTAATGAAATAGATAATGGACAAACTTATAGAAATGCAAAATACTCTGGAAAGTCTCAGCAATAGCATCGAACAAGCAGAAGAAAAAACTTCAGAGCTCAAAGACAAGGTTTTTGAATTAAGCAAATCTGACAAAGAAAAAAGAATAAGAAAATATGAACCAAGCCTCCAAGAAATCTGGGATTATGTTAAACAACCAAACCTAAGAATAATCAACATTCCTGAAGAAGAGGAGAAACCTAAAAGTTTGGAAAATATGTTTGGGGGAGTAATTGAGGAAAACTTTCCCAGCCTTGCTAGAGAACTAGATATCCAAATACAAGAAGTTCAAAGAACTCCTGGGAAAATCATCGTAAAAAGATAATCACCTAGGCACATTGTCATCAGGTTATCTAAAGTTAAGACAAAGGAAAGAATCTTAAAAGCTATGAGGCAAAAATACCAGGTAACCTATAAAAGAAAACCTATCAGATTAACAGCAGATTTCTCAGCAGAACCCTACAAGCTAGAAGAAATTGGGGCCCTATCTTCAGCCTCCTCAAATGAAACAATTATCAGCCAAGAATTTTGTTTCCAGCAAAACTAAGCTTCACAAATGAAGGAAAGATACAGTCTTTTTCAGACAAAAAAATGCTGAGAGAATTCACCACCACCAAGCCAGCACCATAAGAACTGCTAAAAGGAGCTCTAAATCTTGAAACAAATTCTGGAAATGCATAAAAACAGAACCTCTTTAAAGTATAAATCTAACAGGATCTATAAAACAAAAATACAATTTAAAAAAATGTACAGGCAATAAATAGCACAATGAATGGAATGGTAGCTCACATCTAAATACTAATGTTGAATATAAATGGCCTAAATGTTCCACTTAAAAGATACAGAATTGCAGAATGGATGAGAATTCACCAACCATCTGCTGCCTTCAAGAGACACAACTAACACATAAGGATTCATGTAAACTTAAGGTAAAGGGATGGAAAAAGTCATTCCATGCAAACGGACACCAAAAGCGACCAGAAGTAGCTATTCCTATATCAGACAAAATACGTTTTTTTTTTATTATACTATAAGTTCTGGGATACATGTGCAGAACGTGCAGGTTTGTTACATAAGTATACACGTGCCATGGTGCTTTGCTGCACCCATCAACCTGTCATCTACATTAGTTATTTCTCCTAATGCTATCCTTCCCCTTGCTTCCCACCCCCAGACAGGCCCCGGCGTGTGATGTTCCCCTCCCTGTGTCCATGTGTTCTCATTGTTCAACTCCCACTTACGAGTGAGAACATGTGGTGTTTGGTTTTCTGTTCCTGTGTTAGCAGATAAAACAAATTTTAGTGGGTACCAAGGCTCAGCTCCCAGCTCCTGGACTGCAGGCTGTAACTCTTAAGGACTTGTTTCGGGTACTGACTTTGTTCTCTGGCTCCTCAAGGCTAGGAACCCCCTGTGCTGGGGGGAGTTGAGGTGCTGCCACTCTACTGGTCCTGAAATTCTGATGGGTAGTGCCAACCAAAATATTTCCTAGGGTGGTGGCAGTGGGCTCTGTCCTTGTTTGCACATGCCAGCAGCAGCAGCAGTGGCAGTGTCAACATGGAGAGGTGCACGCTCATCGGCTACAGTAGGATGGTAGAGAGTGCTGGGGTGCCTTCCTCCACAGCAGCAGCAGAAGCAAGACTGCTTAGGCGGGTGGGGAGGCCCCTGCTGGCAACTGTGCTTATGGTCATGCTGGTGGTGGTGTTAGCATGGGGGTGGGGTGCTCTTCTTCTTTCAACATAAAATGATTTTCAGTTATTTGTAACAGGGCTTCTTACATATAACTGGGAAGGAACAGGTGAGGTTTGTGTTTTTAAATTACAGATGCTCCTTTAGAAAAATTGGAACTCTATTTTCATCAGTGAAACCCTCTGCTTTAAAATCTCAGTGTCATTGCCAAAGACTAAATACACTGACCTTGGACTCAATTTCGAGCTACACATTCATTTCTCTAGAATGTTGGTAAAAGTTGCAGAAGTAGAGTCATCTGTATGTTTCTCTTTAAGTCCTTAAACTTTTACTAAACCATTCTTTATGGATCTAACACACTTGTAAAGCATGCCAACAACATATTATTTGTCCTGCATGCTTATAAAATCCTTTTTTTTTTTGTCATGGTTAGATGATTCCCAGTAACTACATTTTAATTCTAATTCTGAGAAGTAAGTAACAAAAAAACTATAATCCTTAAAAAAATCAGTTGAATTAACAAAGGCACTTGCTTCACACAAGATTAAATTAGGCCATATGAAAAGTTACTTTGCATAATCTCTTCATGACTTTGCATCTAGTTATTTCCAAGCTAATATATCTAACCTCTAACTTAAAAAGAATTGTAGACATGACTTTATTATCTTCCTTATGGAGAATTTCTTGATAAAAATTGGGTTGCTTCACTATTGATTTGAATCTAATTTTAGCAGTGGTTAGAAGTTCCAACACAGCTCTCTACAAAGATTTGAGATTTGTCATCCATCTTAGTAGGTGTTGATTTACTTTCTGTTTTAACCAGTTTCCACATAAGGGATTTGGGGCTCATTCTACCCACAAACCCTAATAATTGCCTAGGTATAATGCTACTCTGCATATATCATACGGCTGGTGGAAAAAGAAATCGCTCATTTAACAAATATTGGTTAAAGTTCTGCTGTGTGCCAACTATTATGGCAGGTGTGGAAGAATCAGAATTAACTAAGAAGAAAAAACAGACATGGAAACATTTCAACGAAGAACTAGCTAGAAGGGAAGGATATAGAAGGATGGTGTTGGCACAAATCTCTGCTTTAGGTAAGTCAGGAAGTTTTCTAAAGGAGACATTTAAGTAAGAATTTTCCTTCTGGAGCTGGGTTGGAGAGTAGGTAAGAAGAAATCAGGAGGGTTGAGCATTCCAAGCCAAGAAAACAGTAAAAGACGAGGGACATGAAATAATTTACTGCACATTGCTTGGCTTGGATGTAGCTGGTAGAGTAGTTAGTTAGGCAACAAGTATTTATCAAATAACTACTAAGTGCCAAGCATCTTGCTTGGTTTTGGGGATTTCAGATGTAAAGAAGACAGACCCACAAAAATATTACAGGTAAGCCCAGAAGACAGACATTAAAGAAATGATTTCAAGTGTGTTATGTGCTTCAAAGAAATGTTACTAAGTCTAGAAGAATAGTAAGTCTGAAGCACCAAATGTTGCTCCTCTCTCTCAAGTTTGCCTACTTTTTTGTAACTTCATAAAGGCTTTCTTTTCCTGTCTCCATTCACAAACCCAATTCAAGTAGCCAGTCTCATTGCCTAAGAATACACTTTGACATTATGTAGAAAAGAAAAAAAAGCAGGGCCCAGCATAGAGCTATGAGGAGTACACAAAGAAACTTGAGAAAGAGCTAAACAAGAACTCAGAGTAAAAACAGACTGAGAGAGAGGGTAGGCAAGTGAGTTGGAGACACAGGCAAGGCCCTGATCATGAAGGACCACATAAATAATGAAAGAGTTTTGTTTGAAATGGCCCCACGCCCTCAGCTGTTCCTTAGTTACCCTTCCTCTACTCCCTGAACCAGCTTACTCCTTTTGTCACTCCTCTATGGACATTTCAGAAAGTCCCTTATTTCCTCTGTTCAACACCCATTGCCTTGGGACAACCCTCCTCTTGCCCACATACATATGACTGATATGACTTAGCCAACTTTACTATGAGAAATGTAGTGGTACTGAAAGGGCTTTTTCTACCACTCTTTGTTTCCTCTCTGTTAAACATTTTTGTTAGTTTTATTATAGTATAATTTACATAAATAAAATTCATCAAGCTTAAGTGCATACTTCACTGAATTTGGACAATTGGGCATAGAGTGTAACCACCACCACATTCATGGCATGGAACTTCCCATCACTATGAAAAGTTACTGTATACTCCCTTTGCAGTTAATTTTTTATCTCCACCCTCTGGAAAACAGTGATCGGGTTTCTGACACTATAGTGTGGCTTTTTCTAGAATTTCATGTAGTGGAATAATAGAACATGTAGTCTTTTGTATGTGACTTCTTTCACAAACCATAATAATTTATAGAATCATCAATGTGAGTATAAGTAGTTTGTTCTTCTTTATTGTTGAGTAGTCATTCACAATATGGATATGGCACAAACTGTTCATTCAATCTCAAGTTGATGGTATAAGGGAGCTTCAAAAAGTTCATAGAAAATGGAATTAAAAGACAAAAATAAAAAATGTAAACATTATAAACTTAAGTTCAATCAAGTTAAAGACACTTTTATAAGTGATGATACCAGTTATTTAGTTCGTCCCTAAAGAACTGAGGGTCCTGGAAATTTAACCATGCCAATGCATGGTTAAATTATTAACTGAAGAAAATTATTAACTGAAGAAAAATGGGTGCCATATAAAGATTCTTTAAGATTTGGAAACAAAAAGAAATCAGAAGGAGCCAAATCAGGACTGTAAGGTGGATGTCTAATGATTTCCCATCAAAACTCTTGCAAAATTGCCTTTGTTTGATGAGAGGAATGAGCAGGAACATAGTCATGGTGGAAAAGGACTCTGAGGTTAAATTTTCTGGGGTGTTTTTCTGCTAAAATGTTGGCTAAATTTCCCAAAACACTCTCATAATAAGCAGATGTTGGCCTTCCAGAAACTCAGCAAGCAAAATGCTTTGAGCATCCCAAAAAACTGTCACCATGACCTTTGTCCTTGACTGGCCCACTTTTGCTTCAACTGGACCACTTCCACCACTTGGTAGCCATTGCTTTGATTGTGCTTTGTCTTCAGGGTAGTACTGGTAAAGTCATGTTTCATCTCCTGTTACAATTCTTTGAAAAAATGCTTCAGGATCTTGATCCATTATTTAAAATTTCCATTGAAAGACCTGCTCTTGTCTGTAGTTACTTTGTGTGCAATCAGTTTGGCACTCACTGAGTGAAAAGTTTACTCAACTTGAATTTTTTATTCAGAATCATATACACTAATCCAATTGAGATGTCTATGGTATTGGCTATTATGTTTTTAATCATTGGTCCTCTTCAATTAGGGCATGAACAGGATGAGTTTTTTCCTCACAAATACATGCAGATGGTCTACCTCTGCAGACTTCATCTTCAACATCATCTCATCTCTTCTTACAACAAGTTATCCATTTGTAAACTGCTGATTTTTTTGGAGCATAATCTCCATAAACTTTGTATAAAGCACCAATGATTTCACCATTCTTCATCATAAATTGAATCTTTGTTCTTATTTCAATATTAGCGGCATTTATGTTGCTTTGATAAGAGCTCTTTTAAAACCAATGTTTTATCCTTCTTAGTGCTGCAAACTAGATCTTGTTAAGACATGTAATAGCAAGTTAGTATGAGTTTATTTTGGTGCAAAAATTTTTTTAAATCCATACACTGGGTTTTTTTTATGATATACATTTTCCATGAACTTTGAAGACCCTTCATATTTCAATTGTTTTCAGCTTGAGACTATTATGAATGAAGCTTCTATAAGCTTTGCTGTACAAGTCTTCATGGAAGTATGTGTTCATTTCTTTTGGGCAAATCCTGGGAGTGAAACTGTTAAGTCATATGGAAAGTGTATGTTTACTATTATAAGAAACTGCAAATTGTTTTCCAAAGTGGCTATGCCATTTAATATTCTGTCCAGAAATGTATGAGAGTTCCAGTTGCTCAACATTTTCATCAGTACTTGCCAGTCTTTAATTTGACCCATTATAGCAGGTGTGTAGTGGTGTCTCATTGCGGTTTGAATTTGCATTTCCCTAATGACTAATGATGCAGAATATTTTTACATATACTTATTTGGCATTTGTACCTCTTTTTGATGAAGCATGTGTTTACATATTTTGCTCATATTTTAAAAGAGTTTTTGTCTTCTTATTACTGAGTAATGCAAGAACTTTATATATTCTGGATATAAGTCCTTTATGACATAATGTGTTTTGCAAATATTTTCTCTCAGTTTAGTGCTGGACTTTTTATTTACTTGTCAATGTCTTTTGAATAGCAAAATTTTAAATTATGATGTTCAATTTATCTTTTTTCTTTCATAGTTTGTGTTCTTCATATCCTAGTTAAGAAATCTTTGATAAATCCAAGTTCATTAAAAATTTGTCCTGTGTCTTCATCTAGAAGTTTTATAGCTTTAGCTCTTACATGTACATCTATAGTCAATTTTGAATTAATTTTTGTATATGATTTGAGAAAATGATCAAAATTAATTTCCATATAAATGTTATTATTTTAGTACCATTTGTTTAATGATTATCATTTCCCCCATTGAGTTATCTTGACCACTTTTTTGAAAATTAATTGATCACATATTTTTAAGTCCATTTCTTCAATCTTAGCTGTGTTCCATTAATTGCTACACCAATACCACTATTGATTATTTTGAAATCAAGAATTATAAGCTTTTCTACATTGTTGTTATTTTTCAAAATTGTTTTGGCTGTTTCACATGCCTTGCATTTCCAAATAAGTTTTAGAATAATTTATCAATTTCCACAGAAAGAAATTTGCTAGATTTTAATTGCAATTATAATAAATCTGTAGATTGATTTGAGGAAAATATACAGCTCAATAATATCTAATCTGTAAGCATGTTATATCTCTTTAATTATATCGGTTTTATTTATTTTCTTTCAGCAATGTCTTATAGTATTCCATATACAGGTCGTAAACATATTTTGTTGAATTTATCCTTAAGTATTTTATACATTGTGGCTACTGAATTGGTGTTTTAAATTTTTTTAATTTTCAATTTTTCATTGCTAACATATAGAAATTAAATACGTTTTTATGTTGACCTTTTATCCTGCAACCTTGTTAAATTCATTTATTAGTTCTTATAACTTACAGAGTTCACTGAGTTTATTATATACATGATCATGTAATCTACAAAAACATTTTTCTTTGCAATCTCTATGACCTATTTATTGCTTTGTTGCATTTATTAAAACTTTTGATATGATAATAGGAGTGGTAAGAGTGGATATCCTTTTCTTCTCAATCTTAAGGAAAAAGCATGCAATCTTTCACCATGAAGTATTATGTTTGTTGTAGGTTTTTTGTAGTTACCTTTTATCAGACTCAGGACATTTTCTTTAGTCTCAGTTTGCTGGGAATTTTTCTAATGGCTGGGTGTTTAATTTTACCAAGTGATTTTTTTCTTCATCTATTGAGAATGTCATATTTTTTTTTATATTGTTTCTTAATATGGTAAATTACATTAACTGATTTTTTTAAATGTTGAACCAACTTTGCATTCCTAAGACAAACTTCTCTTAGTCTTGACGCATTATCTTTTTAAAATATATGTATTGCTGTGTGCAATTTACTGATATTGGGAAGATTTTAGCACCTATATCCTTGAGAGATATCAGTCTGTAGGAATTTTGTCCTTTGTAATGTCTTTGTAATGATTTGTTACCAGGGTAATACTAGCATTATAAAATGAGTTGGGGAGTGTTCCCTTCTCTCTTATTTTCTGGACAAATTTGGATAGAGTCTGTATTATTTCATCTTTAAATGTCTGACGTAATTTGCCAATAAAGTCATTTAGTGGAGTCTTCCTTTATTTTTCTGAGATGAAGTATCGCTGTGTCGCTTAGGCTGGGATGAAGTGGCATGATGTCGGCTCACTGCAACCTCTGCCTCCCAGGTTGGAGTGATTCTCCTGCCTCAGCCTCCCAAGTAGCTGGGATTACAGTGTGTGCCACCATGACTGGCTGTTTTTTTTTTTTTTTTTTTTTTTTGTACTTTTAGGAGAGACAGGGTTTCACCACATTGGCCTCAAACTCCTGACCTCAGGTGATCCACCTTCCTCAGCCCCACAAAGTGCTGGGATTGCAGGTTTGAGCCACCGTGCCCGACCACTGGAGTTTTCTTTGTGTGCAGTTTTTTAAACTATAAATTCATTTTCTTTAATAAACACTGGCTATTCCAGTTATTTAAGTAAGTTTCTTCTTGGGTATGCTTTGATATTTTGTATCTTTCAAGAAATTTGTCTATTTCATCTAAGGTCCTAAGTGGTAGGTATAAAGCTATTCATATGTCCCTATTATACTGTTAATATAGGTATTATCTTAGTGATGCCTATTTTTATATTCCTGATATTATTAGTTTGTATTTTCTCTCTTCTTGATCAGCTTGTCTAGAGGTGATCTAACTTTATTCATTTTCGCAAGGAATCAACTTTTGGTTTCATTGATTTTAAAACATTTTTTGTTTTCCATTTCATTAATTTATGCTCTTAGCTCTATTATTTTCTTTCCACTGCTTGCTTTAGGTTTAATTTGCTCTTCTTTTGCTAGTTTCTTAAAGTGAAAGCTTATTGATTTAAGAACTTTATTCATTTCTAATAGGAACATTTGCTACTATAAATTTCCTTCTAAATCATACTTTGTCACAGAAGTGTTTATACATGTGTGTTCATTTTCATTCAGTTTAAAATATTTACTAATTTCCCCGCGATTTCTTTTTTGACCCATATTTTATTTATATGTGTGTTACATTCCTGGTATTTGAGGATTTTTCCAGGTATCTTAGTATTTAGCTCAATTCTATTGTGGTTTGAGAACATATTTTTCATGACTTCATTTATTTTAAATTTCCTGAGGTTGGTTTTATGGCCTAAAATATGGTCTATCTTGGGGGACTATTCCATGTGCACTTAAGAAGAATGCATGTTCTGCTGTTTCAAGGTGCAGTGCTCTATAAATAGCAATTAGGTGAAGTGCTGTTCAGGTCTTCTGTGTTCTTACTGAATCACTCTCTGATTTTTCTGTCAATTGCCAAGAAAAGAGTGTTGAAGTATCTAAATATAATTTTGGTTTTGTCTGTTTCTCTTTTCAGTTCTACCACTTTATGTTTTATGCATTTGAAGATCTGTTATTAGGTAGACACACATTATGTTATGTCTTTGCAATAAACTGGCCCTTTACCATTATGTAATATTTCTTTTTCTCATTCGGAAGTCTGACTTCAATGTACCGAATTCAGTATTCTTTTAATTAGAATTTCATATTTTATGTTTTCCATCATTTTAATTTTATTTTATACTTTTACTTTCAGCCTACCTATGTCTTTATATTTGAAGTGGATTTCTTGTAAACAGCATTTAGTCTGTTATTGCTTTTATATCTAATAAATTTCTGTCATTCAGCTCGTGTGGTTAAAACAGCACTGTCCAGTAAGGTAGCCTCTAACCACATGTGACTCTGAAGAGCTTACAATATGTTTGACTGGTCCGAATTGAGATGCATTGTAAGTATAAAATACACATGGAATTTTAATGATTTTGTATAAAACAGAATGTAGAATCTCTCATTGATCTTTGTTGATATGTTAATATCATGCAATGTTAATATATGTATATAATTGTATAATTATTTATATAATTAATATAATATATTATATTATATATTATATATTATATATAAATAATATAAATATATAATATATATTATATATTTATATATTATATATAATATATAATATAATATATTATATTATTATATATTATATATAAATAATATATTATATTATTATATCTATAAATAATATATTATATTATTATATAATAATATAATATAGATAATATATTATATTATATATAATAATATAATATAGATAATATAAATATATTATATATAATTAATATAATATAATAGCTAATATAATATAATTTGTATAGTTACATATAATGATTTGTATGCATTCTATTAAGCAAAATATATTATACAATTAATCTGTTTCTATCTTTAATGTGGCTACTAGAAAATTTAAAATTACTTACTTTGCTCACGTTATATTTCTATAGAACAGCACAAGCTTAGTCCATTTTAGTTCAATTTAATGGTTGATTGTTGATATGATTTATTTAAAATCTGTCATCTTGCTGGTTGTTTTCTATTTGTTCTGTTCATTATTTTTCCCCCTTTCTTCTCTTTCTCTGCCTGCTTTTGAAATAATTTATGACTTTTTTTTTCACTACTGGCTTATTATTTATACACTTTAAAAACGTTTAAAATCCCTAAGGTTTACAACTTACATTTTAAATTTGCCACAGGCTACCTTTAAATAATGTCATACTACTTTTGATATAGTATAAGTATCTTTTACAGCAAAATATTCTCTTTTTTGCTTCATTTATGTTATCTTTTCACACATTATATATGCCTTTATATGTGCCACAATCCACTACACATTGCTTCTATTTTTGCATTAGTCAGCTGTTTCCTAAAGTAAGGGAAATGCCTTTTATATTTACTTTCATCTTAAGTACTTCTGGAGCTCCTCATTTCTTTGTATAGATCAAGGTTTCTCCATGTATCATTTTCGTTCTGCATGAAGAACCTCCTTTCACATTTTTTTAGTAGCACAAGTCTGCTCATAATGCTTTCATTCAGCTTTTGTTTTTTGGGAAAAACAAACAAACAAACAAACGTTATTTTACCTCTACTTTTGAAAGATACTTTTTTTCCAGATATAAAAATCCAGGTTGACAGTTTTATCTTTCAGTACTTTAAAGATGTCACTCCATTGTCTCCTGGCTTGTGTAGTTTCTGATGTAAGGTTGGCTTTAATTATTATCACTATTCCTTTATATGTGATGTGTGTTTTTTCTCTTGATGCATTCAAAATTGTTTCTTTATTTTTGGTTTTATGCATTTTGAATATGATGTGTGCAGAGGTTTTTTTTTTATAATCGAGCTTTTTTGCATACTCTAGACTTTTTGAATCAATATTTGTCTTATTTAATTAATTTGGACCACTATCTCTTCCAGAATTTATTTGGTCTCATTGCATCTCTTCTCTTTCTTCAATTCCAATTGCATGTACATTAGACCACTTTTACATTAGATGAGAGCTCTTAGATGCTCTGTTATGGTTCTTTCCACCCTTTTTTATCCCTTTGTGTTTTAGTTTAAATGAATTTTATTCAGCTATTTGCAAGTTCACAGATTATTTCCTGTATCGAGTCGACTGAGGACTGCATCGAAGGCATTCTTTAGTTGTGTTGCTTTGTTTTTTTATTTCTAGTATTTTATTAGTCTCTTTTTATGGTTTCTATCTTCTGCTAAAATTCTCCATGTGATCATGTATGTTGCTCAGCTATTCAAATAAAACCTTTAACATTTTAATATAGTTATTTTAAATTCCCTGTCTGATTTCCAATCTCTAGGATATCTCTGAGTCTGATTCTATAAATGGCTTTGTCTTTTCACAATGTGCTGCTTTTTCTTATCTTTTTATGTCTGGTAATTTTTATTGAATACTAGGCATTGTATATAGAACAGTCAAAATTGAAATAAATGCTATTCATGCATAGAAATAAGCATTTTTTTTTCTTCTGCTAGACTATGAGTGTTGGGGTTGAGTCAGTCTAGCCAGAAATTTAAGTGGATTTTGGTTTTCTTGTTCTTATAATTACAGTTCTCCCCCAGTTTCAGTTTCCTCTAGTCTTACCTTGTGGTTAGAGTTGAAGATGCTTTGCTGAATGGTTTTTCTTTTTTTCCCAATGTTCTTGATCTACCCTCAGCTTCAAGCCTTCCTGTGCAACTATGCCGCATTGGAGATCTTTCTCCACAATCTTGACTCTTTTCTACTGGTAGCCTGCTATTGCCTGTTCAGTGCTTGCTATCTGGGGAGGGGGCAGGAAGTTTTTCTGTTGTCCTTGTCCAGCTTAGTCTTAGTCATACCCCATGTGACTGTGTCTTCTGGGTAGGGCTTTCTCATGATCTTGTCCCTCCTCCCATGTCAGCCAAACTCTGCCTTGCATACTTGGTGAGTCTTGTTCAGGGAGTTTTCTGAGTCTTTCCCAGCAATAAGAGACTTCTAATGGTTTTGATAGAAACTTGTCTAGAATTGTTTTCTGCCCCTCTTTAATGAGTAAGGTTATTTTTTCTTTTTAACCCACCCACCAGCCACAATGATACTTTATCCGTGTTCTTGAGTACCAGTGTTTGCTGCTTCTACCTCTGTGCCTTCAGGCTATTATTTCATGAGGGTTCACAGACACTTCTTGTCGTTTCCACATTAGTGCCCAATCTGCTTCAGTGAACCTGAACCACTGAAGGAAGTTCTTTCTGGTGTTTTGTCCTGCCCCGATCTTTCTTTTAAGCACCTGAGTGAAACCAATAGAAAAGAGTTTGCAAGTAGGTGCAGACTCCCTTTGTGTTTGTAACTCCTAGGGATCTATACTGTCCTGCTAGCCTACCCTCAGCTTTTCTACAAATCTCTTAAAGTTTTAGCTGGTGCATATCATCCTTTTTCCCTGTGCTTTTTTTCTTCATGCCGCAGATGAACCATTTTGTACATTCTTGTGCTCCTTGGAGGAGCTGGTCTGTGTTTGGATTTCAGGCCTCTTGATTGTCCTATAATCTTAGCTCTCTAATGAGTTCAAGAAAATTCCTGAGTTTGTAACTCGCTGCTACAAACTTTCATTGATATGGGAAAGCATCACTTCACACACCCCCACCTCTCCCACCCCCCACCCAGCTTGCTACACTTTAACAGAATGCAGAACTTTGTCTTCACTATTGAAAGATATTTTTCTGGATATAGAAATCTAGGTTAAAAATTTTTGTTTTCTTTGTTCTTTAATGAGGTTTCTCTGTTATCTTCTGGCCTGCAAGGTTTTTGATTCAAAAAAATCTGCTGCTGTTTTTCAATCTTTGTTCCTTTGAGCATAATGTGTCTTTTATCTCTGGGTACATTTAAGATATTCATTTTATCATTAATTTTTAGTAATTTGATTGTGATGTGTCTTGATGTGTTTTGCTACACATTTATGTTGCTTGAGGCTCATTGAGGTTCTTGGATCTGTGGTGTATAATTTTCATCAAACTTGGAGAAATTGTGGCCATTATTTTCTAAAATATTTTTTCCATTTTCCCCTCCCATTCTGATATTCCAGTTACACATATTATACTATCTAAAATAGTTAATTACTCACTAACCTTATGTTTATATTTTTCAATGGGTTCTCTCTTTTGTTTAATTTTGTTAGTTTATATTGCTGTGTCAAATGCACTAATCTTTTTTTTTGCAGTGTGTGATATGCTATTAATCTCATTCAGTTACTTTTCATTTCAGATCATGCATTTTTCATCTGTAGAAGTTTAGTTTGTTTATTTAAAATATCTTTCATTTTTCCCATCATTATGTTCATGTTTTTCTCTACCTTCTTAGACATATAAAATATATTTGTAGTACCTATTTTAACGTCCTTGTCAGCTAATTCTATCTCTCTTGTTCCGAATCTGTATCCATTGGTTTCTTTTTCTCCTACTTATGGGTGGCATTTTCCTGCTTGGAAATGATTGATTGGATGCTGACATTATTAATTTTACATTGTTGAATGCTGGATTTTGTTGTACTCATTTAAATAAGTGGATTTTTTTGCTTGGAATCGATATTTGGTCCTTTCGAGGTTTGCTTTTAAGCTTTATGAAACAGATGTAGCATAACTTTTAGTTTAGGTTAAATTGTCCCCATTACTGAGGCACTATCCTTCTGAGGACCCTAATACATGCCCATGTATTAGGAGGAATTGCCTGGGTAAAGTTAAAAATTGCTTAACCTATTTTTTCCTGAGGATTCTTTCTCAGCCTTGGGCAATTCCTTCCATGCATTTGCAGATCAGTATGCAGCCTTAAGACTTGTGGAGGACCCTAGGAAGATCTGGGGTGCTCTATCTCACTTGCAATCTCTCTCTCTCTCTCTCCCTGAAACTCATCAATTCAGTATTTGCTTCACAAATTCTAGGTGACTTCTTCTCTCTGAACTCTAAGCTCTGTAACTTCAACTGAGCAAGACGCCAGACTTTGTTTTGGCACTCTCTCACCTTTCTATGACCTAGAAACTTTTTCCAGGCTGTAAGATGAGACAGTCAAAAGGCTTACTTAGTAACTGGGTGTGGTGGTGCACGCGTGTAGTTCTAGCTACCCAGGAGGCTGAGGCATGAGGACGCCTCAAGCCCAGGAGACTCACCTGAGCAACTAATGCAAAACCCCTGTCTGTAAAAAAATAAAAATTAAAAAGTGTTTTCCTATTGGTCTCCTTGCTCTCAGAGATCAGTATCCTATACTGCTTATTGTCTGAATGTCTAAATATTGTTTTGACCAGTTTTAATATGTTTAAAGTGGTAGGTTAAATAACATTCACTTTTACTCTGTCATCTCTAAAAGTAGATGTAGCCCACTTAAAGGTTTTAAAGTAGAGGGAAAATGGTAAAATTTGTGGTTAAGTCACTCTGATGGGTAAATCAAGTGAGACTAGAAATGAAAATCAGGTTAAGATACCAATATTCCCAGTAACAGACAGCAGGAACATGAATTTTTGGCAGTAGACACTAGCATGGATAAGAAGTGACAGATATAATAAATATTAGGGCAATAGGAACTAGTGACTGATTGAATCTGGAAAAATCAAATGAGATAATGAGCACAAAATAATTTTCAAACATCCATTTAAACATTCATTAAATAACTACTGTGTACCCAGTCTGATTGGTTAACAGAGTGCTAATATAAGTAAGACATGGTACTTTGGCTAAGAGAATTCGCAGACTTATCATTATAAAATAATGCAGAGGCTACCATAATGTAAGTATGAACAAGATACTGTATTATACTAATAGTGGCACTCTAACGATTGAGGGGAGTCAAGGAAGCCCTAAAGAGAGAGTCATATTTGAGATAGTTCTTGAAAAATAATGGGAGCTTTTCAGCAAGATAAGAAGAGAAAGGATATCCAGGCAAATAATAATAATACTATAAGCATCGTGATTTCCAAGAATAAAAACAGTATTACTATAAATGAAGTCTTGAATATGTTGTACACTCAATGTGTGTAAACATAAAAGTATACAATTACAAAAGCAAGATATTATTATTGCATCTCCAAGAACTATTTCTATAGATATACACATGTATCATGGGAAATACGGAAATAAGTTTTGGGGATGCCATGGTACTCAAAGTAGACTCTGTTTCATCAGTTACATAGCACAGAAGAAATCAATATTTATGCCTGCTTCTAATCCAGGATACAACAAATGCAATTACTTTAAAATGCCTGCATTCATGTACCAAGATAATGTTCACACAATCCATGCACTTTAAAAGAAATAGAAATAAATATTTGAAATAGCTCTAAGAAATAAAGAAAATGTTATATAGCAATTCATTATTTTAAAATTCTTTTTATGTAGGTGAATTCCATTGGCAATCATTGCTACACAACAAAATAGTGTTCTTTTTATTTGCCTCCACATCCCTTAGTAACAAATAGAAATTATTCTTAATATTTTGGTTTTAAGCATTCTGATATTAACTTTGACTTAATCTGCCTGCTTTCCATTTGGAATTCCCATTCACGTGTGCCTGTTGTTCTCCAGGCAAGATCCCCTCTTAACCCTCTTCAGAAAATAAGTCTCCAGGCTGTTGCTGCCTGGTAGAGGTCAGTCACCTGGTAGTGTAGAGTGGTGGGGGTGTCTGTGGATGTATCTGCTTCTCAAACAGACATTCAGCTAAGTCTATCATTGTCCAACATTAACCTCCACTAGCAGAAGTGCCAGAAACAATTTCTGAGCCTTTGTAAGGGGGGTCAGGGACATGGCTGATTCTGCATTGTAAATCAGGTTGTATCTCTGCTTTTTCTCCACTGCAGCCTCAGCTTTCCTGAGTCTGTGAGTCAGTTGCCATTTCTTTCTTCTCTCCAGCTTCCTATATTTTGGTGATATTGTTTGTCTGTTGTTCTCTTTGTCCTTGTGGGTTTATACCTTATTTTTTAAAATCCATTTATTATCACTGTAGTGGGCCTTTAGCAGGGAGCTGAAAAATGCATGTGTTCAATACTTCCTCTTTAACTGGAAGTCCTTCAGCTCATTCTTTTTTAATATCTGTGTCTGTGTATTTTATAATGTACATAATATATTTGTGTAAAGATACATATATATTATTTATAGATAAATATCTACATATCACATTGCTTAGTTTAAATTAGTTTTTCTTCTTCTTATAAATTGTAGTGTATAATTATAAGGTTCAAAGACCTCTGCTCTGCCTGATCTCTAAATGGTGATGTCCTCCAAGGCTTGGAGCTTGGCTTTTCCTCTTTTCATGTTCATAGTCCCCCCAGGTGATCTTCTTTAGAGCCAATGTTGATGACTCTAAAATTTATACTTTTAGCCATGACTTAGCCCCAGATATGCGGATTTCACTTGGTATCATCACTTAGATGTCTAATAGACACCTCAAGTTAACATTCAAAATAGAACTCTTGATTCCCACAACCCCACACCTCACACAAACTACACTCATCTAGGCCACCTCAGTTATTTAGTCAAAAATTTATACTGAATTTGATTCTGCTGTGATTCCAAAGCTTGAGAATGCAACACCAAAACAAAACTGGAAAGATTGCCGTCATGCAGCTTACGTTCTGGAAGCAAAAAGGAAGAGACAACAAACAAATGTAAAAATAAATATATATCTTGTGTTTTATATTTACTTACATTTATCTAGGTTAAGTGTTATTGAGAAAAATAAAGCTAGGTAAGAGGAATGGATATTCATGGTGTGTGTGTGTGTGTGTGTGTGTGTGTGTTGTGTATGTGTGTGTGTTTTGTTATCTCTTCTTTCCACCTTCCAAAATTTTGTCATTAGTGTCTTCTTTGTTCTTTTTGTCTTTGTGAGTTTATAGGCTTAAAATACAATCATTAACTGCCATTTAGTGGACGTTGAAGAGGGTGCTAAGGGAAATGCACATGTTCAATTCTCCATCTTTGCCTGTGAGTTAAAGGGTGTTAAGGGAATGTCCTCAAGATAAGATGATATTCAAGCAGAACCCTGAAAAAAGTGAGGAACTAAGCCGTACAAAAATCTGAAATAAGAGCATTCCAGATGGAGGGAGCTGCAGGTGACAAAGCCCCTAAATTAGAAGTATGCTTTCTCTGTTCAAGGAACAAGAAGCCTAGTGCTACTGAAGTGGAGTTGAGAGGTAGGATGGGAAGGGAAGCCTGTTAGAAAAGGAGGTAAGAGAGGTGGCGTGGGACCAGATCATTTATTGGAAGTCAAGGCAAGGATTTTTATTTTTATTGAGAGTGAAGTAGGAAGCCCTTGGAAAACTTAAAGCAGATATTATTATAATTATGTTTTAGATAAATCACCTGGGCTGCTATAAAGTATCCTGTAGAGAGACAAAAGCAGAACCAGGGACACCAATTAGGAGAGTATAGGCAAAAGATAATGATGACTTGAACTAGAATTGTGGCAACAGACAATTTAGATTTTACTGATGGACAAGACAATAGAAGAGCCAAGCATATTCCAAGGTTTTAGACTTGAAAAAAAAAATGTAATTATGGTGTTATTGAGATCATGAATACTGCAGGTGGATGGATTTGTGTGGGTGGATTGGGGGAGGAATAGGAGCTCAGTTGGACATCCCAAGTTTGAAATAACTATTAACTAGATAGTGATGTTGAGTGGTTATTGGATATGAGTCTAAGATGTGAAGGAGAAGTCAGGTGGCTCTTCTAATTGGAGCTAATCAGTATTTGTACAGTATTTAAATACTGTTGTTAAAAGAAAGAGTGGCCAGCGAAATAGGAGAACCAAGAGAAGGTGGTCCCTGGAGGATAAGTGAGAGAAGCATTTCGACGAGAAGGGCATAATGAACTCTGCTAAATGCTGCTGAGAAGATGAGTGAGATGAAGTCTAAGAAATGAGAATTACATTGACAATGTGGAGGTCACTGATGATCTTGAAAAAGGAAACTTCAGTAAAATGAAGGGAGTGAACACCTAACTAGAGTGCTACAGATGGTGACTGACTCAGGAAGACAGAAGTTATCTGCTGTAGCAAGGTACACAAGTAGTCAAGAAAGAGGAAATGCAGCGCGCAGATGGAGATAGTGGTCTTAGGTAGTAAACCAGACAATTTATCCATTGCAGTTGGAGGGAAGGCAGGAGGCTCAGTTTGTAGTAGATTGGCAAATGTGACCAGAGATGTAGAAGCTCACTTTTGGTTGAAATAGCAAGCAAGATAATTATCAGCTGAAAAAATGGACAGCAGACAGATGTTGAAGGTCAAAGGAAAGAGGAGATGCAAAATAGTCATTTAAGAGAGTAGGAAGGTGAATTAACTAGGAAATTATAAAACTATAGTGGGAAATTATATTTTAAAATATGGCATGACTAAAAGCCACTTGAAGATTTAGGTCATAAAGAGAGATTAGTCAGCTTGGTCCAGTGATTTTCCTCCATCCATGTTTCATTGCTCAGGTACAGGTGAAAAGTGAATAGAAATTTAGATTTGACCAGGTTTGGGGTTTGGCCAGGCAAGTTTGATGGAGAGACGCAAGCAATCCATCTTCCACACAGCAGCCAGAGTCAGTTTCTACCATCTTAATCAGATTATATATTGCCTCACTTCAGACCTTCAGGGGCTCCCCACTGGACTTTCATTTTAGCCCAAATGGTGGCCATCAAGGCCCTTGCTCCTCTGGCCACTTCTCCAAACTCCTCTAGCACGACTTTCTCCATGACTGCTCTATTGTGGGCACACTGGCCTCTTTGATTCCCAAACATTCAAACCCTTTTTGTCTCAGACTGATGAAATCCTTTCTGTGTCTGTCTGGGCTGCTCTTCCCTTAGTTCTTTAACTGGTCACTTTTATGCATTCTTCATGTCTCAGATTAAGCTGTAACTTCCTCAGAGAAGACTTCCCTGAGAATTGCACTTAAAGCACCTCTACTCATGTACTCGGCATCACATCAGTTCCTTACTTTTAGTGCCCTTAAACAATCTGAACCATATCTTTATATATTTCTTCACCTGCATGCCCCAACCAGGATGAGGGCAGGGAATTCATCTCTTTCATTCTTCTTCTATTTCTAGGGCAATGATTTTCAAATTTATTTATCTCAGAAAGTTTACATTCTTAGAAATCACTCAGGATGCGAAGGAGCTTTTTTATATTTAAGTTATATCTACCATTATTTGCTACTAGACATTGAAAAGCAGAAATTTGGAAAATATTAATGGATTTCTTCATTAAAAAAACAATTATTTTGTTGGTTTATTATTGGTATATATAATAAACCAATTAAATTGTTAACATAAATAACATTTTATGAACAGTAATTCTATCTTCTAAAATAGAAAAAAAAGTGAAAAGAGTGGTATTATTCTTTCTTTTGCAAATCTGTTTTTTTTTTTTTAGATGGAGTTTTGCTCTTGTCGCCCAGGCTGGAATGCAGTGGTGCAATCTCAGCTCACTGCAACCTCTGCCTCCCGGGTTCAAGCTATTCTCCTGCCTCAGCCTCCTGAGTAACTGGAATTACAGGTGCCCAGCTAATTTTTTTATTATTTTAGTACAGACGGGGTTTTGCCCTGTTAGCCAGACTGGTCTCGATCTCCTGACCTCAGGTGATCTGCCCGCCTCGGCCTCCCAAAGTGTTGGGATTACAAGCTTGAGCCACTGCGCCCGGCCTGTTTTGCAATTCTCTTTAATGTCTGGTTTAACAGAAGATGTTGAGTCTCATATCTGTCTCTATATTCAATCTGTTGTGATCTGTTGTTTAGATTCACATATATGAAGAAAATCTGTCCTCCCACCAACATATAATTGGAAAAGGAAGTATATTTTATAGACTTTTTAGGTACTTGTGTATACCATCTTTGGTACTACACTAAAGGTCAACAAGTGGCTATTCCTTAAAGGTAAGCTGCAACGTGGAATCTGTATCAATTAACCTTTTCACTGTGCATAAACTTTTTGGTCTACTGTGAGATTTGAATGGATCTTTTACCTGTGCGTGACTTTGTAACATCATGCATTGGTCATCTGGAACTTACTGGTTTACTAGTTTATAAAGAGTTTTCAAATGTTGACATATTTTATTATATAATATTTTAAAAGCACGTTTGTTCTGATGTCATCAAAGTATCTTTAGTATTGGGATGCTGTCAGGCTAATAATAGGAAATACAAATTTTCCAAAATCCTAATTTCTATTTGAAAACTTAAATTTTTTATTGGCATCAAATATTGTTAGTTGCTTATTTTGAAATAACAGACTCACTTTTTTTTCATTTTTTGAAAAAAAAAGTGTTTGCTAAATTCCTAAGCCTGAATAATCATAGTTGTCAGCCAGTTGTTCTTTCAAGTCATAATGATGATCCATGAAGAAAGTGGCTAATTCAGCTTTCAAATAATGGGAAAAGTGTTTTTTTCTCAAAATGGCCATTGTACTTCAGCATGCATACTTTCAATTTTACCACAAAATATAAAAAGATTCAAATTCAAGGATTGAGATTTAATAAAATTAGTTTTTTTAACTGCTCCAGCAAGTATATTCTTAATAAATACAACCAGCATTATTATTATTTTTTGTTTTTGTTTTTACTGTGAGTACATGTCAGTCAAGGACACAGTGACCATTGGTACAGTTTGGTGCTACTTCCTTGATTCATGCTAAGACACCAGCAATTTTACCCACTATTGCTTTTGCACCATCAATGCAAATATCAACCCAGTAGAAAAAAAACATCTCAAAATTGTTATGGATATAGTTCTTATCTCCTAGACCCCTGAAAGGGTTTCAGGATTTTAGGCATTCACAGATCATATTAGAACGGTAGCCTGGCACATAGTAGGAAGTTATTAAATGTTTGTAATATAAATGAGGGGTTATATTATCTTACTATTTAAGTCTATTATTGTTGATTTGGCAACTACTTGTTCTAAAAGTAACTAAATCTTATAATTTATCATTTTGTTAGAAACATTTTGTAAGGTAAAAAATAGGGAATCATTTCATCAAAAGTACATAGCAATATCTATCTTTACACGGAGTTGTGTAGACACTGCACAGATTGAGTTAAACATACTTCATGTCTTGAGAAGTTTATCAGCTTTGCACACATAAAGGGCATAAACAGAGATAATATTGAACAAGTACGTTAAATTAGTTAATACTGTCAACTTCTAGAAAGAAGACCACATATTAGATATCATTAATGTCTAAGTCCTCTAGGGAGAATATTTAAAACCCTACGAAATAAAATTAAATAAGACCTGAATAAATGGAGAACTGCATTTAGATGAAGTGACTTAACAATGTAAGTATGTCAACTATCCTGAAATTACTCTATAAATTAACTGCAATCCTGATCCAAATGTCAGTTGTAATAGACAAATAGATGAATTGAATAGACATAAGAAACAGACAAAGGAATGATAATGGTACTATGGAAGAAACCTAGAATTAGCAAGACTAAAAACCTAGAAAGATGGAAAATATATGGATAATTAGTATATTATCTCAGTAAATAGAAAATAAATTTAACAATGAGATACTACTTTACATCCATCATATGGGAAACAATTGTCCATTTTGATAATATTAATTGTTAATGGATAAATGAGAATTTCTTCATATTTGGCTTCTGCCATTTTGAAGAAAAATCTGGCAAAGTCATTGCGAATATATCATATGAGTATTTGATCTCACTCTTAAAGAGAAAGGGGGAGATAAAAATTTTATAAAAGAATGTAAGATAATATGTTTTTTCACAACATTGTTTACGAAGGCAGGGAATTGGAAGCAACATTGTTGTCCATTATTAGAGGACTATACTAAAATAAGGTTGTGGAGGCATACTACCGAATGCCACGTGGTAGTTAGAAACAACACAGATCTTAAAAATGTAATGCTTTGTGAAAAACAGAAGAAAATGAATGGGTTCCATTTATGTAAATTTAAAACTATACGCAAAAAAATGACACTACGTGTTTCTAAAGATACATATAAATTTGAGAATGTATCTCAAACACATTAGAGCAGTTACCTGTTTGGGAGGGAGTAGAATATGATAACAAGAAGAAATCGTTTAAAATTGCTTTTTTTTTCACTTTGTTCAGATCAATGATGATAACGTGCCGTGAACCAGATTCTGCATCTCACTCTCCTCTCTTTTTCTTTAAAAAAAAAAAAAAGGAAAGAAAACTACATACATTGTAAAATAGTAACACATTCAGGTAGTCTGCATATTTACACAAGGATAATTAGAAAAATTTGTTGCCTACCTCTTTTATGATTAATCAGAGAATTAGCCAGACAACTGTAGAGTTTTTTAAGGCTGAAAGAAGATCTAAATAATTTAGGTTTTCTAGTTCCCTGATTGCAAGTATATCTGCTCCTTGGCCATAACAAATTGATGTGTCTATTTTTCTCTATAATAGTTAGCAGCAAAGGAGATGCCACATATTCTTCTTATAGCCTGTTTTAATATTTAACTCTCAACCCTATCAGTAAATTCCTTCTTATGTCTGTATTATATGTCCACAGTTACTTTCAAGTCATTTCTCAGAGAAGAGAGATGGTCTATATTTTTCTTGTAATAATGCTTCATGTATTAGAAGGCAATTATTATTTCCAGACTAATTAATTCAAACTCCTTTTCTCATGGGTCTTATTTATTCAACACTTTAATCATATTGTTAATCTACTCCAAACTCCTCAACTTCACAGCATCCTTATTAAGGTAAGGAGACAAAAACTGGGTGCAACACTAACTCCACAGTGTGTCTAATCAAGAGAGAGAAATTATTTCCAACTATTGCCTTCATGAGTCCTCAAAGATAACAGTGGCTAGGCGATCTCTTCAACCATTTTCTTTATGAATTTTAATTATAACAATCCCCTTATACGTATAAGTTTTATTATTACAAAGCACTGTCATATTTTTTCTTCCAACAACTCATTAACAACAGGAAAGATGCCATAATTCTCTGCACAGATGAGTAATGTAAAGTGCAAAGAGGTTACCATAACTTGCCTACGATCACTGAGCTAGTAAGTGCTGGAGGTAGAACCTCCCATTCTAAGTATGTAGGAAGCATGTAATGTGCTTGAATGGGAGGCAGCATAGAGCAAGAGAAAGAGCATAAATCTGTTGCCAGAGGACTTGGATTCAGATTCTAGCTCTGTCACTGGTAGTCTTGTGGCCAAACAGAGATAATAATAGGGTTGATGTGGACATTGTGGTGTAATCAACTCTCTAAAGTTTTATTGTCATATTTTCCTTGTTCTGATGAGTTGAATACATCTGACTTTAAAAGGTTATTTCAAGATGATTTTCCTTCTCTTTTCTGCTCCCACATCACCAGTTTATTTTTCATGAAAATATGTTCTTTTTTGTTGTTTTTAGTTGCTGGGTTTTTCTTCCTGTTTTACCTGAAGCAACATTTCTTACCTCCTCTTATTTCTTAGATTTTTATTAGTAAAATGAAGATTTGCTCTGACACCGTTTTCCTTCCTTAGACTATAAAATCAGGCCAGTCTCAAGATATTTATAGAAAATAGACAAAAAACTAAAAAGCATTAAATATTTCTACTCACTTATATTTGTAGTTTTGAAGCTGTAGAAAATGGAGCAAATGACCCCAGAATCAAAGAAGAAATATTTTAAATCAACATAATTTTGTCATATTTAGTGACTTTTTAAACCTTCAAAAGTTAGTATTGGAGAGCAAAATTTCAGAATGTGTCAGTGACCCACCATTGAAACACTTTTGTTTATTGAATATAATCATAGTATTTGTACACCTGTTTTCCTACCTGGAGTGCCAGAAAGTTCTCACAGAAGATAAGCAATACATACACTTTATTTTTTGCTATGGGACATCTGGAGGTGTCTACCTAACACTCCTCTTCTAGACAATTCTCTGCTTTCATCCACATAATTAACATTCATCCAGGGCCTCTCTCCATGTTTCTAGTTTCCTGAGATTTAGCTATATCCCTGATCTGCTTATGATTTGGTTACTTTCTTGGATTACATGAGCCAATTTAATTTTCCTTTTGCCTGAAAGTGGTGACATTGATATATCTCTCACTACCCACCTAATATGTGCTACAGATGAGGTTTTCATGGTTAAGGTGGTGTCTTTTGGATGGGCTGCTGAGCTGAGTAGGTCAAGTGGGAAAGCATAAAGCAGGAGTAAGTAGCCTGGCACAAGTAACATTAAGCTGATGTCAAGGAAAAAAAATCATCCATTGGAATATGCAACAACTTTACATAATGAATATTACAGAGTACAGGCATCAGCAACATAGCATTAAAAGAACAATCAAGTGAACTGCCTCACAGCTATCTTGCTTTCATAGATACTATGAGATATTATACAGCTATCATAACTGTACTACAGGTATTATAGATCAGAGATAGTATAACTATCTTAACCATACAAGTGCCCTTGATTCAACTGTAATTATTTAGTGTTGCTTCAAGTCTACAACCCTTTAACCCTTTCAATGTGCTGCCGCACCTAACATTCAGAAGTGCCACAGGAACATGAAAGATTTGAGGACTCAGACTAACATACAAAATAGAAAAAAAAGTTGTTGAGACACCCCCTATTTTCTCAATTCTAGGTCTTTTCACATTTAATGTGTCTGGAGTTGAAATATATTTCATACTGATATTTTCTTTAAAACTTACCAGCCATCAGGGAAAATAAGACAGTAAGTTGTCATTGTCTGCACATGTGCAAACCTATGTATTGAAGGAAACTCTTCAACTCAGTTACTTGCTGTTTTAATTTTATGTTAAATTGGCATCCTGTTTTTGCGAAGTGAAAGCCTTTCACTAAAACACTGAACATCTACCTGTTTAAAGCTTCCAGTTAACTTTTAAGAAAAGAGATTTTTAATTTACATAAAACCCTGTGATTTTACCCAAATAAGATGTACAGAGAGAACACTGGTATCCCTCAATATGCCTAGAAACTCCCCTGTCAAATCTAAGGATGCCAAAGAGGTCAAGGTTTGAGCATAGATTATGAAAGGCAGCAGGTTATCATGGTACTATTCATAATTGATAATAGCCTAACATAATTCTGAAAAATTAGACTTCGAACACACAGAAGATTTACTCTCATACTCTGGTTTGCTGCTGAAATTAAAAGGCATGTAATTGTATGGATAAAGGAATCATATTATTGGCAGTTAAGATAAATTATCTTTATTTAACATAGTTGTTTTTCCCTCTTGAAAGCTACTATAAAATGGTTGAAGTATGTCAAATGGCTAACATCTTAAAATTGAGGGGTTTATGTACTTTTTTCTATCCTAACAGGCCACTAGTTGTGATTAGAGCATCTATTTTTCAAATACATGTATCTACAAAAAATAATGTTGGATTAAATACACCTGGGTCCAGCTGAATTGCTCAACAAATAAGTTTATTCTCTTCATTCCCAAAAACTTCCAGGACATGATTAGTTCATGCATTGTTAATTGAAGATTCTGTGAGTTTCTGCTATCATATGTTAAAAGTTTCTTTTCGGAAAAGTTTTTAAAGTTCTTATGAGAGGTTTCCACCAGGTAGTCTATTGAAATCAATTGGTGATAATTAAGTGAATTTCACTGCCACTGTAGGGACTCTTTCAAAACTCTCATAGAGATTGGAAATTGGTTGGGATTGAAACAAGAAGAAATCTCCAACTTTCAAACGTTTCAATGACCCAGTTCCATAAAAACTGCAAAGCTTGGCTAGGCACGGTGGCTCATACCTGTAATCCCAACACTTTGGGAGCCTGGGCCAGGAGTTTGAGACCAGCCTGGCCAACATGGCAAAACCCCATATCTACCAAAAATACAGCAATTAACCAAGAGGGCGCCCATATTCCCAGCTACTTGGGAGGCTGAGGTGGGAGGATCACTTGAACCCAGGGTGCAGAGTTTGCACCACTGCTCTCCAGCCCGGGAGACAGAGTGAGACTCTGTCTCACAGTGAAAAAAAAAAAAGAAAAAATAATAAACTTTAAGCTTTGAGGCTACTGATAACTGAGAATGGCAAGATCATTAGTACTCAAATAGTAAATTTAGCCAGTCACGTACTGGTCCTTACATAACCTTGAGTTTCTTCCAGTATCAATTGACCTGACTGAGAATATTTAGGTGATCTCTAGTTCAGAGTTGCAACAGTATTGGAACTTTTTATTTTAGAATCTCTCATTTAATAGAATTCCATAGCCTATATAGAATATGTGTATATGTCAAAAACACATAGCTTTCTAGCATCTTTCATATTTTTGTTTTATAAATAATTATGCCTAGATATGTTAGTGTCAGTATGACCTTTTGTAAAGCAAAGTTTCATTATGTAAAGATATTTAATTTTTAAAGAGTAATTAAATACCTTTGCTTATCAGGACCCTAGTAAAAAAAAAAGCAGCGTGGAGTATTGTAGCTTGATACTGACAGATCAGATTCAGATCCTTTGGTCTGCTTAAGTTTCCACGGGGATGGATCTTAAAATAGTTGGTATATCATGCTAATATACTGCAACTTGTTGTTTTTGCCCCGTGTGCCACCAACTGCCCACTATTAGTCAAGAGAAGCCACATGCAAGCCTAACCAGACTGTATCATCTTTGTCATTATTATCATGGTCCATAAATTAAGAGGACACACTAAAATTCCTACAAACATATACTACTTTTGAGATTACAATTGCTGGTATTAAATTTAGCTCCTTTTAGAATTCTGACATTTTGTATTAATATTGCATAGACAAATGATATTTCCTTTCTGGGTGAAAAATACTTCACTCAACACAATGGGTATAATGAACAAACTTACTTAAATTATTATTTAAGTTAACAAGTTTATAAAAAAATCTATATAAAGGGATGATTATTTTCAGAAAAAAAGACTTGATTAAAAGAAACTCAGAATCTGGAGCTCTATTTATTGAATGGGGCAATTGGCGAGTCAGGTATCAATATATCCCCAAATAATAACAGTGTAATAAAATGCTTCAATGACAAAGTACTTCCTTATTGAAATATTTGTATTTTGATATATTACTGACTCTTTATGGGGAAACTTTTTTGATATAGATTGCTTAGTTATCGGATTAAAGAAATCAGAATGGTAAACTGCCAAAGGGAGAAGTAAGTGTAATTTGAATCTGAGACATGGCGTGAAAAATAAAGAACATGAATGGATGATGGAACATTTCTTTCTGGATGACCTTATGGTTACCTTTCTTTTCATCAAAGAAACATTCCCAGGTATCAAAAATGAAACCAAAGGAAGATTTAGATCAAAATATGGTGCTTACCGGAAGTAAACCCATGCATGTAAGGTCAAGCAATCTTCAACAAAGGCACCAAGGATACGCAGTGGGAGAAAAAATAGCCTCTTCAGAAAAATGGTGTTGGATCCAATTTTGTTACAGGTGTAGTGAACTAAATTTGTTTTTTTTTTTTTTTGAGACGGAGTCTCGCTCTGTCACCCAGGCTGGAGTGCAGTGGCGCAATCTCGGCTCACTGCAAGCTCCGCCCCCCGGGTTCACGCCATTCTCCTGCCTCAGCCTCTCCGAGTAGCTGGGACTACAGGCGCCCGACACCACGCCCGGCTAATTTTTTATTTTTTATTTTTAGTAGAGATGGGGTTTCACCGTGTTAGCCAGGAAGGTCTCGATCTCCTGACCTCGTGATCTGCCCACATCGGCCTCCCAAGGTGCTGGGATTACGGGCATGAGCCACCGCGCCGGGCCATGAACTAAAATTTTTTTAAAATGATGCTGGGAAAACTCGATAGCTACATGCAAAAAAAAATATGAAATGGGATTTTTATCTTACATCATATACAAAAATAAACCAAAAATGAATCAAAGATTTAAATATAAGACCTAAAACCATGAAAGTCTTAGAGGAAGACATAGGGAAAAAGCTGCATGGCAGTGACCTTGGTAATTTTTTGGATATGCCATCAAAAGCACAGGCAGCCAAAGCAAAAATAAACAAGTGAGACTACATCAAACTAGAAAGTCTCTGCACAACAAAGGAAACAATTAACAAAATGAAAAGGCAGCCTACAGAATCGGAAAAAATATTTGCAAACAATATCCACTAAGGAGTTAATATCCAAAATCTATAAGGAACTCATACAACTCAATTGCAAATAACCCAATTAATGGGCAAAGGGACTGAATAGAAAATTTTCCAGAGAAGACATACAAGTGGCCAACAGATATGTGAAAAGATGCTCAACATCACTAATTGTGATGGTTAATATTGAGAGTCAACTTGATTGGATTGAAGGATGTAAAATACTGTGCCTGGGTGTGCCTGTGAGGGTGTTGTCAAAGGAGATTAACATTTGAGTCAGTGAACTGAGAGAGGCAGACCCATCGTCAATCTGGGTGGGCACCAACTAATCAGCTGCCAGAGCAGCTAGTATAAAAGCAGGCAGAGGAATGTGGAAGGACTAGACTGGCTTAGTCTTCCGGCTTACATCTTTTTGCCATGCTGGATGCCTCCTGCCCTTGAGCATGGGACTCCAAGTTCTTCAGCTTTTGGACTTTTGGACTTTCGACCACAAACTGAAGGCTGCACTGTTGGCTTCCCTGCTTTTGAGGTTTTGGGATTCAGACTGGCTTCCTTGCTCCTCAGCTTGCAGACAGCCTGTTGTGGAACTTTTATGATCATGTGGGTCAATACACCTTAATAAACTCTCCTTTATATATGCATCTATCCTGTTAGTTCTGTCCCTCTACAGAATCCTGACTAATACACTAATCATCAGGGGTATATAAATCAAAACAAAATTGAGATATCATCTTACTCCTGATAAGAAGATTAGTATCAAAAAGTCAAAAGATAATAAGTGTTGGTGAGGAAGTGGAGAAAAGAAACCCATTCTCTTTATATTGTTGGTGGGAATGTAAATTGGTACAGACATTGTAGAAAAGAGTATGAGGTTTCCCCAAAAAATTAAAATAGAACTACCATATGATCCAGCAATCCCACGTCTAGGTATATATCCAAAAGGAATGAAATTAGTGTGTCAAAGAGATATCTGTACTCCCATATTTACTTCAGCATTATTCTCTATAGACAACATGTGGAAACAGCCTAAGTGCCAGTCAACAGATGAACAGAAAAGAAAATGTGGTGTGTATGTAGGTGTGTGTGTGTATATGTATATATATGTATGTATGTATACACACATACGTACACACCACATACACAATGGAATATTATTCAGCCAAGAAAAAGAAGGGAATCCTGCCATATGCAACAACATAGATGAACCCGGTTGACATCACTCTAAATGAAATATGCCACACACAGAAAGACAAAAAACCACATGATCTGACTTATATGTGGAATCTTAAAAAGGTGAAATCATAGAAGAAGATAGTAGATGGGTGGTTACCAGAGGCCAAGGGTGAGGAAAATGGGGAGATGTTTGTCAAAGGGAAAAAACTTGCAGGTATAAGAAAAATAAGTCCTGGAGACCTAATGTACAGCATGATGACTATAGTTAATAATAATATATTATTTATTTGAAACTTGCCAAGAGAATAGACCTTAAGTATTCTCACCACAGGAAAAAAGGTAACTATGTGAGGTGATGGATATGTTAATTAGCCTGATTGTGGTAATCATTTCACAACATTTTAAATGCGTACATATAGTAAGACATACATTGCATACCTTGAATATACACTAATTTTGTTTGTCAATTTTACCTCAATAAAGCTGAAAAAAAAGATAGTGCTTAATAAGAACAAGTCAAAAATAATGAAGTGGACTTCATCATGAACAAAAGCTGTTTTAGAGCTTCTGGTTTATTAGAAATAACATAGAAATAATAACATTTTCCTGACATGAATAATGATAGAATGAGTTATTATAGAGTGATCAAAATGATTAGTCTGTCTTCTGAGATCTAGTGCTGTTTGGCTGGAAAGAAAAAAAAACAGAAAAAAAACCAGTTTATTGTGAGAAAGAGTAATGTGATTTTTAAAAAATCATTGAAGTCTTGATATACAGTGCATTTAATCTTACCAAATTGGCTTCATGATTTAGCATAGACATATGGTAAACTAACACGTAGTTGCTTTCCCTTGAAAGGTGGACCATGTAAATGAGAAACTTAGTCTCTTTTTTTTATGTCAGTGTCCTAGAAATGTTTTATAACCTTAAACAAAAGTTTCATCTGAATATATTCTTATTTTTATTTTTTAACATAAGTAAAGAAATATAAACCAAATACAATATAGTTACAATTTTTAAGCCACCGAAAGAGTTGATTATCCTGTTGTTAAACCATTAGCTATAAAGTGGGATACAGCAAGAGATCATTGGGCCAAAAATGTCCACTCTGAGCCCTGAGTGATATGGATTCCTAATTCACCCTCACAGGATAATTTTATGGGAGGTGTTTTTCCATAGCACTTTGACAATGGGTCTCATTTTTCTGTTTCTCTACTCTGCAAAGAGACTACATGGAAGACTCTTAGCATAGTAATTAAAAACCCCTCTTTGAGTGGCAAATAAATTATGGAGTCCATGTACAGAGAAAAAGAACACATACACAAACATTTGCAAACAATTTCAAGATGTTCACACTGTCCAAAGCACCTGTGTACCTGGTCCCAGGTTAAGAAACTATTTTGCAATGTCAAATATGCTGTGAACTTGCTGTGAGCACAGCTTTTTCCCTGTCACTGAAGTCTATATAACTTCCATAATACGATATTCTCACTACCAGTAGGTATAATGCCTGCTGGAGGATAGAACAGCAGAGGAGAAGAGCTTTGTCAGTCTGTAGTCAACCACAGAAGGGTACATACTAGCACACAAAAGGGATGAGCAAACACCATGTATTAAACATTGTGTCATCACTGACAGCCCCCTAAAAAGTCAAACCTACAATTTAATGTTCAAATTTTAGTACTTGATTTTACAATACTTTTGTTGGACAAATATATGCTTTACATAAGTAATTGTAGAAGAATTTGTATTTTTCCTCCATTAAATGGTTAAAAACATGTCTTCATGACATTCCAACTCACCCTGGTGGCAAAAAAAAAAAAAAAAAAAAAAAAGAAAACAAAAGAGAATATGGCTTGTTTCCAAGCTTTTCTGCAAAGAATAGTGCAGTGGTGAAGAATTAGGCACAGCAGTTAAAGCTTTTGCTTCGATTTTTTTTAAACAATTATGGAATGCATTCATCATACAAAGTCTTACTGTCAAATTGATCCCAATAGCTTACACTGAAGACCTTTAATGAAGCTGATGGTTGAAAATTATATGAGGCAAGCATCAGGCTAAATACAACAGTGGAAAGCTTCCTTCTTACCCCTTCTAAGAGAAAAATAAAATTTAAAAAAAAGTATCAAAGTTTTAAAGTATTACTAAAAAAATAAGGAGAAAGTAAGAGAGACAAGTTGGCCAAACTTGGGTGAGATAAATGTTTTTAAAGTTTAAGAATGGACTTCTGCTTCCAGCCAAAATGAAGTAAGGATTGAATCTACTCTCCTTCCTGAAACAAAAACTGAATAAAATGTATGAAGCATTGGTTTTCAAGAAATTGGACTTAGGCAATGAATGACAGTGATCCTAAGACAATGGAAACAAATGAGATGAGCACCCGATTGTCTCAGCTTATTGCCTAGAAGTAGTTTTCCAGACTGGTACAGAACTGGAGGACTCCAGGTGGAGACCTGCAGTCTCCCTGAGTTCAGGATGCATAGCAAGCAGTCCAGGGAGGCCGAGGTTCCTGGAGGTTGCCAGGCATGGAACTATATAAAAGGAGATGTCCTACATACACTTAGTTTACTCAAGAAGAAAGAGATCATTTTAATAGTCATATACTAATTAAAGAAATTAAATTTTTAGCTAAAAATATTCCTATAGAAAAAAAACCAAGTTCAGATTGCTTCACAGGTAAATCCTAACTAGACATATAAGGAAGATTAATCTTACAAAAATTGCCAAAAAATTAAAAAGGAAAAAATACTTCCCAACTCATTCTGTGAGGCTAGCTCTACTCAAATATGAAAATCAAAATCAATCCAAGACTTTACAGGAAGCATAACTACAGACTAACATTTTTCATAAACATAGATTTTTTTATAAACAGTTTTTTTTATAAAATGTAACAAAACATTAACAATCTGAATTAAAAAGTGGATTCCAACAGGGGTTTTCTCAGAAATGCAAGGTTGGTTTAACATTCAAAAATCTACCAGTGTAATTCACTATATTAATTCACCAGTTTTCTCAGAAATTCAAAATTGGTTTAACATTCAAAAATCTACCAGTGTAATTCACTATATTAATAGACCAAAAAGGAAAACCATATGATCAACTTAGCAGGTCCAGAAAAAGTATTAAACAAAATCCACAGCCATTCCTGATTTAACAAAAAAACAAAAAACTCTCAGCAAACTAGGAAGAGAAGGGAATGCCCTCAATCTGATAAACAGCATCTATGAAAGCTCACATTTAATATCAGATTTAATGGTGAAAGATTGTTTTTCTTCTAACATCAACAAAAAGGCAATATGTCTGCTCTCACCATTTTTACTCTACATTTTACTGGAGATTAGAGTAAGGAAAAAAATAAAAGGCATGTAGATAAGAAAAAAAAAGGAAGTAAAACTGCTGTTATTAACAACCAGATTCTCCTATATGGAACATTTTGTGAAATTATGTAAAAGCTATTGGAACTAGTATAGTATTTTTTTTGCAAGTTTGATGTTTATATATGCAACATCAGTATACAAAATTCAGTTGTTTTTCTCTATACTAGCAATGAACAATTGGAAATTAACAAACTTTTTTTTTCCACAAAGAATCAAAGGCAATTCAGTGATCTGGGAATAGATATAATCATTGATATTATTCACCACAAGCCTTTCTGCAGATAAGAAAAGTCCACACTAAGTAACAAAACAGATTCAGATTTCCCATAGCTCATTAAAATTGCCCCATGAGTTGCAGGACTAGTATTTCTGATTCCTGGTAACTAATGAGATTGATAGCAATCTCATAAAAATCACAAAACGACTTTTTTCCATTGCATTTATTCATTTAGAGACAGAGTCTATGTCACCCAGGCCAGAGTAGTGCAATGGTCCAATCTCGGCTCACTGCAACCTCCACTTCCTGGGGTTTGGTGATGCTCCCACCTCAGCCTCCGGAGTAACTGGGACTACAGGTACACGCCCCCAAACCCGGCCAATTTCTGTGTGTTTTTGGAGGCGGGTTTTCACCATGTTGCCCAGGCTGGTCTCAAATTCTTGAGCTCAAGCCATCCCCCCGGCCTTCGCCTCTCAAAGTGCTGGGATTGCAGGCCTGAGCCACTGCACCTGTCTCCCATTGCATTTAATTCTACATAGATAATCTAAGACTATTTGAAATTAGTTACCATGACTGACACCATAAGTTCAGAATAGTTTGTCCTATATCTATAAATCCTAATTTTAAGGAAATTGATTGATTCAGTCGGAATAATCAGTGATTTGTGTAGTCAGAGCTGTGTACAATAACAATATATATTTTTATCCTGATAAAAATACTAAGCTTTTAATGTAAAAATGCACTAAAAATATTTAAACTAGTGGCTGAATTAAATATTAGCCCTTTAAGTGTTTAGTTTGTTCTTAGTTAATATAAATCAAAACAACTGGTAAGAAACAGCCGAACTGTCAGTTACGACCAAGAGCATTTTTCTGAGAAGAGGAGTAAGATTTTCACTGGATTCTTAGAAGTGTTGTTACTCAAATGAATTTTGAAAATCACTGAGTTACAGATGCCTGTCATGGTGTTTCAAAAATATTTTTCATAGAAGGGTGTCTTACTCAAAACAATACAGATATATTTAAGTATTTATTTAACAACAACAATGTACTAGTTACTATTATTGGGTTTTTTTGTTTTTGTTTTTGTTTTTGTTTTTTGAGACAGAGTATAGCTTTGTTTCCCAGGGTAGAGTGCAGTGGCATGATCTCGGCTCACTGCGACCTCTGCATCCCAGGTTCAAGCGATTGTCCTGCCTCAGCCTCCTGAGAAGCTGGGACTACAGGTGTGCACCACCACACCCTGCTAATTTTTTATATTTTTAGGAGAGATGGGGTTTCACCATGTTGGCCAAGCTAGTCTCAAACTCCTGGCCTCAAGTGATCTGCCCACCTGGGCCTCCAAAAGTGCTGGGATTACAGGCGTTAGCCACAGTGCCTGGCCTATTACTGTGTTATATAACAAACCACACCAAACTTAGAGAATAAATAATAACCATTTTATGTTGCTTATAAATTTCGTATGTCCAGGGCACATCAGAGAAGGTTTGCTGCTTTGCAATATCCATGAACACTCAAATTACTGGTAATGATTCAGAAGGTTGGGAACTGATATTATCTGGAGGTTCCTTCTCTTACATATTTGGTGCTTGTGCTGGGATGACATGAAGACTGGGCTCAGCTGGGACTGAGCACAGGTATTCATTGGAATACCTACATGTGGCCACTCCATTTGGACTCTCACAGCAGGGCAGATGTATTCTGAGAGGGGAACATCCATAGAGTGAGCTTTTCAAGAGAACCACATGGAACCTGCATGGCATTTTATGACTCAGCCTCAAAAGTTATATATCATCACTTCTGCTATTTTCTGTTGTTTGGAGCAGTCACAGACTACCTAGATTCAAAGGGAGAGGACATAGATTTCACCTTCTGTAACTGGTACATTGCTTTTGATGAGGGAGTGGCAAGGTCACATTGCAGAAGAACATGTGGGATGGGAGATATTTTGGCAGCTCTCTTTAGAAAATACAACCTGTCACTGAGAACAGCAAACAAACTCTTCTTTTCAAGTCAAGTATAATAAATAGTATATAAATAAACACATAATAAGTACATAATTAAATAGTAAATAAATAAAGGCTAAATTAATGGAAATGGTGTCTGGTTTCTGCTAATCTATAAGTAGGAAATGAGGCATTCATGTTATAAGGCTGATTTTCCCAAACAGGAGACTTCTAACTGTCCCATAGCTTCCTCTTGGGAGGTACTTCACTCATCCTGACTTATCATTAGTTGTAGACATAAAATGTTATTCCAATTGCTAAACAGATAATATTAATAATAATCACCACTTCTGCTGAGGGCGGAGTAAGAAGTGATTATTTTGCGTAAGTCCTGTGTATTGCTTATAAGGTTAATTTTATTCTGTTAAAAATATAGTTGCATCAAATTTTTTATTCCCACTGACCTAAAATGAATTCAGTTTATTTTATTTTCCTAGCATATCTGCTGTTTAATAATGGCTTGTTATTATTCTCAATTTATATGAAGATCTTTTAAACCTTCCTACATTTAAAAAAACACTTATTATATATTTAACTATGAGTCAAGTACTTTGCTGATACCAGAGACATGATTCTTGCCTTCATTCCTTGGGGAGGACAGGTATCAAGCAGATAGTTACAGTGTCATGAGGGCTATAAGGAACTGCAGGATGGATGCAATGGGGTCATGTAATGGGAGATGCAGTAGAGTCTTTGGGTTAAAATGTGGGGATGGGGATAGAATAATATATTTTGAGGGAGTAATCAGCTTGTATAAGAAAGATCATGGCACCTTTAAGAAGAGAATTATATTGAACACCTTTTTAAATTTTCATTAGATGGTCTTTTTCCTATTAATTTATGAGAGTTAAAAATGTATTCTCGATATGAATCCTTTATTGGATATGTATGTTTCAAACACACTTTCCCAGTGGCTTGCTTTATTTTTTTAACCTTCTTTTTTTTTCTTTTTGAGATGGAGTCTCGCACTGTCGCCCCGGCTGGAGTGCAGTGGCATGATCTCAGCTCACTGTAACCTCCGCCTCCCAGCTTCAAGTAATTCTCTTGCCTTAGCCTCCCAAGTAGCTGGGATTACAGGTGCCCACCACCACGCCCAGCTAAGTTTTTTGTATTTTTAGTAGAGATGGGGTTTCACTATATTGGCCAGGCTGGTCTCAAACTGCTGACCTCGTGATCCACTTGCCTCGGCCTCCCAAAGTGCTGGGATTACAGGTGTGAGCCACCACGCCTGGCCTATTTTTTTTTAACCTTCTTAATGATGTCTTTTGATGACCACAAGTTCTTAAGTTTGATATTGTTTATCTTTTTTAGGATTAGTGCTCTGTATGTCCTGTTCTCTCATATATCCCATGTTCATGAAGATACCTCTTATATTCTTTTTAAGAAAGTTTTTGGTTTTAGCTTTCACAATTAGGTCTAATAACTTGTTTATTTCTTTATTTATTTACTTAGAGGAGGATCTCACTATGTTGCTCAGGCTTGACTTGAACTCCCGGCCTTAAGTGATCCTCCTGCCTTAGCCTCCTGAGTAGCTGTGACTACAGCGTGCACCACCACATCTAGCCTTAATAACCCATTTAAAATTAATTTTTTGATATAGAGGAGCAGTTGCCCCAGCACCATTTATTGTGGAGAACTCCATTGCATTGAATAGTTGGCACCATTATTGAAAATCAAGTAACCGAGTATGTGTAGGTTTATTTTCTGAACCCTCTGTTCCATACTGTCTTCATGAGGTAGCTTTATGTTCAGTCTTCAAATTTGGTAGTGTAAGTCTTCCAACTTTCATCTTATTCTTCATTGTCTTCTTGACTACTCTAGGTCTTTGTACTTTTGCACAAATTTAGAATTGGCTCATCAATTTCTCACTAGAGAAATGCAAATTGGATCCACAATGAAACCCACTACCCATCCACCAGAATTGCTAAAATTAAAGACATAAAATATTAAATGTTGAAAAGAATGTAGAACAATTGGAACTCTTGTAAAATTGTAAAATCACTTTGAAAATATTTGGGATTATCTACTAAAACTGAAAAATTCCTAGTCCCTAATTCATAAATTCCATTGGTATGCATAGACCCAAGAGGAAAGAGTACATATGTCCACGAAGATACTTACACAAAATAACATTTATATAATTATGGCTAATCGTAATAGCCATCTTATTCATAGTAGCCACAAACTGGAAACAAATCAAATGTCTTTCTGTAGACAAATACATAAACAAATTATGGTTTATTCATATAATGAAATACTGCACAGCAATAAAAAACTATGGATACATGCAATAACATAGATGAATCTCAGAATGGTATGTTTGGGAAAAGAAGTCAGGCAAAAAAGGATACCATACTGTGCGATTGGTTTACATAAAAATCAAGAACAGGCAAAACGAATCTATAATGATGAAATTCAGAATAATACTTACCTTGGGAAGAGTACTGATGAAACTCTATAGATGATGTAAATTTGCTGTATTTTGATCTGGGTGGTGATTGATTACGTGGAAGTATACATTGATAAAGGCTCAGCAAATCATACCCTTAAAATGTTCATATTTTACTTTATGTCTATTATACCTTAATTTAAAATGGAGAAAATTCTAGTATAACTAGAGCAGATAAATCAAAGTGGAAGAGTTGTTTGAAAAGAAGCTTGAAAACTATATCAGATCATGTAAAGCCCTAAGAGTACCCCACTGATACGGTCTGGCTCTGCGTCCACACCCAAATCTCATCTTGAATTGTAATCTGAATTATAATCCCCATGTGTTTGGAGAGGGAGCTCGTCGGAGGTGATTAGATCATGAGGCTGGTTCTTCCATTCTGTTCTTGTGATAGTGAGTGAGCTCTCATGAGATCCGATGGTTTCATGAGGGGCTTTTCCCCCACTTCCCCAGGCACTTCGCTCTCCTGCCACCATGTGAAGAAAAATGTGTTTGCATCTTCTTCCGCCATGATTGTAAGTTTCCTGAGGCCTCCCCAGCCATGCTGAACTGTGAGTCAATTAAACCTCTTTCCTTTATAAATTACCCAGTCTTGGGTATGTCCTTATAGCAGCGTGAGAATGGACTAATACACCCACCTTCTGGTGTGACAATTATAATGAAAAATGAAGCTGATTGTTGAAAGAATTGTTAGCCATTGTGACCATTTTTGGTGTTAATTATGGTAGCATAACTAACCAGCTTTTAAGTGGTAGTGTAAGCTATATTCCTTTTGCTTACAGGTGGCAGAAACCAAATGTGAGCTTTCTTAAGCAAATGGGAAAATTTATTATATGCATACTGGGTTATCTCACCCAATTCAAGGATGGGAACTTGGTATCAAGTAGAACAAACGACTTAGACAACATCTTGTCTGGCACTTTTCATTTGGACAAAAATTTATTAAGTAGTAAATATGATCAAACAACTGGTTAATTTATACAAAATACCTGGTTTGATTATCCAGATGGACCATTCTTTTCTTGGGTAAAATCAAAGATTTTTGTCTTGTCAGTAATTATAACAATAATTATATAAAACTGACACTTTATAAAAATTTATCAATTTTATAACAACACCAGAAGGTAAATGTTATCACTTCCATTTTACAGATGTGGAAAATACAACTTAAAGAGTTAAATGACTTCATTACAGGCAAGTAGCTGAGAAGTAGCAGTGTTAAGGTTCAAATTCTTTCTGCATCCCAAATCCATAATTTTATCATACCATATTTTCATGAAACACTAACATGAATAAATTTCAGTTTGGAAATTCTGGAAAAAATAGTAATTCTCTGTATATTTTGTGCATCTATATCTTCCCCCAATTTTGAGGACTTTGAATTGTTAAGTGAAATAACTATACGCTCAAGATCACTGAGGATGTCAGTAACTTATGAGGTTAGACAGTATTAATATACAAATATTTTTCTTTCAAAGATTTTTATATCTCTTCAAATGCACTCTGAAAGAGCATTTAGAATCAATGTTGCAAATGTCTAACTGACTGGGATTTGCTTTTGTAATGAGAGAAAGAGAGAGACATTAGAAAATGCCATTTTTAGTCAAGCTAGTACAACAAAGTCAGTTTTCTATTCCTGAGAGTAATGTCAAGACAAATCTGTGGAAAGGCATACTAGGCCCCATAATGTCACCTGCAAAAAGTTGAAGAGGTATTCTGAAACATTCATTAATTTCTTAACAGATTTAAGTGTTATGGATTAAGTCCTTTTATTTTAAACCTTTTCAACCCATGATATTACTTTCTTTGCTCTTGGAAATAACAAATATTTTGGGATACAGTTAGACTTTAACAGTTCTAAATCTCTTCTCTTCCAGTCTTTAAGAAGTGTTTACAGGATACAACATTACCTATGTAGCATTTATTCTTGCCAAAAATCTTCAAATTTAATATAATCATGAAGAAATAATTAGCAAAATTCAAACTGAGAAATGTTCTGCGAAAGATTTTTCTGGACGCTCAAAAACTAAGGATGCCATCAAAGATGGAAAATTCTGGACAACTGTTCCAGATGAAGTGAAAATAGGGCATCATATCAAGTAAATGCAACTTGAGATATCTGACTGGCCCCTGGGTCAAAAAAAGAATAAAGGAGCGAAGGAGGGAATGAAGGAGGGAATGAAGAGGGGAATGAAGGAGGGAAGGAGGGAAGAATGAAGGAGGAATGAAGGAGGGAAGGAGGAAGGAAGGAGGAAGGAAGGAAGGAAGAAAAGAAGGAAGGAAGGAAGAAAAGAAGGAAGGAAGGAATAAGGGAGGGAGACAGGGAAGGATGGAAGGAAGGAAGGAAGGAATAAGGGAGGGAGGCAGGGAAGGATGGAAGGAAGGAAGAAGGGAGGGAGGGAGGGAAGGAAGGAAAGAAAGGAGGAAAGGAAGGAAAGAATGGAAGGGAGGAGGGAAGGAGAGAGGGGGGAAGAAGGGAGGAAGGAAAGAAGAAAGGAAGGAAGCAGGAAGAAAGGAAGGAAAAAGGAGGATGAAAGGAAGGAGAAAGGAGGAGAAAGGAAGAAGAAAGGAGAAAAGAAGAAAAAGGAATAAGAAAGGAAGGAAGCAGGAAGAAAGGAAGGAAGGAGAAAGGAAGGAAGAAGGAAGAAAGAAGGAGAGAGCGAGGAGGAAGGGAGGAAGTAAGGAAGAAACAAAGAGACAAGAAGGGAAAAGAGAGGGAGGGAGGAAGGGAAGAAGGGAAGAAGGAAAGAAGGAGGAAGGAGGGACGGAGGAAGGAAGGAAGGAAGAAAAGAAGGAAAGAAGCAAGGAGGGAGAAAGGAAGGGAAGAAGGAAAGAAGGAGGAAGGAAGGGACGGAGGAAGGAAGGAAGGAAGAAAAGAAGGAAAGAAGCAAGGAGGGAGAAAGGAAGGGAGAGAAGGAGAAAAGAAGGAAGGAAAGATGGAGGGAAAGAGGGAGGAAAGAGGAAAAAAGAAGGAAAGAAGGAGGGAGGAAAAAAGAAGGAAAGAAGGAGGGAGAGAAAAAGGAAAGAAAGAAGGAGGGAGGCAGAGAAGAGGAAGGAAGAAAGGAAAAAAGGGCAATAAAGGACCTTATTGGGACAGTGGAGAAACTTGGATGTGGATTATATGTTAGGTAATAGTATTAATGTGAAATATCCTAAGTGTGAAAATACATGGTGATCCTGTAGAAAATACCCTTCCTTCCAGGAGATACATTATGAACTATTCAGAGGTTAATAAGAACAGAAACAAGGTACTTGCTGGTTCTAGAATTCTAGATTTTGATGAATACCTTTGTGTTTGTCCTATCCATTTTCATCCTGACTTTACTACATCCCTTCTCAGTTTTCAAAGATATTAACATATTTAGTCCATTTTTCCAGCAGTCAACTTTCCATATCTTTACAACATTTTAATTATTTTTCTCTAGATAGTTTCAAGCCTTATGTATTCTTTGAGGTGTGGTGACTAGAACTTCAAAATACATCTAATGCTGATGTACAGTCCTTGGGATAATATTTTATGTTTCCAGTACTCTTCTTTTTGGCACTTTGTATTGGGTTTTGGCATAGAAACTTTTTAGGATAATGTTTTGCAGGGACTAATCTAAATGACTCAAAAATGCCTTGTCTAGCAACTCATCTTGGATCATGCCACTTGACATCATTGGCTTGGCTCTTTTCTCCTGAGAAAAACATATTGTCAACTGAAAATCAATACATGTTAATGCGTATTTATATGCCACATCATGTTCTAAAACATGAAAAATTGACTGGTTCCAGTGTAGACTCTGGGGACATTAGCTGTTTATTCTTCAGAAACTGGCTAAATTCTTCCCTTGTTACTCTTTATTTTCTCTTTACTAAATTTTGCTCACTTGTAGGTCAAACAAAACATTGATAATATGCGTATATGTGCCTTATATCTTATGCAGATACATACTAATACGTCTAAGCACATTTTTGGTAGAAGAGGAAGAACAAATAAAAGTATTGATCCAAATAAGAGTTCAGGTTGGAATGTAGTAATAAGACCATGGGCTTTGGACCAAGACCAATGTCTTCTGAATCCTGGTTCTGTCCTTACTGGCTTCTGACTGTGGTTGAGCCATGGAACCTCCCTGGGCATCTGTGTGCCTTCCAGGTTAGTTGTAAAGAGAATACCTTATGCTTAGAGTAAGCCTTTAGTCAATATTAGGCATCCCTTTCTTTGTCCACATGAGAAAGTATAAAAATAGTATTATCCAACATTTATTAAGCCCTTATTATGTACCTAGTTCTGTGCATGGAAAAGGGTTTATGCATATTAATAGTATAGGAGTCGGGAGATTGACTGGCTAAGAGTGAAGGCTCTGGAGCAACCTTCCTAGGTTTTATTCCTGACTTTATTAATCACTAATTCATGACTCAGAACAAGCTATTTTATCATTCTTTGCCTCAGTCTCTTTCATTTTTAAGGTGGGGGAGGTAACATTGCCTTCCTTATACAGGCCTTATTAAGATTAAATTAGGTAATATTTATTAAGTAGTTAACAGTGTCTGGCATATCCCATAGTACTATGTATCATACTAAATATTCAGTATGTGTTAGCTTTTATTATAGACAATGTTATTATCTAATTCAATCCTCACAGCAGCCCTATGAGTTAAGTAAAATTCTTATTCTTATATTATTTGTGGAAAAATGTTAAGCAAGGTGAAATAATTTCCCCAAGGCCACTCAGTAAGAGACAGAATTAAGACTTGATTCTTCTCTGTCTATATTGTTAACTACTAAAATTTCTCCCTATTTCTCTCCAACTCAATTTCTTATGGGGATTGTCTAAGTAGTCTCTGATATAGGAACTTTCATAAAGCTTTTTGAAAGTTTAAATATAAACTTTATCTCCAAATCTCCTTAGTTATGCTTATTTATCCCCTGAAACAACTCTAGTGAAACCCACAAACATCATTTCTCATGCAGAAATCACGTTGACTCCTCCATGCTAAATTATTCTCTTTTGGCTATTCAGCTATCCTGCCCTTTCACCAATAATCTCAAAAACATTTCAGGGCTGACTGAAATTTGAAAAGAGAGTGTGAGTTTGGACAAACCATTTAACCACTTTGAAAGGAAATTTGGACTAGATAATCTGCAGGGTACGTTCCAGCTCTAAAATTCTGTGATCCTATGTGTGGAATTGCTACAATTATGGGAGTAATGGCCCAGACTCTCTTTTCCACTTGCTAGTGGAGCCTTGCTGATGCACCATCCTATTTATTAGATACCCCATTTACATGCATGCTTGTTTTCCCTCTGATTCTTGAAAGTATAAGATGTAAAGTAAAAGATATGCAAGAAAAATGTACTAAAAAAGACATATTAAAGACATATTAAAGTTAAGTGGTGTATTAATCTGTTCTCACACTGCTAATAAAGACATATGTGAGACTGGGTAATTTATAAAGAAAATAGACTTAATTGACTCTCAGTTCCACATGGCTGGGGAGGCCTCACAGTCGTGGTGGAAGGTGAAGGGGAAGTAAGACACGTCTTACATGGCAGCAGGCAAGAGAGCTTGTTATGTGGGGGAACTTCCATTTATAAAACCATCAGATCTTGTGAGACTTATTCACTATCATGAGAGCAGCACAGGAAAGACCTGCCCTCATGATTAAATTATCTCCCACTTTTTCCCTCCCATGACATATGGGAATTATGGGAGCTACATGGGAATTATTTTTCCCTCCCATGACACATGGGAATTATGGGAGCTACATGGGAATTATGGGAGATTTGGATGGGGACACAGCCAAACCATATCAAGTGGCAACAGGAAATGTGAAGGGGTAAAAACGGAATTGCTGTTCATTAAGTTAGGCCTTCTTTGGGGGCTATTATTTTGTATTCTGTGACCTTATTTTAGTGATCAAATCACCCCTTCATTTTATATTCAAATAATACCATCATGAAGACTGAAAAGAAAGAGCCAATATTGAAATGGCACATGATAGCCTGGTGTTTCTTTTAAATACAACACACACTTTGTTTCTTTCCCTTCAATGCGAAAACTACCAGTGGTTCCATAGGATTTTGTTAGTCTTGTGAAATTATGGCAAACTGGAATCATCATTAGGCACCACCCTAAAATATCTCCAGAAATGACCATAGTTTATTTATTTAACCAACACATTCCAAGGAAAAAACCCACTGAATTTATTAAATACCTGTTGTATATTCTGAATTGCACCACATAATACAGAAATTCAGGATTATTTCTGAATTCATTCAGGAACTATTCTAAAAAAAACCTCTTAGTTTAGTTAGTGAGGAAGAGCACTATAAAACAATAAACTATCTGAATGCTATACCACTGTAGAGATATACAGAAGATTCTCTGGAAGGACAAAGGATGAACACCTAGTTGTTTGTTTGCTGGGAGGAAAGACACAGGGTAAGATTTCCCAAAGAGGCAAAGAATGGGCTGTCTCTTGAAAACCACGTGGAAATTGGCCTGGTTTGGAGATGAAGATTATAGAGAGGCCAGTACGTGCAAAAAAATAAAGGAGACCTATCTGGAAAACTAAATATTTCCATACAGAAAGAATTTAGAGCGATTATGCTCTGGTGGATAAAACTGAGTGTGGAGAGTTCGAGGTGGGGCAGATCATGAAGGATCTCACATATCATACTAAGGACTGTCCAGGACTCATGAAGCATCATGGATGGGGTTTAAGCAGTTGAATGATATTTGTTAGCAGTTTACATTTCCAATCATCAGAGAACTTCTTAATAAGGATCCTAATGACATTGCCTGGCTAATCAATTCCCAGGGCTTAATCCAGTGACTGAAATATGGTAGCTCAACAAATGTTTAATATATGAGATAGTAAATAAATGAATCAGTCAATCAATAAAAGAACTTAGTCAAGAATTTGCATCTGGACTGCACACCAAATTATTTACAAGGATAATGATGAGATTTACTTTAAAATATTCAAGCAAGAAAGGTTGGTGAGGATAGATAAAACCAGAATGTCAAAATGTGGATAATTGTGAACACTGGGAATTGGAAATCTGGGGGTTATCCTTCTATTCTCTTTACTTTTTTGAATGTTTGACAATTTTTCCATAATAAAAAGGTTTGAAACATCACTCCAAAGTTAATGACTTGATTTCTAGACTCCAAATATTACTGTGTTGGAGCATAAATATGTTAGGAAAAGAAAAACTAAACTTTTAATGAATGACAACTTGTTTGTAACCTAAAAAAGCTAAAAGGAAAAAAATCTGCACACTAAAAAATTTTTTGGAGTAAATGCAACTTGTGACTCTAGTTTGTAAGTTTCAATCTACTTGTGGCTAGAGGACTTGATTGAAACCTCTCTATGGTTAATAATATTGTATAAATAAAAATAATCTGTTACAAATTAACTGTTAATTTTAAAATACGAAAATCATACCCTCACTCAAAAAGTGTTTTGAAAAAAAATTCATGAGTCTATCGTACTCAAGTGATTATTTCACAAAGTTTTAGCATGTTGTTTTGCAGTTGCTAAAAATAACTTGGTAGACTTTATTCCGGCTAGCATTGTAAAATATATACATTTTGTACTAAAAGCCATTAGGTTAAGATACAGAAACATAGACTATATGAAATAAGTACTCATTGTTTCAAAAATGTGAATTCTTTGTAGTTAAATTTGAATGGTATATATAGCCATTGATTCATATCTCTTGCAATCCATTCAATAAATTGATTTATTGCTGTTAAACAAAGTCAGATTTTAATAACTGAAAATTTCTGGAGACTAGCCAGATGATGAAACCTTTGTTTTCCAGATGTTGTGGTTAGAGGGGTCACTGCTGCTTCAGATTATCGGCCTCTAGTAAGCTGGACATCTCCATGTGTTGAAACAAAGTACATAATGAGGGTCAAATTGCAAGTGTTTAAATGATGGTTCTTCAGCTGACACACAGAGAGAAAGGAAGAATTCTGCAATGAGGATACTATAGTAGTAGGAATGACATGTAAGGGCCAAGGACAGATGTTAGAGGTTGACTTTGGGTTTTTATGTCAACTCAAATAATTTTGCCCAGGAAAAAAGAAACACACCTTCACAGCAATGCAGAACACCAGAACTTGTGACAGAAGTTCTTATTTTTTTCATCTTTTTTAACATTAAAAAAATTTCTATTAAAATATCATGAGTAGTAAAAAGGGAAAAGATGATAAAATAATAACAGGGAAAAAGTTGGGTGATTAATAGAGGAAATTACCTTTGTAATTATTATTCTAATAGAAGAATGCCTGTTAATAGGCTTTAGGGGAAAGTATCTTCACTACTGTGCCACGGAAATTTGCCATTGTGTGTTCAACACAAACTGATCTAAATTTTTTTAAGGTATGATAGGATCTGGATCTAAAAATGAAAATGAAACAAGATATCTAAATATCTCAAAGAAGTGAAGTTAAGCAATATTAACCATAGAGAGGTTTAAGTTTATGTAAGTCCTGAAAACTTTATGGAGTGTGAAAAATGCAAAAACTTTTTTTTTTAAATTTAGTAATTCATCTAACTCAGTAAAATCTAATATCTGAAGAGGCCACATTTACCTGGACTTCGGCAAAAATGTTGAAATAAGAAAAATTTGGCAACACAAAAATGCAAATACATACTGCACAAACAGCAAATGTTTGCCACTTAGCACTTCATTTATTTCCTTATGGAAAAACACAGGAAAGAAAGCAGGAAGAGGGAAGCAGGGAAGCAAGGTAGGAAGAAAGGAAGGAAGGCAGGGAGGCAGGCTACATGTTTTTTCCTTCTTTTGACACCAATTCTTTAAATTGTTTTAGTCTTTTGTATAATACCCAGGACAGCTGAAAATAAGAGATGTTGAAGATTTTAATGTGTGACAGTCCCAACTATAAGAGGAAAGAATAGATTCATATTTATATTTTTAGAGTTCTTAGAATACATCCAAACCGAAAATATAACATGGGAATTGTTTCTCCAAATAATTACATATCTTATTTCCCATATTTGGTTTACCTTTGGAAACTAACATTTCACTGATGGAAAAGAAGGAAACTTCTATAGAGACACGGAAAAAACTGAAAATGCAGGAATATCAGGGAAAGATGGAATTCTTACACAAGTACTTGCCAAAAAACCCAAAACACTGAATGACAAAAACAAGTGTAAATTGTAACATGTACAAACTATAATAAGACAAAAAGACAATATATTTCTTCCTTCTCACGTGATGCCACTTACTCAACATTTTTAAGAAAGATTTTCTCTAATGATGTCTTAGAGGCATTATTTCTGATACCTGTTAAGGGGAAATGCCACATATATTCTTACCACAATATTCCATTTAAAGGCTATCCTAGTTTGTATATAGATCATTATCAGTTGGTAAATTTTGATGAGCATTTAAAAATCCACTCCAGCCATTTCATCTGCACCTGTATTTTTAGGCACTTAAGTGTAAACATGAAAATTGTTAGTGCAACAAGAATTGTAGATGTAATCTCAAAATCAAATTATAAGCTTTTCTTAAATTTTAGCACACACATCTTGGTTAAAAGATCTACCTGGTATTAATATTATTTTAAATTGTTAACTATGATAGAACTAATTTTTTTGGAATAGTCAGCTCGTCATTGTTTCAATAAACATGTATGAGAAAATCCGTGAAAGAGAATAAAGCAACAGAGGCATAAGTCAGGGGGACCTCTGCCAAGTACACACACATCCCCATATGTGAAGAAAAACAAAAATAATATACAAATTAGATTGTATAATTAGGTCTCTTACAGGAATTCAGAAAATAAGAGTATTTTTGGTTACAGTCAGTTAAATCTAAGTTGCTTTATTCTTAATTTTGAATTAGAACTTATATATGAGTCTCAAGTCAGACTTGTGGGTGCTCTGACTGTTCAGTCCTTATTCTTTCAAACACCTGTTCTTCTTTGTCATCAGTAGTGTCTACTTTGGTGTCCTTCATATCCATTATTTTTACTCTGTATAGATTCCTCACTATTTGTCAGATAAAACTTTCCCTTCCTTTTCTGTAACTAAAATGCTTTTTCTTTGGGGTTCCTGAAGTTTATGGCTTTAGGCACATATAAAGGCAAGTGACTATGTAACTGGTTTTCTCAAACGCCATCTTAACATCGCATACATAATAGTGTACTACCGGAGCCTCTGCACCCATTCTCTCCTCCCCTCCCCCAACTTTACCTTCTCTTCTTTCACAGTTCTCTGTTCAACCCAGCCCACTCCCAGTCCATCAGACATCTTCCTATGATAGAACATGCCTACAGACTTCTCCTTTATGTTTCCTGCCATCTGGAACAGCTTTTTCTGCTTCATCCACTGTGTTGCTCCAAATCTTAGGGGAATATGTTCTAAAATTGTTTTTCTCCTTTAATCTTTGTAATTGTACTGTTAAACTCATGAAGTGATCATTTAAAAAAAACTATATAAATAAACCCATGAAGATGTGTATTTCTTGTGCAAATTAAGACTTATAAAAATACAAACTACTAGAATTATTTAACTTGGATAAGAAAGATTGAGTGAATTACTAACATTTAAATACATAAGGGATAACATGATTGTTGAGGACTAGCTATATTTGTTACACATTAAAAGGAAACGTGCTCTAATTTAAGTAAAAAGATTTCTCAGTGAGATATAAGGGAGAACTGTTAATGTTAAATAACAAAAACATTGTTAAATAATGGAATGGCTCACTGAAGTTGGTTATCTCTATTCTTTTTGTAGCAGCCAAATAGTATATCTGTTCATGTGCTTCAAATCTGATATTCATGCTTTATGAAGAAGGATGTGTGTGTGTGTGTGTGTGTGTGAGAGAGAGAAAGTCAGACAAGCATGGACAGAAACACACAATATTGGGGAGCAAGCCACAAGGAGGAGTGTGGCTTGTTAAATAAGATCCTTGACAGTTGTATTGTGTTCTTGGGGCAGATGAGTACTTTTTTTTAAAGTACTTTTGAGAGAACAGTGTTTTCTACTTTTACATTTCTGTATTTCACAGGATAAAGCTTCTGCTATAGAAGAAATGTAACATCAAAACAAAACCAAGATTTAACATGAAATTTTAAAAGTTGTACTTGTAGAGATTTTTTGAGTTATGTATTATTCACCACACTACTGGAGACTAAATTTCATAAATGTATAATTTTTGTACTTATAAATACCATCCCATCTTGTTCCTGAAATAACTGAAATGATAGCATTTTATTATTTTATTGTAATAATAGCTTACAAGATCAAGACACAATTTTTGCTAAATGTTTATTTTGTTTCATGCGTTGCCAAGTGAAAAGTGATGAATTTCACATAAACTTTTATATTTCAAGAAAAGTTTCTATTTCTCCTAGAGAGACTATATTATATAAAAACGTTAGCTCTTGGCTTTCCAAACTTTTACTATTATTTGTTAACCTTGTTATTTAAACTGCATGGAGATCTTTTTAAAGTCATATTTTATTTTTGGAACCCATAAAAATGTTAAAATAAACAAACAGGAAAGGATATAGATGGAATCTGAACTATCCTTATATGCAAAAGAGTTGGCTGAACAAAAAATTGCAAGGATCATTGCTTTGGGAACTAAAATCTAGAACTTCCAAATAAGACTTTTCTTTCTATTCGATATGTACAGACTTTGTACACAAACAAGTACAATAAACAACTTAATAAATCTTATAGTTAACAGCCAATGCTATAATTCAGAAATGTTTTTTATGTTTAAGGAAACTAAAAGGGCTATTTGGAGTATTTGTTACATTTAAAGGACTTAGTAAAATTCAATTTAATATCCACTGTTAAATACAAATAGTTTATTTGGCTGAAGAGAAGTTTTAATTTTTAGCAGGTAATGTATATTTTCTTATAACAGATAATAGTTCAAAGGGAAGGTTACAACTATCTTCATATTGGACATTTGAAAAAGAAATATAAACACTGTCAAAAGTCAATCAAAATGACAGGAACATCATGCTTAGAAAACTTAGAGGGGGATTTTCCAAAAATTTTTTAAGGAGCTAAGTACTAGTAGCATATTTAGGCTGAAAGCTTTTGTGGCTTCTAAATGAAAAGAATATATGAGATAATCATGCCAGTTTTCTATGTTTACATAACACACAGAAGATATATATCACAGACTTTACCCAGAGTAATATTATATTCCATATCATAATTTGGTTTATTTTCAATCAGAAGGATAAAACATCTATTAGTAAGAATGATACATTCCAAGCCTTCAAAACCAGAAAATCCCATTATAATTTTTAGTTTCTAAACTCTGTTTATTTGAAGAACTTCATGATCGTGTAAAATATTACAATTATTTGAAGAATACTTTTTTAAAAGTTATGCTAAAACAGCATCGGTCTTAGAAGTAAATACAATTTGCAAAAAGGCATACAAAATGTCCTATCTTTTCAGTCTGTCTTTTCAAGCCTAACCACCTAGAAAGAGGCTACTTTACCTATAATAGAATAAAGTGTCTTTAAAGATGCAAATATGTTCAGTATTTGAGAATAGCTATATTTAAAAAACTAAGTTATTCTGATAACCAGGTTGCAATAGGAGAAGTCATGATAACCTTCCATTTTTAAGATTCAGTTACAAAAGGCAATTTTAAATCCTATTATTCCAAAGGGTTTGAGGCTTTATTTCTTCTTCCTCATATGTATGATGATTTCTGGATGTTTTAGTATAGGG